>NW_024103718.1:1407839-2111759 GCF_003945595.2 Pipra filicauda
TGACCACAAATAGTAATTTTTGCAAATTTAGGCTTGGTTTTAAAGTGAGGCTGCATGTGCTTTGTTGATACAGTGGTTTTACTTGTTTCTCTTCTAAGTCCTTATTAGAAATAAGTGGGTTTGTATAAACCAGAAAGATGAACATGTTGGTCTTAGTTCATTTAAAATATAACCAAGTTCAAGTTGGTTTTGTGTCCTTGAGTTAAAGTTTAGTGTCTAAGAAAGTTAGTTGCTATTTTTGATAAGAAAAATTAAAACTTTCCTGGTTTGTGTGCTCAAGGGTAATCAACTACATTTTCAATTCTCTGGTACTCATATTTTCAGATTACGACTGATGGGAAACCGAAGATAGTTGATATAATTGACACAACAGGCAGTGGTGATGTAACTACATGTACCATTGTAGAACCTAAAGATGGAGAAATTACTGGTCTTTCTGGAAGAACTTTAAAGGTGAGTGTTTGGTAGTACAGAAACACCATTGAACATCATCTTCTTGATTGCTTAATGACAAATACAGCACCTGTTTTGGTTTCTGCAGAACTTAACTTCCGTTTAATCAGATTTTGTGGTTTAAGCCCAGCCGGCAACCAAGCAGCATACAGCCTCTTGCTCAGTCTCCCCCCAGCAGTATAAGGGGAAGAGAATCAGAAGGGTAAAAGTGAGAAAACCCGTGGGTTGGGAGGAATTCATTTTCTACTTCTCATGGGCAGGCAGGTAAACAGCCATACCCAGGAAAGATGGGCTCCATCATGGATAATGGTGACTTGAGGATATAAATGCCATCACTCTGAACATCTCCCCTTATTTCCCCAGGTTATATGCTGAGCATGACACCATGCAGTGTGGGATACCCTTTTGGTCAATTGGGGTCAGCTATCCTGTCTGAGTCCCCTCCCAGCAGCTTGTGCAGGGCCAGCCTGCTCATTGGTGGGGTGGGGTGAGAGACAGACAAAGCCTTGACTCTGCTCAGCAACAGCTAAAACATCCCTGTATTATTAACACTGTGTTCAGCACAGATCCAAAACACAGCCTCATACCAGCTACTGTGAAGGAAATCAAACCCAGCCCAACCAAAATCAGCAAACCAGATCCTATGCAAAGCTAATACTGGACTTGATCATCTTCATACAGATTGCTTAGTGTTTCTTTTACTTTTCATATGTCTTTCTTTTTAATATTTTCTGTAGCCAAATGGGGGTGTGTACAGTGTTTTGTTGGGTGCTTGATTATAGTTTAATTATTTGTTCAAAACAGTATCTGATATAGCTTTGGAAACTGACTGAAGAAAACATGCTAACATTCTTTAAAAGTGCTAGTATTTTCCACATTTGCATAAACTACAAGAGGAATTGCGCTAAGCTCATGGTAAATAGTTTTAGAGACTGAAAAATATGTGACAACTTAGATGTTGGCTCACTGAATTCTCACTATGCATAGAATAGAAGTGGTGCAGGGTTTTCAGAAAGGACACAATGAGATCTAGTAGAGATCTTGGGTGCACAGAACTGCTGATGTTGTGACATGTTCTTGATTTCCTAGTTGGATTGATGAGGTGATATGGGGCTATCACATCTTTGAATCTCTCCATACTATCAGCTTTCTTCTTAATTTTGCACAGAAGGTGACTGTAAGGGTGCTCTTTTGTTGTTGTTACTAGGATTAGTGGATCTAATATATGGAATCTAAATTGCAGCAAGATGTAAAATGAGACATTCACATGTGTGTCATGACTTCCAACTATAATGCTCCTTCATAGAAGGGCATGTCTTTTCATTTATAGGACTGTTATTTCCCCAGATCTCTGGTGAATAAGGTCACTGCTGGGGCTTTGTGTTTTGAAAGTAGAGTATCAGGGAAACTGATACTTAAAGATGTTCAATGGCAGTGTCACAGGAACTGATACTAATTCTTTTGGAACTAGATTGAAATTGCCATGTCCTATTGTTGAAACAGTGTGGTAGTTGCTGTCCTGGAGACAGGGAATTAAATTGGCAGTATTTGCAAGTCTGTTCTGCTAAGTTATGTTTTTGTTTGTTTGTTTGCTGTTTTTTTCCTTGGGATTTTTTGGTTTTTTTTATGGTTAGTTAACTTATTTCTGAATATACTTTTCTGTAGATTCCAGCAAACTGGGTAAATCCTTCAGGCAAATATCACATTGGCATAAAAAATGGCTATGATATCTATCCTAAAGCTCTTAAGGAGAGGATTCAGGTAAGGAGGTACCTTTTGTTTTTGGTGTATAGTTGTATTTCACTGTTCTATTTCTCAGTTTTGTTTTTGGAAAACCACAGCATGTGATTTGCTAACACACTTAGGCTGCTAGGCAGCACTTGAGTGCTATTCTCTCACTGATTTTTGTTTATTTTTGATATGATCAATTTCTTCTGTGATTTTTTTGAGAGCAAGAGCGATTGGCTCAGTAGTCTTCCTCACAGTGCTCCGTTGAGATAAAAAGTCTAGAAATTACTGATACTCTTTTTTTTTCTGTGTGGCAATTTATGTTTATTTATAATATTGTATGGGACACTTTTAGCCATTGTGTGTCAAATCAGAATTTTCAAATTGTTTTTGAAGATTTCATACTTTGACATGTATTTGCCAATATAGTGAGGAACCTGGTTTTATTTTACAGAAAGAACGCAAGGAAAAACTGTGGGATCCTGTTCACAGACTGGCTCTAGCAGAGGCCTGTAGGAAACAAGAAGAATTTGATGCCGCTTTTAGCTCTCCTTCACAGGTTTGCAGAAGTCTAAATTTATAAACTTGTTGTTTGCAACACTTTGTTACTAGTTGACAGGATTAAAATATTTCATTAGATGAGCAAAGGAAAGATACTTGTGACTATTTTGGTAGATAACTTACCAGTGTATCTTTTGATTAATTTAAAAAGTTTTTATATGGATGATTGATTTGCTTAGTGCTGTTAACTTTCTAAAGTTGTTGTCAAATATGAAAATGGTATTACTTCAAAAACTTTGTAGGATACTTTTAGTAAGTTTTATTTTTAATTTAATGTGCTATTTTTTGGGCCACCATCTTTGCATTGTTCAAAGTTGGAATCTTCTAAGTATATTCTTTCATTTGTAAACTATGTACTATTTCAGTGAAGTACCAGAAATGCCTCAGGTTACTACTTTATCATTTAACTGTCTTTAAAAAAATAATGGCTTTAAATGTTACAATTACAGAAATTGGAAATAGTTTTGCATAATTAGCTGAAAATAAACAGTGCACTGTTGAAGGCCATTGAACTTCTAGATGTTTGTGACTTCTAGGATAGTCTAACATTCCTGAAGAAGCAATGGAACAAATATATAGCATCAGAAAGGAATTTAGGATTACCTGTCTTGTAATAATTTTAGAAATACTCTAACTGAAGTTTGGTTGCCTTATTAGGTAAATAAGCTAATAAAGGAAGAACTTCAAAATCAAGTGGAATTGTTGAATTCTTTTGAGAAAAAATACAGTGATCCTGGCCCAGTATATGATTGCTTAGTGTGGAATGATGGTGAGACCTGGAGGTAAATGCCTAAACTTGTCTAAAATGTCTTGTTGTACACATAAACCAACAGCTTGCAATGGAGACTCTTGTTAATTTTTAAATCTGCCCCTTTTATAGAAGTTTTAAATATATTTTGCTTTAAAATAATCCTGCTGTATCAATTGAGTTTTTTGACAAAATTCCGATCCCAAATGAAGATGGGGAAGAATAAAATTGAAGACAGCATGATATGAGTGGAAGCTTGTGGGATTTTTTTCTGAAGGAGAATAAAATGGCTTTGAGTATCCATTGAGGACAGGAAAAAAACCACCTGAAACAAAACAGGTGTCTGTGCACAGACTTCAGGCTGTAACATGTCACATTTCTTGACTGATAATGTGCATCATATGAAACAGTGAGTAAGACTTCAAATGTTTGTGTACCAACCCTGAATGGGTAGCTTTAGTAAAATTTTGTCCCTGAAATTGGATGAATTTTCATATCCTTGCTTTTCAAAGGTGGATTTATTTGAATTTAGTAGCATTTGGCAATCAGTTTATTTAGAGATCTTGTAATTTCTGAGTCTTAAGTGTAAACAACCAGATTTTAAAATAGTGATTTGAAGAAGTAAGATACCATAAACACAGAACCAAACTTCTTGAAGTCTTTGTAGTATGTTGTGCTGGAGGGGGGAGATAACAAAAAGTTTGCAGCAGCTGGAAAATTGTCTTTTTATTTGTATTTGTCAACAGAGCCTGCATAGATACAAGTGAGAGTGGTGACTTAACTAACTGTACAGTGCTGAGAACCTACAAAGAGGCTCAGGAATATGGATCTTTTGGAACATCTGAGATGTTGAATTATTCTGTGAATATATATGATGATGGAAACCTCCTGTCCATTGTAACAAGTGGAGGTAAATTAAACTTAAGAATATTTTGCTGCTGCTTAGATGTCGTGAGAAGCAGCAATTTATATTGGGTCCTGATTCTGATACTTGTGATGGCTTGAGGCCACTGTCTTAATACAGCATTCATTATTATGGCATTTAAGACTGATATTCAGATTTCCTGAACTAAACCTATAATGACAGCTCATTACCAAACTTGCTTACATTTTTCTCTGAAATATTGTTAAATTTGCTTACATAAGCATGTATACATAGAATGTGTATACTTAGGTACTCCTTAAGATGTTCCTACATCTTAAGGCCTAAACTAGAGAGAACCTTCTTTCAAAACACCATTTTTGTTTTGTTTGTTAAGTATAGAGGGATGATTGATTTTTAGTTGCTATGCTTTGTGCTTGTATATTTTAAGAATTTAAATAAGATATCCATGAACAAAATGGGTATTGATCTTTCTTTAGGTTTATACAAACTTTTTTTTGTGATGTCAGGGGCTACTATAGTTCTAGATCCAACTACTCTGAACCCATAGTGGTGTACTCTTTAAATAAACATGTTTTGGAAGCATCCTAAGTGATTAGGGTGATATGGATGTATTTGATTTGAAAAATACTCTTAATTCTTCATGAAACTATCTCAACTGCAAAACAACTACAAGCAGTTCTGGTTTCTAAATGGTTGGTAGTTTTTCTGAGACATTCCTTTTGTATTACTGTGCAGTTCTATTTTTTTTCCTAATCCTCACTATCCAAGTCATCTCAGATACAGTATTCATAACTTTGAGTAGGAAGCATTGAGCCTTTGAAGTAACTTTTGTCAGTGGGATTAAGTTATACTTCATTTCTCTCTCCCCGCTGCCTCCTTTCTCTCCTCAAAAAGCTGTTTGCTTTGTTGAACCTCTTCAGTTGGCCTCAACCTGTTGATCCAGCCTGTCCAGATCCCTCTATAGAGCCTTCCTATCCTCCAGCAGATCAACACTCTCTCCCAGCTTGTTGCTGGCTGTAAGCTGACTGAGGGTACCATTGGATCCCCTTGTCCAGATCAACAATAAAATTATGAAACTGGACTGGCCTCACTGAGTCACCACTGGTGACTGGCCACTGATTGGATTTATATTGTTATAGCTCAATAAGTGAAAATTAGTTGAGCTGTAGTATATTAAATTGATAGAAATGGAATTCACTAAACATACACACTTTTCATTTGTGCAGGAGCACATGGAACACATGTGGCCAGTATTGCAGCTGGATACTTTCCAGAAGAACCAGAAAGAAATGGTGTGGCTCCTGGAGCTCAGATTCTTGCAATCAAGATTGGCGATACGAGACTGAGTACAATGGAAACTGGCACTGGTCTAATAAGAGCTGTGGGTATTTCACCAAATAAATTGTTAATCTCAGCACTGTGATTAAAGTGTAGAATATTGTGAACCTTTCTGCAGGCTTATAGGCTGTTTTTATGGTTATACAGTATTTACAACAAAAAACCTAACCAAACACAAAAAAACAACCGCAACAACAAAACAACCCACCCACTCAATCCTAAAAAAAACCTGAAAACAACTAAAATGTATTTTAAAGCATATTTTAAGACTAATGTTTTAATATAAAACAAGACTTGTGTTGCATAGAGCACAGAGTTTTTTCAGACTGACAGACTTGCAGTATGTCTGTCAAGCTTGACACATAGGTGAAGTTACTTGCACGTTTACTTTAAGTTCTATGTGTTGTGAGTGTATTTTTTATAGTTACTTAGATATTTATAGAAGACTTGAATAAATCTAGAATAGAGACTAGTATCTACTTATGTGGCTGTATTTATGTGAACTTTTTTATTAAAAGTGAGGAAAAATATCATTCCTTTTAATGATGAAAGGCCCAAGACCTTTTCCATATGGTGAGTTGATGGGGAAAAACTTTACACAAGAAAAGGATCTGAAAATAGAAAATTATGTTTCTGGCCCATAGTACATTTTGATATAGCAACATGAAGATGTACAATAATGTTTTGCAACTTTTTGGAGTTCAGCTGAACTGCACAGGAAAAGGAGAATTTTATGTTATTGAGGACAGACCTTAGTGACAATACTGATGATGTCTACAGTTTTCTCTTAGGGTAATGTCTTAATTTATGGCTTGGAATGTGGCAAGAATAAGGCAGTTCAGGGAGTGGTTTGTTTTAATTCTCTTTGTTCATAGCACTTGAAAATAGCACTTAAATAACTGACTGAACTAAATTATTTTCTAGAGTGAAAAGAGATTTATCCCACTTTCTTAGATATGTAGCAGATCAGTTCAAGCAGATGTTTTTTGTCATTCTGGAAGTGACTTATTCTGTGACTGGTATATATTTTTGCTTTTATTTTTATTTTATCAGATGATAGAAACAATAAAATACAAATGTGATCTTGTCAACTATAGCTATGGAGAAGCAACACACTGGCCAAATTCTGGGTGAGTAGTACTGTAGTTAAAGTATTTCAGTTTCACAGAAGTGGAATTATATTTGTTGAGCTTTGTGTAAACCAGCTGTCACTAAGAATGAATTGTCCAGGCCCATATGATTCATGTGTTAGAAACTCTGCAGTCTACATTTTAAACGGTCTTTAAAAGTTAAGTAAACCCATCCAAAAAGCTATTAATTTATAATATACAAACAAATATATAATATACAAATTTATATATATAATATTTTAGATTAATAAAGAATTTTTGTAGCTGCAACACCACATAATCTGTGGGGTGTGTTTTGAAGACCTAAGATTGCTGTAGCTGTTACTCCTTTTTAAAACCAGAAGGTATTTTTGTGGTCAACTTCTGTACTGGAACCACCTCTGACAGGTGTGGGAAGCAGGCTACATATTCCTTGTTTGGTGACTGCTCAGAAGTTCTACTGAGAATGGGAATTTTGTCCTGTGGAATAAAGCAATATTGTTGCTTTAAAGCAATATTGTTAAATGACTTTTTTTTTCCTCATACTTCAGGAGAATTTGTGAAGTGATTAATGAAGCAGTGTGGAAACACAACGTGATCTATGTTTCAAGTGCAGGAAATAATGGTCCTTGCCTCTCTACAGTAGGATGTCCTGGTGGAACTACATCGAGTGTGATAGGTACACACTTTGTTTTGAAAAAAATTTTTACAATATTCAGCTTCTGTCTTTTCAAACTTTGTACTTTTGTTACGTTTGATTGCTGAACTAAATCAAAAAAATTTTCAGGCTGCTGGGCTACAAGATTAATTCTGACGAAGGCACTTGCTATATGCTTAGGGATAAAAATTTAGATTATCTCCTTACAATTCTTGCAAGACCCTATGTAGAAAAGAGAGGTAGGAGGCAAATGGTCTTGATTCGATATGGCTTTGTATCAAATGTATAAAAGAAATCTTTGGGTTTACTTATTTGAACATTTCAGGATTAGTTTTTTAATTAGTTTTTCAATTAATTTTTTGTCTAAGCACACCACTTTGCTCAGACCAATAGGTGGTGGTTAATGCAACTTGTAAAAAATATGATTCTAGGTTGGATTCCAGTTAATCTTCTGGAGAGTCTTGCAGTGCATTCTGAATTGTCAGAACTGTGGTTTTGGATCATCTGTCTTCATCAGATACTCTAATTTTATTTGTAGTGAAACAAATTTTTTTAATTTGGATATAAAATAATGCCATGTCAGGACCTAGACAAGTCCTTGAGGGGAGGAATCTTCCAGGTGCGGTGCCACTTCTGTGCAAGCCCACTACTGGCATAGAAGTTGGTTTTCTGATGGACTAACATGTTTTTGATATTTCAGTGAAAGATTGACTTACAAGACTTAGCAAAATGTCTAGCATTTGGGGGTAACTTCCTTAGTCTTAATTTTTATATAAATCCTCTGTTGCCTCATTGTTGCATTACACAAGATGCTTATTAAGTCTCAGAATTCTCATTCAAGAAGACTAGCATGGAAAGGAGACTAGCATGAAGTCATGAAAGCTGGAGAGCTGCTATTTCAGGGCAGCTAGTAGAATTAATGCTGATTACTTTCTAAAAGTTAATCTGCAATTAATTCCTTGCTGAGACTAGGGTTGGAACTAGAACTAACAAACTCTTGTCAGGTCTGTATTGGCTTTGCTCTTAGAATGCATCTACTCTGTCAATTCAACTTACTTGTTGTATCACTCTAGAGACTGGATGATCTTTCACTCCGCATGCCAAGTAGCTTGGTCCTTGTCCTCCATCTGGAGTGAATCAGATAGGGGTTTTTTTTTGGTTTTGAGGGTAAAGCAAAATACAGCTGGCAGGTTGGCTTAGTTTACACAGACATGGACATGGGCCTTGCCAAATTTGTCAGCTTGACACTGTAGTTTTCTACCATCCTGATAGTGCTTGTGCTGTAAACAAAGTGGAGTGTACACTTTAGAATAGGTAAATGGCATAGTTGTAACGTGCATCCTTGGCATTCTGTTCTAAAAATGCTACTTTGTCAGGCTTTGATGCAGTTATTTACGTACTCTCTGCACTTTGAACTGATACACAGTAATGACTGTCTCATAACTGAGTTTGAGTTGTGTGGATGTGGCTCCAGGTGGTATAGCTGTGAGCCACGTGAACATGAACCAAATCATGTATGGATTGCTTTGAAGTATGGTTGTTGTAGTTCATAGCAGTGTAAACGCAGCCAAAGGGGCGCAGGAGAGAGTGGAAATGAGTAAAAGGCATCTGTTGTGAAAGAAATGTGGAAGGTGAATACATCCTGTTCCAGCTGAATAAAATTGAAATTTGGAAATTTGTGTAATATTTTAGTATTACATGGTGTGCCCATCAGTGTTGTTACTTCATAGCATGCTGCTTTACATTTGTTTAGCAAAAATACCTGGATTTAATGAGATGGAAAATGTGTGTTTCTGTTTTTAAAAAACAAGAATTCTTCTCACAATGAATTAAAACCACAGAAATATTTCACTTTAGCTTTTATTAAAAGTTCATATTACATCTAAAACACTTGAATGTTTTTTACAGGTGTTGGTGCCTATGTATCACCTGACATGATGGTTGCTGAATACTCTTTAAGAGAAAAACTGCCTGCAAATCAATATACTTGGTCATCCAGAGGGCCTAGGTATGTTATACTCTTAGAACAAATTATTGCTTTGAGGTAATTCAAAATCTAAATTGGTCATTAATACCAGAATAAAAATTTCTTTCCTGTGGAAAGATCATAGATAGCCTGCTGTTCTGGGATGGCCTTTGAATATTGGGCTCTAGAACTCCTGGGGGAGGAGGAATACCACTGAACAGCTTCAGCACAACCTGTATTTTTCAGGAAAGGGTATTTGGGTGCAGACCTATTCAGAGATGATAAAAGTTGATGGAATGTTTGGAAATTTGTTTGGGTTTTTTAATTTAGTTTTTTGAGAGATTTTTTCATAGAATTTATGTCATTAAGTTAATGTGGTGAAAGTAATTATTCTGTCAGTGCTGAAGATTAAAAGAAATACTGCAGTGGTGTGACCTCTGGCTTCACTGGCATTGCTGCTGTGGCACAACTTACTCAAGGGTTTTGTTTGAGTCTGGCAGAAGTGTAAGTAGGCAAAGAAAATTTTTTTTTTCTACCTCACACTATAGAAAATTACCTCAAAGAACTATAAAAGAAAATTTAGGGGCAATATAAACTTCAGTTTTTATTTCATGTCTCAGAAGCATTTGGTACTAATTTGGTAGACAAAAGAAGAACCAAAAGAGTGTATGTCTGTTTGAGTTCTTACCTGTGTTTAGACTTTAGAATTGTTCTGTAGCTGTCATGGTGTTTGCATAGTGGTGAGGATATTGTTTCAAGAATTTTGCTATGAAGAATTGTCATGTTTCATACAGGGAAAAGAGAAATGTGGTCTCTGCCTTCAACTGAGAAAGGGAGAAAGATCTGTAATTAATTTTTATATTCATACACACACACACACACATACATATAAAAACCCTACATTTTGTGTGCTTAGTCACTGTGCACTGTAAAGTAGTCAGAGTGAGCATATGTCAGCTGAAAGGCCCAAGTCTGGCCAAAGGAGGATTCCTCTTGTGTTGGGTACAACATGCAGCCGACTGGAGAGTTCCTAAAGCTTTACTGCAGCAGCCTTGGTATAGGGGATCAGTCTGTCTGAGTAAGCGGCAGAGGCTTTCAGGCAGCCGTGCTGTGCACTGCGTGTCCAGAGGTGTTCTGGTACAGAACCTTCTATACGTTTATATGTGTCTGTCATAAAATACGTCCAAACATCACATTAGAGTACTGTACTTAGAGTACTCTTGATTTGAGACAGATTTTAGATGTAAGAGATTGTTAGTGTGGTATATAAACGCCCTATAATACCCTGCCTCTCTACAGAACCCAATAGCTCGGGTACAGTGCCGTCCTTATTCAAGCGATGCAATTTTTGTCTATCTGGAGCAAGAAAGATGGACCATATCTGGCTCATAGAATTGAAAACTAGATGATGCTTTAACTGTGCCAGAGATCCTTGCTCTGTTCTTAAATATGCTTGTGAAAGATAGGCCTAGCTAATCCTGATCCAGCTCTTGACATTCCATTTGTTTTTTTTTTTGTTCTTCCCCTGCCCTCCTTGTTTCAGGTTTGTTTGTTGTAATTCAGAACTTGACCTGGTAGTGAACTGGCAACATAGAAAATTAGACATCTGGGGTTTGGATCTTTTCTATCCTTCCTCTGCCTTTTACTATTTTTCTTTAAAAATAATAACCATTTAATAGGCTGTGTAAAATACTGTTTTATGTATTGAAGTGTTTAATAGGTTTGTTTACGTGCATTTTCTAATTCAAATCTCAGAAGATAGTCTACTGGCTAAACCGAAGAGTATTGAAGGGGTGAAAATTTAGAAACCTTTCATTGTAAAACAGGCATAACTGATGATTAATGTGACATTTTAAACTGTTACTTGTTTCCGTGCTTTGTCTTGGCTTAATGGGTTAATAGATTTAATAAAGTAATAGATTGCAAATGTTCCCTAAAGCTAAAATTTTTTGAAGTGTACTGATAACTTCAAGATAAATTGTGCAGAAAAAAAAAAGTTTGGTTTTTAACCAATTTTTTTTAAACACTAGCACTGATGGAGCCCTTGGAGTAAGTATTAGTGCCCCAGGAGGTGCTATTGCTTCTGTTCCAAACTGGACTCTGCGAGGAACACAACTCATGAATGGCACATCCATGTCCTCTCCCAATGCATGTGGAGGCATTGCATTAGTGTTGTCAGGTAATGTGCTACAATGTTAAACTTAGATGGGTTATCTAAAAGAGATTAAATAGTTTTTCCTCTTAAAAAAATGCTGTAGCTTTCAAATTTTTTGTTGTGTCCAATAACACCCTTATTTTTAATTTCAGGACTCAAAGCTAATGGTATTCACTACACTGTGCATTCTGTCAGAAGAGCTTTAGAAAATACTGCAGTGAAAGCTGAAAACATAGAAGTGTTTGCACAAGGACATGGTATTATTCAGGTATTTGCTAACAAAAACTCCAGGATAATATAAGTAACTGTCAGTGGAAAATTAACCCACAAAAAAGCTGCTTTCTTGGTGATCTTGCTCAGTTTGCTCTCATGCTACTTGATTCTCAGATCTGTTTGAGCAAGAGGAAGGGAATGTAGTGGGAGGGGAGAATAAATGAGAAATTCTTCCAGTTTCAGCATGCAGTTACTGTAGAATAAATGTGTTAACTGGACACATTTTTAGGCTCATCAAAAAAGTACATGGAAATAAAAGTGGAATGTGGGTTTTTATCACCCACATTTGAATGTGTGCCTAAATTCTGTCCTAATGTCCAAAAATGTTTTTATGTATTGTCAGAGAGAGCTGAACTTGTTCTGTTCAGACAAAAGCTGGAACTGTAAGTTCTTAGCAGTGAAAATAAATGCCCATGGTGGTTCACATAGGAGTACAGCTGCAGTTGTGCAGTGACTTTGCTGCAGGCTTGCACTGAAGTGCTCATTGTATCCTGTGGACTTTTAAGTGACTTGGCAATCTGATGTGATCCTTTGTATGATGAAGGCATACTGAATTAGTGTCTCTGTATGCATAAGCTTGTATTCTTACAGAGCTGCTGCTCTTTTTTGCCTACAGTCACTCCCATCCTAGTCAAAACAAGTACTGAGATTTTTCTCTCATGCTTCAAGATGGTAGATATTAACTGCTCAGTCCTAAACTCACGTTCTGGAGATGCTAGAATGTAGTAGGCTAAACACATCTATAATGACACAAAAGGCAGCAGTGGTGGTAGCCATACCAAATAGAAAACGTTGCTGCAGAAAAATGGAATGCACCAGTTATACTTTGTGTTTTAGTAGCCTGTGATTAAAGCATGTGTTAAAATGTGGTTAGAACTGATCTGTGAGACAAGGCTATTGTTTGTACACTTGTCTCAAAGGAAAGCACCCTAATCTTTGCTGGTGAAGGTACCTTGCTGCCAAGTAGAAGAGAATGTAAGATTTTTGTAGTCAGTAAAATAGCAAGCAAGGTAGACGGTTGTCTTCTTAAAACAAAAGCTGAATTTGTCCTGCAAGGTTACTATGACAGCTCATTTACTTAGACCTAGGGATGGATTTCATGACCTGATTCTCTTATTTCATACTAATTTTTAAAACTTACATGGGCATCCCATATTGCTTGTCTCTTTTGAATTGCTCAACTTTTTATTGTATAAAAGTTTTAAATGTTTAACTAGTGTTACTTCACCTGTGAAAAAGTCACCTGAATTGATATCATAGGTTTGGGCCTTGAAGTCCTCTTTGTCCTTGAGGTCATCTCTGAAAACTCGTGTTATGAATTTGTTGATTGATTTGTAGCAGAGGAGACTTGGCCTTTTTATTTTAAATGTTCTTGGCTTTCTGGGCTCTGTGTGGCTGTTGCAGACAGGAAAAGTTGCCTCACTTTCTATATTTGGTATTGTGGAAGCACATGTGGCTCAGGTAGCATGAGGTACTTCACTGTTGCTGTGCTTGCTGAACACTTCATGTTGAAGAGAATATGCATAAATTACTATTAAGTTGCAATTTGTTAATTTATAACTTGTTCTTTCTAACAGGTTGATAAAGCCTATGACTACCTCATTCAGAATTCGTCATTCACAAGCAACATCGGCTTTACAGTTACTGTTGGCAGCAACCGTGGAATCTACCTCAGAGATCCGGCCCAGATAGCTGCACCATCTGATCATGGGGTTGGCATAGAACCTGTCTTTCCTGAGAATACAGGTAGGAAAGAGCTTTTGTATGTGAAGGTGGGTGGGAACATAAAAGCGTGATCTTGAAGCAAAAAGTTCTGATAATGAGGAGTGATAGGAACCTGTACTGTAAAAGGAGTCACTGTAACTCTAAATTTCATGGTAAACGAAGACACAACTAAAACTTTTCCATTCTAACCTCAGACTTATAACTGCAGTGCTTTAATGTTTTGGGAGAGTCTGTTGCTTCATGCTTCCTCCCACTGAAAGAATCTCTGTTCTGTAGAAATTTAAAGTGAAGTTATGGGACTAGGGAAAAATAAAAAAAAAAAAGTCAAACATTCCTGATGTTTCATGAAATTATAGAACTATAGGGGCTTTATTGTAGATAACTCTTGACAAGGGATGATTACTCTTCTAAAGATGAAAGCACTTACCCAGAAATTAGTTTCTCAGTTGTTTAAAGAGTATAAATTTTAGATTTGGACTTTAAGTTTCCACAACCTGAGAAAAATCTTGTTTAACAATCTAGACTTCCATTCAATATCTAATAATTGATAATCATAAATATATCTAGGGGCAATACAGCAATTGATACGGGTTTTACTTACAGAGAAAAAGTAACTTATGCAGATCAAAATAAGATTTGACATCTTTTTTTTCTGTAAACTATTTTGCCCTGCTTTACTTTATTTAATAAAAATTGGAACTCACTGAGAGACTGAATTACATTGTATTTGAAAAATGAACCATGTGAGAGCTTGTTACTGAGATTAATTCCTTTCCTAAAACTGGAGATTCTCAAGAAGGTTGGCATGTGGCAAAGGGGTGAGTTTGCTTAGGGGAAGAAAGGGTATTATTTGGGACGGGTTACTGACTCAGAATAGCTTACTTATTTGACAGCTTATATTGCAATCAGTGCATTTTTAAATTTAACATGTGACACAAAAAAATGAAGTCATCATACACTAGACTCTTCTGCAGGAAACAAACAATTTGAAAACAATTAGGCATTTGTAATGGGTGAGAAGCTTGTAGCATGCTGTTGTTTCCCTAGTACCTGTCTAGTTGTTATTTCTGTGCTGTGTCTGGTGTCTTCAACAAGACTGAGTTTGAGAAACTGTAGGAAGTGGTTAAGGGACATTCAGTCCGTCTGTTGAAGCTCTCTTAGAGCTTTTCATCTATCCATAAAGGAATTACATCTCATTATAGAATGCTCCTTTCTCTAATAAAGATGTGATGAAATGTCTTGAAAATTAAGCTAAGCTTAATTAGGAACAGGAAACCTGAAAAAAGTTTTTGGAGGTGTTATCTTTGGAGCAGGAAGTTGGTTTTTAATAACTAAAACATTTCAACTGGGTTGGATACTTTCCTGGAAGCTTAGCACTTTTTTTGACATAAAAGCTAATTTATAGAATCTGACTGTTTGCAAAGTCAAACTAGATTATCATAGTAATTTTTAAAAGATTTTTCTTCTTGCTTAGGTTGCTCGATAATGTAATTTGGTAATTAACATAACCTTCAGAATCAATGGGATTGCTTTTTATTGTATTTCTCTGCATTAGGCAACACTTTATCTATAGAAGGAAGTTTATAACTACTTCCAGACTATGTTGTGGGTAACTGAAGCATTTGCTTACCATCCTACCTTTGACTTTGTTGGGTTTGACTGTTTTAGGGGGGAGGACTTTCAAAGTTGGATACAAACTTTATTTTACTGCATACTGCTGCTATTCTGTTTTTCTCAAGTTAAAAGAAGTAATGTAGAACACTGCCCTTTGTACAGAATCTGACGTCCAAGTGCCCTAAGGAATTGATTCCTATTACATTTTATTGACGTGTGCATTTTAATAGTAAATGCTGCATTATAGCAGGCTATGTGCCCATATTTGTGTTATTGACTTGTTTCTTAAACTTGTTTCTTGACAGAAAATACTGAAAGAATATCTCTCCAGCTTCATTTAGCTTTAACCTCAAATGCACTGTGGGTCCAGTGTCCTAGTCATTTAGAGCTCATGAACCAGTGTCGACACATAAATATTCGTGTGGATCCACGTGGCCTCAGAGAAGGAGTACATTATACAGAAGTATGGAAATATTGGTGTTCTAAGTGAGATTGTGTGCTCTTTGCTTTTCATGTGGTCTCTATCAACTTTTTATAGAAGTAATTTTTAAGGAAATAAAGTCTGTGTGCTGTATAGACCAGAAAATAGTGCCACACTCCATTTCACTATAGAGGCTGAAGCCAGGGTTCAGCCATGGTTATGCTATACAATGTTGTATAGCACATGCCAGTAGGACTTTGATTATCTATGTTTAAAAAATAAAAATATATAAAAAATATAAACCAAATAAATAACCATTGATTAAGTTTTTTCCTCTGGATATATTTTAACCTTTGACTATCTGTCTCAATTGACAGACACTGTTATTGAGGATAGAGATTTGTGCTTTTATGAGGTCTTAAATATTTCTTCCGTGGTGGCTTAAGGACTGGCTTGGCTTTTGTGATGTTGCCATGCAATCTTAAATGGACCCAAGATTTTGCTTTGGCTTTAGAAGTTGCTCATGTGATTACAGTGATGTAACATATTTTCTTGTTTCCTTACCTCTACTACATTCCATTTTGGAAGGCGAAGGAGAAAAGTGTGTGGTAATGGCTGTGTACTAGAAGATGTAGCTGACTTTGAGTATCTACATTCAAATTTTGTCAAATTTTAATAACAAAGCCATTAAATTTCTCCTTCACTCTCCCAGTCATCCTCTTTTACTCCTGCGAAAGTTACCCGCCAACAACAAATATTTTTCAGCCCTCTCTATCCTTATCACTAACCTTATATTAACATTGAAATGCTTTCATTGCATTGGACTTGATCATAATAAAGATGATACCAGCTTTCTCTTTCAGAGTGCTTGCTTAAGATGTTTAGAGTTGCAAGTCTTCTATGGTACCACTGAGAACATTTTAGCAAAGTCACTGTGAGAGTGGTGAGATGCTGGAACAGGTTGCTCAGAGAAGCTGTTGGATGCCCATCCTTTGCAGTGTTCAAGACCAGGTTGGATGGGGCTTTGAGCAACCCAATCTAGTGGAATGAGTCCCTGCCCATGGCAGAGGAGTTGGAACTTAATGATCTTCAAGGCCCCTTTCAACCTTAACCGTTATGAGATTCTGTGATTGAACATATTTTTCAAAGATAGTATTTAAAGCTTGGCTGTGAAAAGCATGGTAAATCAAATTATATTTTTTTCTAACATAATCCTAGAAGACAAGAATAAAAATATTTTTTATATAACAATAAAAATATCTGAACTAAAGTAAGTCTGTTTGGGACAAATTCTGAGTTGAAACTAGGTTGAGCTTTTGATATAGGAACTGTCAAATGTGCGTTGAAAGTTTGGAGACTGTTGGGGAAAGACTGAAATGAGTCAGTGTGAAAACTAATTTTTTTTTTCCTCGGGGGTTGTTGGTGTTTTATTATTTCTAGGGTGACAGTGGTCAAATGGCTTTTTTTTTCTCAGTGATTATTACAAAGATTCAAAATACTCTGCAAGTAGTTTAAATTGAATGTTGTCTTCTGTAGTTTAGTTTTGACCAAAGATTTTAAGTAGTTGTATTTATTTTGTTAGGTGTGTGGATATGATACAGCAACGCCTAATGCAGGCCCTCTGTTCAGAGTTCCAATCACTGTTGTTATACCAACAAGGTCAGTAAACCCAGAACTCTGGGAGTTCTAGAACTTAATAGTAACTCTGTTAAGGGAGTAGACACCTGAAAAGATTCTTACAGCAGACAGGCAGCTGTGACATTTTCATAGTTTTGGTCCTGACAGCCAGAAGGCAGTGTGTTCTGGTGGGCTTAGCCATGGTGGCAGCAACTTCCTGCTCCATCAGAATACAGATGCTTTCTGGCTTGTTTTACAAAGTATCTATCAATGTACTTACTCATACTTGTAGGTCAACTGGAGTTGGCTTTTCGTTTCTGCCTGGTGGACTAGAGTACACAGAGGCAGAGGGCATTATTTGGCCATTGTACATTGGCAGACACTTTGGTCATGACTTTAATACAGGGAGTTTACCAATAGTATTGTGTCCATCACTGTTTTAAACATGACTTCAGCAATGTTGATAGAGAAGGGCAGTATTTGATTAAACCTGTCTGGTGAACAATCTGCCCTGAGGCAGTGAGGGGAGGGGAAGTAACTGTTCTCTGACTCGTTCACAGATATATTGCTTCTTTCATGCCTTAGCTCACTTCAGTGGCAATTCACTCAGCCAGGAAGAGCAGATCCACTGAAAATGAGGATTCTTTGATACTTACGTTTAAGTGCTGTAACTTCAGGGAGGTGGGGAGGGTGTTTACTTAGTGTGGTGGAGCTGATGTTTTACATCTTTTGGATACGTTGTGCTGTCAGATTCTGTACTATTATGGATTAAAATAATTGGTGCTGAGGACTAAATATCCTCATTGTAGACATTTTTAGAGTGTTTTTGCATTTAAAAATACTTTAAATATTGGCTTCACAGCTTGTTTGACTACGATTTGTGTTTTCCTTTTGACATACAGAGTAGATGAATCATCAAGCTATGACCTGACATATACAGATGTTCATTTTAAACCTGGTCAGATCCGAAGGCATTTCATTGATGTTCCACAGGGATCTACATGGGCTGGTGAGGAAATAACCACCTTAATTAAATAAAAAATCACGTCTGTCAAACTTGACAAAGTTATTTTTAAATCATTTTAAGTTCTGCCTGAATCAATACTGAAGGATTCAATCCATGAATATGTAAAATATTTATTTGATTTTTAAGCTCTTAAAGGAGTGATTGTGAATTATCCTATGTTTTTTAGTATAGTAGGTCTTAAAGAAACCAGCAAATAACAATCTGAAATGATTTCCTATACCTGGAGGAATGCCCCATGTTTATGGAAAAGTATTACTGTCTGAGGTTTGTCTAGTTTTTAAGGTGTATGGATGCAGTGTTGAAAGATTTTGAACTGAAGAAAATGTGATTTTCATAAGGGGCAAGTAACCTGTAATTTGGAAAAAGGAAAAAAAGGGGTTTTTTCCTCGTATTCCTGCATGAAATTATTAAATAATAATCCTTTCAAAAATCTTTCATTTAAACAGAAGTTAATGATAAGACTCTTAATTTGGAATTCAGTACTCTGTCCTGTACAGATTGTACTCTGTAGTATCTGATTAATTTTCACCATTTGTGAAACATAATGTTTCTTTTAATTTTTCTCTGAATGTAGTTAGTTTGCCTTGATCTGAAAGGGTCTTGGAAAATAACTGATATATAAGCATTTTTCACATATGGAGCCACTTGGGCTGCTGCATAACTTCTTAAATTACAAATGACTTGGAAAAGTAGTGTTTCTCTGGTGAATCTCTGCTTTCCTTCTAAAATTCTCGGGTCTTGAAACTAAACCTAATTTCTTTTTCTGTAACCTAGAAGTGACAGTGAGTTCATGTTCAGCTGATGTGACTGCCAAATTTGTGCTTCATGCTGTTCAACTAGTGAAACAAAAGGCATATAGAAGTCATGAGTTCTACAAATTTTCATCCTTACCAGAAAAAGGATCAGTGACTGAAGCATTTCCTGTCTTAGTAAGTTACTTAGGGTGGTGTGGGTTAAATAAAGTATCCATGCATTATAACGTTGTTCTGGATTTTTTTTTCCAAAGAAAAACCCCCAGCCCAAGAAATCATGTGTTTGTTACAGTAGTTAGCGCATCTGATTTTCAGTCTGATAGCTTTCTAGGGTTTCTGAGCTATTTAGTAATATAATACATGTTAATATCTTCAGTTTGTTTCTACTTGTTTATACAAAGCAGTTTGTTTCCTTTTCAAGTAGGAACTATGACTTTAGTTCAGCTGTAGTTCAGCATATTTTGCCTTTAGTGGTTAATGTGGTAGTCTGGGACATCTTGATGTTTAAGCCAGGTGATAGCTGGTAGAGCAGGCTTAGCTTAGATAATGCTAGCTCAAGAGTCCAGAACACAACCTGGGAATGAGCTAACAGTTCAGGGGTGTGGATAACAGAGCCTCCTTCTAAAGTTTGTCCCCTGCCTTGCTCAGTTTAGTTGTATAGCTCTAAAGCCAAAGAGTAGTTATAATTTCTGTGCTATTCAGTCCCTTAACCTGTGTGAAAATGTCTGGTGGGGGACCATAAGCTAAATTGGTCCCACTGACACGTTATGAATTTTATCATATTAATTAAAAACCAAAACAAACAAAAAACCCCACCAATCAGACAAAAATAAAATCAACCCAAAGCTCTCAAGCTTCATGTCATCTTATTTAGGCAGGGAGTGGGATCTCTTTTTCTAATAGGTGTTTTCTGGGGCACATATGTTAAACTCATCTATGACCTAACCTGTCTGCCTAGTTTGAAGGATAAGAAAGGAAAAGGTAACCTTTAAAAGCTTTACCAATCTGTGTAGGGTATATCCCAACACCCTTTGTTCTGATGCATTCATCAGTCATCCTGGTTTTTTTGGAGCTGTCTTGTGTTTTTTAATAAAGTATGTCTTATTTGGTACTGTACAAATCTGTACAGTTGGAGTAAACCGGACATAAGAGGTCTTTTTTGAGCTGTACTCTGATGTTTTTGTTGTCTTGGGAGAAGGAGGTTGGGGATTGGGATCAATAGAAGAGGAAGATGGGAGCTTGAGTCTAACGTTGTGCTTTTTTTTACCCAGGCTGGAAAAACAATTGAATTTTGTGTTGCTCGGTGGTGGGCAAGCCTTAGTGATGTTAGCATTAATTACACAATTTCTTTCCATGGTGTACTTTGCGCTGCTCCTCAGCTAAACATGGTAAGTTTTCCAGAGTGTTTATTTTTAATTATTTTGAAATCCTATGGTACCTCAAAAAGGAAAGATTTTTCCTTCTTGACTGTATTTAGAAAGAGTTAAAGTATCTTATACATGAGATGTTCAAGTTCTCTCTTAAAAGTTGCAAAATAGTTCAGTCCCACAGAAATGCCCATTACCATTATTTATGCTTTTTTTTTCTTTGCCTTTTCATTGTTAATCAGTAGTGGGAAGAGAAAGGAAAAGAACCCAAGCAAAACCCCTAAACTCAACACCAATAGAAAAAACATACTAAAAGGCTGAAATTGTAAATACGCTTGCACTAGCAAGTGTTTGTGTAAATAAATTTCACTGGGCCCACAGTTCTTGAACTTGAATATCTAGACGAACATTGATAAAAAGACAATACTCTCAATATCATATTCAGAATAAAATTTAATTAAAATTTATTTTCTGTTCAGTATTTTATTGAGATTAGCTTGAGAGTCATCAAGCTGATTGGGTTGAGGGTCATCATTTAGGGCAGTTGAAGGCACAGTGGATGGGTCAGTGTCATGATGACTAAGGCTCTGTGACACTAAAGGATTTGAAAAGTTGCTTA
Source organism: Pipra filicauda (assembly GCF_003945595.2). NCBI lineage: Eukaryota > Metazoa > Chordata > Aves > Passeriformes > Pipridae > Pipra > Pipra filicauda. The sequence goes on from NW_024103718.1 coordinate 1,428,857, forward strand.
AAATGTTAGTATCATAAGTTACAGTACTCTGTCTTGGTCCTATATTTTTGCTGTCCTATGCAAGCTGGCTTAGCTTGACACTGCCTCACTCAGGAGAGAGCTCTTTGAGAGCTGATAGGGAAATACATACATGAAGCAGCACCATGCCAATTTATCCTGGCTCCTCTCTTTTTTTTCAGCTGAAAGCCAGAGCAAATTATAGTTGTCCCATGGGTGAATTTAGATGTAGTCAGGCTCTAAGAGCTGAATAAACTGGGGAAAAAAGAGTGGGTGCAATGTGCTAAGGTCCCGGGGTCTTCAACCAGTAGAACAATAAAAGAAGGATCTGGTGGTGGTGGTGTGCACAGCAGCTGCCCCCAGCCCAGCAGGATTACGTCAAATAAATAATGGGGAGTTAAAAATGAGAGAATAGGAACAGTTTTGCTCTTCCTTTTTGAGCACTGGTGACTTTCATAAATTAAATTTTAATAGTGCTCATGTATAGTCTTTGTCATGGGATACTGCTAAAAAGAAAGTTTTCAAATGATTTTGCCCATCGCTAGGTCTGTCTATGTAGTATTGTTTCTCTTTTGCAGAGTTAAGGTCTTCTGTAATAATAATCCTAAGAAGCACAATAAAATACTTGCTTTAATATTCTAGATGAATAATACTTGTATATGTTGAGTTACGTATTGAAAAAAAATCATCCCAAATGCACAAACAAAATCCAACCTTGCTCAAAGTATGACTTGTCAGTTCTATGCAAAGTCTTTATATATTACATATATATATACTTATAATAATATAAGTATGTAAGTATATAAATAAAACTGTAGCCCCACTTGCTAAAGTTTTGCAAGTCCTGGTATGTCTGCTGTTGTAAAATAGAGAAACACTTGTGATACTTTCAAAATCATGCAGTGTTCTTGTTAAAGTGTAAATAATTACAGCTTGTGTTATATTTTTGAGGGATATAACAGGTAGTCCACATCTGATATTATAAGTGCACAGAAGCCTAATTGTTATATACTCTTTTTATAGCATGCTTCAGAAGGCATCGTACGATTTGATGTTCAGTCCCTGTTGAAATATGAAGATATTGCTCCATGCATAAATCTGAAAAGCTGGGTTCAAACGCTCAGGTAGAGTTTCTGGGGAATTGTTTGGGGAGAGTGGGAAAACTAATTGTGCGTAGGGTTAAAACAGTAACACGTTAACAGTGAAATTCAAAATTACGTCAATATTCTTGTCAAATTCAAAGTAGCTTTGGAAGCATCAATTAATTTTTCAGCATTCCCTCTTTTGGTTTCTTTATGGTGACTTCTTTCCATACAAATTAGTTTCCTTAAGCTAATTTTAAAAAAAAAATACAAAAATATTCCATTGCTTCTGAAGGAGGCACTTAGAGGTAAAATGCCTTTTAATATCTAAAAGGCACTTTAATACATAAAGAAACAAATTGTAGAGTTATTTGGTGCTACTGTTTGTTGGCTTGGGTTTATGGGGTTTTTTTAAGCAGCTGCTTCAGATCCTGCCCAGTTTTGACATGGGAAGACTCTTCTCTCTTGCTTGATTAGAAGTGTTTTTGTAGGATCTAGTGCAGAATTTTTTGTGGAAAGCTGTTTTTATCTTGTCAGTTTGACAGCAATACTGGTTTGGAGGAAAGGCTTTGTTGGAAAATTCCTAAACAGTGCAGCAATTATTACAGTTGGTCACTTCAGAAGGATAAAAAAATGCCATGTGGTTTAAGCGATGCTTTTAAGATGTGGGACAGATGATTTCATAGTGCTCAGTAGTCCAAAGTTTTCCTTTATTTGGGCCTGTCAGTGGAGACCTGGGGTCTCTGTCTGGAGGTTTTGGATACTTGTAACTGGAATTGAGGTCATTAAGAGTTTACTGTTTAATGAACTTGTCACCTAATGTTATATTCAGAAATACTCAATTTGATATGCCTTAAGTGAGGAAATAAAACAGTCCCTTAATATAACTTTGCCTCATTCTTGGTTTGAAAAATGGAGATGCTCTTAAGTCCTTGTAAAGTCTTTAAGGCGCTTGTCTGACAGTAAATGAACTGCAATTAAGTAAACTATGGAGAAATACTTATGCATTTAAATTAAGGCAGGAATAATGTTTCTTGAATGAACTAAAGAGTCATAACACAGAGAAGAAAAATACTGAATGGCTTTTCATTCTGTCTCTTGTTTCAAATGCTTGGAGGCAGGGTGAACGTTAGGGAGGTGTATCATGTGTGGTATTACTCGGTTCTTAAGTCTTCTGTCAGCAGTCTATCTAGTGTCTGCCAGACTAGGAAACCTGGGTTAAATGGACACGTGGTCTGACTCAGCATACACCTCTTACTGGGTGACTAGTCTGTGCTCTTGGCAGTGAAAGAGTTGGCAGAATCTTAGAGAAAAATTCTGATCATGTAGTTAAAGGTTGTCAGATTGAATGAATGAAATGTAAACTTAAATTATACCAGGCCACCGTGATTCTGCTACTCTTTATTTCTGAAGCTCAGATTTTCCTATATCATTATTATTTAGTTTATATTCTTTGACGCTTAATGTCTAAAGTGTTTGTGTTGCCCTGAGCAATGGCTTTTCCCAACTGTTTCTGAATTAACATACACTCTCTGTAGTGTACATTCTTCTATATTACTACTCAGATTTCTCAAGGCCTCTTATAGCTTCTCTTATGATACAATCTTCTATAACAAGGAATTATCAACTGTTTGTTCTGTCTCCTAATTGCCGTACCATTAATCTTTTTGTTATGAATACAAGTGCTGATTTCAGTATGGATACTAGAAGTGTAACCTGATTTTTTTTTTTTTGTTTCCTAAACCTGAGTCTGGTTTTCCTTTTTTTTTTTTTTTCAAATGACCTTTTATTTTGAGTTTTAGACACACTTGCTACATTGGCTTCTTTTTTTTTGGCTGTGTCTGTAATGTCATTAAACCTTGTTTTTGAACTGACATTAATTTTAACTGAGGAATATATGCTGCCTGGATAGTTACAATATTTAAGAGATGTTATTGCATTTGCTGAATTCAGTTGTACTTCAGAATATGCTTCTACTTAAGACAAATTTTGGTAGAGGATACATGTTTCTTAAGAGTACCTTTTGTTGTTTTTTTGTTGTTTAACTGCAGACCAGTGAGTGCAAAAATAAAACCTTTGGGTTCCAGAGATATTTTACCAAATAACCGTCAACTGTATGAGATGATTTTGACATATAATTTTCATCAGGTAAGGTAACTGTTTTTTTAAAAGTCAGTGATAAGTACAGCATGTTTTCTAAAACCAGATAGATCTTAATTTTAACTAACTTCCTGTCAGAAAGGAGGTCTAGATTCACACTCTGGACTCTACATCAGCATTCTGATTTGGTCCACTTAAAGAGCTGCTGTTGCATGAAATGGGCCACAGTTCAGTTATCTTTTAGAATATGTGTATAAGGATTGTACTTGTTTTATTCTGTACAAGATTAAATGCCTTGACCTTTCTTTTAATAGCCTAAGAGTGGAGAAGTAACTCCAAGCTGTCCACTTCTTTGTGAATTGTTGTATGAATCTGAATTTGATAGTCAACTGTGGATTATTTTTGACCAGAACAAAAGACAAATGGGTTCAGGAGATGCCTATCCACACCAGGTACAGAGTAATGTATATATTTTACCTTCTGTTTTCTGCAGACAGTGAAAATTTTCATTCTTTTTCACCACCTAGCCCTGCTGTTAGCTCTTAATATTTCCTGATGCATAGATATAATGTTCTTATGTGTTCTCAAGAAGACATAGTCAATGGTGATGTATTTGTCTTTAAAAAATTGATAGGTTTGTGTCCATTAAATAGAACATGATTTTTTTTCCTCTTTTAAGGAAGGAGAAACAGGAAAAGCTGTTAACTTATGATTTTGACAGGCGCTTCTCAAGAAGTGAATTCAAAATCTTGTCTTTATGTGTCTTTATGTTTGGGGTTTTTACAAAGACAATACCGTAAACTTTTCTATGTGAGGTGGAAAGAATCCATTATTTTTCTGTAGTTTGACTTGTCTGCTGTTAAATCAGAGGTTTCTGTATCCGTGAAGGCTGTGGTTTTCTGTGCTGGTGCTTTCTCCAAACAGCTTTTAATGCTTCAGCATGGTTTTCTTCTTGTTTCCGTTTTTCAAAAGGGAGATTTTTGCACAACACTTGTAGATACTGTAACCTCTGTGGAAATCTTAATGCTTTAACAGTTTGTGTGTCTGGATCATGGGGAAAGTAGGCAGGAATTAAAAAAAAAAGGAAAAAAAGAAGGAAAAAAAAAGATGTAAACATTTTCCATGGTTTTATGGTTTTGAAACTTTTTTTTTACTAATCTAAAATCCAGTTGAACTTCATCAATAAAATGTTTATTTTGATAGATTGATCATCCCAGAAGTGTACAAAAGATAGTTTCAAAAGACATGCTTTAATGTTTATAAATTACTTTCAGAAATTGCGTTAAACTTCTATTCCTTAACCTGCACTTTTAAGATGCTATAAAATCTAGAACTCTAGAAAAAGTACTTTGTTACTTTCACCTGGTGGACCACCATGCTGTAACTCTGTGGTATTGTGCATCATGGGACAATTTTAAAGCAACTCAAAATTAATTAATCCAGGAAGAAATAGCAACAGGAAGCATGATTCCCTAACTAGGAGAGGGATATTCTGGGAACAGGGTAGTTCTGAGTTACTGTTCCTTTCCTCTTGGGGCTGCCTTTTGTATTATTGCAGCAGCAGCAGAAAGGAAACTTAGCATGCCGCTGCTCCAAACATCCACATTGTTGCCCTTTTAGATTGACTGAAATGAAAGAATGTTTTCAAAACTAAGAATTTGATAGTCTGGAGGTTTTTTCCTTGGGTGATTTGATGTGGGGAGGGAGAGGATTCTTGGTTTTGTTTGGGGTTTTTTTGTTTGTTTCTTTGTTGTTTGTTTTTTTTTTTAATAAATGGAGATTATTTATCTGCATATTTTTAACTGAGTGACAAGCTCAGGGCAAAGAGTCTGTCAGCTCTTTAAACTGCAGCCATAGATCTCACAGGAATACTGGGTCCCTCAGTGTGAAAGTTGGTGGTATTTGAGACAGTAGGAAATGTTCTGTGATCTCAACCCAGAGCACCCAAACATAGTACACTGAAAGTGTATCAAGGCAAACCTGCAGAGGTTTTGAACTGAAAGCTTAACAGGAATTCTGATTTGTGCCTGTTTTGTGGTCTGAAAACTTAATTTTTTTTCCCCTCAGTACAAAACATGTTTTGGCTGCTATCCTGTCTTGAAAGCACTCTGTTTTCAGGAGATTCCAAAACCAAGCAATCTAATATATTTAAATAGCTAGAGCTATATGGATCAAGAAGAACATGACAGTTTTATTTCTGGGGTTTGTGTTTTTTTGTGAATGGTGAAATATTTAATCTGGACATTTATGAGAACTTCTTTCTTTCAGTATTCTGTGAAACTGGAAAAAGGAGATTACACTATTCGGTTACAAATTCGTCATGAACAGAACAGTGAGCTGGATCGCATCAAAGACCTTCCATTTATTGTTTCTCACAGGTTGTCTAGTACCTTGAGCTTAGATATTTATGAAAACCATAGCCTTGCTCTCTTAGGGAAGAAGAAATCCAACAGTTTGACATTACCACCAAAACACAGTCAGCCATTCTTTGTTACATCTCTGCCTGATGACAAGTAAGTTTCCGAAGTCCTGTTTTTCCCATCTACGTCTAACCAGCTGCTTCTGCACCTAACTAAAATGATACTTGAATAGTGTCTACCTATTCAGGCTTGGTAATTCCTCTTGTGTTGCTCTTTCACTATTTGGCTTCTTCATTGTAGTTTTCATGGAACCTTAATTAACCTGATTTTAACACTGAACTTACTTTCTTTGAACAGAATACCTAAAGGAGCAGGACCAGGATGTTATCTTGCAGGAAGTCTTACACTATCTAAAACAGAACTTGGAAAGAAAGCTGTGAGTATATGAGATGGATGACAGTTTCTTTTTCTGAAACTTTTGTAGCAAGTGAATGGCATGCCAGGAAGTACTGTATTGTATGGGTTTATTACTTTAAAGAGCGTTAGGTTTAGTAATATATAATGCATTTTAGAAGCAGTTGTTTCATTATAAAGTCAACATAATTTCTAAGTAGCTCTAATTTTATTTTCATCTTCTAATTTCAAATTTAGTTGCATTTTCTAAATTGTGTCTTCTAGTTCTTTCACTCTGAAACCTTTTTATTTCTAGGAGCAACTGCTTTTTTGTTGGCATGGAGCCTTTAAAATTGATTTTTATAACTCCATAGCTTACTGTAATTTTTGAATGAAAAATACATGCATCTGTAGTGTTTTGTGCATGTTGGTTCTGTAACAAGCACCTATACTCTTCCTTGCATGCATACAATTTTGAGCAAAAATACGTGTTTTCTAAATACCTACATGTTACTGTTACCAAGTAGTAGGAATTTTGCTGGCTCGAGTACATAGATGTTCTTACCTGCTACACACTGATGTTGTCAACCACTAGTATGACTGTATGCTTCAAAGCAAGAGATAAGATCTTTGTGTGTGATGCTAGAAAAACAGCTGTAGGGTCTTTTTGCTCATAATGCAAGATCCTGTGAAAAAATGGGTTTTAACTTGTATGGCTTTCTAGTGCAACAGTGATTGTAGTAAGCACAACTATTTTCTGTGTATCTGGTGGTACAGTGTTTAGAAGATTCCCCTAGCTATTTTTAAACAGATGGCATACCTGAGATTAAATTTTAGTCAATCCTGGTGATTGTTAGTACTTAAAAGGTAGTTCATCTATGTCTGTATATCGCTAGATGTGGCTGAACAATATATATAAATTTAGAGTATGTTTTCATACAAAATAGGTTTCTGTGAGTAGGGGGGCATGTACCTTTACATCTTGTCTAGCATAAAAGTTTAGTTCATTCAGTCTGATTTGGCTGTAGCTAGTACTTTTGGGGCAGATTGCGTATAACTGCAGGTGAGATAATGTCTGTCAGGAGAATTTACATATCAGTGAGGAAAAATCCAGTAACTAGGAACTCTAAAATACCTAGTTTAATTATTTCTTTGTGATTCCTGTGAGGTTGTAAGTGTGCTTTTAGGAAATCCGTGGTAAGTTCATTACACTAGTGTAGTATAGTTTCCCTAACTAGAATTTTGCACTTCCTTGAACTATTGGTTGTGATTCTTGCCCATTTTATTTTAAAGCCAGACTAAGTGGCTATGTACAGTAGTTTCTGTGATAGGAAGTAGGAGATAGGTAGATACTGCCTGTCAAATTTCATGTGATGGAGAAAAATTTCTTTCTCGGAGAGAAGTTCTAGCTGAGGCGTGTCTCATGTCATAGTCTAAGGCATTACTGTTATGGTCATGTTTCACTGGAAAAAGGATGGGATCGAATAGCATCAGATACTTTCTGCTGCCTTTAGTGAATCTCAATACGTACCAGGAGACAAAAAAGGAGGACTAGGCAGCAAAGTTGTCTCTAAGTCAGCAGGTGGATGCAAGGTAAGGGAAAATGTATCTAATTTCTGTATATTTATTATGAAATACAACAATGCCAGTAAACAGTCAACAATCTAAAAACTAAAATTCCGAGGCTCAATTTCTGTAATTTATTAATTGAAGCTAAGTGGTTAACAACACTTGCTTATCTTACAGGAGGAATGGACTGTATACACAATGATGCATTGTTTTATTAATTTTGAAAACATGAAAGAGCATGCTTTAAGAGCATGTTTGAACATAGATGTGACTCTAGAAGTTGGCAATCTGTAGGTTGAAAGTATGACTATAATTGTACAGAGAAGGTGTCTCCATCCTGTGTGGTGTGTGCATGTTTTCTTACAGTATGTTATTCTAACTCCCAGGGGCAGTCTGCAGCAAAACGACAAGGAAAATTTAAAAAGGTACTGAATGTTAGTTTTTGAAAAAGATATGCTTAAGTCTTTTTGCATATGACTTAAAGAATTTGTCTACCAGTCTTGGTTTTTAATTTGTCTCCTTCATCTACCTACTTAGACCTGAATTATTTATTTCAGCACCTTACGTATGTTTACTGGTAGAATGACAAAACACTGAGAGGCACGTGAGCATGTGTATACTTTTGCAATAAGTGGTGTAAAATGCATGTGGTGATTAGTGGCCTGTATTTTTTCTCATTATTAAATATTCAGGAATCTTAAGTGTTTGTGGTCTAGATTTTCTGAGGCAAGTGTTTCTGCCTATTCTGTCTGCAAATTGAGAATTGAATACGAACCTAACCCATTGATATAGAATTGAGTAAATGAATATCTAACTCTATACCCAATCTACTGAATTGAGAGTTGGCTTCATTACAGTCATAAAAACATACTGTAGGAAGCAATATTTTCCTTAGGTGAGATGGACTTGGTGGAAAAGTCTCTCAGTTCATGTTTCTACTTAAATTGAATGTATTTTGTTACAGTCTAGAGTTTATACAGTTGTGTAGCAGGTAGTAGAATTTACAGAATGAATTTTGGAGTACATATAAGATATTTTAGGTAGGGGGTGAGTGACTTTTCAATACAGCAGCGTTTAATATTGTACTTTCTTGTATTTTTACATCAGGTAATACAATAGTCTGCCAGAAGTCAGAGTGTGAAACAGTTTATTAAAAGAATGCAAAAAGTCCTCCGTTAGACTACCTTTATAAAGTTACTGGGTTTTTTCTTGTTAGAAATAAGATCTGAGAACCATGGATAACTCAGTCTGTTGCCACATTCTGCTATTTTGTTAACAGTGAATTTATAACTGAACCTGCTAACTTACTCTGGTTTTGGTGTAATAACTGTGTGGGAATGTGATTAGGCTTTACAAGGAAGGATTTTAGTGCACGTTGCTGAATTTTATTTTCATATCTGAAAATCATGCAGATCACTTTTAGTAAGTGAATGCGGATCACTTCTAGTAAGTGAATGCAGATCACTTTTAGTAAGTGAATGCATGGCTTCCTGATGAATAGGGTATAAAATCTTCACAAAGTGATTCTCTAACAAGGGAGTTAAACTCTACTCATAATTTAATTTGCATAACAAAACCTGTTAAACAGATTAGAGGTTTCATGTTCTGGGGTTTTTTTCTTTTTTTTTTTTTTTAGAACAGAGATTTGTGTTCAGATATACTGAGCAGTATACCCACTCGAAGTTGAAATAAAAACCGCTGCTCTTGTTACTTCCATCTATTACTCATCAATGTACTAGCAGCAAATAAATAAAACACAATGCATTTCACAGCATTGTTCTGTAAGACCTCTATTAATTAATGCATTTTTCTGAGAATACAACTCCGAGGCCTTCCTAGTTTACAAGTTTCAATACTTACCCTGCCCTGTCCTAAGTTTACATGCAGGTAAAATGTTTTCCAGCAGAGAAAACTTGGGGTTTTTGGGGTTTTTTTTGTGACACAGTTGATCAAAAAAGTATGTGTAGACTTTCCGTATTTTTCACAGACTAGTCCAGGCCCTCTTGTAAGATTAGGAGTGTTAATTTACATGTGACATTTTTATTTTATGTGTGGGGTTTTTTTGTTTTGGTACCAATGACTAGTCTGTGGAAGGATTTTCTTGTTGTTTTGGGGTTTCTGGGTTTTGGGTTTTTTTTAGTTGAGGAGGAATGGAACTTGTTAGCTTGCACACATGTGCATGACACTATGAGAGATCTAGAGCAAGTATTTCTGGTTGTTTGAAAGTACTTCTGTTTTCACAGAATTATAGAACCGCTGAGGCTGGAAGTGACCTCTGGAGGTCATCTGGTCTAACCCTCCTGCTTGAGCAGGGTCTCCTAAAGCTGGTTTCCCAAGACCATGCCCAGACGGCTTTTGAGTATCTTGAAGGGTGGAGACTACGCAACCTCTCTGGGCAACCTGTGCCCTGCCTAGTCACCCTCACTGTGAAAAAGTGTTTCCTGGTGTCCAGAGGCAACCTCCTGTGTTTCTGTTCATGGCCATTTCCTCCAGTCTTGTCACTATGCACCACTGAAGACAGTCTGGATTTCTCTTTACTCTCCCCCTGTAGGTATTTACACAGATAGAGGAGTTCAATCCCCAAATGCTCCACACCCCCCAAATGCCTTCTTTAGGCTGAACAGTCACAGCTGTTTTGCATCTTTTTCACATCTTCATGGACCTTCACTGGGCTTGCTCCAGTAGATCCACATGTCTCTTTTACTGGGGAGCCCAGGACTGGACATAGCACCCCAGGTGAGGCTTCACTGTTGCAGAGCAAAGGAGAAGAATCACATCCCTCAACCTGCTGATAGTAAGTGTAATGCAACCAGGGGATACCATTAGCCCTCTTTACCACAAAGGCACTGCTGGCTCATGTTCAACCTGGTGTCCATCAGGACCCCCAGCTCCTTTCCTGCCAAGCTGCTTTCCAGCTGGCTGCCCCACAGCATGTTCTGTGCCTGGATTTATTCTATTTGAGTTCTTCTTGTTGAACTTCATGAGGCTCCTGCAAGCCCATTTCTGCAGCCTGTCAAGGTCCCTCTGGATGGCAGCATGATCCTCTGGTTTATCACCCAGTCCTCCCAGTTTGATGTCATCAGAAGATGTGCTGGGAGTACCTCTGCCCCATCATTCAGGTCATTAATGAAGATGTTGAGCAGCATTCTATCCAATACTGATCCCTGGGGTACACAACTAGGTACTGGCCTCCAGGTGTGTGCCACTGATCACCACGCTCTGGGCCCAGCCATTCAGCAGGTTTCAATCTGCCTGGCTGCTCATCCAGCCCATACTTGAACAGCTTCTCTGTATTGCATAAAAGCAGTTTGTGGTTATGCCAGGAAATAGCAGCCTAGTTTTCCAAAGGTAGTGAATTCTTTTATAACTTGGACAAAAATGTCAATATGTTCTCTCTACGCAATAAGCAGGTGTCTTTGTTTTTACAATGACTGATTATAAAGCAGTTACAATCTGGTTACTTTTTCCCCTTGTCTCTAAGTTAAGTCCAGAACCCAGTTAGAATGAAAAACAAATAATTGACTTTTTCTGGTCTGTAACAATAATTTTGTGTTGTTTTACATAATGCAGCTTTTGAACAGCAATATGTAACAACTAGCCAAGGGATAGAAAATTTCTACATCTTTCTCCCTGTTCTGCCATTCTTTCCTCTGATTTAAAACAAGAAATGCATTATGCAGGTATTGATAAGTACAAATGGGAGACTAATAAATAGCATTGTGAAGTCAAACATGAAGGGTGACTTCCTTTGAGCGTTAAGACACTATCCTTGTTTAATCGTGAGGCCTTCAAAAATAGGATGAAGTATGTGCCTAATGAAATTTTGTGTAAGCCTGGCTGATGACTTCAAGAATCTTAATTTTCCATTAAATTAGAGTATTATCATAAAAATAAGCAACACTGCACAAATTGTATGCATCTTAAAGCAGATTCAAATTTCATATGTGCATTCAATTGTGTGTATGCAGAATTGCATTAATATGCAGATGCATATTAAATGAAAAATGAGACCTGGGATGTGTTTCTTGAAGGAGCTGTTTGCCTATAGTTAGTTTTGCTGTGGATGCTTTGAAGTACAGAAAACAGTAGTTCATATGTGTTTTCCACATAAAGTACTAGAAATTGAATCACTAGACAAAAATCTTTAAAAATTAGAATCTTGAAGCAAAATTAACAGTTAATTAAGCTCTTTTGAGAGGTGATTGTTTTGAGCGCATTGTTCTTGTTTATGTATGCAGTTTGTAGTTCTAGTTAAAAGTAAATTCAGGCTTATCAAACTACACAGAGTACACTGACCAAAGTGCATATCCTATCTACTTCCAAAGTTTTTAATACTCCACTAATTTTTAGAGGATAAACAAAAAGCATCTTTTGCATTAATTTGAAAGATTATTTAAAGTATTTTTTTCAATGGATAATATTCTCACTTGCTATCTTTATCTGTCTACAGTTCTGTATCTTTTTATAGGTATATGTAAAATCAGTACACTATTCTAGGAATTCTGTTCAGAGGGAAGTTTGAATAAGAAAACAAGCTGAAGTGCTGAATTGTAAAGAACTGCCTTTCTTCTCCTTAGTTTCTAATGATGAATGTCTCTTTGATGGCAATGACAGTGCCATTCTGAGATCTTCTGATATCTAGGGGGTTGCCAGGTTTTATAAATGATCCTAGTGTTTGCAGATAGAATAGAGAAAGAAGCTTTCAATCCATCTTACAGTCCTGTTATAGTTAAATTATATGTAATTAAATATTATAAGCACCTAAACTTTATTTATCCCATGAAATAAGTTTGAAGTCTGTGTAGAAGAGTGTACCTCTTATTCTGTAAGCTCTTTTAATTGGAGGGTGCCTGTGTCTGAAGCTCATTGATTTCCTTTCAGTGGTCATAGCTTGTAATGCTTGCAGAATCTCATGACCAAAAGTATCTTGCTGAGAGAATGGGGAGATGACATTTTACCGTTGATGGTTTAGCTACATAGAATTAGTCTGTCTAAGTGAAAGTGTTTTTCCACGTAAGTGGGTTTTTGTTAATCCAGTTATGCTTGGTTTGAAACTTAAACCAGAGTAGTATAGTAGAACCTTCTCATATAGAGAGGGCTTGAGAATGCAGAGATCGTTTAGATACGTAACTCCAAAAACAGTTGCCAAGTAAGATCAAAAAGGACTTTCAAGAGGAAAATCCTGAACTACTGGAAGAATATTTCTGAGAATGGGTGGTTTCCTTCTTAAGAAAATATTAGTCTCAATAGAGGACATCTTTTAAAAAACATGGTAAACTCATTCAGATTTTTGTACTTAACCCGTTAGGTATCTTAAAATGTTAGTTTGTTTTAATGGACTACATTGCTACGTTGTTGGTTTCTACTGTTCTCATTACCTTAGTGAGCCCCTACCATGTTTCTGACCTCTGTACCTTCCTGCATGTGCTTACTTCCATGATCTCATTCATTGTGCTCTGGCCTAGGTCTTGCTGAGTCTTATTTAGCTGTACTGACTGGTCACGTGCTTCATATTTGAAATGCATGTGTGCGGGATAGTTCCTGTGAAGGAATTATTCTTTGTATTCCTGTTATTATATTCTTATCCTGTAATTATATTATTTTTTTTCTTTATATGATTCCTGTGAAGGAATTCCTTTAATGTAGATTAGTTGTCTAAACGACTTTAAAAAAATCGGTATTTAAATGTCAGTGTTGTTGTTCTATGATTACATATTAAGTAGCTCGAAAAATTGTTTTAAGGGAATATTGATGTCACTGTTACCAGTACCGTGTTTGATAACACATAGCAAGTTACTGGTCTGTTTGAATTATCAGTTCAAATAAAATTTTTCTGCATCAATGTCCTTGAATGTTTCAGAAGTGTAGTGTTCAAGTTCATTATTGAAATGTGGCAGTTTGAGCCACATTAGAAATCCAAAATCCAATTTCCAGGCTTCCCCACCCCTTCCCACAATTTATCCTAACACCGAAGAGAAATCTTTCAGGCCAGAGGCTTCTATAGGGGAAAGGGGAAGTATTTACATTTATTTACACTAATAAATATACTGTACAAACTAAAAGCAACTATATATATTTATAATTACACTTCTATCAGTCCCTTCGAAGCTTCTCCTTTTAACTTTAGTCCAGGAAAAGCCTTTTCAGGCTGATAAGTAACCAGTCTCCCTCTCTCGTGGGAGTGTTTGGGGACCCGAATGCTCCCCCCTCACCAAGCTCCAGCTGTTTGTGGAAGTCCTTCCTTCCTCATGAAGTCCAAGAAGGTAGCTTTGAGTCCTTTCTCCTTGGTCCTGTGTCATTTCTACTGTGTGATCTCTCTCTCTCGGTCTCATACCTCGGTTTTGTAGGCTGCTGTAGTGTAGCTTATCAACGTATGCGTCCTCCAAGTCAGTTTTCAGCTGCCCCTGGTCAAACCTCGGCAGGGCAACTCCTGAGCCTCTCTCTCTCTGGCCCGTCTCCAATTTCGCCTGGGATTCTTTTCCCTAGCGCCGAGCTGCTTCCTTATCAGCCCATCCACTTGGCTCTGCTTCAATGCTGAGCCTTGCGCCACTCCCACTAAAAAGTGAGAGGGAAAAACAGCCCCTTCTGCAGCCTGGCTGCAAAGGGGGGGAAAGAAGAAGAAAGCCCGACCGCAAGGCCTGCCTCTCTCTCTCTCTCTCTCTCTCACTTTACCAGTTGTTTGTGAGTCACGTCCCTCACAAACATACACTCACTCCAATGCTGTCTCGAACTCTGGCCTAGGCAGAGTTGGGGGGCTGCAGGGCTCTCCTCTCACCCCCTGGAGGGGGAAGAAGGAGCCCAGCCACCCCCTGGCCTTCTACACCTACACGCAGCAGCCACCAACAGAAACTGCCAGCAGCTTCCGGTGCTGTTGATTTTTTAGCAGAAGCAAACAAGACAAGTGGTGACTGGCTCTCCAGGGAACACTGCCCTGGCACCCAATCACCTCTGAGCCCCCGACTCTCAGGGGGGGCCAGTCTTAACCCATGACAGCATAGCAGTTTCTAATAGCCACCCTTTTACCTGCTGTTAAAGTAACCTTAAATAACTCCATCTTGTGCACAAGGTTTCATTTTATTCCACAACACTGACATGGTTTACGGGAAGCATTCCCACAAATGTATTGTGGAACAATTGGTAAGAATAATTAAATTGCCACAGTGATTGAGCATGCAGCTCAATATTTGGCACAACGTTGCAGCAGAGTAATGGTATCTAGAGGATGTAAACTTTAATGATCTTCTATGAAACATCTTATATGTAACATAACGGGACACGTGCCCTCACTGTTTAGGGAAAAGCTTTTTTAAAGATTGCAACACAAAACCCAAAAAAGAACAAAACAGCCTCCCCCAGCAGTTGTAATATTTTAGAATGAGTGACTGAAATCTAATGCTAGCTTATTTGCAAACTTATATGTAAGTTGCCTTGGGAAAAGGACTTCAGAGCATGGTCAAAGATGAGTTAGCTGTAGGTGATTTTCTTATGGTAATTGTTGACTAGTATAGCATGAACTCAAACTATAGTGATATTTGTATAAACATATAGTGTTTAAAAAAAAACTTGCTGTTGTGATGACTAATTTGAGCACAGGTGCAGATGAAACTGGAAAGTCTGTAGCAGTTGACTGTAGATACGTCAGCTAATTCAGTAGGCACATGGAAGAAATAGTATCTTGGGTGGAATAAATTTGTATGTCCTGTGACATGTTTCGTGTTTATCCTACTGTGATATTTTTTAGAAATCAGTCATCTTTATTAATTTGCTTATTTCCAGATTTATAGGATAAGATTTCTAACTGTCTTCTTTTCCTTTGCCTTTATCCAAGTTATTTGCTTTTTTTTATAAACAAAAACCCTTCCATGTTTCTTATTCCCTAACTAATACCTTTTAAAATTATATGAATACAAAAATGTCAAACTTCATAAATTTTAGGCTTTCTTTTCTTACACCTAGTGTGCTGTCTTAATATTTATGTCCTTGCATTGCTTAGAATAAAAAGTTAAAGCAGTTCCTGAATTCTTAATATCTAATAGCTTTGCTCTCAGAATCTTTACTCGTTGTATGTGTAGCTCAGAGTAGTTGCTGGCTATGATTTGGCTTTTATATTGCATCAGAAAAAAATGTACTGTATCCCTTTCAGTATATGTCTCTTTTCCCACCTCCAGGATGTCCTTACTGTTCACTATCATCTGATACCATCACCATCAAAGAGTAAAAATGGCAGCAAAGAGAAAGAAAAAGAACAGGAAAAAGAAAAAGACGTAAAAGAAGAATTTGCTGAAGCTTTAAGAGATCTAAAAATACAGTGGATGACTAAGTATGTCTGCTGTCCTTGCTACACAAGCTTAAGCAGCTTGAAATTCAAAAAAATATTTAGAATCTGTACTTTCATGATGTATCCTCCTCTTTTCTAGGCTAGATACCACTGACATGTATAATGAGTTGAAAGAAGCATTTCCTAATCATCTTCCATTATATGTTGCAAGACTTCACCAGCTGGATTCTGAAAAGGTTATTTAACACTTCTTAAACTTGATGTCTCAATACATCCATGTAGCCTGAAAACTGAGTGTTTCTTCATATATGTTGGAGTTGAAGTGACTGTACTCAGTACTATAAAGCAGAAATTCCTGATTAGAGTGACAACTGCCTCCTTAACTGGTGGTGGTTTACTTAATCCCACAGCAGGGTGAAAGTATGCTTAACTATACTGTTTGCTTATCAGTTACTCCTTGTTTGGTTAAACAAATTGTAAATTTCCTTACTGGTTTAGTCTACAACAATATTATTCTGAATGGTGGTTATTGAGAAAAACACACATCCCAATCTGTTCCTCTACTGGATTGGTAATTTCTTCTGGCAGAATTGCTTAGACGACTGAGGACAGTAATCCCCTGAAATGACACAGCTAAATCCAGAATCTGTCCTCAAAAATGAGAACTGTGAACAGAAAAGTTTACATGTGAGTTTTTTTATGTTGAAGATAAAGACCTTTGTGTATATGCCACTAGCTTGAATATTTTTCTTTTCATTTCGTTCTGATTTTAAATTTATTTCTGAATTGAATAACTACTACCATTATTTAAGAGTATTGATTTGTACTGAAAGGTGATTTTTTTTCCATAAACTCTCATTTTCCATGTACCGACCTCATATTTTTCACTGTTTATTTTCAGTAAAATGGACTACGTATGCAGGAAATCTTGCAAACTTTCCAGATTTCTTTAAGCAAACTTTGGAGAAAGGGGAGGAAACGACAGGTTTAATTATCTAGTGTTACTTCTGCATAACTTTGCAGTTATCCTAATGTAGTGTGTTATCCAGTGAAGCGGTGTGATTTCATAGAGCTGAACATCTTTTTTTATTCTTCCTTTAGGAACGAATGAAAAGACTAGATGAAATTGTTGCAGCTGCAAATACTGTAATCTCTCATATTGATCAGACAGCATTAGCAGTATATTTTGCCATGAAGACTGATCCCAGGCCTGATGCAACTACTATAAAAAAGTACCTAACCAGTAAATAATTTTCTTGCATCCTATTTTTGTAATCTGTGTACTTTGTCTCTGCATATAAAAAATTGAGTTACTATAACTTTGATAACTTGTGGTATTTTTTGGGACATAGGTAATTTCAAATTTGACTATACAGTTACTGTGTTTTCTTATTATATCTCCGGAATGCAGGAACACTGAAACCTGCAATTTTTCATTTACTCAATAAAATAAACGAGGGTGCTTTTAGGATTTAATTGTATCAGAAAAATAGAGTATTAAGTTTTTGTATCAAGCTCAATCTAAGATCAGAAGGACCAGCAGAATATTAGTAGAAGTGTGTGTTTTGAATGCTACATGCGTTTTCTTTATCTTTTGCAACCATTCAGATCTGTATTTGAAGACAAAATTGACATCAGCCAAAGAACTAACTGCTTGCAAAAGATTTTATTTGTGATAAGCATGATGACCATACTTCTGCTTCAGAGTATTTTTGAGACTCATTGTTTTTCTTTAGTTTTAGATTGTTCCTCTTAATTACCAGTGTGTATATATATATCTCCAAGAAGACACTGTTTTGAAGGTGACATCCTAGTCTAGAGAATAAGTGGTGGGTTTTGCTGGACGTAGTATGGCGCTGTTTTAGTCATGAACAGAGCACCAGATTTGAAGATTAGGCCCTTGACATGGGAGATGCATATTTGTTGATTAATATTAATTAATATTAATATTAAAATAGCGTATTTCAGTTGTAAATCTAGTCTATCTGTTCTGGCTATCCTGAATTCAGATTTGTGGGTAATTTTAGAATTGCTGTTGTAAAAGCAAAGCCATGACATAATAAACTTCATTCTAAACATTTCTTGGTAAGTTGACCCATTAGGTCATGCGGTTGAATCTAACATCTGAAATTAAACACCAGATTCAATGGTGCTTTAAATGGATGCAATTCCTTTGAAGTCAGCAGAATTGTATCTGCTTATGTTAGTGGTGGATTCAACTCTCTCTGTTGATAATGCCAGGAACTATAAAGCTGTATATCTAAATGCTGGCTTACTTTTAGAAGTCTGAGTTGCCCTTGCCTTAAGACGTTAAAGGCATTTCAGACTTAGAAGAATGATTGAGTTTCTGTAATGCACAGTGTTTTAAGGTATTTTTTTACGATTATTTTAAGTTATAGTAACTAGCCTTGGTTTAAAAATTATCTTTGTGCTTATTTTCATTTTGCGTATACTAACTACTGTAAACTCAGTTGGCACGGATTCTGTTCTTAATGAGGTATCTGCAAAAATTCTAAATATTTCATGCTGTTTTCTTTTTCTAGTGAAATGGAAAAACAGAAGAGTACTTTAGTGGATGCACTTTGTCGAAAAGGAAGTGCACTGGCTGACCAACTGCTTCATCTGCAGGCCCAAGAAGGGGCTGCTTCCAGTGATACAGAGGGCAAAGATGAGGATCACGAGAGGTGCTCAGAAGTTTTGACAGAGACATTCTGGGAAACAACAAAATGGACTGATCTTTTTGACAGCAAGGTAAGAGACCAGAACGGATTTTTTTTCTTTTGCATGTTGGGTTTTCTGATAGTTTCTCCTGGGATTATGCACCACCTTTGTGTGCACAGCCTCGTATATTCCTCCCTTGTACTTTTTCATGCTGTCCCTATATCTTGTGCTTCCTAAATGACCTTTTTCCACAGAGATTTTGCCAAGCCTTTCAAATCCACGGTAAGCCCATCTCTGTGCACATGAATGTAGAGGTTAAGGGAAGGGTATAGGACAGTACCAGATTTATATAAAAAAGCTACTTGCTTTATTGAATTGCTTCTTTCTGTACTTTCCAGGGAATATTTTTGATTAACCTCTGCACTGTTGTAGCTGTGCACACAGAAGTGTGCAGCAACCCTACTCTGTTCAGTCCTGCATGCTGTAGTCTCTTCCACACCATGGACAAGAGAAGTTTTGTGTTTTGCTGTCAGTAGTATCTGTAGAGGTAAAGGAAGAATCCCTTGGAAATAATTACACTTCTGTTTTTATTAGCACAGACTTTCTTGACATTTCAAGGTTCCTGATCCTGAGACTTGAATTTTTTTTTGTCTGCTTCATTCAAGACAGTTATTCCAGAAGGAAAAAAAAGTCATCGTAGGTGATTAGTTATGTAGCTTTTAATTTATAAAGGTTATGACTTTGTATTTTTGGCTGTTGAGCTATGTAGTTGCTGTATGTAGCTGTCACACGGGACTGTTTTAGTAGAAGATGAAGTGACCAACGTATCTGTTTATAATTGAGTAAACTTACAAACGCACTTCAAGTAGTTAAAAAAGAAAAACTTTGAAAGTGGAGAAAAAAAAAGCCCCAAAACATTTAACTTCCTTGGCAGGAAATAAACTTCGTGTAAGAACTTGTGCTTTAGGTGGAGGCCTGAACAAGAAGTTTGATGATGCTCACTCTCGCTTAGTGTGTATGCCCTTGTACCCATACATCTTTTCAGCATACCTCTCCTAATCATTAACTGATTATAATATTCTGTGGTAGCAGATTTTGTGCTTTAATCATATTCCTTGGTGTGTGATTTTCTTGCTATCTGTTTGTAAATGCAATACCTTGTTCCAGTATAGTAACTCCTGGCTTACTTCTGTCTTCTGGTTTTTATTTTTTAAAGCTGATAGAATTTCAGGGGGAAAATGCCTATATAGACATTCTGTTAGGAGTTTATCACTCTTTGTTAATGGCTTTTTTTTTCAAGACACGTAGTGATTCCAGGTATTGTTGAGCTGAATGCTCTGGGTCGGGAATAAGTAACTGATTTGAGTTCTACAGATTAGGAACTTGAACCTTTCTCTTTGAGTGGCTTAAGTATGGATTTGTCTAAGTGCACATTCAGATTTTGCTCTGAAAATTTATGCTGCTGTATTGTTAAATTGGTACTGAAAAGCCAACAAAACTGTTTTACATTTCTGTAGCATTTCATATGGAAATTACTTCCATCCTGTTTTTGTAGTACGTTTGTCTTCTTTTTCCTCTTGGTTTTACTACTCAATTTGAAATCTAAACTGATTGATGGTCAGGAGACCTACAGAGCTACTTGCTCATTCCCCTGCGGTGGAATGAGGGAGAAAACTGGAAGAGTAAAAGTGAGAACTTTCAGGGTGAGATAATGACAGTTCAACAGGTAAAGCAAAAGCCATGCACACAAGCGAAACAAAACAAGGAATTCGTTTGTCACTACCTATGGGCAGGCAGGTGTTCAGACATCTCCAGGAAAGCCAGGCTCCCTCATATGTAACTGTGACTTGGGAAATCAAATGCCATCACTCCAAATCTCCCCCATTCCTCCTTCTTCTCCCAGCTTTATATACTGAGCATGACACCATACAGTGTGGGATATCCCTGTGGTCAGTTGGGGTCAGCTGTCCTGGTTGTGTTCCCTCTCAACTCTTTGTGCATCCCCAGCCTGCTCACTGGTGAGGTGGGGTGAAGAGGCCTTGACTCTGCGCAAGTGCTACTCAGCAATGACTAAAACATCCCTGTGTTATCAGCCCTGTTTCCAGCACAAATCCAAAACAGGGCCCCATACCAGCTACTATGAAGAAAACTAGCTCAGCCAAAACCAGCGCAGAAATGAAAGAGAAGGAAGGGTAGAGTGGAGTAGTCAAGTCAAACAGGAGACAGACTTTGTATGAATGTCCTTCAGTGAGAATCCTCAAGAAGCAACCAGCTTCTTCTAAAGCAGTGTGTAGTAAATTAAAATGTGGACCTCTTCTGTGTGTGGACATGGCACTTGAAAGATGGAACACCTGGATGAGAAAGCATGGAAATAAGGCTTTTGATACTGATCATTCAAGT
The DNA here is from genome assembly GCF_003945595.2 of Pipra filicauda. Classification (NCBI taxonomy): domain Eukaryota; kingdom Metazoa; phylum Chordata; class Aves; order Passeriformes; family Pipridae; genus Pipra; species Pipra filicauda. The sequence goes on from NW_024103718.1 coordinate 1,449,697, forward strand.
ATATATAGACAGCTTTAGAGAGAAACATTGCTTTAAGTGTTTTTAGTTCTAAGTTTTCTACCAATCAAATTACATCCAGATGTCAGTAATTAAAAGGCTAAGTAAATTTTTGAAAACAAAGAGATGAATCAGGAATGTCATCACTTTTCTGTGTGCTTCTGCTCACCCTCTAGTAAACCAAGTACTGTCACTTGTTGTATCTCTCCTCTGCAGCTGTTGCACCTATGTGGCCACAGGGCATTTGTTGGTTTCCTTGAATTGCCTGTTTCTCATGGAAATGTCGTGCTTGTTCCCTGTATTGTAGCAAATGTGTAGGGAAGTAAATTTCCTTTTGATAGTAAGTGCATTTGTTCACACTTTCAGCTCTTCTCTGAAGGTTCATTTTAAATGAAACATGAAAGAAAATATTTATGTCCCCTGTGTACACAAAAGCATTTCAAGTAAACTCTAGTTGAGACAGCTTTATGCAGCATTTGATTGCTTATGCTGACATGTTTATGACAGCACTGTAGGGTCTTCAGTAATGGAATATAAGTTGTGCAGTTTTTCTTTTACCTAGAACATAGCTTTAAATTTTGTAGGCCAAAATCCTCAGTTTTAAACAAAGCTGCTACAGGAGAGTAGTAGGATGTTGTATGTTTGTTAATGGGAATGACCAATCTGTATAATTTAATGCCCCTCAACCTTTATTAGCTGTTGGGGACAAACCTAAAGTCACATTTAAAAACAAGTAAAAGGTGCAGACTTTTCCATCTTGTCCTTTAGACATCTTTAGCCTGCATTATTTTTCCTAGTACTGTCTGCACCATTAGATGCAGCTGTCTCTTCCAGCTGATTGTATTCAGTCACTGCCAAAAACTTGCTGCTGGATACTTGATTCCCTTAACTGCCTTCCCTCTCTTGAAAATATGAGTCAATTTTTTTATATGAATAATACTTTCATCTGTGATAGGGCAGTCGATAGAACTTAATTACCATAGTTCATTACCTGAAAAAGCTTGTTTGCTGGGAATTGTAAACATTATAACCTCAGTGTTCTTAATAAGTAGTTGCAGTATGTTATCTACACATTATATTGTTTAATCTAGTATTTTAACGATTTGTACATGTAGATATATTTTAATCAACTGCTTAAATAATGAAGTAATTGATTATACAAATCTGTTTTCATAGGTAACAACATTAGGACGCTAGAACAGGTTTTTTAGGTAGTTTAGTGTTGCTGGATTCAAACACTTTTCTAAGAGTGTTTTCAGGTTTTTAAATATTTCAGCCCTACAAATGTTTTAGGAGAAATCGTTTCAGCATTTTACTCTCCTAAACGTCTTTATAGCCAATAGCAAGTTAGGCAGCTAATTAGGAGTCAGATGTTCAGCCATTTTCATGAGTCTGACTCCTAGCACGTGGAGTATTCCAGGCCATTAGCTTGGGGAATGAAGTATCTAACAGTGATATCTTTTTTTTCCCTCCCCTCAGTATCCTAGAAGTATGTGTTGCCTTTTCTTACTACCCTTCTTATCGCTCTTTGTACAGTCTCTGGGCCATATCACTTGTGATGTAAAAGCTAGCCCTAATTGTATTTGTTGCAATTATGAAATAATATTAATATACTTTGAATTAATTCCTCTTCTTTCATCTAGAAATTTGCTTTTGGATACTACAAATTGGTTTCTTTGCTGGTTTTATACATTCATATAGCAGCTGGTTTTTGTTTTATATCTTAATAGCATTCCAGGTTACATTTTGTTTACACACATCAAGGAACCATAATCTTTACTTCTGTGACCTTATAAAGCTTGCAATAATTATAAGGCTTAATTTGACCAACATGTGTACAAGTTGTAAAATATCTTAACGCCTTTCTTTGTAAACCAGTTCCGATCTTAAAGCAATTCATGGATTGTTCTTAACTTCTAAAGTGCTCATGAATTTTTAGTAGTTTTACTGAACTTGTATACGGTTGATTGAGGGTTTTTTTCCAAGCACTACAACAGAAATTGTCTTTTATCAAGAGCTCTTGGAGCATTGTTTTCAACCTTTTGGTCCAGCAGAGAACCTTTTTCTCATTTAGAAATACCCAAACTTTTATTTGGCCAGAGCCAAGGGTGTTTCGTAAAATGCTTTGTTTTCTTGCCATAAAAACTCTAGGAAGCCCTGTTACGAAAGAAATGCTGTCAAGTGGCTTTCCTCCTGCCTTTATCACTGATGTTCAATAACCATTCAAAACTTAGAGGGTCAGGTAAGAGCTTTCTTAATAGAGCAGTGACATTATTTCTGGTTAGCCTCCGATATGTTATATTTGCTGAGAGCTCCAATGCATTTTTCATTTGATTTTATTTTGTTTGTTTGTTTTTTGTTTTGTGGTTCTATCATCTTTTACAGAAGGTAATTTTTTTTTTTAAGTTTAGTTTAGCCAACTAAATGCTAATGGATCCACTGAGAGGTTATTCAGAAATGTTTGCTAATGTGTTTTGCTTTAGGAAAATATCCAGAATAATTGGATTGAGAGTGCAGCATGGCAAAGTGTTTTTCCAATAGCAGTATTTGGAAAATCTTATCTGTGAATGGTGCTGTCTGCTCATTGTTGCATATATGTGTGTGTTTTAAGCTACAACAGATTAAGTGAATACTTCAACACAGCAAAATAAGTACCTGAAGATAGAAGAAGAAGAATGAGGAACTCTGAGTACTTGACATAGTATTTTGGAGCTTCAAAATTGCACCTTTACTTGCTTGATAATTGAGCTTGTTATTTCTTTTTTACCTGTCCTTTAAATATTGATCCTGCAAAGACTTGTGCATGTGATTAACACTAAATGGAAGTGTTCAGGCTGCTAAAATTAGACAGGTTCTTCAGTCCTTGCAAGATTCAGGTCTCTGGTTCCTTAATGTTTATATTCTTGAGATATATTTAATTTATTTTTTTATGCTGTAATGCAAAGCATATTTCCAGACATCCTATTACACTTTTTGTTAGCTTTTCTTAATGGGAAATTTAAGTGGGAAAATTTAACTTTTATTGTGGAGTCAGAGGGAAGGACAAATATTGTAATGAAGAGGGAAAATGAATGGCAAACTCTAATACAAGATTTCATAAACACTACCAACAACAGATACACCACCATATTCACCAACTTTACTGCTATGTCACTTTTCAGTAAAAAATAAAAACTACCTATTTGCTATGAGTGTTCCAAAGGGAATAAAAGATAAGTGTCTTGATTGCTCTAATTTTTAGCGCTGTAGCTGGTGAAATGGTATGAACTATCTTGCAGCACCCTGAATGCCATCAGTGTTTGGTGTTAAGAACCTGATTTATTTCACATTAGCACTCAAGGAGACACATTTGTTTGCTTATGTGAGTTACTGCATTGATAGGGACTGTCAGCTGGCTCTTTAGTTAGTGTTATCAAGAGAAAGCTTTTTTTATGATCTCTTCTTAAGAAATTACCAATAGTGAGGAGCTCACCTAAAACCTGAGGCTTGTCTTCATGCTTACCTGTCTTCATTGCTTTTTTATAATTATGTGCATTTCTCTGTCTGTGTCTGTATATATATCATTCACTATGTACATTCATACTTTTTTCTGCAGTAAGTTAGTGACTACCTAGGAATCAAAATTCTCAGTTGGGTCTTTGCTTCTGTGGGTTGAAAATGTACCTGCCTGGTTCTTGATTTTTTTTAAATTTTTTTTTTTTAATGTACCATATGGTTGCCTCTAGAGAATGAAATGAAAATGTGATAAATGAAAAATTACAATAGTGACATCTGTCTTACATAAGATGTTCTGAAGTCAAATATGTGAAGTCAGAAATAGTCTCTAGGAAGTTCATGTTTATAACTACTACTGTGAATCATCTGTTTTACTGCAAAGAAAAAGCTATCTTCTGTAAATGTTTTATTTTGAATCACTTCTACCTGAACAGAATTTGCTATTACTTGTCAAACCTTGTAAGATATACTTAATTTGTTTTGGTTTTTTTAATTTGCATTGTAGGTTTTGACTTTTGCCTATAAGCATGCATTGGTAAATAAAATGTACGGGAGAGGTCTCAAGTTTGCCACAAAACTTGCAGAAGAAAAGCCAACAAAGGACAACTTGAAAAACTGCATTCAGGTAAGCGGTATTTGGTCAAGTAATGGACTATGTTCATGCTGAGTAAACTTTTAAGAGCAAGATATAAGTCTTTTGGAATTTTTGATACTTTTTACATTTTAGAAACCACTAAATGGAACATTTTATCTTTATCCAGGCTTTGGTAGCTTGCCCTCCATTTTTGATAGTGATTTCGTCTTTCTTTTTCTAGAATAACTCATTTGTGAGTAACTGTCATTTTAGCAGATTTACTTTCTGGAACTTCCTTTGGGGCATAAAAGAGGTAGACAGCTTAGCCAAAGATATCTGCATATTTAAAATCCTGTTATGTTGCTGTTTAACCACTATTATTTTTTACTATTATTAATCATAATTACTGTTAGTGGAATATAGGTGGAGAATTAATGGAAATTATGGTAGTTCCTAGGACAAGATTTTTGTGCACTGAGTTAAAAGACTGTCGATCATAGGGGGGGGGGGCAGAAGTTTCCCCCTTTCAGGACTAAGGAATTCAAAGATCACTAGTTCTCCAATCTGTTATCTTTCTATAACTGACATTTTTAGTAAGATGTTGATATCTGTGCAGTGTTTGTTTAGATTTAGATGTTAAAAAGAATGACTCTTTTTTTAATGTCTGCTTTTTTTCTTCAGCTAATGAAGTTGCTTGGATGGACTCATTGTGCAGCTTTCACTGAGAATTGGCTTCCTGTCATGTATCCACCTGATTATTGCGTATTCTAGAAAATCAACAGTTGTAAAATTAAAATGATTTTATATGGGGCAGGATAGGAAAAGATAAGTTTGACTTTTTATTCGAACGCATGTTTTCATTACTGAATGCTGATTATTAAATTGTGTGTATTTATCAGTAAAGGCACCTGGGTACAGTTAATACCTGTTAACCTAACTCCTATAATTAGGGAGTTTCCTTATTGTGCATCCCATTGCTGGCAATGGATGTGCCAGAACTGCCAACACCAAGGATTTGGAATCAGGTTGGAAAGACTTACTGCATGCATGTTAGGTTCTGAACTGTTACTTTTAACTGCAAACCTGTAAAAGTTCTGTATTTTTTACGATAAACTGAATTTTAACATGTTTGATCTTAATTTCAGTTGTATGAAGGCCTTAAAGCTACTTCAAGAGTGGCTAAACTCTTACTTATTAGACGAAAATAATGGAACACGTGTATTGTTTGCAAGAGTTTACATTTAATTTTTTTAAGAAAAATTCAACCTCTCAAACTGTTACGGTATTTGAATTGCTGATGCATAGGTGCTCTTGTAAATCTTCATTTTGGAGTGATTTCAGACAAACTCAAAAATCTGTGTGAAGCTGAGTATCAAGGACAGACTGATACATGTATAAAAGTGCCAGACAGTTACATCTTGATCGGATATTGTAAAGCTATACATATATGTTTATTAATGTTAAAAGTATAAACCACAGCAGAATAAATGTGCAAAGCTGAAGATCAAAAAAACACTATGTGCACTCTGATACTTTAAAAGATTTTTATAATTAATAAAAATACTGAAGCTAAAAATTGTATTGGTTTCTGGATTAGTACATAAAAAAAACTTGCTGAAAGAAAACACCTTACAAACAAAAGTTCAGTGCAGCCCAGAAGATCAGTGCTTTTTGTTAAAGCCTTGTTACTGACTACTGCTATGAAAATTGTTCCTTCAGTGAAGGGAAATTGGTCTGTTTGAACAGGTCATATGTATCAACCAGAGACAAATTGCCGTATCCTTTGCCTTGCTAGTTTTTTCAATACTTGCAATGCAAAACTTAAATACAACTGCAACTTTACAAATGTAAATGCACATAAGGTGCAACATAATCCTGCAAAGCATTCCAAACTGTGAGGTCCTGCCACTAAATCAAGAATAGTGATAGTTTTCTCTTTAATTTTCTCTTACTGTGGCTTTAAGCAACTTGACATTGGATTCTGGAAATTCTGCTAGAATAGTTGTGTTAAATATATTGGAAAGTTTTTCCAAAAATTCATAGTCTGTAGTAAATCTGAATTTATTGGCCCATAGTAATACTGTTCCTGGCTTACAAAAATACACCATTGTTGCTAGCAGGGGATCCAGAGCTGCATGATGGTACACAACATCAGTTGCCAGTATGAAATCATAATGGTAAGTTGATACAGGAAAATCTTCGTTGAGGCCTTCTCCCCATACCAGTTTTCTCACTTCAGGTTTGTGCATATTCATGTTTTGTGTATTTCTTGAAATATTATATGAGAGATTTTCAAGAACTTCAGGCAAATCGGTAGCTGTAACATGAGCTCCTAAAGAAAACATGAATTTGTTTCAATTCACAGAATCATCAAGGTTGGAAGAGACCTTCAAGATCATCTGGTCCAACTGTGAACCCAGCTCTGCCATAATCACCCCTAAACCATTTCCCCAAGTCCCACATCCAGATGCCTCTTGAAAACTTCAGAGATGGTGACTACACCACCTCCATGGGCAACTTATTCCAATGCCTAAACCACTCTACAGTAAAAAAAATAAACATCTAACTTTAAGGCCATTTCCTCTCATCCTTTCACTTGAAACATGGCAGAATTCATAGATAAGTAGTTAAACATATATAAAACTTTATCTGCATAACTTCTCCAGCCTCCCCCTTGCCAGTAACTAGGGTAGTTAACAAAAGAGTTTTTTACAGTAATTTTCATTAAAAAAACCCAAACAACCAGTGATGAAGTTTATTTCAATTGTTTCATTTCCTTAAAGTCACAGTGGCAGGACTAAATCATCTTTCACAGAAAATCTAAAAGAAAATACAAATTTACCAACCTAAGATACAGGCCACAATGGAAAGCAAGCCTGTTCCAGCACCAATTTCCAAAACTTTTTTGTCTTTGAGGTTGAATTGTTCTTGATTTGATTCCAGATATTGAGATAAAGCCAGTGCCTAAAACGGTTAACACATATCCGTAAGAGGGTAACAGCTAAGTTGCACAAAAATTCATTAGATGTTTTTATGCAAAGGTGTTGGTTTTTTTAGTACAATGAAAAACACTGAAGGGTGTAACATAAAAATGTAATATGGAAAGAATTGCGATGTTCTGTTTTTTTATATTAAAAAAATTAAAGCAGTTTATTTTTAATTTACTTTTATGGGATATGGATTTGCTACACATTTCTATGTGAGTCTTCTGACAGCTCAAGATAGGCAGTGGTAAAATGTAAACCATACAGTCAGAGCACCAAACGAGATTTAACAATATGTAAAAAGTAATGTTCTGGTTTATGATCATAAATGTTATGCTTTATTATCGCTATTATCAAGTAAATTCAGACTTCAGCAGAGATTTTTTGGAAAACCTGTTTTTGTTTCAATTTTTTTTAGCAAAGGAAATATTAAAAATTTATTTACCAACTTGACACTTGTCTTGGTAATCATATACACTTTAAAAAGGAAACAGCACTGTATGGAAATATTGTTTATCAGGCCTTTGTAAAGATCTTATCAATAGAATATAAAGGGGCTGTTTATAAACAACATAAACTGATGCCAAAGAAACTGTCTTCCCCCTTTTGCTTCTCTTCTTTAGAGTTGTGTTACTATTTTAATTCTTGTGCTTTTCATAATGCAACACTGTCTACCTACTCTGAGAAAGCTGACAGCTAATAAATCACTAGTCCAATTTGTGCAACCTCTCCATTTTCTTGGATAGTTGTACCATCTGCATTCTGACACCTGATTAATGTGCGAATTGATGATCAGACATGTCAAAATAAGATACTGCTTCACCCACACATATGCTTTCTTCCTATTGTTTTGAAATTGTCTGCCATTTTTTTGTGAGCTTTTTAAATAAATGTGGATCTGAAAATTTTGAAATCCTAATTTTCATGTCTTTATCGTTGACCCTCTCTTCCCTCAAAGGCAGTTTTCTCAGTCCATGTGAAATTCTGTTTTTAAGAGCAGGAGAAGCAGAGATTGAAGAACTGTTTGCAAGTGTGGTTTTCTGTACTGCGATGGAGCTGTTCCAGCCTGTTCTTTAAAGGAAGCATGTTTAATTGTTATAACCTCCTTTATTTAATCTCTCACAATTTTCTTTTTCAGCCTCCTTTTTGTACTGCTGATTGCTTACCTCCTAGCAGTGACTGATTGGAAACATGAAGGAAGCTGAATGCTTCTTCCTGAGTTCCCTTTCTGAATTTTTTTGAACGCCTGCATCCAATTTACAAATGCTTAAATGCCATAGTCCTTTTGGTGTGAACTGGCAAATTTTACCCTAAGGCAGAGCTTTCTGCTGAAGGTCTTTGTCCTGCGTAGGGAAACCTCCATTGTCGGAAGTATCATCTAAGAAAGCTTCCTTAATGTTTGCGTGCTGCTATCATTGTTTACTCTTGTGTCCTGTCAGCCTTCTGCCGTGTCATGCACTTACCCCCGGCCATACCACGGCTCCAAAGTGTTCTATGGACTCCTGAATGATGATCCGGTGGCCAACGTATGTATAGTGCTCTTTATCGAAGTAGTGCGAAACTCTAGGAACCCAGTTCTGCAGTATTTTGAGAGTTACTGGTGAGCCTGTGAGAGAAAAGTTGAAATTGGTGTCTTTATATGCAACTTGGTAAAAAGTGTCTTGCAAAAATAGTGTGTGGGCACACGGACTAGAAAGCTGTCAGGCCATTGGCCTTGAATGTCAGAATCATTAAGGTGGGGAAAGATCTGGAAGATTGTTGAATCTAACCCTTAACCAACGCAGCACCTCTGTGTTCATCACTAAAACATGTTCTCAAGTGCCATATCTTTTAAACACTTCTGGGGATGGTGATTTGATCGCTTCCCTGGGCAGCCTGTTCCAATGCCTGACCACCCTTTCAGTGAAGACTAGCTGCTGTCCAAAAGCAGACACTCTGGCTGACCAGGTAGTGAAAGAAACAATGGTCATTTCCTGCCATTCTGAGTGTTCACGTGGGCAATTTACTAAATCAAATATAAAGTTGTTCTAATTACAGCTAGAAGACTTTCAGGCCCAAGTTACCTTGTATTTTGGGGTAAGATAGTTCATATTGAGTATGAAGATAGTATGTAGGTGTTTGTGCTGTAGATTTCATTTGTGGGGTCAACAGCTCTAGAACATCAAATGTCTTTTTAAATAAGAAGTGTTTAGAATTTACCTCTTTCATTGAAGAAAACCTAACTCTTTTTAGTAGTTGTTTTTTAAGCATCCTTCCACAGAAGGAGAGTTGTAAGATACTCTTTAAGTATGTGTTGACAAAACAGCGTGGTTCAGCAAGTCAGTACTATGGCTGTTGCTAGCGTGTCTCATCATAGCAAGCAGTCTCATGGGTGAGGCTTTTCAGAAGAGCTGTGCTGAACTGTTCCATCTGATCTCACTGAAAACAAGGACACAGATCTGAACGACTGTACTGTTGCTGGAAGCCTGTTAGCAGGATATGCACAGAATTAACCTTAACTGCAAAGAAAAATTTTGCTCTGGCTAGCATGGATTTTAATTGTTGCCTGCCAGGAATCCTTGGTAGCTGTTGGAGCAGTTTGGCCTGTTGAAATTTGTAATACCACAGCTTCAACAGTGCCAGCCCAATTTATGCATATTATAATCATATCTCTGATTGTAATTGACAAATAATTCTTAGATGTCCAAGTAAAATTCAGAGACCTTTTTAAATATACATCTGAATTATGGAGAGAGTAATTTTTTTGTAGATTTGGTCTGATAATATATGCAAACATAAGGAGAAATGGGAAAATTGGATGTCAAAAGGCAAAGTGACATGGTGACGTCTACTATTTGAAGACTGACAAAAATCAAAATATGAACTGCTAGCATGCCATAGCAATTGCAGAATTTAAATGGGATTAAACCTGTGTCAGATTCTGCATGCTTGGAGCTGCAAGTGCAGTTTTCAGAGTCACACTGCTCTTCACAGGTTTCTTCTTCCTCAGATTGGCAGTCCATTGCTCTTTGAATTTTGTTGGGAAATGGTGGCTGCTGTGCAGAGATCATAGCAGAAGAGCTGAAACAGAAGGGGGAAACTAATGTAAAATCTTGCAGGCACTCTCTTTGTATGAGACATGACTGGAAGAAGACATGAGTAGTTTGGGTGGACTTTGGTGGCCTTTTGGGTTTTTTTTTCAGTGATGGTTTGAAGGGACAGGATGACATGTGATATTCCCACTCCACTGAGTGTTATGACCACTTTCTGATAATGCAGTAATGCTGTCAGAATTTTTATTTTATCATATTTATTATTGTGTTTATTTTAACATTTATACAGAATCTTAGCATTATGTCACTGAATTGATACCACTAAGCAGTCTGAAAATTGAGCTACTTTTATCAATTGAAGCAATAACTGAGAAAGATAACTGTCTTTTAACATCTATGACTTTTAATCTGTGCAATTTACTGTTTTCCAAAAAACTTGGGACTTGGCATTCCTGAGATAAAACTGTTTCATTTACTGCAGCCAGTGCTCTTGATTTTGTCTCTTAGCATCCAGTTGCCTTCTCTTCCCTGCCTTTTCTTGCAGAACAGCTTAATGAATTACTCTGAAATGTAGTGAACTGCAGAGTATGCAGATAGCAGTCAGGAAATCATTGCAGTGAGCAGTTTGAATCCGTAGGGCTTCTTGGAGAATTGTGTGTGTTGTGAATGATTGTGCATCCTCAGTGTACAGGGCAGCACCCAGCCTAAAAAGGAACTGATTGATACCAACTAACATCAGTAAAAGCAGGAATGGGACTGGATCTAAATTGCCTGGGGAGTAATATGTCAGTGACACTTCTTGCTTGACTAGAATTTTATTCAGTGAAGCACCAGCATATATCTGTGTGTGTAGATAGACAGAAAAATAGATAAGGTATACACACACAGTAAAGAGCAAAAAAATGGTTCATAACCTGCTCTGGCCAGAGGTTGTACAAGCTCACCCTTCCCACATAACCTGACAGCTGGAGTGAGCTATGTTTTTGTCCATGATGAAAACATTTATCCATTCTGCTCATTCTTGAGACTGCATATTTGCTCTCTCCAGCCACAGGCACTGCAGACTAAGCATTGTATAATTTGGGTTGCATCATACTGCGGGAGGCTGTTGTGGATATCCTGACCAGAAGGGGTAAATGTTTGGCAGTGACCAAAAAGTTCAGCAATGCCTGCAGGGTAGTTTTTTAAGGAGCAGAGTACCCGCTGACTTGTGTGAGTGGTTTATTTGCACATGATATTGACACTATTGCAGTTTTACTGATACCTGATATATTCCTTATTGCTGCTCTGTTTATTCACAAGGATGGGATTTAGATTCCTATTCCTCTGACACTGCATTTGCTCAGTCTTGACAGCAATTTTGTACTGTTTCAGAAAAGAGTGCTTTGAAGGAAATTGATTTCTGCAGATTTTGATTTTCTTTTCTTCAGAGGCCCTCCATCTGGCTAGTAACAAATTCTGGCTGTGCACTTTTTGCGTGTGATTTCAGATGTGATGACAGTATTTAAGAGGCTGAAGTTAATGCTGCAGTTACGGCATTCCCTGACGAGTGAATTCATCCATGTTCACAGGTCACACATGACATTGTGCCTCTTTCCAACGACATTGGTTTCTCATGTAATCAAAAGTAGACTTCTAGTTTTCAGCAATGCCTCCTTCATGCCTTGAGCTAGAATAAAATCTGGTCATGTTTTAATGTTTTAGGAAATCTCTGTGAAAAATAAGACTTGGGCAATTGGGAAGGTACATAATGAAACGAGAAGAATCTGTCAGAACTGGTGATGGCTAAAGCCAGAAAACAGTTGGTTAAAGACCCAGTCTTCTTAACATTTCATGCTGAAACATGCAGAGCACTACATTGTCATATTCAGGGAGTTTGGAATGAGTGTTTTGTTTTGTTTTGGTGGGGGTTTTTTTGTAAGGGTCTTGTAGCATGAAATTTGTGCTGCATAAATGAAAAAGCCAATCCTGAAATTAAACAGCAGGAGGAAACTTTATCTTGTCCAGTACTTTTCCATGTATAAAACCAGAAGGGCTTGTTTAATGAGTAAACTGTAATTTGTCAGCCTGAGTAGAAAGTAATCCCTCTGTATTTTTTTCCTTCCTTAAACGAGTCACTGCAACAGGCCACAATTTCAGTTAGCTGTGGGTAGTGGTGAATTCCAGAAAACAGTTTGAAAACATGCTTAATAAATACAAGTTTGTTGATAAACACTAGGCACTCTGCATTTGTATGTCATCTAACACACTGGGCTCTGGTTTATCACTGGGGCTTCAAGATGCTATATTAATATCTTATCATAGGTGTAGCTTTTGCTAAACAGAAAGCAGTTTATATGTGTGTGTATATATATATATACACATTCTATTGCCATAATTATTATGTTATATATTTCATAGGAGTTAAAAGTATGGCTTGTTTTTTTAGCTGCAAACTACAGGACAGTTTTAGTCATATAAATTCAAGAATTCAGGAATATTAGTGTCTTGGCCTTATTGATGCACAGCTTTATCATTTTAAGTGGCAAACTACCTGAAGACTACAGGCGAGTATTGAGAAGCTATTTGCAAATAGGTGGTTGTATTTTTACACCCTCTATATGTAATATGGTCAAGTTGTTGATGCGCTTCAAGAATTATAAAAAATATTTCTTACTGTTTTGATATTTTTCTGTTCCATATTTTACTGAAAACTATATATCTCTAAAAGAATTTTGATTTAATAATGTTGCAAGTAAAATCTGTTCCCTTTGAAAGTGTTGGCTTTTTCTGAATGTGAGCAGCCAGTTTGTTTCCAAATTGATCCTGTTGGGAAATAATCATCTAAATTCTTTCAGAGTTTTAAGACCAGCATTGACTTCAGTAATAACCTTAAGCTGTTGTGAACAAAACTTACAAAATCACATTTGATTTCTTCAAAACCTAAGGAAGAAAGAATAATTCATAAAATTATATCTATTTGACAATACCACATAGAATTAACAAGGTAATCAAACATTTAAGGGCAAATTCTAAGATGATGATAAACCTTAAGGTAACACAGTTTATCCCCTATAATAATAAACTTTGTGCCTCTTAAACTGTTGAAATCCATTGCTCAGAAAGAGCTTTTCAAATCTAGCTATGTGGCAAAAAAAAAAAAAAGTAGATTATTGAGTGGTAATGTAAACACAATTCTGCTGAAATGTGTTTCTCTCACCTCTACACAAAGTTGCACAGTGTACTCTGGTTTAGTCTGAAGTATTTGGGCAAAAGCCAATTTCATTTGCTCACATGGGAAATGTAATTACAGTGTGTTCTTTGCAAGACAGGGCTTAACCGTAGACTCTTACCACACAGTAACATCTGTTTCTTAAGGTTCATGCAATTTTCTCATGTTATCATACATTACATTAAAAAAAAAAAAAACAGTATAAATGCTAGGAAATAAAGAAAATGCCAATGCTAGGAATATCAGTATAAGAAACTTATATGATATTTCAATCCACAAGGTAAATGGACCCAAATACTGAAAACCAGCAGTGACAGTCAATCCTCACAAAACAGAAAGGGTTAGGAAAGCTGGATTCTGTTGGCAAACAGAGCTGACCTGAAATACAAGAATTCAGGCAAAGGTAATTCTGTTGTTAGTTAGCAGAGAACACAAAGGCATGCCAGATGAGGTTAGCTGAGCAGCTGTGTGGGTACCTGATGTGACGGCACGGGAAGTTTCCTGTGGGTGGATGCATGCTCCAGAGGTTTTTTATACAGGCGTGCACCTGAAAAGAATAACTCTCCTCTCTGGCCAGTCGGATTGCAGGCTATTTAGAGTAACATTACCAGGCAGCGCTCAAAGAACTTAATATGTTACACTAAACTCTTCCACATTTGCAGTACAAAATGAAAACTCTTTTAGACTTTGAAGTCCCAAGCATACTAACCTTCAGAAATAAGGTTCAGTTTCCTCCAACCTCTTGTTCTGTTTTTGCAGATGGAGTGTTCCCTGTGTTTGCCTTAGGTCAGCAGAGCTGAACCAAGCAAGCAACTTACTGTGGGCAAACTAGAGCATAAATAACATGTGTGGCCACTTGGCAGCAGCCCGAGTGCAGAGAAAAGTTTGTGAAGCTCCTACTTACTGCCAGGAAAAGGTCAAGTCTTACTTGCCCTGCTGAGTGTCTGGCTGGGGAAGCTCTGGGTACCCTCCCCTGTCCTGAGTCACAGAGGGTATAGGGAACTGACATTCCTAAGGAAATAACAACTTTCCCACTGTCTTTAGTGCAGGTCATAACCACAGGAGATATTATATCCACTGAAAGAGAGAGTGCAAACCTGAAAATACCAATTTCATCAGGAAATCTTGCAGTTGCTTTTTTTTAAAACAGGTGGATGTTGTAGATGTTGGAGATAAATCAAATGTGTATTCCTTTCATGGTTCAAGAATTTGAGAGGCTTATATGCATTTATTCCTTTGCTGCCCTTCTGCCTTCCTTTCTCCTTCTTGGAAAAGTTTCTGTGGAAAGAAATTTAACTAGAAGACAGAAAAATTTAAAAGCAACTTTGAAAGTCATAAAGCTAGAAAACAACCCCTGGCTAATTAATGAACAACTGAAGGCTGGCAATAGAAATGGGGGAGGTGGGAAGAAATGTAGATTTTTAACTCAATTTATAGGCATCTGCATTTTTGGATGAAGAGCTTTTGAATTCAGGTAACGCTCTCCTGAGGAGTGGCAAAGGGAAAAAATGAACCTTTCCTGTCACTGTGGCTGTTTCACGCATTAGCTGCTGTTTCTAGTAGTCACACCAAGTGTAGGAGACACTTGGCTCTGCATTCAGATGTTCACCAGTTTATTTCCTCTGAAAGTTTATAGTTAAAAGATACTTTTTAATTTATACTTTGGAGCTAGTATTAAGATATTAACTGTATTAGGTTGATATAAACATTCCATTTCACAGACCCGCCTGACTTTACAAGTACTGCAAATGAGTGGTCCTGAGCCACATCCTGTTATTGGAAATAAAGGAGCAAATATACTGCTGTTGGAATGACTGCCATAGCTTTTGTTAAGATGTGGTTCTTCTTTAACAGGCATGTTCCCACTGTCATATTTATTGTATTTGTCACCAGGGGTGAATGTAGCTCAGACTGGTGCTGCTGTCAAAGTTGTGTCCTAAGCTTTGGCAATGGGATTGATGCTGGACATAAACAGTTTATTTTTTAAATTAAATCAGAGGAACTGGCTTACTCTGTGTTATATCTCTTTTAAAAAGGATGCCAACTGTATGGACAGTGTTACAGCTTATGACTGATGCAGGCGTGGCTTAATTTCTTGTTTATAACTGATAAAGGGATCGACACTAATGCTCTGAAATGTAGTGTTTGTTGACAAAGATTTACTATGTAATTTCTATAAATACTTCTTGTTCTACACTCTATCTCCAAGCACTTCTTTAACATTGAAAATGTGTGTTGTCTGGAGGGGTAGCCCCATGGAATTAAAATTTCTCCTGACTTCCATGAATAGTAAGGCTGAGGAGGGTACAGCTCCTCAGTTCTATGCGCAAAAGAGTGATTTTCAGTTATTAACATCAAATTCCACAAAGCTCTGGATTATTCAATTGGCTTTTCTGTTTCTCAAAGCACTCATGGGAATTTTGCCATTGGTGGAAGACAAAATGCAACAGGCTGAAAAATGCAATGAAGTAAAGCAAACTTCAAATATTTTTAGAATGTGTTTATTTTTAGTATGAATTGTGTAGCTTGGGTAGGTTTGGGGGGGGTTAAGCCCGCTTATATGAAACCTGATTGGTAGTGTAGGTAGTGTACAGGCAGAGTAAAACTATACTCATATTATTGGATTATAGATTACAGTGATTTAAATTTAAAACAAATTTAAAAGTTTCTCTGCTGTTGAAGGTAACAAGTTCGATGTAAAATAATGTAAAATTGTTAAAAATTCAGTTAGAAAAATTGCGAGAGAGAGGTAGGAAAATGTCATGGTCATTTAACCTTACATCATGAGCAAGAAACCTGCCAGATTTGTACCAAAAGAAGGCAGGGTTAAACCAGAAAAGTTAAAAGATGTACTTGTCAATGAATTTAATAGTAGCAGAGCACCAGGATCAGATGGTAGTTACCCAGAACTCTGCAGTAAAGTTACCAGCTCTGAACCAGAGCATGGTGCCTGCATCTGAAAGTAGGCTTGATATCAAAGCACAGGAAATTATACAAATGTGAGGTGTACGTCTAAGGGGGTTTTGGATGGATCTAGGGAACAGTGGAGCGAGTGAGTCTGACATCTGTGTCAGGGAAACTGAGAAGAACGGCAGTGTTGGTGTTAGCTGATAAGTAATAGGCATAGGATGGGAAAGGAAGAAGGTTTTATATGTTCTTTGACGGTATCTACAAACATGTAGTTTGGGGTCCTCCAGTTTACAGCATATGTGAATTTCCACAACCTTTTCAAAGGTCACTAACTTAAGATCTTTACAGGAATTGAGCTTTGCTGGGATAAGGAGTCATTTTGCTTTTTTTTAATAATTTGTTAACAGCAAGAAGGCAATAAATGGTCAGGTTTACAATGACCCAGGAGCAGCTGTGCTGCTGAGTGTATTCGTAAGAGTTAATGGGAAGTGTAGAAAATAATGTGATGAAAATAATGCAGAATTATTCAAGACCGTGAAAACAAAAATAAGCTGCAGAGTTCCAAAAGGATCTCTTGACATGTTACGAGAGGTGATAATATGATAAATGAAATTCAGTGTTGACAAGTATAACATAATACACAGAGACAGCCTCTAACCACCTGGGAAAGAGATCTTAATGGCACCAGAGACAGCTATGTAAAAATACCTCTGCAAAACCACATTGTAATCAAAAACATAAAGAGATTTTTGCATTTATAAGGAAAAAAGCAAACAAACCAGGAAACAAAAAACAATGGAAAAGAAACATTGTTTGTTCCACTCTAGGAATTCAGAGATTGTCTCATGTGCTCAGTGTGTGCCTCAAGTCCTTGATTAAAACATTCAGGGTCCTGAATCCTACAGAGTTTGCTGAAGTGGGTGATCAGGCAAATGACTGGTGAAGAATGACAAACTCACAGCTCTAGAGTATATTCTCCTCATCCTTATTGCTGGAGGCATCTGCTGGACTTTTCTGGATGTGGAAAGCAGGTTTGCATTCTCCAGCTCACAGGGACTTCTTAACTGCAGTTGGCAGCCAGCTAAATGTCTACGGCATTGTCTTGACGTTACCTGTGCAGTTTGTTCAAGTACAAACAACTAAGGGAAACTTCCTGGTCAGTGTCTATGACAGGCCCCTGATCAAGGCGACCCTACTGATGAAGCCTTTTTGCTCCAGCTATAGGAGGCATCGAGCTCATAAGCAGAAAAGTGCTTCCCACTGTTAGCAAAGATCAGGTTCGTGACCACCTGAGGAACCTGATTGTGCATAAGTCTATGGGACCCAGGAGGTACATCCCAGAGTCTGAGGGAATTGGCTGCTATAGTTGCCAAGCCTCTCTCCATGACATTTGAAAAGTCAGGTGAAGTCCCAGGTGACTAGAAGAAGTGAAACGTTGAACCCACCTTTAAAAAGGGTAGGAAGAAGGACCCTGGGAGCTACTAACCTGTCAGCCTCACCTCCGTGCCTGAGAAGATCATAGAGCAGATCCTTCTAGAAGGTATGATAAGGCCCGTGGAGAACAGGGAGGTGATTTGGGATAGCCAGCATGGCTTCACCAAGGGCAAGTCCTGCCTGACCAACCTGGTGGCCTTCTGTGATGGAGCAACTACATCAGTGGACAAGGGAAGGGCTACGGATGTCATTAATCTGAATTTCTTTAAAACATTTGACATGGTCCCCCATAATATCCTTTTCTCTGAACTGGAGAGAGATGGATTTGATGAGTGGACTGTTTGGTGGATTAGGAATTGGTTGGATGGTCACAACCAGAGGGGAATGGTAAAGGGCTCAGTGTCCAAATGGACATTGGTGATAAGTGGTGTCCCTCAGGGGTCCAAACTGGGATCAGTGTTACTTAATATCTTCATCAATGACATAGATAAGGGGATCGAGTGAGCCCTCAGCAAATTTGCAGATGACATCAAGCTAAGTGGTGCAGTTGACACACTGAAGCATGGGATGCCCTCCAGAGGGACTTGGACAAGCTCAAGAAGTGGGCCTGTGGGAATCTCTTGAGGTCTAACAACACCGAGTCCAAGGTGCTGCACCTGGGTTGGGGCAACTCCCAGTGTCAATACAGGCTGGAGATGAACAGATTCCCATCCCTGGAAACATTCAAGGTCAGGTTGGACAGGCCTCTGATCAACCTGATACAGTAAAAGATGTCCCTGCTCACTGCAGGGGGGATTGCACTAGATGACCTTTAAAGGTCACTTCCAACACAAGCCATTCTATGATCTTTGGTGTTTGGCATTTTCTTATCCTATTCCTTATGGCTCTGGAATGACTCCTTAGCTTGAAGTCACTAATACCCAAAGTTAATTGTGGTGGCTCTCCTAAACAAGGGCAGCTAAAGGCGAAGGATAACACTGAACACTGAATATGATCCTCAAACCACACACACTGTTTTCATTGTTTTTAAAATAAGAAATCCTTTCTTATTGGTAGAGACCTCCTTTTGCTCGCCTAGCTGAGGTAACTCAAGGATGGTGACTCAACCACTTCCCTGGGCAGTCCGTTCCAGTGCTTTACAGAAACCTTTTTATTTTTTTTCTTTAATTGATTAAATGTTTCATGTTAAGTTAATCAGGCCTAACCTTATTTTCGCATACAATCAGATGACACACATCTCAAAGAAGGCAACAAAGCAGATAACTCTGGAACAAGTTGTCTAGAGAAGCTGTGGACGTCCCATCCCTGAAAGTGTTCAAGGTCAGGCTGGATGGGGCCCTAAGCAACCTGGTCTAGTGGAAGGCGTCCCTGCCCAAGGCAGGGGGTTTGGAACTAGGTGATCTTTGGGTCCATTTGAACCCAAACCATTCTGTGATTCTAAGTATTTATTTAAAATTGTGGTGCTATATAGGAGATCTTCATGTTCAGGAGCATGGAAGAATGAAGAAATGCTCCAAGATTTTATGCTAAAAAGAGTGACATCAGGCTGTGCCCACCTTGTCAGTGGCTCCTGACTGCTGTTAGCTGCGTATTGTGCATTTAATGCCTGCTCTCTCCTTCCCTGGCAGTGCAAGTGCTGCTGCTCAGTAGCAAAGCTGTTGGGGAAACCCCAACAGTGCTGCACCACCTGGGCTCATCACAAGAGCCAAGATGGTGAGGAATGGGACTCTAAATGAGTGTTTATTCCCATCATCTAACCATCCTCTGTGATTTAGGCTGTTCTGGATTAGGCTAAAGGGCCTTATTCCTGTGAGAATACATGTGTTCTGTACTTCCTGTGTCCATCTACGTGATCTGTTGAACAAGAGCTCTTCCTGTCTTGCTAAAAAGCAAGGGGACAGGTGAGTCAAAACTTGGCTTTGGGTGGTCTGAGCAGAACCTTCCTTCACTTGTCTTTAAGTGAAGAGCCCTGGAATATTATTTAAGCGCAAACTCTAATACCAGAATTAACAGATTGGGGTTATTTTTAATTACTAATTTCCTTCTTGAGGTTTTTGTCCAGCTTCTGTATGTGCCTCTTATCATGGCAAAGACCTGTTAGATAAAAGAAAACAGGTAATTTAGATGCCATGCATTTGCACGAGGAGATTGGCGAGAGAGGTACAACTGTAAAGGGAAGTCAGAAGTGGAACACAGAGGCACAACATCTGGTATTGCTGCATGTGAAAAGTGCATTTGAATGCATGAAGCCACAGGCAAATCAGATCCTTTGCCCTCATTTTCACATATTGACAGTAGAGACAATATAACTAAAATCCATGGATTGTTTTTTTGCAGCGGATTAACTCCTGTCTTATTATAAAGTCACACACTTCCGCTTCCCTCAGCAATGAGTTTTGGGGGTGTCTTCAAGCCTTCTGTAGTTAGTTTTTGAAAATCTGAATTTGCCTTCAAGGGATTGTTTTAGTTTGGGTTTCCTCATTAATCCTAGTTCTTCTCTGTTTTAAATAGGGACAGGTTTTTCCCTTGGTGCTACCTCTTTCTCATCTGCTTATTCATCCCACCTGTTTGGAGAGCTGCTACTCCCTCAGAAGTCGCTAAAGCTGAACTTTCATTTGAACTCTCTCAAAGCTTGGGAAGTATTTTAGCTCTTCGCTGAGGATCCCTCTCTACCCTGCCATGGAGTGTTGTCTTACCTCCTGTGGTCCCTGTGCCATTTCTCAGCCTTCTCAGAGAAGGACTCAATGCCACCTTCTATTTTTTTCTTTGTGGCAAGGAAAGAGATCTTGACCTAATTCTACGTGGCTTTTTATAGAGCAAAGAGTGTGATGGTCTTAATATACTGAACTGGAAGTTTTACAGCTGGGGCTCCCTTTACTCGGTCTGTTTGGGGCTGGTTACTATATACACAAATGAGGGACCAGCTTAAGCTGGCTGTGTCAAGAATGAGCACACCACTCTCAGTGCTGCAGTGTTTGCTTGGCTACAGTTACTACCATTAATAATGTCAGGGCTTTTTTAACATCTTGCCTTTCTGTTTTTGTTGAATTGTTTGGTTTTGGTTTGGTTTGGGGTTTTTTTGAGGGGGACATTTAGTTATCCCCCATTGTAATAATATTTGCCAAGCAATAAACTCTTCAAGTTCTTATTCAGGTAAAGCTGCTGAAAGCAGGCAGTTTTGTCATGACAAGGGATGATTAAATGGCTGAATAACAAGAATGCAGGTTCTGATTAGTGGTATCCCACTGAAGAGTCTCCTTGCTTCTCTTCCAGTTGTGAAAAATGTGGTGTTTTTCTAGAAGGAGGATAAAAATGTATTTAAAGTCATTTCAAATGAATGACTAATGAGTAGCTCAAGCAATATTACAAGGAATCAATTTGTTTTGCAAGAGGAATTAAGTATTCAGAAATCAATTTTTGCAGACTAATATTATAAGTAACTTGACCTTATTAAAAAAAATTAGATGGAAGAGTCTCTATTGACTTAGAATTCTAGAATCATTAAGGTTGGAAAAGACCTCGAAGATTGAGTCCATCTGTTAACCCAGCACTGCCAAGCCCACCACTAAATCATATAGTTTTTAACAAACCAAGGCTTGTATGAGCTTAACTGTACAGATACAAAGGGTAATACAATGTCTGTTTCCTTAACTATTGTGTGTGCAAATCAAAAAATCTAATGCAAATCAAGGTAGCTCTGTGCCTGAATTAATCAACAGACTCTTGATGACATTGAAACCATAGCTGAAATGTCAGATGGTGACCATAAGGTAGATTTCTATGTCATTGGAGTCAGTGGGGGTTATTTTGCCTTGGACCCCAAAAAATATATATTTTTCATATTTTTTACAAGTTTATCTGTAGCAGGGCTCTTATATATTTAGCATTGTAGGGTTTTTTATTTTTCTGATTTCTTTTCTCTCTTCTCCCCTTTTTTCCATTTATAGAATGAGTTTGGGTGTGAAAGAGCTAGGTTTGAAGCCTCCAGTTTCACTCGGATTTAATCAACATCTGTGTGCTGCAGTGTGCAATAAGTCTGAAAGCTCAGCAGGTTTGTGTAAGCGAGAACTGCAGAATTTAATCCTGAGTCACTAGTAATATTTATTTTTAAAGAATCTATTTAGCTCCAACATCTATCATCACATCTTTTCAACTGCTGTCCAGATCTTACTCTGCACCTGCTTCACAGGCAAACCTGTGCTGTCCATCTCTTAAGTAGGAATAGGATGCTGATTTGGCTCTATAGAAGTTTAAAAGGATTGCAATCTGGATATTTAACAAACAACTTTAGTCAGAAGTTGTCATAAAGCCCTTCCTAGCTCACTAAAAAGGGATCCACTGGCAATGTACCCATCATGATTTCTTTAGGACATCAAGATTAGTTCCTGGTCTTGGTCTGCAGAAGCACAAATTGGGCTTTGCTGCCTTTTGGAGACATAAATCAAAGTCTAACTGTTTGAAGGAGAGATTTGGCTTTTTTATTCTATGAGAGGAACAGCTCATTTCCACAGCCTCACCTACTGTATCAGTGTGTTTTGTGGATGTGAGAGGCAAGAAGGCCCAGGAACTCAGTGGCAGGGAGAAAGTCAGAGCTGGCAAATGTTTTGTTGTGCTGCTGCCTCTGCAATCATGCAGCGTGTCTGTAATATTTTAGGAATGGCCCAGAAAAAGCAGAATTACGTTATCTGGAAAGTACCAGTAATACTTAAAGCTATGAAAGATTTGCCTGGCAGCTTTTGTAAGGCTATTCAGAAGAGATATTTTGGGATGGCTATTACATCAAGGTTAAAACTATTCCCTGCCAGCACCACCAAAAAGATGAGGGGTTACTTCAAGCCTCCTAAGCCAGTGATGGGCCCCACAAACACTTTGCTGTCCTGCTCCCCTCTGAGGACGTAGTTCCAGGCTTCCATATTCAAGCCAATTGATCAAAAGGAAAATTTTTTTTAAAGCTCTTTAAGGACCACAATTGCAGCATTACAGCACAGACAGAAGCTCAGAGGAAAGGTAGCTGTCCTCTGTAGGAAATAATCTTCAAGTGAAAAGTATGCCATATTGTGCCACAGAGCATAGGCTACAACAGTAGCAACCCTGGGCAATTACACTTGGTGTTCCAAACCTCCATGAACTGAGTTTTGCAGTATTAGACTTGTTTATAATAATGTCTTCTTTAGCCCACACTCTTGTTCTAATGTTTCAGAGACTTCAGTCATCTTTGTTGGTCGGCTGGCCCAATCTTCAGCAAAGTCTGTCTTTGCTGCAGGCAAAAGGAAAAAACAGAAGCAGAGACAAGAGACACTGTCTACTATGAGCAAGATTTGTTGTTGTAATTAGCATGACTCAGCCTTTTGCAAAAGAGATCATTGTAACTTGTATAACTGTGTCACACTGGCTTTTAAATACATTATTTCTGTAGTATTAATTGCTGTGTCTATATCCAGCATCTGTGTGAGTTAAGGCAGCTGTTCCCTCTGACCGCAGTCTCCTGTTGTTCCCATGCAGAGTGCAGCGTTTGTAGGAGGGTGCTTGGGCCATCGCTGAGTTATCACTCGGATTTGAACATGATCAGTGCTGGACCCTGCATGTCCCCATAAGTAAAGCTCCTCCGCTGATAGAAGCCACAGCTCCCTGCTGCATCTGCAGGTTTTGGGAGGCAGTGAGCAGCGTGGAGTGCCTGCCCATTGGTGATGGATGTACTTCTCTCCCAGCTATTGGTCTTCCTGCTGTGCGCTTGCAGAGGTATCTATTGCAAAGGCACTTGTGACATTTTTTTTCAGTCCTTGCTGACCAGACCCTGTAAAGGCACACAGGTGTGAGCGCACAGTGATGTACTCTCAAATAACAAGTTTACCCAAACCCTTTTCAATTTGGGTGTCATCTTTGCTCTCTTGTTCACAGAATCACAGAGTAGTCTGAGTTGGAAGAGACCCACTAGGATCATCAAGTCCAACTCCTAGGAGAATGGCTGATATGGGAATTGAACCTGCAACCTTGGCGTTATGTTATTAGCACCGTGCTCTGACTGCTCACGTGCTTGTGTCAAACTGACAATGGAAACATTTCATCACCTTGGCAATGAGGGTTCATTTATCCCTGCTGCTCCTCACCTGGCATGAAACAGCAAAGTGGCATTACCAGTTTATTGGAAAGGAGTTTATTATCCTTACAGCTGCTCACTGAGGTAAAATAAGAGATCAGAACTATGTGAATTGCTGTCTCACAATGGAAAGATGTGCTCACCAGCAGGAGTATACAGAGACAATTCTGTACATTGATCGAGTGGATCTCCTTGCAAAGTCAGAGAAGGCACCGTGGAGCATTAAATTTGTCAAGACCTTCACTCTCTCCTCCTTAGCCTGGGGTGAATCCCCATTAATTTCTTTAGTTTAATCCCTCCTGTCACAGCTCCACTACAGGTCAGGATTTCTCCTGCTGTGTGTTATCCCTACCATTTCCTACTGTGCACAAAGGCTAAAGTTTGTTCTCACCCAAAAAAAAGACTGTCAGGCAAAGCCTGTGTACTCCAAGGGTGAATTTTATCTGAATTACTCAGACTTCCACTGCACATTGTGCTGCTCTGCAAAGTCTATGCTGATGCCAAAAAACAAATTTCAAACCACTGAATATTGAAATAAAATTTACAAATCTCTCTTGAGGACTGGGTTGGTAGAAAAAAATACAAAGCACAGATCTAACTAATAAGAAAGTGCTGGGAATCTCTGAAAGTGCTGTTAGTATCAGAGGGCACAGCTCGTATCACTTTGACAGGACCACCAGATCAGATAAAAAATGGAAATCTCAGCATCAGTCTCCAATATGCTTTTTGAGCTGGAAAACAGACTGTAATGCAAAATAAGCATGGAGTGAATGAATGCTGCCCATGTGAGCCAGTGGTGAACCCACTGTAGCGAGCATACGTGACAAAAGTCTTGTGAATAATATCAGTGCAGACTTTGGCTCTCCCCTTCCAGAAACATCAGGGTGTTCCTGGCACTGACCATACTGACAGCATTCTCCCAGCCCTCTTCAAGACACAGATGGCTTGAGTACAGATGCCCAAAGCCCTCTGAGACACCTCAGCATGTCTGGAATAATTGCTTGGGGCTGACAGAGAAGACATGGCACTGCTGGGGGACCCTCAGCCTCCTGCAGCAGCAGCTGGAGTCCAGGTGGGGTACCTGAGATTGTACTAGACAGCCATATTTAGGCCACTTAATCACATTCAATACCAGGTGAGAACATCTAAATTCAGGCATGAATGTGGGAATTCATTCGAGTCCATGGAAATATATTCTGTATAATCAATGAACCTAGAAATAATTAATCTTTCTAAATCCAGGATTCAGTTGCCTAAAAACAAGTGTCTAATGCTATTTTAGGTGTTGTGGAGTATCCTGGTTGGCATCCAGTTGCTTCACCAAAAGGGCATGGACTTCCTTTGTCTTACATCATATCTGCAAGCCCTGTGCAGATGTCTCATCTGTCCTGGAGTATCAAATGGCAGGAAGAGCCCATCTGTGCTGGTAGGGCATATGAATCATCCCCCAAGCTCCTTTGACTGCATCAATCAGACCTCTGTGATTAAAGAAGGACCCAAGGTACTAAATTTTAAGATAAGATATAAGCCTGACTCTCCAAAATAAACCTATTTTGCTGGAAAAATAACAAGATTTGGGACACTGAAAGCCCCTTTTTATCCACAGCTAGATGATTTATGGGTGCAACTGTCTCTGTTGCACTCTTTTCTTGCTTCCCAAAATGGCAGTGCAGCTTACAGGCTGATGGTTATTTTTAAGTCAGTTTTTCACAGTCCTTCTTGTTGTAACTGCACCCCTGGTGTGAAAGAAGCTTGAGCATCCATTACCTAGAGAAAGATGTCACAGATGTGTTCAACTAGGCATTCAGAAACAAAGTATGATGTGAAGCAAGGGTTAGACTTAAAATTAGGTCTTTGCCTTGCAAAGAGAAATAGATGGGAAAGTGTTTGTTTGGGAAATCCAGCAGGCCTTGTGCTCAGACAAAAGCATTTGGATTTGACTAGTTGTAACTATGGCCAGCAGCTGATGAGATGGAGATTTTACCATGGAAATGGAGCTACAGGGGAGATTTAGCCAGAGACAAGCAGCAGCTTAGGGTGGGAGTTCACAGCATAAACATTTTGAACTTAGCTGCCCAAGGGACTTAGGATTGCCATTGGTGATCTAGACTTTTTTTCTGCCTGTGTCAATCCTTGGGAGAAATAACAAACAAAATAGAATGGAAAACATGTCCTCTCAATCAGTAAGTTGAAAAGGATTCTCTTCTCAACAGGAAAACATTCTCTTTCCCCCATCTTCTCTTCCTGAAGGTGATACCTAGGTAAACTTAGAAAGGTTTAACAGCTGCAGAAAAATCTGAATAATTAATATGATTTGTTTTAATTTTGGCTACTAGCTAGTAGCTGTGCTTGTCACCCCTCTAATAGTCTAACCATCATGTTAATTTCCTAGAGGTCTCAGAAAATTGTGTTGCAATTGCTTGTAGAAAGTCATTCTTCCAGCCCAAGGTATGAGCAACTACACCTGAACCATTCCTGGCAGATGTTTGTCTAACCTGCTTTTCAAGATCAGCAAAGAGTTGCAGTCTTCATTTTACTGAGATATGTGATGAACAGAGGATTGCAGGTGCTGGGTGCAAGGGTGAAAGCAGGTTTGCATGATGTGGTTTTGTGCAACCTCTGGTTGAAGCATCAAGTCAGGTGATCACACAGCTGTGGCACAATCATTAGGGACACTCCAAATCCCATTAAACCAAATCAGATTAAACTGAAAAATATATGCAAACACATCTTTGAATGACAACTGCAAATATGTTTGAGCATGAGGTGGGATTTCTTGACACCTTACTGTATCCTATGGTACCTTGCTAGACTGAGACTTACATGGCAAGAAGTTGTTACAGCCCCTTATGAGCCAAAAAGTTTCACAGTGGAGTGTCCTCTGAATTAAACGGTGCTTCTTAGCAAGATTAAAGGGCAAATGCTCATTTAAAGAGAATAAATAGCATACATAGACGGATACTCTACTATCATCCCCACAACATTTCTAAATATTTCTAAACTGAAAGGTGTGTGTGTCACTCAGATGTCTGCACTATCTGTGCCCACCAAGTATGTTGATGGAGGACCACATGGAAGAAAACTGCTTTGGTATGTTGTTTTTTCCAAACTGCATCACTCTGAAGACCGGACAAGAATGTACTTACTCCTCAAAACTGGAATGAGATCCTGCAAACAGAGCTATATCCAACAAAGTTTTATAGACTCAGAATTATCTGCAGCAACTGCAGGAAACATGAGAAAGGACATTCACTCAGTGATTTAAGACGTTGCTAATGAGGATAAGGTTGCCTCCACCAACGCTTGTCAGCTTCCCCATGCACATTCAAGCTATTTCCATCATTTTAAGCCCTCCTCTTGAACACCAGCTTGCTAAGGGCTCTCTTCTAAGGGCTCTTATCGAACTGGTCTCGTGTTGTAGTGCACCTGTACAAGCAAGAACATTTGTCTAAGAGCACTCTCCTTGCACATGCCACTCTTCTTCAGTAGAAAGCCATGTCACCTGTTTGTGTGTTGTCTGACTAGAAGAACATTTCTCTGCTGCTCAACTGATGGGAGAATTCAGACTAGTTACTCATTGCTTTAGTTCTTGGCGACAAAACACATAGCACTGCTGCAGGCATGACTATTTTGAGCATTGTAGCACAGGTCTTTCCAGTCAGCTGCTACCTAGGGCCAGGACAGCAATAGCCAAAGCCACCAGGGTCAACTGGAAGTAGCCAAGGCAGTGTAAAACCCCTTTAAAAGTATAGCACTTTCAATTTTTTAATTTTTTTTTAAATGACAAAGCAAGTATAGCCTCAGTTGAAGGTAACAATTTCTGCAAACATACTACTTAATTTACCTTTAAAACATAACTGTTTTAAAAGTTTTCTTCTCCATTTCTAATTTAACATCTGGCTATGCTGCTCTGAGTAGGATAAGAAGATCCTTTAATAAAGCTCTTTGATTTATTGGTTTTAAATTATAGCTCACAAAACACGAAAATCATTACCTGCTACTTTAGAAATATGTAATAAACAATAGAGGCAAAAGCCATGTGCAGCTAAGCTAGTTGTGTGAAATATTTATCTTTTCATTTAAATTCAGCAGTGAGTAATAGTGTCATATTGTTTAGGAGAATGCCTTGCCAGTGTTTGCTAATCACTCTTCCTAAGAGTAACAAATATCCTGCTTGGTCCACCAAATTGTAAGTCAATCTTCAGATTCAGTGAAAGGCAATATCCTGAAAGAAAAATGACTTTGGCAGTTTGTGATGAGCAACTTGAATTACAGCCTTGGTACTCTGTGCATCACACTGTTTCATTTAAGAAACATGACCACATGTTTGTAAAGTGAGGACTGGTTTTTTATTTCATTGCAGAAGCCAAGTTAGAAATCACAAGGATAGTAAGAGCAACAGCCTGCCTCATCCAGAGAAGGAAAAATCAGAAACTACTGTTAAGAGGAAAATAAATATATAATATATGTGTAATGGTTTATATTATATATATAATACCAATTATAGCATTGGGCTGACAACTGTGTAATAAGAGACTACTGTGCTGGTTCCTTGCTTTGATCTCTAGATACAAGTGTGGTATTCATTTTTTTCACTGTGAGTACCAATTTATCAGAAACATTGAAATGCTTGGTGTTCCCTGTCTCTGGAAACGCCCCTTTCATATACTTTGGGCTCTGAAGCATTGCTGAAAGGTGGGACAGAATTGAAGCAAAGACCAGGGCCTGTCTCACTTTGTGTCCCTGCTGGTGACATGAAGGAAGAGGCTGTGACCCTTCAGACTCTGCCCTTGCTGCCAGAGCTGGCTTGGCTGAGCACCTGGGCTTAACCCAAACAGTGCCCCGGGTGGGCACTGCAGGGTGGACCTGCTTCAGGTAATAATCCAGAGGAATAAATGACAGTAGCCTGATAGCCTGGGCTTGGCTACTCTTGGGAGCCAACCTGGTGAGCAAGGGGGGTTGCCAGGGCCATTTGCCAGGCCCAGAGAGTGGTGGTGAACGGGGCTGCATCCAGTTGGTGGCCGGTCACTAGTGGTGTCCCCCAGGGATCAGTGTTGGGCCCAGTTCTGTTTAATATGTTTATTGATGATCTGGATGAGGGAATTGAGTCCACCATCAGCAAATTTGAAGACGACACCAAGTTGGGAGGGAGTGTCAATCTGCTGGAAGGTAGGAGGGCTCTTCGGAGGGACCTGGACAGGCTGGAGAGTTGGGCTGATTCCAACGGGATGAGGTTCAACAAGGCCAAGTGCCGGGTCCTGTACTTTGGCCACAACAACCCCATGCAGAGCTACAGGCTGGGGATGGAGTGGCTGGAGAGCAGCCAGGCAGAAAGGGACCTGGGAGTTTGGATTGACAGGAAGTGGAACATGAGCCAGCAGTGTGCCCAGGTGGCCAAGAAGGCCAATGGCATCCTGGCCTGGATCAGGAACAGTGTGGCCAACAGGACCAGGACCTGTACTCAGCACTGGTGAGGCCACACCTGGAGTACTGTGTCCAGTTCTGGGCTCCTCAATGTAGGAAGGATATTGAGGTGCTGGAGAGTGTCCAAAGAAGGGCAATGAGGCTGATGAAGGGACTCGAGCACAGGTCCTATGAAGAGAGGCTGAGGGAGCTGGGGCTGTTTATCCTGGAGAGCAGGAGGCTCAGGGAAGACCTCATCACCCTCTACAACTCCCTGAAAGGAGGTTGTAGCCAGGTGGGGGTTGGTCTCTTCTCCAAGGCAACCAGCAGTAGGACAAGAGGGCACAGTCTTAAGCTATGCCAGGGAGCTTTAGGTTAGACATTAGAAAGAAATTCTTTACAGAATGATCAAATGTTGGAATGTGCTGCCCAGGAGGTGGTTGGAGTCACTGTCCCTGGAGGTATTTAAGAAGAGACTGGATGTGGCACTCAGTGCTATGCTCTAGTTGACAGGGTGGTGTTGGGTTGGACTTGATGGTCTTGGAGGTCTTTTCCAACCTGGTTGATTCTGTGTGATTCTGTAATTGAACACAAAGCAGCAGGCCTTTTCACAGAACCAAAATAACTCGGGAAAAAGCATTTAGGAAATCCTTCCTTCATCACCCCTTGGCAGATAAGGCAGGGTTGGGGTTGGGCCAGGTAATACACACCTCATGGTGTGTGCTAGGTGTGGAGCTGCCCAAGTGCAGAAGGGGAGAGGTGAGCTTTCCTGGTCCTGGTCTCCCGCCATGCCACCCATAGCCAGACAGGGTATTTCTGAACTGCTGTCTTCAGGGCCTAATTAGCTTAGTTTCCAATGAACCATGAGACCCTCTTGAGCCAAGCATCAAATTTCCAATCACTTGATATGACCTACTCAGCCCTCCATGGGGCAGGAGTGGACAGCCTGCATGGGCACCTGAATCAGTTCCCACCAGGTCAAGGGTTTTTCCAGGCAGGGGGCCACCAACAAGCCAGGACTTGAGGAGCTTGGCAGAGTAGCACCCACCTGTTCACCCACCTCAGTATCAAAAAGTGGAGGCCCTTGGTGCTCCTGCCACCGCAAGCAGGAAGTTTTGTTTCCCACTGCTGTGCCTACCTCCTCAGCTGGCTCCTAGCCTTTAGGTGGCCCTGGCACTTGGTGTCTGTGACATCACTGAGCTTGGTAACCCTCTCTCCACAGGAGGAGGGGGCCACCTTCTCCTAGAGAAGGTTTGTGTGTACCACAGTGACCAACTAGCACCCAAGTGAGGGCAAGGAAACAGTGGCACTCTGTGGTGGGTAGTGTTAGGAAGAGGAACTGTGCAGCTGTGTCCCTGTGGTACCAGGAAACACACTGAAGCAGGACACCTGACACAGCCAGGCACACTCCTGATCCTGCTCCCTACACCTCTGAGGAAAGAGGAAATACCTCGGCATGGTCCTTCCCTGGGAAACTGAAACCTGAAGTCAGAAGCCTCAACTATCAACCTGCCGGGATAGTGCCAGAGTGTTGCTTCTGATATCAGTCAGAGGTTAATATCCAATTACAGGGAAAAAAATGAGCTCTGCAACCAAGGAAAAACTGATGCTGCCTTTCCATAAGCTGGGAGGTCTTTGTCCCTGGGAGAGAGGTGTTTTTTTTGTTAACTAAGAAATATATAAAATCACTGTGAGATGTGTCTCCATTAAATTGAGAATGAGGGCTTCTTTCAATGTGTCACTACAAGTACAAAGGACATTATACACAGAAAGGTTTTGCTAATATATGAGTGGGGACATTAAACTGTCTAGCACTATCAAAGACTAAAGTTATCTTGATCAACATCTGATGCCTCCTTAAATTTCAGAAAAAAAATTTACCTTGCTCCATTTTTATTCCATTCATTCTACATGTCCATTGGCATGGCTTTTTATGCTTGCTGTTTTCAGAGTCCGTGGCAAGCTGTTGAGCAAGTTAAAAAAGCTAATGCAAAGAATGGCACCAGACTGCACATCAATATATAGGAGACCCCTGCCTATGTGGGGATTAGGTTACTGCTGAGTGAGAAGGTCTTCATGGTCAAAAAAACCCTGGGAACAGTCCATTTCCTGACTCTACATAATAAGCAGCAACGAAAAAATATCTGCCATGGGTACCTGTGGAGAGCACTTCTCTCTTCACTCCTTCACACAGGTTTGGGGTGCCCCTGCCTCAGCAAGCTGTAGTGCTTTCCCTCACCCTGGAGGAACTGTGAGATGCTCTGCCTTGAGATATGCTCCCCAAGGGTGACAGAGGCTGTGCTGTCCCTCTGCAGTGACGGCAATGAGATTGCAAAGGGCCACCTGCAGGGCCAAGGTGCTCAGACTGCCCCCTTGCTCCTGTCAGCCTACAGGAAGCTGATGCAGAAAACAGTGGCCAGGAAACTAACCCAACAGGGGCAAAACACTGAATAATTTTCTCTAGTTTTTTGCCTATTCAATTCTCTGAATGCAACAAGCCTTTCTATGGGAGCATTGTAAACCAAGTCATTGAAAGAAGACAAGAGAGAGCGTAGGAGGGCTGGGCAGGCGCTGACAGGAGAAAGAGCAAAGTCTTCCAGTGGCACATGGACATCTTGTCTCATGAACCACATGCTTGTGACTTCTGGCAGTTGAAGAAAATGAAAAAAAGATGAACCTTTGAAGACTCACCTCAGCAGCAGGAGTTCAGCCCTCCTCATAGACTCTCTGTGAACTCTCTGTCTGGTCCCCAGGAGAGTGGGGGCAGAATGTCTTTCTTCTCCAGTGACTGAAACAAACCTGAAACCAGCCATCACCTCTTCCTCCACAGCTCATCCTAGAGGCCTCAGCTCCTGCTGCCAAGAGGTTTGTCACTTCTCCTGACTGATCAGTAATGGCACTTGGGCTGAGGAGGACAAGATAGCGGTTCTCACTTACACAGAAAAGGAGAATCCATATAGGGAATTGGAACTGTGGGGTACAATCCTGTTGGGTTTTTGCAAATATCTCTCTGCTGTCTGGAGGGACACCCAACCATAGACAAGATGGAGGTCACCTCACGCTTTTGGCAATCTCCTCCACAGCTGTTCCCAGCACTGCTTTCCTTGTCCTTCCTGCAAGCACCTGGAAATTTATTAATCATATCCTAGCATCATTTCAAAACCTACCAGTCTCCTAGGCCAGACAGCTTGAAATTACTGTTTGGGACGTGGTGGGTGGGAGGCTCCTGCAGAGCTCAACATTGCAAGCTGTTAGGGAAGAGGGCACGAGAAGGCCACTTCTATCTCAAATATGTCCTAAGGCATAGTCTTGTATCAGCAGAGTGAACTCCCTGGCTGGCCAACATCTTGTTCACAGAGTTGCCTCATGGGCTGCCTACTAATATCACGTATTTCAAGCATGGCTTGAGAAACATCTCTAAAAAATCACATTCCCTGGGGGATATTGATCTTGCAGCATCTGTACATTTGAAGCAAGGAGGTCACTGTCACCGGCCAGCACAGCCCTGCCCAAGCGCAGGCATTTTCCAAAGTTACCTATAGACCCTGTGGGGCACACGGGGAGGTGCTGCCCTCACCTTCATGGCATTTTTGCCTAAGTTGCACACCAGATGCCTTTCATAAAGGTGGTGTCCCTTGCACAAAGACTTATTTATTCATGTTTTCCTGACTGATCAACTCCAAAGGATGTCACTCAGTACGTTTCTACTTCATGGATGCACCTTCCAGCTCACTCCCCAGAGCACTGGTGGCAATCTTCCCCCAGCAGCATGGAGTGCAGTTTAGGCTTCGAATCCTATCCCAGAAATGAACAAAACAGCTCAAGCTGAGCTCCATGCTGTGACATTTTAATAGTTTGATGTTGCTGAACTACCAGTGTTTTTGATGGGCTTATCTGATATGGGGACACTCCCCAGGCTGTTTTCACAGCACCGCTGCTCTTTCCCTTCTGGTGAGTGTTTTGATGGGGATTTCTGCCATCCAGAGAATATCTGGAGAAGAATTTTCTGGTAGGAGCAGCTGACCAGCAAGGGATCCAGCTGCCTTCAAAGCTGTCATGTGAGATCTTTCACAGGATGCCAGAGAGGGCACTGAAATCATCAAGATCACAGGTTTTCCAGGCATGGATTCCTGGTCATCCTACCTCTAACTATTCACACAAGTATTACTTCACAGTGAATGAACTCTACCCACTCCCCTTCCAGAGATGTGGCATGAGGCTCCTGCAACATTTAATACTATTTAACCTCTCAAACTAGGGCTGTAACAAGGTCTAAATACTGAGTTTGTGCTAGACTTTCCACAAGAAAGTTTATTTCATCCTGCAGGCCTAACATGCATAAACTTGTAAGAATTCTGATACAAGTTTTAAAAAAAAGTGCATAAGCATACCTGCATGTTTTTGTGGGTATTCCCATGTTCTGGTATTTGAAAATGCACCCCATTAAGTTTCTGGCCAAAGATTAAATGGCATAAATATAAACATGAGAATAGATGGGTTTTTTTGCCTATTTTTTCTGCTGTATTTGATTGGCTGCAATAAGCACAACATAAACTTACAGGAAGTGAGAGAGTTGCAGGGACTAAAAAGATTACCTGCTGTGCCTGTAGTGGTACAACCTCTTCCTTCCCCTCTAAGGGACTCTGTCACTGCAAACACAAGGACTGGTGCCATAATGTGGTCTTAAGAGTTCCCAAAAGCTACCACAGCGAATGTCATACAACGTTGTTTTGGCAGGGATAGGGTTAGATGATGTAGTTGGATTCTCTCATTTCTGTGGTCCTAGGAAAATGTCTTATCACTTAAAAGATATTTGACTGCAGTGACGTCTAAGCATCTACTGAGATACATTGCTGCTGCATCTCCTTCTGAGGCATTCCACTACTATATATTGAAAGATTTCAAGAATTTTAACAGTTTGATGCAAAATCAATGCAAAACCATTAGTTTCTTCTGACTCTTCTTGGACAAATTAGCTGACCTATCTCACAGATCAACTGATCTGACTTCCTTTTTTGCAGATACAAATTCATTCTTGACCACATGAGGGCCTATAATCTCAGCCCAGCATTTGGACAAGGCCAAGAGCTCAAAGTGAACAGAGCATCCAAGAGAAGGTCAAGTTTATAAATGTGGTTTGCCACCACTGGGTGCTAAGACTGGTTTGGCCACCGTACAGTGATGGGCTAAACCTGATCTTGATTGAAACTGAGGGCTTATAGATCTCCCTTAATCTGGAAATGGTTCATTTTCTTAAGGGTCAATATTCTAAACTCACTGGCCATAAACCCTGTAGTTATTTCCTTTGGGAAAACAAACAAACAAAAAACCAAACCAAATAACAACCCAAAATACCAAAATCAAACTAAAAACCACAGGGAACAAATGCTCCCTTTGGAGCATATAGAATTGGAAGGACTGAAAGGAGCAATTAAACCACAAAACATATAACACCATAAATTCCATCCTGCAGACGACCTTCCCCTAGGTTCTCCTTTCACCACCCTTTTCATTAGCTCTGTTCCTAGCTATCGCACTATGAAGCAAAAGGCCAAAACCTTGACGTGTGTACCGGCATAAGCTGGCATAGGCATGATGCAGTTTGCCAGGCCTGTCTCCTTCTGACTTTATCACCAAGTTGCCTCTTGACTCCACAGACGGTGTTGCCTGATGTCATTACTCAGACATTCTCTGTCTGATTTGCTACCATTGGCAAAGACCTATGAATTCCCTATGGAAACGAGTCCTCCAGCTTCTGAGTGTACTGTTACTATCCTTGGTGTTTTCCCAGAAGGCTGAAGTAGAATGAACTTTTCTCATAGTTGTTTTTCAGCTAATGAGATTAATTGCAGAACAGACACATGAGAGACCTGTGATCTTAGATCCAGTCTCCAAAGTAAATGATTGGGCTTTGCTTATTGAAGTATCCAGGTGATTAAGACAAGGCTGCACGTCCAAAAGTTCAAAGGTTGGATGACCAGTCCTAAATAAGTAAAAGTCATGTAATGCTCCGGGATCTTTGAAGTACACATGGTGTACTTTCATTAAATCCTGTGCTTCACCTTTCTTCTTGCATCTTCTTGAAATTATTCATGTCATATAATCTCTTGATTTACTAGTGCTGAGGAGAAGTGCCAAACATGCCTGGGGCTAAAAGCTGTCATGTGGACACCAGTAATTTGTTGCCCTTGCAGCATCCCGTGGGACATTTTCCACTTCGCAATCAATGTGCCCTTATAAAAAGGAAAGCAGACTTTGTGACATGCAACCCATAACTTCAAGTTCAGGTCAGGATACCTGACATACTTAACATAGCAAGAAGCTTAGAGAAGAACTAGTTTAGGGCACATTTAATGGTGTATCAGAGAAGTACTTACAAGCCTCAGCATTCTTTAAAATCTGAATTTTAATGAATCCATGTACAATGTGTGTGCTACTACCTGTACCATTCCCAAATCTTCTCTTCCAGCCTATCAAAGTCTTTGCAATGGCTGCAAGACCCATTGCCATACAATTTTATAACAGCTTTGATCCATGAATTTCAGATGAGTTCTGGCTGACTGACCACAGCACATGAAAAAACCAGCATAGTCAGAGCATGTCTTTCAGCATTATTTAAGGAGTGTTCTTTGGTCACCATTTAATGTTCCAGTTTTTGTGCATCTCTCTTGTAAATTTTACAACCAAAACAGCAGAGCACAAACAGATGGCTTGGAGATCACTGGAACCATACTTAACCATCGCTTTTCAGGAAGCTGTAGAAGATGTGAAGAAACTCTTACACTTGTCAGAACTGAGGTGAGAATACACCTGACCAGGTTTGAAAGCTCCTAAACAATGCTGTTTCTGGATGGTCTTTCCTTGGGAGGGAGATTGCAGAAAAGAAAGGAGGGTGAATGTAAGGCAGCTGAGATGAAAAAAATCTTGTATACAGAAAATGAGGAGCTTCAGCTCAGTTGAGGGAGTGTGGATACAAGGACCCAAAAAAAGGGTAAAGAGTAGTTTTTCAGCTACTGTCGCAGCTGGGAACACAGGAGAGCTGTAAGACGGGACATTGTCTCTCAACAGTCAATTTCTTCTGTGTTCAGAAGAGCAGGTCTTGTAAAGAGATTTGTGCCAAAGATACCTGAGACTAAGACAAATGTCATCTCTCCAGATATGCTCAGATTGGTTTTAGATATGGCACTAAATGCAAAACTTAAAAATGTCCACCTACTTGGATTTACAAAGAAAGTGATAAGACAAAGGGCAATGGCTTTAAACTGAAAGAGGATAGGTTTAGATTGGATATTCTAAAGAAATTTTTCACTGTGAGGGTGGCAAGCCACTGGAACAGGTTGCCCAGAGAAGCTGTGGCTGCCCCATCCCTGGGAGTGTTCAAGGCCAGATTGGATGGGGCTTTGAGCAACCTGGTCTAGTTAAGGTGTCCCTGCCCATGGCAGGGGACTTGAAACTAGATGATCTTTAAGGTCCCTTCCAATCCAAGCCATTTTATGCTTCTGTGATTACCTGTCAGCTAGCTACTGACAGCACTGATGCATGGAACACATGAACTGAGATGAATTCACTATTTGGCTGAGCACTGAGTGCAGCTTCTCATGACACCAGGAGGATTTAAAATAGCTGGCAATAGCCTTGTAAGCATTCCTCCACCTAAGACTCACTGAGCCCAGTTAGATGTTGTACGAACTGTCCTATGAACACACTGAGCTAGAAGACTGCTGTGAGAAGTAATAGTACTTTTAAAAATTATGTCTAGGGCCACCCATAGCCACATCTGTCAGTCTTCGGACATTTATAGGCTCATTTCCTTGCTCACTAACACTTTCGGTGTGCATGTATGTAAGTTTGGATGTTTATATTCAAAAGTATACAGCCAGTAGCACACTATATCCTGTTACACATGTAAATTCATGAAAACATGTAAGATAAAAGGGGAAAATAAGAAGCTAATAATTAGACCTTTCAGTTTAACTTCAGTTTCTAGGCACTAAGCAAATACATGCTATCTGTGTACACTAAAATCTACTTACAGTTAATAAGTTGTGTTAAATCAAATTATTTCTCTTCCTACCCCACTGTAGCACATTTTGTGAACAGTAATAGATGTTGACTTCATTAAACTTTGCTATTGCTTCTTTCTATCTGACTAGAGAATCATAGCATAAATTAAACTTCCAACAGCACACACGCAAAGCCAGAAAACATTTCTCGGTAATGCAACTGTGACAGATATTCTGTTGGAACAGAAGAATAAATCAAAGACAGCTCCATGCACTCTTTTCTTGAACTCACTATGTTTAGAAATATCTTGGACTACAGAGTGGATAATGTACTTCTTAAATGTACAGGTAATGTAAGGCTGAAAGGGATTGTTGGAATGCTTTGGAGAATAGTGCTTAGAAAAATCATAAGTAACTCCTATGAGGAATGGCTGAGGGAGCTGGGATTGTTTAGCCTGAAGGAGAGGAGGCTCAGAGGGACCTTATTGCTCTCCACAACCACCTGAGAGGAGGTTGTAGCAAGGTGGGGGTCAGTCTCTGATCCCAGGCAATTAGCGACAGGACAAGAGGACATGGCCTCAAGGTGCACTAGGGGAGGTTCAGGCTGGACATCAGGAAGAATTTCTTCACTGAAAGGGTGGTTAAGCATTGGAATGGGCTGCTTAGGGAGGTGGTAGTCACTATCCCTGGAATTGTTCAAGAAATGACTGGATGTGGCACTTACTGTTATGGTCTAATTGACATGGTGGTGTTCGGTTAAAGGTTGGACTCAGTCGTCTCAGGGGTCTTTTCCACCCTAGGTGATTCTGTGGTTCTGTGATTCTGTCTGCCTGAAGAAAAGAAATAACCTGGAGGAATGACAAATGAGGAAGGTGCAACAGACATCTGCAGAGCCTCAGTTGCTCATTCTGACAACTTATGGATAAATAAAGGGATTAAATCTCTAATTTCTGTGAATCTCTGTGTGAGCTAAAGGCAAAGAGAAGTGCAATGTCACTTTCTGCATCTCAAAATGATCAATTTATTAATGGAAGTGAAAATGGCCTAGAAGCTTGCGACAAGACACAAAATGTACACAGTGCCCATATTTAGGGGCTGTAGCACTGTGTTTATAATTATAACTAGCAATAAACTCCAGATAAGTAACCTACGTGGATGACTAATAACACGATTGCAAGAGGGTATCAGATTTTTGACTATGAGATAAATGTTAAAGAGTTTCAGATCTTAATGCAGTGTTCACGACAAAGGTAATCCCAGCAGCATCAATAATGTTCTTTACCATCCCTTACCATTCTAATCTTTTGAAAAAAAGACAGATAAAAACAGAGTGAAACTTTGGAGCGAAAACATATATGGAATTGAGCTCAGCATTCAAAGATTGTACGAACATGCCATAACTATTAATTCTTTCCTCGCAGCAGTGGGAGTAGAAAGGTTTGTTCCACCGGCTCCTGGCCAGGTCAGTTCACTGTAAGCCAAGGGAACAGAACAGCCAGGGCGATCTCCTGCCAGCAGTGCTCTGTGCAGTCCCAGCACACGCGTGGATTGTAACAGCTGCCACTGGAAAACAAAGTGGTTGCATTTATCAAGAACAATGAAGGAATACAAAATCCCTAACAAAGACTCTGAGAAATGTATAGCATCCAAATTTGCCATCCAAAAGTATGTGTTATGATGACACCTTCCTTAATTAAAGTAAGGAAATTCCATTTAGCACCACAATTACAAAGCCAAAAATGTTCCCAAAGGGTCTTGTGCAGTTCAAAGGGAGAGAAGTCTTTGCACATTTGCTGCACGTTTGCTACCTCATGTTATGTGATCAATGTGATGTTTGTGGCCAATATAATGCTACAAAAGGCACCAGTTCTCTGTACATGGTATAGTTTCACAAAAATCACTATCTAGCAAATACACAACATTTCTTATATATTATATATATTACATTATATTACTATGTAAGCATGTTACTAATATATTACAGTTTGAATAGGCTAACTATATATAACAGGTGGGCACAATAAGAAAGCTGAGATCACGGGAAAAAATATAATAATATAATAAAAAATATAT
This sequence comes from Pipra filicauda, assembly GCF_003945595.2. Taxonomy (NCBI): domain Eukaryota; kingdom Metazoa; phylum Chordata; class Aves; order Passeriformes; family Pipridae; genus Pipra; species Pipra filicauda. The sequence continues at coordinate 1,488,910 of NW_024103718.1, forward strand.
TTATATATAAAAAAAAGTATAATAATAAAACAATCACATGGTTATCAATGGGGAACGAACAAATCACTTAATAAGTACATTTTATCAGACTGTATTACAGAGTTACCACTAGTAGAACTGTTTTCAGATTGGTTTGAATACTCTGCCTTCTGACCAGCCCAAAGTCCCAAAAAAAGTTATAGCCAAGACAGTTTCTGATCTCACTGGTGGCCAATGTCTGTTCCTTGAGAATGTGAGCATCTGGCTTGCTCCTTCACCCTTGCTAAAGAAAGTCATCCAATGCAAATGACCAAGTTTTCCAGCTCATAATGGAGACATGAGGATTTACATATGCCACATTAAAATACTGTATTTTTCTGCATGTTATAGTGGTTCTGCTTATTGCCTGCCCATCACTTCCTCTTTCACAGAGGATCTCTAAACTTTTTCAGACCCTCTAGACGTATGATAGGACAGTTAAAAATTAGGCAGTGTTATGGATATCACCATTTTTAAACATAGGAAACTGTACTGGCCAATTAAATAATAGCTTGCTGATCACTTTTAGAAAATTAGTAAAGTTGTTTTTGATGCCTGTGAACAAAGCATGTTCATGTGTTGCTGCATATCCACATCCTCAGGAAAAGAAAAAATGAAGGCTCTTGGTCAAAAGTCAAGTTTGTAATTTAGAGGGAGAGCTGAGCTTTTAAAACAAATATGTATGTCTTCAGCCTAAAACAAGCAAAAAAATTTGATGGCCTTTTGTTAAACAGTTTAAGAAAAGAAAAAAAATGTTTTTTATCCCCATGCCATTAAGCTGTTAGTTATTTTGCACTGAAATACAGAAAGAAAACCCAATATATTCTTTTACACTTATATTTACTTTTAAATATTTTTCTAAACAAATCTATTCCAACACAAGATTAGTGCGAAGGGTCGTCTCTGTTGTTCCCATTGCATGAGTTGTGTTAACCTAAGTCTCTGGTATGGAAAACAGTATTTATAATCTGAGGAAAAGAACAGGGATTGTCTGATGTGCTACTGAAAGTTAACAGGTCCCAGGTTTAGACTGGGGATAATGTTGTTCTTTGATAAACAGCCACTGTTTCCTCAAACCCAGCTGTCTTTGGCATATCAAATCTGTCAGAGGTGCTTACACCAGTGTATAGGTTATTATAACACTCAACATTTATTCTCATTGAGAAATGACAAATCACATACCTTTCCTAGTTTTCATATTTGGTGACAAATTTAGGTTACTATGCACTATATATTGTTTTCAGAATAAACTTCTATTTCCAGGGGTGATGTAAGATTAAAGCTATGAAATGATACCATGCACCTAAGAAACCGCATTTTCTTAGATGTTTATTTAAAAATATTAATAAAGAAATTCAAAAAATATTTATAATCTGTTTTTTTTTTTCAAAGGTGGGAGCTTGAACTTAGAATTTTAATTCATATATAAGTGTGTAAAGAAAAGAATTAGGATTTTCAATATGCCTATAAGTGAATACAACTGGATTTCAGAAGAGTTACCAGAACATTGCAAATCAACCAGAATCTACTTAAATGTCGCCCTAAACCCACAGAAACCTAATTTTGAATAGTTAGATATGAGGATTGCCTTATGTTGCAAAATTGAAAAACAATTCCTTTGCATGTAAATCAGGGTATTTCATTACATATGCAGAACTTAATAAAACCCAGAATTTATCCATCATAAAAAATATGCCCATGAGTTGGAATCTAATGTATGTATTTATAACTCAAGTTCCTAGCCTTTGACATATTAGCAATATTTGGCACCACTTCCTTTTCCAGAAGGAAAGTTTCTGCAGGAGAAGTGTGGCAAAAATAGGCTAGTCCCATTCACATGGATCAAAGGATAAAAAAATGACAGTCTCTTCTTCCTGACACATTCATTTCATCATAGAATCACAGAATGGTTTCAGTCGGAAGGGACTTTAAGGATCACCCAGTTCCAACCCTCCTGCCATGAGGAGGAACACCTTCCACTAAACGAGGTTGCTCAGAGCCCCATCCAATCTGGCATTTGCATTGTTCTGGACTCTGCCAGGTATTAGCTAGACTACCTTGAAGGCTGTGCTTATTCAGAGAAGAGTTTTAAATATTGAAAGGAGTTTTGGTCTTAGAAAATGAAGAGAGAAAATAGAAAGGAAACTGGTAGCAGCTTGCTGTATGAGGAAAGCATAAGAAAGCAGTTTTCCAGTGGGAAGAGGTTACACTTGGGTAGATTTAATGGGATACGTGTTCCTCAAGGACTGCTCTGAAAACAGTATGTGAATAAAGCAGGACAAATATAGCAGGTGGACTTAAGTGGGAGGAAAAAATAGAAAATAAAATCCCCACAAAACCACATAAGCATCACTTAAGTATAGAAAGAAAGCAATGAAAAAAAAAATAGAAAATTAATATGAAGTTTTTCTTAACTTCCTTCTTGCATTCCTATCTTCTAGATTGAGGTCGTAACTACTTTGGGACAACAAATCTTCTCAGTCCCTTTTTGCCAATATCTCATTTATAAAGGCTTAATTGGTGTTAAGTATTAATCAGAACAGTGTCATCTTCATCCAAGATAAATTGATCTTGCATTGCTCTGAAGTATTTTCTTTCCCTTAGTCTGCTGGACTGCCCAAATTTGAGCTATGGCTGAAGGAGCTGCTGTCTCAACACCATCTGTGGTGCAGCTCCTCGTGAAAGGCATACAACTCATTCAGTCTGTGCTGCTGCCTTTCACTCAGCTTTAAGCATCTGCATCTTTCTTTAGCTTAACATTTTTTAGGCAAGGTAGAAATTCAGACAAATAAATCTCCCCATTTTTTTTTCAGATTCTCCACTTCTGTCTTTCACACTTATGATAATAATGCCTGGACTGGGAATTTGCCTGTGAGGCTGGTTGTCCTCATGCAGCAGGGGTGGTAATTGAGACAGTAGGTTAGACCTGAGCTGCCATACCAGGTTCACTTCTCAGAAGGCTGCAGGATTTGGATTCCAGTGTTTGACAATATCCAGCTGGTGGAGTGACAATCAGTGAGACGTTTGGAGCAGAAGTCAGAGAGTGCTTATTTTCCAGCAGGTGAACATGTGAAAAACAAAGTTCTATTTGGTGATGACATCTTCAATCAGCTAAGTAATAAGGCACCTTAATTGATATGAGTTTTTATACACTGATACTGGAAGAAAACATGATCTCCAACTAAATACCTTGCAATACGGGATTTTGGAAATTTTTTTTTTAACCTGAGAAATACTCAATATACAAATACTGCAAGCACTGTTGTAGATTATTGGTGCTGTCTTCATCAGTTTAGGGCTGTTTTGAATACACTATGTTATTTATTGTACAGTAAAGCCCAGTCCAAGGCATAGATATGTGTTGGTACCTAGAGCACCAGCCATGGAGTCTATCTCTCCTGCTTGTGGATGCCAAAGAGATCCAGTGTGCCACCAGCTGCCAAAAAAATTGCTTGATGTTGCTCTGAACATCTGACCTTTCCATTTGTACTCAGCACTGGTGAGACTGCATTTTGAATCTTGTGTTCATTTTTGGACCCAATTCAGTAAGGACATTAAAGTGCTGCAGTGTACCCAGAGAAGGGAAATGAAGCTGGTGAAGGGGCTGAAGCACAAGTCCTATGAGGAGAGGCTGAGGGAGGTGGGGTTGTTCAGCCTGGAGAGCAGGAGGCTCAGGGGAGACCTCATCACTCTCTACAACTACCTGAAAGGAGGTTGTAGCCAGGTGGGGGTTGGTCTCTTCTACAGGCAGCTAGTGACAGGACAAGAGGAGATATGGCCTCAAGCTGCACCAGGGTAGGTTTAGGCTGGACATTAGGATGAATTTCTTCACGGAGAGGGTTGTTAAACGTTGGAATGGACTACCCAGGGAAGTGGTGGAGACACCATCCCTGGAGGGTGTTCAGGAAACTACTGGACATGGCACTTAATGCTATGGTTTAGTTGACAACGTGGTATTAGGTCAAAGATTGGACTCGATGATTTCAGAGTCTTTTCCAACGTAACTGATTCTGTGATCCGTAACTCATCAGAAGCATCACATTTGTACTCCCTGAAGTCAGTGAGAACATGACTTTCCAAGCAATCCCCACATAGTTGGGTTTATTTCTTCCGAGTCACCATCCATCATTCCGTGTTTTTTTACATGTACAGGGGACTAGAAGCTATTTTTCGTCAGTTTTCGGTTACTTAACGCGACTCAACCCACCCACCCTCAGAGCTCCCCAACAGCCCCAACGCCTCCCGGCTGCCCGCTCTCGCCTCCGGGAGGGCGGGGCCTCGCCCGCTGTGGACCAATCAGCGCCAGGCAGTGCCCGGCCCCCGGGTCGGGACTGGCTCGGCGGACTGTCACTTGCATGACGTCACCGCCAGGATGAGCGGGCATGCCGAGGTATGGCCGCGGGCTGTATCTGATCGGCTGGCCCTGCTGCCGGCGGGGTCCGCGTGCCTTTGTTCCCTTGGGATACGTGGGGTCTTGCAGCCTCGGCAACTGCCCTTCCCTTCTGAGGAGCCCCTGGAGATGGGGAAGGCGGGGCGGGGTGGTTGTGCTACCGCCTCTGCCTTCCTCGCAGAGGCGCATCCATGACTGGTGGGCAGCTGAGGCCGCCTGGGCTGGTCCCCGCTGAGCAGCGGCCCGGGGGTCGGGAAGTGCAGCTGTGTTTGCTCTGCCCATCTCTGTGTACAGGCGCCACTACCATCCCCTTGTCTGGCATCTCCCACCACTTCAGGCGGGCAGAGGCGATGGGAGCAGCAGCTCGGCCAGGCCGCCGCCAACCTCCTGCCCCTCTGCGCAGTTCCCCCGTGGGAGCGCTGCCAGGGAGAGCCTTTGGGAGGCAGTGGAATGAAGTTGGGTTTCGTCCCAGCACCGGGGTGTTTGCCTTTTTGTTCTCAGAAGCTGCAGCAGGAACACGTATGCTCTGCTGTCCAGCTCCCTTTCATTCTGCAGAACATCAGCTGGTCCTGAGCAGTTTGGTTCTGCTCCTCCTGTGCTGACTGGGGTTTCTGCGCCCCCCTTGGAGCTGACATTGTCTGCACCTGTGCTATCTCCTGTCCCTGGGGAGAGTTCAGTCCTTGACTATATGCAGGCTGCTCTTTCACTGAGTGATTCCCACTGTGCAGTCTGGAGATGTTTGCTGAGCTGTGTCTTAATGTTGCATATTCTTGTGGTTTAGGCTGCTAGTTGGTTCTGAAAAAGCTAGACATAGATACATAGAGAAGGTAATAATCGTTTCAATTCATGCTTTGAAGCTAGGGATGCTTCATTTTCTAATGCAGCACATAAGGTGTTGAGTCATAAAGTGACTTGCCCATTTTTGTATGGAAAATCTTTGAATCTTTGAGTAATGTAAACTTACTCATTTAGTACTCTTAAATGGAAGAAATATAAGCAGGCTTGCAATTTTTGTTTATTTCTTGTCTGATTTTAGTTCATCATAATGTGTGGACTTAGAACACGCTTCCTTTTTTTTTTAATAATATTGGGGTTTGTTTCATTTCTAGGTTAAAGTGAAAATACCTTTTGGAAACAAATATCTTGACGCTGTCTTCTCTGTCCCAGAGAAGAAATCAACATATGGAGTGATTCTTACCCATGGAGCTGGAGGAGATATGAATTTCCCTCACTTACTGTCTTTGGCAACCTATCTGGCATCCCGTGGAGTTCTGTGCCTGCGGTTTACTTGTAAAGGTCTTAATGTTGCTTATAGGACTAAGGCTTTCAAAACAGTTGTGGTAAGAAGTGACCAAATTCTGCCAAAGCTTAGATCTGTTAGTGTTGTCTTCCAGGTTTCTGAAATTACGGCCAGGCATTAGTCAAGCAACAGCAGGAAAATTAGAACCAATGATTAGCGAAATGGAGCTATCCGTATACAGAAACAGCAGAAGCAATTCTTATGTGGGCAATAGCTGGAACAGCTGCCACAAATATGTGGGTTGGAGTTCAGGGAGAGAGAGTAAAGCTTGAGAAAAAGCAAGGGTGTTTCCTGGCAAAATTTGCAGCTTGAAAAAAAAACTCAAGTGTTTGGGATGAAAGCAAGAGGTAGGTGTTCTGGGAGGGCTTGGTGAGGGGTGGGGGATTAAGAGAAACAGCTTTAAAAGTAGTTTTGAGAGAAAGAAGTTGATCTGGGAGTTGTGCTGGGTCTTTGAGGCTTGGAAGCTGGAGAAGCAGATTTTGGGAAAGAGTAGGGGACTGGGTCATGGCAGGATTTGAAGCAAGAGAGATTGGAATTAGTGTATGAGAGCCCTAATATCTAAGTAATCTTTGATTTCAAAATCAGTTTAACCTCTTATATGCAGGTGTTTTTCTGCTGCTGGTACATGTAGTTAAGTTTTGTTAAAATAAGGAAGCTTTTGTTGCAATAGAATCAGTTTAGATAATCCTCTTCTTCTGGAGCATGTAGGATGGAACGGAAATTTTTTCCTGATTATTTTGTGACTTTTAGTGGGGCATGGGAAGCACTTTTCCTTGAGCATGAGGCAGTTTTGTAGGGGAACAAATTCCAATTTTTAAGGAACTAATTTGTATGTCATTGGGATTATATGTACATTAACTTAAAGTCAGACTTTTCTCTCTTTAATGTGGATCTGTTCTGCATTCTTTTTGGAAGAAGCACAATGTTGTTAGTGAGTTTATGTTAATATGCTGCTGTGTAAAGGTAATTTAAAGGCCTCTGCTAAGATAGCATCTGATTAGTTATCTCCTAAAAACTGAAAAAGTTGTTGCTGAATTTTATCTTTTCTGTCAGACTTAAATGATCGTGTCTCAAACGTGTAATTGGAAATACGTGATCTGAATGAAGGGCATTTTTGGTAACTTATTTTTCCTTTTGATGGGCCAAGGGTGTGCATGGCCTCTGTTACTACACTAAGTTAATACACAGTAATCACTCGTGTTTTGGTAACTTGATAGGGCACCTGATATTTTAGACTTGCTGAGAGCTAATGTGAAATCGATTATGTTTATGTCGTTGCTGCAAAATGTTATGAAACCATTTGTGTGAAAAAACCAAGAGAGCAACTTGTATGTATCTGTTTTTTGTTTAATCTGATGTGCTCAAAGAGCTTCCCATTTTGTATTTAGTAGCTACAAACAGAAGAAATCTCCAGCTTCCCAGCTGTCGTAATTCTGACTTGTAATGCTTCTCTTTATCTTATTTGTTTAGGAATACTTAAAACTTTCTGATGATTATAAACTTTATGGCGTCTTCCTTGCAGGTATTGTTTTTATTATCAATATTTTTCTCTCTTATACTGTCTCCAGTAATAGCAGTCTGTAACTATTCCAAGTCTATCCCACTTTGTTGAGAAGTGAACAAACAGATGTGGATGACAGGTTTCAGTCTGATGTTGGAACAAGCTGAATAACCTCCCAGTAGTGGGTTAGCTGGGGAGAGCTGACAGTTTAATGCTTTGTAACCTTCATTAGTGGATCAGCAGCCCTCTGCCTGCCATGGGAACATGGGTGCCAAGCCCACTTACAGATCTGCATTTGGGGGTCTTCCCCTGGAGCTGGTGACTGTGCAGGGCATGTGTGCAGCTGGCTTGAGCAGCACTGCTGCTCAGGTCACCAGTGGGAACATTCAGCCTGCTGCTTCCGTCAGATTCTCGAGAGCATGGCTGTCTAGATCTATTCACCTTCCTCACTATGCCACAGATCTTGCTGTAGAGGAGGAAGGAAAGAGCAACAGATTGCATTTTCCAGGTACTTTGGGAGAAAACTTACTTATCACTTAAAAGTGACAGGGCATGAGTTTTTTGATAATCCATGTGTACTTTTTAACTGCAGGTCTTGAAGAATTCTAGTTACTGGTAAATGGAAAACAGTTTTCCCAAAACAGGTTTTGGTAGTTAAAACCCAGTGGGAGCTAAAAAAAAAAAAAGCTATATTATGTGAAAAGGGCAGTAGATGGGGTGATTAGGAATAACTTGATATGGGAAATTCTAAATGTTCTCTGACTAAGTGAAACAAAATCTGTGCTGATGCAAGTTAATCCCACTGGAATCAGCCACTTGTAACACTCAATTACAGAGCATTGTCAGCTCATATGCCTTGTCTTTGAGGAGATGCTTTGATATTCCCCTGCTGTTACTGACTGACCTCATGCTACAAGTTCACACTTTATCTTTTTTTTCCCCTTCTACTTTTACTTTTAGGTTGAAGTTTGAGCTGTGCATAAACACTTGCTGGTTTGGTTTTGGGAATAAGGTGCATAGAACTTTGTTTTAATTTGAGCAGATTGGGGTTGCATGAAAAGAATTATATAAGATTATATAATGGCTATCTCAAATTTCAAGGCTCTAGAGCATAGGACCTATCCCTCTCTTCCCCCTGCCCCAGGATGGGCTGTATCCTTCCAGTATTGCAAAGGATCCTTCTTCATTTATCTTTTCTTTTTCCCTTCTTTTTTAAATGGGTACATGAAATCACAATATAATTAGACAACTATTTTAGCAGAAAATGTTGAAATTAAGGTTAATATTTTTCATGGAATAAAAGAATAAAAGCATCACTAGCATTTCATACTGCTGGTACACTGATATACACTCAGTTGGATTGTTTTTAGGAGTTGTTTACTCAAGCAGAATGCGAATGAGGTGACAGCAGATATACTTTTTTCCTTTATTTCTACATGGGAGAAAGGCCGTTCCATGGGCTCACGAGCTGCTGCCTCTCTGATACGTCAGCTTAGCCAGAATGATGATGATGATGGTGACTTCATTCGAGGTCTCATATGTTTATCTTACCCATTGCATCGACCAAAACTTCAGTCCAAGCTCCGGGATGAAGATTTATTATTTATCAGCTGTCCAGTGCTATTTGTCTCAGGATCAGCAGATGAAATGTGTGAAAAAGTGAGTACCCTTGTAAATCCTGCCATGAAAAGGCAGTCTGGAGGAGTAAAAATGAGCCAGAGTGACATCTGTATGGTGTACCTCATTACAGCCTTCTCTAAATATAGGTCTTCTGAAGGAAGCCTTGGGTGGACTTTGCTGGACATAAGGAAGCCTGGTGGTGCTTTCCTTTGCTGCTTAAAACCTATGGATCACGCTTGATCTTCCACTTTAGCTAACTCATCTTTGGGTCACTGCAATACCGCAGATTTAAGTGTTTTTTATTGTACAAATTAAAAGCGGCCCGTGGAAGGAGCGAGTTGCTATTTTGTTTTAACTATTTCAGGTTACAAAACATATATGCTGTACTGCACTACCAATTTCATATTTGTCATGTTTTCATGACAAATTCTTCTAGCAAAGCAGTTCTGGCTCACAAATCAGGCTTCTGTAGCAGAAAGTGATATTTTTGTAGAGATGAAGAGCAGGTGTGCAGAGGTGAGCACACAGTGGTTTTCTGCCTCATTTTCCTGCAAACAAGTATCTGTTGTTCTTGAACAGGTCAGCTTGAATTTGGGAGTGTGTCCAACTGGCATTTTCCATGCCTGGACAGCTTCTAAGGAGTCATAGTGCATTTGAGAGGAGTTGTCACCAAAATAAGTCTGGCTAGCAACCGGCAGATCCCTGGTGTGCCCTCTCAATGCAGAAATCTTTAAGAGTTTCTGAACTGGTTCTTAGATCTGGTTGCTGAGAAAGTGCAACAGCATCAAAGCCAGTCCCTAAGGAATTATATTGCTATTCAGCCCCTACAGACAAATCTAACTTAGAAAGTTCTATCTTTATGGCTACCACTACCCTCTAACAGTAGAAGTGGATTCCTTTGTCACTGTGGGGAAGGTGCCTGCACAGGGTTGTGACCTTTTCAGTTTTTGAAGTTTTAATTTGCTGCTATTCCGTGTTTGAGTGAGGGCGGACCTTTGAGCAGATCCCATTGCTGAGCACAGCATTCATATCCTGAATACAGAATACATCCCATTTTCCTATCAAGGTGTTTTGCGTTTGCACACAAATCCATTTTGTTTTTAAGAGCTGCCTATTAGGCATTACACAGGCAAAATGAGAGACATCTAGGAGTTGCACAGTTTGTAGCAGCTGATTCTCTAACTTTTTTATTCTTATTTTCTCCATAGCAATTGCTAGAAGGTGTGGCAAGCAAAATGAAAGCCCCCAAGAAAATCCATTGGATTGATAAAGCTAACCATGGGATGGCAGTCAAAGGACGAACAACAGATGATGTCATGGAAGAAATAAATGCACAAGTTTTTTCATGGCTTAAAGAGAATGTTGAACTGGAGCACAAATAATTTGCAGTGTTTAAGCAGTTTCTTCATATAGTTTTTCCTAAATATGGCAAATTAAGAGTTTGTTATTTTTGAGAGGCATATTTTTTGAAACAGATCTTTTCACAGGTCTCAGTGCAAATGCGAGTAAAGCTTTGTATGAATTAAAAAAGTATGCAAAACAATAAAGAACTTCTTGAAGGACAGAAAATATTTAGTATCATGGCAGCATTTTTTTCTGTGCAATTAACCATATACAACACTTAGGAATGAGAGCACTAAGTAAATGCTTTTGGCTAATATTTGAAGTAATATACTGGAAAAAAATCTACTTGGACAGCATATCTTTAGGTACCTTCAGTTTCTGAGTACATCATTGATGCTGTACTTGCTTGCAGTTAAAACCTACTGATTTGTAGAATTCTACCAGCACATCCCCTGAGGCTGGCGAGCCTGGTGTACTACCCTGCCTTGGTCCCACATCCTCCACTCCCGGGTGCTGAGAGGAGTCTCTCATGGTTTACAGTGTAGCCACCTCAGGGAACCAGACTGTGGGCCTGTGTGGGTAGGAGGAGGTAATGCAGGCACAGCTGGGCAGTGGATCAAAGAATGTGGGTTACAGTTTTGAACAGTCTCCTCCAGACACGTCCTTTGTGAAAAGGACTGATCACAGAGGCCCTCTAATAAATACTGATGAACAACAAATTGTGTTTATAGGGATGGAGGAGCTCCTGGAGCAGGAAGCGGTTCTGCTTCCAGTGTGACCTGCTGCACAAGACTTCTCTCTGGAGGACTCTAAAGAGGCAGGTCAGGGTTTGGACCTCATTACCCATTAGCAAGGGGAACTCAAGTCCTTGTCTGAGCTCTGACATTGCACAGCAGATGAAACACTTCCTGTGTGCTGGCAGCTGCAGCCTTCCCCATTATGGGCTATGAGTAACCTGCTGGTGTAACCAAAGCTTACAGCAATATATGAATTGTGTTTTTCCTTCAGGTTAACAAGATTTATTATGAACCCCACACCCCTAACTTTGAGAATACTGATTCTCTCAGAAGGATCAAGGTTATGGTCTGAAAAAGAAGCCTTGGGGTAGATATGTGTGTGGGGAGCAAATGTACAATTCTCATCCGCCCTTTTTTGCGGAACATACTTCAGAAAAGACTCAGTATAACAAGCATGAGTAAAAAGTATCTGGATCTCCAAGGTAACTCAGGACAGGAACACATAACTGATACAAACATGTTTTTTATTAAAAAAAAAATTATAAAAATGTGTTTGAACAAGATTCTGCCACCACCACATAATAAAAAGGAAATAGGAGGTACTTTGTTTTCTTCCATATGTCGATCATTATATGGTAAACTTCATAATATCCACTGAAATTATCCACTGGCATATTAATTCAAATTTTTCTGACAGTCTGAATGTAGGCAAATACTGAAAAAATTAATTAATTCCTTTCTGTCAGAGTTCATCTTTGGCCTGCAGTCAAGAAAGAAGAAATGTGTTTCAGTTAACTGGAAGCTCAATTTTTCACTGTCTAGTCCTGCAAATACATCAAGAAACATTTCTAAGTTTGATAGGTGTTAATGGCTTGGCCTGTTAACTGATACCAGGGGCACTGAGCAGCGCCTCTCCCAGGGAGGTTGACAAGAACTGAAGACACCTAGCACTTCATGTTTAACTCTGCCTGTACTGTACCTTTTTTCGGTGGCAAGTACATGGGAAAAGGTCATCATCAGGTTGTGGCACCTTCTCCATTCCATCTCTGATTTTTGGCTCGCTCACTTGCAAGCTGGCATATTCCTAGTTTAAAAAAAAAAAAAAAGGTATCGTTAATTCATAAAGTTGTTAGATTGTATGTCTGGCTGTAAATACTGCACCAACTCAGCTGAGTAATTCTGTAAAAACTCTGGGGTACACAATCTGTTACTCCACACTGTGTCACAGGGTAAGCAGATACTTAACTGCAGAAGGGAGCCCCTTCGGGTGCCTCACTGGAGTTTCGGTACCTTGGTGCTAATGCACAGATATTTTCAGCTGTGGTTCACAGGGTGTGCATCTGATGTGGAATTCTTTGATCATTGTGGGCAACATATTCTTGCAGATTAGATCACGATTTATGGGATCTGACTGCTTCTCAAAGCATCGCATCACCATAGTCTTAAAGGGGTTTCACAGGATATAACTGAATACGTTTGTAAACCAAATTAAGATTTTAATTGCTGATGCTTGCTTTGTGGCTTCAAGTATTGGGCTGGCCAATTTCCAGCAGCTCCGTTGCCCTGAATTCTTTCTTTGTGATTTCTATTTTTGTGCCAGTAGCCATTAAAAATATACTGACCTGGAAAAGTTTGAAGTAGTAACAAAAAATGTGGTCTCCCATGAGATGGTTTCTTGCAAATTCTTGTCCAGATTTTGCAATATTTTTTGCCTGTCAAAAAAAATAAAAGTTTTGTTTTTTTATTATTCCCCAAAACTAATATTTATTTCAGGATGCCAGTGTTGGTTATGGAGTAAAGTATGATGTTGAGAGTTTAGGATAACTTAAATAAGTATTTTTAATTTAAATGTTAAGGCACTGTTATGAAAATGTTCTCAATTTTTTGCGAAGTTTAATTTCAAATTAAGGGCAGTATTATGTATTTTTCAAGTGTTTTTCTTATTTGTGGAGTTGAAAATAATTTTTAAGTTCTTCTAATAGGTTTTTTTGTTTGTTTTAAAGAAATGCAATTTTTGTTGTCTTCTAGAAACATTACTGAGCACTTCTAAATGTGTATTTACCTCTTCATCATGCTCTTTTGCCCACTGTAGCTTTTCTAGTAGATCGCTCAGGTCACTTTTAAATGGAATATAATGTTTCCACGGCTGCAGCTCATTATAAAAATGCTCATAGTATATGGAGTCTTGCTTTAGCACCACACTGTTTCCTGCTAGTAGATAAGGCAATCTGTATGCTGCCACTGTGCCATCAATATTAATTTGATATTTATACTGGAAAGAAAAGGACCATACGTTATTAACAAACACAAGATCCCAGTGGCTTGGTTAGATTATATTATTCTGAGGGCACTGGTGTTACTGACTTGCCGATATTGAGACATGTAGCATTGGCTAGGCAAGCATCAATGTCTAAGTAGCTTTTATTATTTAGTTTGGAATTCATCACAGTGCAGGGTACACAGAGCTGCCCTCTTCATCAGTTAAGTTCTCCGGGAATTCTTAGACGCTCATCCTCTGATGTGAGGGTAGATGTGCCACTTCATCCACCGATTTTCCCACTATGTTAGTTATGTTAGTAGTCCTGATCGCTGAATCAGGAAAAAGAAATAAAAAGGAACTTGAAGTTATATAGATTACATAAGGTTCTATAGAACCTTTAGACGTAAATCAGACATTATCATCTTCAGTGTAAGAGCTACATAGCAGTTAATCTCCCTGGAGGGATGTCTATTCGTGCTTGTTACTGGTGTTGTCCTGAAAAGCTAAAAACCACTTTATTATCAATAATACATACTAAGTTATTCGATAATGGGAAACATCGAGAACCTAGTTCTATGAAAAATGGTTAGTGACTTACCTTAAAAAAATCAAAAAATGAAATGTGCTTAACAATAGGGCCATAGAGGCTTTCATCATGTTTAAAGAAAAAAAAGTTTGTGAAAGCAGCATCTATGATCTCTGGATATTTTCTGCTGAGTTTTACAAGCTCAAGCCTCTCTTTGCGGCTGTCACGTCCTCTCCAGAATGCTGTGGTATTCTTGTCTTCCCACGATGGGCCAGTGTTTGCTTGAACTGACATCATATCCAGACTGACTCTGGAGCAGAAAGAAGTGATTTAATAGGGAAGCCTGCTGGAAATATTTTTAAGTGCAAGTACTTCAAAGAGTTCACAGTACAAACAGGCGAATACTAAGGAGGAAAGTAAGTCATGAGCACACCATGATCTGTATTGTATCAGTATTTTGCAACAATAAAAAACAGATAACAAATGTTACGTTCACAGGTGTGTGGCATGACAGCATCAGTTCAACAACATGGCATGGGGAAAGAGTACCTGGCAATTGTCATGGAAAAAAACAGGTAAAAGTGGATATGTTTTCAAAACAGGTGAAAGTGATGCAGGGTAAAGTAACTTGCTTAATACAGCATATTTCACTTCCTTAAAAACGTTGCTAAATTAAAACACATAAACTGGGAGGGCAGAAGGTAGCAAATTTAGAGAAAGTCTTGATAATAAAAAAAGGAACCAGAACTAAATGCAGTGAAATGATAAACAGTTGCAAGATGGATTACAGAGATCTCTTAGAAGCTGGCTTGGCAGTATGTCAGGACAACAACAGAGCAGTTGCCAAGCCTAATTATGATCAGTAATCAACATGGGAGATGGTAGCTCCTAGTTCAAGAATTCTAGCCATGCTGGGATTTTAAAGGTACAGAAAAAAGGACTCTAACAAAATCAGGAAAAAAAGACAGCTGGCTAGTCATCAGTATGTTCATGTGGGGAGAAACAAAGCAAACAAACCAAATAACTACCCTTGAAGCATTCTAACTGCTATTGGTTTTGGTTTTTTAAATAAAACAGTGAGCTATAATGTTAACATATTGATTACACAGTTATTGCCTACCTGCAGCATGCCATTGTCTCAATGAATAAATGGAAACAGTTAATACACTGTTAATATACATATCTCTACGGAAAATCATTCACTGTGAATTTTGTGGAAAGTTTAAGCAATTTCTTACCGTCCCATACTCTCCAAAACTGAGTCTGTTAAGTCATATGTTGGCATAACGATATCTTTTGACTCACTGGACCCACACCACGAGAAGATGGGGTGCAGGTTCTGTGGGGACTTCTTTTTCTCCAGAGGCCAGTCCCCCAAATTAACAAAAAATTCTACATCTGGCATTTTCACCTAAACAGAAGCAAATTAGGCAGAAGTGCAATTTAACACAAAGCAGTATTCTTCTGCTGCCATCTTGCGTTTTGAAAGCATGAGGAAAAAATAACCAGGTGTCTAATATACTTAATATACCTGTAATACATCATTAGACTTTAGGAAGATGTTAGAAGTACTGAGACCACAGAGTAAAGCCTACAAGATAATATTTTTTTAAAAAAGATTTGTACAAAGTCACAAAAATGCTCCCTTTTTAGAAGCTGGTTTCTTTCCATAATTGGCCACACAATCTTTGTATCAGGCTAGCACTGGGACCTAGTAAGCAATTGTATAGTTCCAAGGTAAGCTGAACCACCTTGTTACTATATGGGATATTGCTGTTGGGTGGTAAATTAGTTTTCTGTCACATCAGTGAACTGATTCACCTTGTGTCTGCAGGATGCCTAAATCCAACGGAAGAAACAGAAATGAACAGCTATGATGGGAAGACCACATTTAGTCAGAGCTAATTATTAAACATAACAGCCTCACTTAACTTAAAATATTTTGTAGTATGAAACCATTGCTGAATCACTATCACAGTTAAAAAGCAAGCAAAATACTGTTGATGGCCAGGAAGCAGGATAGAGGGCATAATTTTGCAGCTATATGAAACTGTGATGCACCCCGATCTTAAGCATTGCATGCGGTTTGGGTATTTGCAAGTGAAGTAAGAAAAGGTACAAAGAAAGGCAGCTTTATACTTTTCCAAAGAAAGGACCAGCTGCCTTGTGAAGAAAATCTGAAAATAGTAGGACAGTTCAGTCTGGAGAGCAAAAGGCAAAAGATGACATATGGCTGTGTTTTACAGAAACCTGAAGGTACCTATAATGTCAGTGTAGAACTAAGGTTGTATCTCAGTTCACTCTCTTAATTTCTTAAAAAAACCATAAATGTCTACTACATCCCCCTCAGTTGCCTCTTTCAAAGCAAAAGAAGTTAATAATTTGGCAAATATAAAAACTCCCCTAAATGGTTGGAAGATATTCTTCTTTAACCCGATGACACGGGAAGAGGCAGATACCCAAAGCAGTACTTTTTGCCTTCAGTACACAGACGAACAGAAAAGGTTTCATTGTGTACCTTCCGTGGGAGTTGCTACACATTCTAATCCTCAGCACTAAACTTCATTAGCACAGTGCCATCTAATGGTTATAATGGGCACAAACCCATACAAATTGTATTTTATCTACATCTTCAATGGCAGAATCATTCAACAGGTTATATCTTCTTCTCCAACCAAAAGATGTATTGTCATTCAGTGACAATGTCTTGATAGAAATTTCCGAGAAGACAAACTGTGTCTTCTAGATCTGTAAACAGTTTCTGTCTCCAGAGTTAGCAATTCTTTTTCAATGTTCAGCCTAAATTCCATAGATGCAATTTAATTCCATTATTTCTACTGACTACTGACACCAAGAACAGTTTACTTCCACCTTCTGTGGAGCAACCTTTTAGATAATTAAAGGCTACATTGACATCTTCTCTTAGAAACTGTTAGATGAAACAATCCCCACTTAAATGATTTTTCATTTGTATGTCTAGTCATTCTTACCATTTTCCTGTGCAATCTTTCTTAAAGCATGACACTCAAAGGCAGACGGAGTAGCATAACCAATCCATTACTCATCCTGAGGATGGTTACTTTACATTTCTTTCACGTGTTGTGTTAATATGTGTGGTTAGTTTTCACAACAGCATGCCACTGTTGACTCACATTACATTCGTGACACCTTAAACCTTCACGCTTTTCTGCAGAAAATTACCACTCCCTCCTTTTTAAATAGCTGTCATAACTATATCACTTATCCAGCCTTTCTGTAGTATCCTGCCCTTGGCACTTTATTTTATCCATTTTTCCATACAATGTCTCTTACTTGTTAAGAAAATTTAAAGTTAAAGCACCATGAGGTGCTTGCAGGTTCTTTCGTTTTTGCTACCTGAAAATTCAATAAGCATATTCTCTAGTCCATTATTCAGTCAAAATATAACTAGTTATTAAATGGTGACTGGATCTATGATAAATCTCTGAAAAGTATGTTTGTGACACCTTTCACATCTCTGGAAACACTGGCAAAAGTTATTTAAGTAAGGCTTTCCAAGCAGGTTACATTAGTTTCTTCTAGGCAAAGAATTCTATGTTGTTCGTGAGAAACTTGTGAGACTTAACCCCAAAAGCCTAAAATGAAGACATCATACAGGGAAACTGTTATCTTGTTATAGAAAGAAATTATAGTGCTATGACTTATATTTCATGATAAATCCATGTTGTTTCATACCAATTACCTTATCTTTTAGCTACTTATAATGTGTTTATTTTTATTAAATTTTGAAGAAAGGTTTGTAGGTGAACAACTCCATACTTTAGTAGTTCCTCTCTCTTCCTTCTCCCCTTTTTAAAAGGCCAGGCACTTTGCCTTTTTGTAGTCAAAACCAGATATTAACTTGGCTATATTCATATTTCTCTTACTACTTATTTTATGTAAAAATCACATATTTGTGTGTGCTGAAACTTCAGCCCTGCTATATTCTGTCACCGTGTACATGTCAGGTTTTTTTCCAAAGTTTCCCTAGGAAAGAGTCTTCATGGTGCTTTTTGCTTGTACAATCAAGGGAGTTTCCCCACACACCACCTGCTGGGCTTGTGGTACTCCTCCTCAACTGAATTTAATGGAGGATGATATACATGTCCTACTTTTTTAAAGTCATCTTGTAAAATGTACTAGCAAATTTCGTATTAAATGCTACAGGATGATTTATTTTGTCTACAGAAAATAAAACCCAACACAACCTGTCCAGATTTATCAACTCACCTATAAAAGCCTGCTATTCAATTAACTTTTGTGATATTCTGATCAGATGGCATTCTAGAACATGCCAGCTTCAAATAAAGAAAATCCATCTGACCTTTCCATTATTAATGAAAGAATAAGAGCTTTTTAACAGATACAGCAACAAATATGCAGAAGTGTATTTGTTAAGCCCAGGTTTCTATAAATTGAGGCATACAGAATAAATGACTGTGCAGATATACTCACTTTTCTTGTCAAAGAAAGCAGTATGGCATCCATGAAAATTCTGAAGCCAACATGTTCCCCATATGTCTTTATATAAACCTGAAAATAAACAAAAGTTTCATTGGCCCGGTGTTTTCATTTCAGAGAATTGCTGCCACAATTTAGAGCTCTTCTAATTGCTTAGCAACTAATCAGACAGATTGTATGGCTGTACAGATTTACGAATCAGCTGGGAAGCTTTAGAAATCTCATCACAGAAAACTGACAAAAAAAATTACAAGCTTTGCCTGCTTTTTAAAATATTCCAGGTCTGTTTTATGGAAACAGAAACTGGTTGCCTATTTCTGTTGTGTTCCATTGTACTCATTTCCCTATAAAACTCTACTGAAGTACAGTTCTGTTAAAAAGAATTGTAGCTCTGATCCTCAGTGGAACTAAAAGTGGTATTTCCTTACCTCAGAACTATGCACAGTGTAATTTATTAATGCACTCCGAATTAGATGATTGTGATACTTCACAGCAATATTACTCAGCGAACAGGAAACTGAATTAGCATTTAGGAGACTTGGGTGTGTGCCCAGTACTCATATTGATTGCCTGGAAAGTAATTTGCCTTTGCTGTGTTGCAGTTGCTTCAGTTGCAATGTGGACAAGAAGCACTTATAAAGCAGGACAGATATTGCTGAGCTCATATACAAACTGCAAAGTATTCAAGGACAGAGAAGCAAGCAAAGAAGCTTTTACAACTGGGAACAGCCAAACTGCCCAGTTGCATGATTTGCTACCAAGTTCCCAAAGGGACTTCAGATTATCCCATTCCGTACCTCGTTATCTCTGATGGTGTAGTGACACAAACTCTGTCTTTGTCCAAACCTCTGTGGAATTTCTTTTGCAATCTTATCTGGATCAACAGTGGGAAAATTTGCTAGGTCTCTTTGAATCTGTGGCATGGTTTGAGGGCAGTTCATCTCTTCCAGCCATGCACTGCTGTCCTCCTGAGGGCAGTCACAGTTTTCATGGTAAATAGGTCCTATCAGGAACACAATTATTATTTTTAATAAATCATACTATTGACTTGTTGAGATCACAAAAGAGGGTCAGGCACTGAACATTCATTGCTTAGGGCCAAGCAGTCAGCAACTCTCCGAATGGACGTTTGAATTTTTTTTTTTAATTTCAACGGAGTCATGTCAATCTACATCAGCTTCTGTGTGAGCCCTCTCCATGTATTTGCTAGGCAACAGCTTCACAGCATTTGCTTCTTTTTATTATTTTAAATAGTATGTGTAGGACACTTATAATGAATCCATAATTCCAATGGATTTGACGGTTCAGAAAAGTACTGAGGTCCCAAAGAATCCTATGCTTATCCAAGAAGACATTCTGGCACACAGTTTGTGAGAAAAAACTGTGATAGGAAATCTGTGTGTAATGCTGCCTCTTACCTTTTAAAACATATGGAGACTGTGCAACATGTTTATCTCCAGTTTTGACTTCTATCTTCAGGTTTTGGTAGCTTGCGTACATCCTGTATCTCACGAGGAAGGAACCATCTTTCCTGTCTAACACTTGCACACCAACCCGAGTGAACTGTTCATCGGGAGCAGTGATCTTCACCTGGAATGCATTTTCACCTGGTGACGAAGTGAACCTACCCGGAGAGTAAGTGGGAGCTTAATAAAAAAGCCAACACACAACAGATTTCCTAGTCCAACCCATTCCTTCTCAAGCCGACAGATTTCCAGTAACTTCACTGAGCCATGCTAGGCCTCTCTGAGTACATCCTAATGCTCACAAACAAGGCGTGATTTTTTCCAAAGAGAATTTTGTTAGGCTACCTAAAATGTCTCATGGTGTTGAAGCATAAGGCATCAAGAAGGTTTCACTCGGTCATGAACACACCTCTAAAAATCACTTGGTGCCCTATAGGTTGAACAGTGTTGGAAATACGGTCTTTGACTATATGGGAACAGAGCAGCTTTAAAAATCCAGCACAGCTCTTGATTAGTAGTAGCTCAAATATAAAATGATGGGAAGGTAGAGAGCATGTAAATAAACGGATATATCTTGGTGTCCTGTCCTGTAGGGACACAGCAAGGGGCAATGGTTTTAAACTGAAAAAGAGTAGATTTGATTGGATATAAGTAAGAAATTGTTTACAGTGAGGGTGATGAGACACAGAAATAGGTTGCCCAGAGAAGTTGTGGATGCCTCATAAGTAGAAGTGTTCAAGGTCAAGCTGGACAGAGCTTTGAGCTACCTGGTCTAGTAGAAGGTGTCCCTGCCCATGGCATAGGGGTTGGAATGAGGTGATCTTTAGAAGTCTCTTCTAACCCAAACCATTCCATGATTCTATATAAAAAAATACTAAAACAAGTTTCACTTTAGCAGCTTAATAAGTCTGTTATTTTACATTCAGATGCAAAATATTTTCAGATTACTTTATTTTCCAGGTATTATTTAAGGAAGTAAAGAATAAAGTTAAACATCTTAATCATTATGGTAGCTCATACAAGGGGGAGAAAAAGAATACTAAAAATTCCATTGTCTCAGTAGGGAAAAAACATTACAGTGGGATCATGTAATTCAGTGTGTACTTATAATATTTTGGTAAAATTCGCCATGTACCAAACACAGAAAAATCTCCATAAAACCAAATACAGTAATCTGAAAAATCATCTGAAGTTACCACATATCATTGAGGTACGAACAAAGCTGGTGCAGTCAAAATGCTGCATCTGCCAACTTTCTTCCACCTTTCTTTCATCCCTTTAAACATAGTCCAAAATATTTACGGAGAGCCTCGGATAGAGAAAGAGGTGGTGGGACTAGCTGGACTAAGTTCCTACTAAGTAGCTGGACTACAGCCCAACAGCCTGGTTACCTTAACTTGTCCAGACATACCAGGGAGCTGGCAGTTCAACGAAAGGCAGGAAATATTTACTTTCCATGATAAACTGAACTGGCAGCTTCTGGACTGACACAAGCCATGGTGCATCTAATCTGGATGACTGGATGGAGCATTCCAAGCTCCTACCTGGGCTGTACAATCAGAGTTTCTTCCCTTTAGAAATGGGAAGCCATGACTGTCCTCTGAAAATCACAAAATCACAGAATACTTAGGGTTGGAAGGGGCCTCTGGAGACCATCTAGTCTAACCCCCCTTCTGAGACAGGGTCACCTACAGCAGGTGACATATGAATGTGTCCAGGTGGGTTTGGAATGTCTCCAGAGAGGGAGACTCCACAACCTCCCAGTGCAGCCTGTTCCAGTGCTCTGCCACCCTCAACGTAAAGAAGTTCTTCCTCACGCTGAGGTGGAACTTCTTGTGTTTTAGTTTATGGCCATTGCTCCTCGTCTTATTTCATTACGATGAAGTTTTATCTAATGGACTATGGAGTAATTAGTAAATGACTCTACTGATCTCATGCCTACACATGTAGGAGAAATATTGATGTTCCCAACAATGGAAACAAGCTGGACGCCTGAACATAATAAATTAAATGTATTTGTCACTGTTAAAGTTTTGACAAAGGAGAATAAATAATAAATTTTTGGTTGGACTAACATGTATGTTTTGCTGCTGAACATTTTCATCCTCTTATCTCATCCCCTGCAAATCGCGAAGTTATGTGATAACCATAGAAAAAATTAATTAGTTTTCACTAAGTGATATACAGAAAAAAGTCACGTCGAGATCTTTCAGCCTGCCCTTTCTACGAGAAAACCCCAAGCCTTCCGGACTGCCCACAATGTCCCTGGAAAGCCGTCGCGCCCTCACCTCTGCCCCTCGGCGTCCACGGCCTGCACGTAGAAGTACCGTGCGGGGAGCGCCGCCTGGGCCCGCAGCCCGGGCCCCCACACCGCGCTGCGCTCGGCGCTCGGCTGCCCGGCCCCGCCCGCGGCCGCCGCCGCGGCTGCCAGGGCGAGGCACAGAGGCCACAGCATCGGCAGCGCTGCCCAGACGGGGGAACACCGCCGGAACCGGCCTCCTGCCCTCGCCGCGGCGCTGGGGAGTCCTGCCCTCGGCGCGGCTTCACGGGGCGGGGACAGGGGGGGAAGGCGGGGCGGTGCCGCTGGAGCCGCAGGCTGGGCGGGAGGCGCCGCGGGAGCTCTCGCTGGAGGCATCTGGAAGCCGCGTGGAGACGTTCTTGTGTCACCCACACTATGGGACCCTGCCTTGGCAGGGGGGTTGGACTAGATGATCTCCAGAGGTCCCTTCCAACTCTCACTATGCCGTGGTTCTGTGATGTGTGGCAGCCAGTAGCTCAGGTCTAGGATTGTCCGCAGCGGAGGTGAAAGGGCACCTTATCAGTCTGCTGCCAGTCGCCCAACATGCACCTTCGATGATTCCATGGGCTTTAGTCTGTCAAATAATCCAACCTCAGGATGCAGAACGCTAGTGCCAGTGCTGTGCTTAACTACAAACACAACCATTCGGGCTGCAAAAGACCCCTGAGAACATGGAGTCCAACCGCTAACCCAGCACTGCCAACTCCACTACTAAACCCTGTCCCTGAGCACCACATCCTACACACCTTTTAAATATCTTCAGGGGTGGTGACTCAACCACTAACTTGGGCAGCCTGCTCCACTGCTTCACCACCCTTTCCGTGGAGAAATTTTTACTAATATCCAGTCTAAACCTTTCCCTGGTGCAACCTGAAGCCATTTCCTCTCATCACTCGCTACTTGAAAAAACCAACATCTACCTTGCTACAATCTCCTTTCAGGTAGGTTGTATTCACACAAATGCTTTTGCCATTTAGCTGCAGAAGCCTTACAAAAATTAAGGCTTCTTCATGGGAGAACTCAAATCCCAAAAGATACTTTCAATTTTGCTCCTTTTTGCTTTTCTCTTGTTAAGGCAAACAATACAGGAAATTGAACCTCATCATCAAAGAGTCATGAATTTCAAAGAGATTTTGTTTTTTACATTTTGAAATACTGTATGTTTAGAGAAAAGCACACGAAAGTCACTTGCTTGGAGAAAATTGCAAGCTGAAAAATGATCAGTTGGTTTAATGAATGCAGTCTTTTCTAACCAACAACCTCATTATGAAATGACTTAAAAATTATCAAGCTCCAGCTTTTAAAGATACAGTTTTTGCCCCATGATGTTCCCATGGACATGATTTTTCAGGTAATTCAGTTGGAAGATTTGCAATTTCCAGCCTAAAAATTCACACAGGCCCTATTTTATATCCATGACCCTTTAGCTCTTCTTTCTCCATCTTTACCTCTGCTGATGTGTTATACAGGCAGAAATCATACTCAACTTGTATTTTGCTGTACCAGAGAAGCCAGTCCCCTCTAGTGGAAAAGAACTTTAAAGATGTTTTTATTTAAAAAGAAATTTGATAGCTATAGAATTCACAGAACATCCTTCTTCCTAGCAGGGTGGCACTGACATGTTAAAAAGAACACAGCAGTGATGAAGCAAGGGTGACACACTTCCACCCTCCTGATGTTCTCTCCTCCAGCTTTTCTCCTCCACGTAAGTGCAGCTCAGGGAATCCATGCAGAGATCTGACACTATTTGTCAGCACCCAAACAAGTTGTAAGATAAATCATGCAACCTAATTTTAGTCCTGGCTGGCAAAGCCAACGTTGCTGCTACCCTAATGTCTATAATTTGGCTCAGATAAAAATACTTTGGAGGGAGAATCATTTAATTACATCAAAGGCTGTTGGCCGACTAAGGCTCAATAGGCTTCCAGCTGGCAAAGGCATAAGGGCTGCTCTCCATTACAATAGGCATGTTGCCTCAGGATGAAGCCATGTAAAATACTGAAAGCTTGTGTCCAGGGTGTTAAAGAATACATTCAGTGCAGGTAGCTCGGTGTGCAGCTGCAGTGCCAGCTGCAGGTTGAGCTCTGGGGGTGCAGAAGCTCCAGCCTGAGGCAAGGGGCTGTGAACTGCTGACCTTTTGCCTAACAAAGGGCACTGGACCCGTGGCCCATCCAGGGGACCAGACACTCAGCGACAGGGCAGGAGCCGACGACCCCCAGACTTGCCCTTCCTTAGACTATGAGGGTCTAAAAGCCCAGGAGTCTCTTTGTTCAAGGTCCCTTCTTGGAGACACCAGCACGAGCTGTTATTTTCTTATTTAGTTATTGCACCAAGATTAAATTATTTTAAGGATCTGGATGTCTGAGTCTGCGCTATGGGAAACCTGGGGTCAAGCTTGTGAGGAAACCTGGTCTGACTGTGAGTGTGGGGGGTGTAGCTGTGAAGGGGCCTCAGTCCCACGAGTCTGACTGCCAGAGTGCCAGAGTGGTTGGACAGGGAAGTTTCCTTAACACAGGGGATGGCAAACTTGGCTGTACCCACAACTTCTTTCTAGATGACTTTTGCAACTTTGCTCTGCCTAACCACTAAGAACTATCAAATAACTCTAGCATTCGAGAAGACATTTATTTTTCCCATTATCTGCAGCACTTCTCACATAAACTACTGCTGGGAGCAGGGGCTCTGTGGGTTGAGAGCACTGTGCTGTAATCGCTGGCAGTGAATCTTCAGCAGTACACCATATAACTTTTTTTATTTAAAATTTTGTAACTACTTTGTTATAAAATCAATCAATTAATATCATGATTTCAGATATTTAAAAATAAACAAATTTTAAATAATAGTGGCAGTACCAGAACAGCTCCAGTTGTATCTTCAGTGTCATTGTGTTTGTTCATGTTGAAATTATGCTAGGTGAAGGATGCGATGAAAAATATTTTCAGCAGTTCTAGACACTTACCTAAAATAGACTTCTGTTCCTTCATACACTTTTCCGGAAGCATTTTTGTAACATGTATTGTTACTACTGTCAGGGGAACCAGTAGAAACCTGGTGCAAATAAAAGGTCTAGATGTCAGTCCCCCGTTCCCAGAGAGAACCTAACACTCACTATTATGCTCCTACACCTTTCCTATGCTCAGCAGGAAGATGCAGCCAAGTTAGAAGCGTGGCCCCAAAGCTAAGCCAAGACTTGTGTTGAGCCTGACCTACGATATCCCACTTTCACATAAGAGCTTGGGGCAGCAGGGACTGGTGTCCCAGACACCCCCTGGGCCATTTGGGGCAGGCAGGTGCCAGCAGGTGCAGGTACCTGGAGCACCCACATCCCAAAGGGATGTAGTGAGGGCATGGGGTGACCCCAAGCTGCCCAGGGAGCAGTTCCAGTGGCTGTTGGGGCCAGAGCTGGGAGGCTTTGCTGAGCACATGCAGCACTCTGGGTGGCAGTGGCGATGAACTGTTTGCATCAGGGTTTCATTAGCCAACACCACTTTGCTTTTTCACAGAATCACAGAATGGGCCAGGTTGGGAGGGAGGACAGTGGGTTATCTGGTCCAATCTCCCTGCTCAGGCAGGGTCATCCCAGAGCACATGGCACAGGATTGTATCCAGATGGTTCTTGAGTATCTCCAGTAGGGGAGACTCCACAACCTCTCTGAGCAATCTGTTCCAGTGCACAGTCACTTGAACAGTAAAGAAGTTCTTCTTCATATTAAGGTAGAACTTCCTGTGCATCAGTTTCTACCCACTCACTGCCTCTTGAGCTATTGCTTGGCACCATCGAAAAGAGCCTGGATCCATCCTCTTGGCACCCTCCCTTCAGATACTTATAGACACTGATGAGATCCCCTCTCAGACATCACTTCCCGAGGCTGAACAGGCCCAGCACCCTCAGGCTTTGTGTTTCCCGCTTTGTGCCTACTACCAACGCCAGACCCCCTTCCCGCCATCCCTGACTTGCCCCTCCTCTGCCTCCCTCGCCTGCCCCGCGGGCGAGACCATGAGGGCGTATAGGTGGGGGGGGGGGGGCGGCCAAGGAGGCGCCTCTCACAGCGCCGAGGCGCAGTCACGGCCCAGCCGGGCGGCGAGCGGCCGGTGCCTCTGCGGCACCGTGAGGGCCCGCCGCGGGAGCGGCGCCGCCGCCGGGCAGCCCCGCGCCTCCCGCCACCCCGCGCGGTTGCAGGAGTTGGTGCGGGCCGGCGGCGGCGGCGCGGAGGAGGAGGGGGGCGGCGGGGGCGCGCAGGTGAGCGCGCGGCCGTGTCTGTTTCCGGCGCGCCGCGTCCCCGCTCCGCCGCGGCCGGGGAGGGAGCACGGGCGGTCCCGCTCCGCGCAGGTAACACGGGCCGGGAGCGGGCTGCGGGGTCGCAGCCGCCTTGCCCGCCGGCCCCGCTGCCGCCCCCGCCGCCGCCCGAGAAGGAAGCAAACCCACCCTCCCGCGGGCCCCCTTCCCCCAGCCTGCGGCTGTGCGCTCCGGAGCCGGCGGGCTGCAGCGCGGGAGGCGGGGCGGGGAGCCGCGGCCCCGATTGGCAGCGCCCCAGCGCTCCCGCCCCTCCCCGGGGCCGGTGCCCCCCGCCCCGGGCGGGGCTGTGCGAGCGGCCCGGGCGGGCGAGGGGCGAGTCTTGGGCCTGCCTTCGGGCGGGCGCTGCTGGGCGCGGGCGGGGGCTGGGACGGGTCCCTGGAGTGTGTCCCTGGAGTGTGTCCCTGGGATGTGCCCAGCGGAGCCCTGCCGGGGTCAGGCGGCCGGAGCCGCTCCCGGTGCGCCGCTGGGGTGTGGGGCAGCGACCCGAAGCCCGTGTCGCAGGAGGCGGCTCTGGAGCGGAATTTCTGCCTCCTTCGCGCCAGGTTCCCATCTGCGGCGCGTGTCTGTAGACGTGCAAGCTGCTGAGATGACAGATAACACACACGCTGTCGGCTTGCCCTTTAAAAGTGATCGTTTAGAGCAAGCCAGCCAGCTTTTCTAAATTTGTTTTTGGTAATTCTTAGCTACCATAAACAACACCTGCTTTTCTTTCTCACGTCTTGAGGGATAGGAGGCACATAAAAATAAAGGGAATCCTTAACAGCCATAGGAGGAAAGCAGTGGAACAGATTGAGGGAAGTGTTGTCAATTTACAATCAATGGAGGTTATAGTTACGGTAACTGTACACCTACATTCCACTTGCAGCAAAAGTATGCAGGATTTGGCAGAATTAAGTGATCTTAAGTTGCTGTTCTGTGATATATTAATTTGTATAAATTATTTTGCACTCAACATTAACAGTGTACTATTACTGTAAGGGATAGAAGAGTCAACCAAAACTATATAAATGTAGGAAGCTTTTAATTTTTTAATTTATTTTTTTCTTATTTGTATGCTCATTTATAAATGTAATTACTCATTATGTCTTCATCATAGTATCACTATGGTGTATGCTTTTGGCAACTCTCAAATAATAAAAAGTGCTGTTTGTAGAGCTCTAGAGATGCTTGGGGAACGACACCATGTATGTTGTGGTATATCTTGAAGGGTATTTCAGATCTGATTGGCTATGAGTTCAGAGATAAGCTTTGTGTCTATTTTATGTTGATTGACACACATTTTCTTTCAGGTGCCTCGTCAATACCTTGCAGAGGCAATGGAGGCAATGATGAAAACCCTGGTGTAGTTAAACAAAAAGAAAAAGTATTCTTAGCTGCGCAATACTCTTTTAGTATCATTCAATGCCTACCATTTCAGAAGATGAAAAGGAAAATGGTTCTGGAAATAATGGAAACACTGAAAACAGAGCTGGGAAAGAATCCCCAGAAGCTTCTCTTCATGATCCTGTGAAGCCATACTGCATGTCAGACAGCTCCACTGCATCGTTGGTATCCAGGGGAGATGGGCATTATCCATGGGGATGTCCTGTGACTCATACAAGAGAGAAATTTTATACCATCTGCTCAGACTATGCTTTTTTAAACAGAGTAACATCTATTTGTAAAAGCCCAAGTGCTTCAGTTAGTGCCTGCCTGTCAGGCAGTGCTGCCTTAAATGTTGGAAATAACACACCTAACTTACTCAGCGTTCAAACTGGTGCTTCAGAGATAATCTACAGTGAAGATGCTGACTTGGAAAGCCTGCCTGGCAGTCTGGGAAAGCTTCCACTGGCATGGGAAATAGACAAATCGGAGTTCAATGGTGTGAACACAAATCTGAAGAACAAAGCAGGTGAGGTGGTGGAGTTTTGATGTGAAAGGAAAAGGCTTCATGTTTACAGCTTGTTTGTGGAGGGGGCTGGCCATGTATCCCTTGAGGAAGTGCTATAGAAGAGCCTCTACTTCATTTCAAGGAACCTGCTCATTGGAAAAGAAGAGGGTGAGATAAGAGGAGTGAAAGTCAGATGTAGCTGCCTGGGGAAGTGGCTCTAAAACAGGCTGGCTTCTACTTAACTGTGTATTTTTTTTATTTTTTTGGGGTGGTTTCTGCTATTTTTTTCCCCACTGTGTTTTTGGAGTGTTTTTTTTTTTTCTTTTAATTTTACTAGGATCTAGTGCATCGTGCCATGATTACTTTTGCCTGTTAAGTACAGGTTTGTCACTTGCAGAAATGTTTCAAGATACTTCAGAGATGTATTTTGAAGATGTGGTTTGTTTATGACAATGGAATCATGACAGTTGCCTAGGAAAACAGTAGGTTTCTGTAACAGAATTTTATTTATTTCAATTTGCTACATGTACACAGTGTTAGGGATCCTTTAAAACTGGCTCCTTTGCTACCTCCTGTGTTCTTTCTCTGCCTAGTCACTGATTGCAACTACAAATCAAACACTTGCATACCCAGTTGGTTTTCTTTGTCCTACAATCCCTCTGTTTATCTAGAGCGTGCTGTGGATTTTTTTTTTCCTTAATGGCTTGGCTAGCTAGTCAAACTGCTGTTTTCTCTACATTAGTATGAAACCTGTTCAGCAAAACTTAAAAACATGTTTGGCAAGTTGCCGTTGCCTTTTCATGTATACATGAAGTGTCCTTAAATAAAAGTAAGAAGTAAATTATAATGTCTTAGAGGATGGTCATAATTTCTAAAATATGTGGTATATTTTATCTGGATGTGATGGCTTCAAAATAGGACAAAAATATTTCTGCTGTACAATGTGGCTCAACTCTCTGTTTTTCCCTGTCTCCGTGGCTTACGAGAAGGAAGAGACCTCTGGTGTATATTATTCTTACTGAATTTGCATATAAGCTTTCATCAGAAGCTGGTTACAAGGCTGGCAGTGAAAAACAAGCATTTGATTATATTACACGTGCATTTAATGTTAGGAGATGGGAAGTCCATGTTGGTGTGAGTCTATTTCTGGGATGGCTGATTTAACGCATTAGAATAATCAGATTGACTTATCTCTCTAAACAGTTGGGCAGGACATCATTAATTCTGTTCATGATCTAAACACCATGTTGTTTACAGAGCTAATGGCAGCTTTACAAACCTGTTGACAATCTTGATTATATATTTGAGCTTTTTCCTTTCACTTAAAGTCCCAGTTGGCACTTACTAACACAACCAGTGTCTCTATTTGAGCTGTATGCTATTAGTAGAAGTATTTAAGAAGAAAGCTATGGAGGGTAAACTAGACATTCATTTGTTTCTGAAATCTGTTTTGTAGGCAACATGAAGAAACAAGGGATGAAGAAAAAGTCTGTGGACAAAAAAAGCAAACAATACAGAGAGTGTCCTCAGCGTTCAGCTCTTGAAGATGTGAAGGAGAGAAAAGTGTTGGACCTTCGGAGATGGTAGTATTTTTGAATTGTGTTTAGAATTATTCCCATACAGTTTATCACTAAACACTGTTGCTAGTTACCTGATTTAAAACTTCTTAATAACGTCTTCATAAATTTTTTAGGAGAAATGGGGATATGCTACGCATACATACAGTGTCTATACAACCTATTATCATATGAATATAGTTCACTAAATTCACTTAGTTTAAAGAATCTGTATGTCTGTGACATAGAAAATGAGGCTTAGCTTAGGGAATCTGCGATCTGGAATGACATTCATTAGTAAATTGGTAGAGATGCAGTTTACTGCAAGTTGACATGTTAGAAGAGACTGTACACTATTAGTGCATTACCGTTTTTTCCTGTGGGATCATTTGTACAGAACTCCCGTGGAGCTGTTGGAAATTTGGCTGACTAATATAAAATAGCGTACTAGCATCTGAGAAAGAAATTGGTTAACATATTTACTCAATTTATTTTTCAAAGAATGCAGTTATTTTGGTTTTTTGTTTGTATTTTTTAATACAGGTGACATAAAAACATCCACTATAACATGACACTTCAGTGACGTGGCACACAGAAAAGTAGTTCAGGTTGGTCCTATAACTAAATCAAGAATGCTTATTAATGTGTTTGGGGTTTTTTTTGTTTAAGGTATTGTGTTAGCCGACCTCAATACAAGACTTCTTGTGGCATTTCATCGTTAGTGTCTTGCTGGAATTTCTTATATAGTACACTGGGAGCTGGAAGGTAAGTCAGACATAGACTGCTTTGCCTCTTGAGTGTCTAAAATATGTTACTAATTACTTTATTTACTTCTTTTCTTTTTTTTCATTTTTAGTTTACCACCCATCACTCAAGAAGAAGCTTTGCATATACTGGGCTTTCAGCCCCCATTTGAGGAGATTAGGTTTGGTCCCTTCACTGGAAATACAACTCTAATGAGGTACGTTTGGTTCTTTTGATGTAGCTAAATTGTTAATTTATGCAAAAATAACATAAAGCTAAGAGATAGAACCTTTAAAAATACACCAGTTCATTTATTTTAAAAAAAGTGGCTAACACAAGTTAGTCCTCTTAAGCTTTAGAATAATGAAGCATACCTGGGTACTCTGACAGCGCCCAAAGGCACTTTTCAGAGAGTGGTTTGCACTGGCCATTTTATATAGTGTGGTGTTGCTACACAGGTCAGGTGAATGTGAAATTCTGTTTGATTTTTCGTTCAGTTTGTTTAGCGGTTGTATAATACTCGTGAGTCCAGTCTC
This sequence comes from Pipra filicauda, assembly GCF_003945595.2. NCBI lineage: Eukaryota > Metazoa > Chordata > Aves > Passeriformes > Pipridae > Pipra > Pipra filicauda. Next base: position 1,519,853 of record NW_024103718.1, read on the forward strand.
CTGGTTAGGAAATTTTTTCTTTATACTCATTTTCCTGTTTTTGAAAAGGCATGTTAAATGCTTGCTAATATCACTGAAACAGCTTGAAAAGGCAATTGATACACTAGTAGTTTTATGTAAAATATAATTTAAGAATTGAAAATGAGATAGTGCTCCAGCTTTGCTGCAATGGAACTATTCAGGAGGAGGAAGAGGAAAAAAAAAACGAAACAGAAACATGGGGCTGAAGCCACAGAACACTTCAACTTTGAAATTTTTTATCACTTCTGCTCTGCTGTTTCCTGTTATTTATAAGTTAGACCTAAAATCTTTATACGTTTTTTTGTTTGTTTTATATTAAAGGAATTTTAGGATTAAACAGAGCCAAGAAGCATATTATACTTGAGTGTTGAACATCTGACAGGGCTTTGGTGTGAAATTAAAAAAAAATTTATAGTGTTCTTGCTTGCTTCATGAGTTGCATTTGATTTAGTTAATTTTTTTTTTGGCACTATATAGTGTTGAAGGCAATGTATAGTGTTTGACTCAGCAGGTTGGTGCTGGATTTGAAAATATGTCAGCAGTCTGTTCTCCAGCCAGCATACTGGCTAGATCATTGAAAAGTGTCATGAAAATTTCCTCATCTGCCTTAGGAGACTCAGATACAGATACAGGATTTGTATCTCTTCAGGAATATGTCAGGTTATAGTGACCCTTGCAGGCCAAGCTGATAAAATGCTCTGTCTCTTTAAGTCAACAGTCTATACAGACAAAAGTTAAACTTGTAATTCCTTGATTTCCCCTGTGAGTATCCTGTGTACTTCAGGGAAGCTACTCTTTTTTTTTTTTTTTTTTTATTTTTATTTTCTGCCTGGTCGAATAATTTTATAGTACTTGGCAGAATGGGAAACAGGAGGACTGGGAGCCAACCCCATCACCCAACATAGCTGTATGAATGAGGTGTTATCTTTCAGGCATGTGAATTTGAATCTTCTAATATGGAAAAATTGCAGGCCTGTCCTCATTTACTGCTCCTAGGAGGAGTTGCAGTATGGGACCCCTGTAGCACTCAGGCTTTGTGAAGCTTATGTGACAAAAATGATGTGCAGTCTCTCTCTTGAAGGGTTCCTTCTGGTATCTTAGATTTCATTTGTGTAGCTTACAAATCATGGTTGAAGTTTGGCACTTCAGAATTTGGTATCTTTCTAAAGGCTGAGCAACTGAAAATTAAAGGTGTCTGGACTGAATACAATAGGACCAACATTTCACATCCAGATCTTTGGTTATTATAGATCTATGTCAGGTCTGGAAAAGCACAGTGAAGGAAAAGTCTTTGCATATTTATTTCTTTCTCTAGGATATGTTAAGTTTTGTTTGTTTTGGGTACTATCTACTATCTATATACTGGTGTGGTAGGTATTTAGTAGCACACAAAAACCTTTTTTCCTAAACTGTCAAGACATGAAGAGCGGGAGAAAATAAAATTGCATTTAATCACTCTTGAGTTACTACAATCTTTAAGCTTATTGTTTCAGATGGTTTAGGCAAATAAATGATCACTTCCATATCAAGGGATGCTCATATGTTCTGTATAAACCTCATGGGAAGAACAAGACAGCTGGAGAAACTGGTACGTAGCTAATCCTAAAGCATTCATCTTACAGTATATAAACTGAAAAATCCTGCAGTGTGTAGCATGTGACAGGACAAAGTCTGTAAGTAGTACTTCCAGTTTGAGATAAGATATCAAGAAGCTCCAAGTAGCCTGATTTTTCTGTTTTTACTTTTTCTCCTATTTTGCTAAAATTTTCATTTTTAGTTTTATTATGATAATATATATTCTGTGCTATACATTCTGCACTATATATTCTGCTATCACAGAACTGAAATTTTAAAGTATCCAGGAGAACACTGCGTTTCTGGTTCTGTGTTTGGGAAGATTTATTTGTTGTCATACACTGGGAGAACAACACATTTTTGTTTCAGCTTTTTAGAAAACTGTATTGTATAAAAATTCAGAATGTCCAACACAAAAGTATTAGTTCTTAATAAATGTTTTATACTTTTGAAAAACCCAGTTTTTAAGCTAATGAAGTCATGACTTTGGCTAACATCTGTCTCTAAAAGTTAGGTGATTATTCTCAATTAGCTTATGAGGCTGCATTTTTATGTCTACTTTTAAGTGTACTACCTAAAAAAAAAAAATTACTTTCATACCCAGTTTACTAGCCTTTGGTATAGTCTGGGTAATTATCTTCTAATTAAAATATTATTTAAAAGCATAAGACCCCACTGAAAAGTTTTGGGGGAGATTATTAAAGTAGAAATAACTTTTTTTTTGTGGTATCCCATTTGAAAATTCTGTCATGTTTCAATGCCTCTTCTAGTCTTTTCCTGAAACTGAGTGTTGTGGTCACATTACAAAGCAGGGTATGCCCAAATGTGTTTCTAAGACTAGGAATCTCCAAGAAGCTAGGGATACCAAAACATTTAAAAGCTTTCAGTGGTTTCAGTAGTATCATTGATATGTGCCACCAGTGACTTGGGGCAGCAGGACTGCATTGTGTTACAGTGTGTATTTCCAAGGTCGAGAGATACTTTTGGTTCTTTTTTTTTTGTTTTTTCCCGAGAATGATAAATTTTAATACTGTTTTTATCCAAATACTAAGCAACTAAGCATACTTTACATTACACTTTCTTATTACACACTGTGTGGCAGATAGTACTTAATTTCCTCAAAAATAACAAGAAGTTTGAGATCAAAACTGTATTTTGTGCATGCCTGTCAGGTCATGTCCTCTCATTTAAAAAAGCAGTATAAGTACTCTCTGTTATCGAACAGGTCTTTTTTTTTTGCTGAATATGTTGCACAGGGTGTTACACGCCCTGTCGTGTAACCTGATCTTTCTTTGTAGCTGCAGGAGCCCTTGCAAAGCTCACACGTGGACTGAAAGATGAATCAATGGCCTACATCTACCATTGCCAAAACCATTATTTTTGCCCAATTGGATTTGAAGCAACCCCAGTAAAAGCTAGTAAAGCCTATAGGTAAGATACTGTGTTTATGCTTATTTTAGGTGAAGAAACATGCAGAAAATTTACTGCAAGTTGATACCATTTTTCTTCCCTGAGTAACATTTCATTGTATCTCAAAAAGACATTTATGGCTGAGCTAGCAAAACACTACAGTGTAATTTGAAAGGATTGACTTAAAATTAAGCATAACTAAGCAGACTAGGTTGAGAGAATTTAAAACAGAAAACTATGAGTGCTACCCAGAAATTGTTTAAAGACATTTTAGCCAGATATAGAAAGGGTAGTTATTTACTTGAAGGACAAGTGAAGGTAACTAGTCTGAAAAATAAAAACATATGGGCTGAAAAAATGTCAAATGCTTTATTTTAAGGCAAAAGAATAAAACGCCAGCTAATTATGGAGGCAGTCTGTTCCCAGATACTTTGGAGGGGAAAACAGAAGTGTGTGTATGTTGCAATTTTTCTTTATAAACTAGAATCAAAAAGCCTACAGTGATATCAGTCCATCCTGGGGTTGATGTGATAAAATTTACACAAAATTTACACTTGTATATAGCAAGAACAGGGAATGTGTAGATATTGTAGGATGGTGGTTGCATACATTTTTTGCAGGGTTGGCTAATAATGATGATAAACTGCAACTACTGGAGTGTAAGGCATAGAAAAGTAAAGATATCTGAATAATTTGTTACCAGGAATTGGCAGGGGGCGGGGGGAGGGAAGCTAGAAGAGATCTTTGGACTATCACAGTTTGTTTGGCTTTTTTAAGCAATGCTTGGAATGCTGGAGCACTTCTAAAATACCAGGAGAAGCTTAATATGCCAGTTGTTTTAGAATAAAAATACAGTTACAGGTACCTGAATAATTTCAGATTTCTCAGGGCCGTGTTGCTCAGGATAATATAATGCAATAGTTGATAGAGATTTCAATTAAATTTAGTTTTTAAAAGAGGATAATAGCATTGGTACTCATACTGAGTTTAGGGGAAGTCTTGTATTAAACTCACAGATTTTAAGTTTGAAAATATTAATGCTGACACTATTTATATTTTGTAAGACATTTACCTTGCTGCTTTATGTAGTAGAGTACTCCATGTACTCTCCTGTGGAGAGTAGTTTGTTTTACCTCATTCGCGGAATCATATTAAACTGTTTTTCCTCTCTCAGAGTAGTTACAAACACAGTATGTACTGGAGGTTTCTGTTGGACTTTCTCGAGGTTCAACCATTGGTCAGTATTTATTAGAATTATCATAGAGCATAAGAAGACAATTCCTGACACAATTAGCAGATACCAATAGTGGGGAATATTAACCAATTAATAGAATAGATCACTGGTATAAGGTGAGTCTCAGTCTTGCTGTTTGCTTGCTAAGCAGTCTGACTTTAGCTGTTAAGAGGTGTGGTCATGTCAAGGAATGGAGAATGATAGCTCTGCTTTTGGAGTTCAAAATGGTAATTCTTTTGAGGTGATAAAGCATAATCTTATGAATCTAATTTGTTCCCAGTGAGTCTCACCATAAGGTTAATGAAAGCTTTTAGTATATGAACAAAAGACTACAGTTTTTTATTAAGATTGCATTCACTGATGTGCCATGTTTGTGAGAAGTGTGTAGAAAATATGCCCCAAGTAGAAATCCAATACATCAGTCTGCTTAAATTTACCAAAACATTAGTGGCTTACTTACTCAATCAGTTACTAAGAATCTGCACTAGAAAAACAAAGTAAAAAAAAAAAAAGTTTACTAGATGAAAAATGCAGTTTGCCAAGTAATATGATCCAGTGTGTGGAAGCAGAACATGCCTTATAACTAATCTGAATTTACATTGTTTAGTAATAAGTGAGGACACTTTCGGTCCTTTACCCATGGCTGAAACAGATTCTTATTCACTAGTGATGTTATTTTTAAGTCAGTATTACATTTTTTTCCTAACAGGAGTTATCTTCTAAAAATGTAATGGGAAATAATAAGTTCAAAGAGCTTTCATAGCCTTACTTTAGGCTGGAGGTCAGACCAGAAGAGCATCCCCTTTTCTTTGTATTTTCTGATCTTACTGGGAAAAAAAAAAGTGTTTCAGTTCCAGAGCACTCTATAGATTCTGGAGCAGTTCTTGTTTATCTGTTTTAAGCTTTTCTTTAAAAATGAAGCTAAGAAACATTTTCAGTTCCAAAAGCAGTGGGTAGACAGGTTGCTAGGCTGAGCTAAGTAGATAGGCTGCTAGGCTGAGCTTAGAGACAGTTCTTAGGTCACCCACAGACTTCCTGTATGATCTTAGGTTGCTGGATTTGGACTCGGGAGACCTGGGTTCGGTTCCCAGTTCAACCACAGACTTCCAGTGTGACTTTAGGTAAGTCTATTAATCTATCCTGTGTCTTGGTTTCCCATCTGTGCAATGATGGCATACATTAGTTTTTTACAGGGAATTTTTTATAAGTAAACAGATTATTGTAAGCACTAAGGCCATATGCTGTCTAATACCCTAGGCAGAAAAATCTCAGGTTTTGTCACAATTGAAACTGAAGTAGTTTTTCATGAGGTAATTATCTACAGGAAGTCACAGAACTGTCCTGTGTATCTCATGGTGCCTGTCACAAATTTTCCCTGATAAGGTTACTGCAGGCTTTGAGTTTCTTGGAAGTTGATCACAAACTTGAAATTGATCTGTTGAAGGGTTTGGATTTTTAATATGTGGTATTGGATGCTTCGGAGGAAGCATTTGAAGTTACCAGTTGTGTTCTAGAGGTTACCCTACAGCTGTTAGTAACAACTGTCAGTGGAGGTATGGTTTAAAAATGGTGGAAAGGACTCTTTCATGGCTGTTAGACAATCACAAATAGGGAGGAGGATGTTTGTTCCACATTCATGTGGCTTTCCACAGCTCTTATTTCTGTTTTACCTATATATTTATATTTAGATCATATACCAGACTGCCTTTCATCCATGTAACACTATTTTTAATGAATATCTGTCTTCTTCCCAAATAATATGCAGTAGCTTTTACAAGGCTTGCTTCCAGGCCTTGTGAAACGAAAGGTTCCCTGTATGGAATTGCAAACTATATATAGCACAGGAGCTGAGGAAACAATTTTAAACATTAGAAAATCCTAAAAAGAACAGCAGAATGTGAATATATCTTTTTAGTATACACAATAAATCTTAGTAGGATTGTATCTTCTGTTGAACAGAGGTCGTGTCTTGCAGCAAGAAGTAGAATATTGGATCTTAATTGGAGAGCCGAGCAGAAAGCATCCAACAATACACTGCAAAAGGTATGTTACTTGGTAAGAATATAAAACAATGTTTTCTTTCAAAACACTTTGTACTTCTCTACTCAGGGTCAACAAATGACTTTTTAGTTCTTTTGAATGAATATATATATAGATATATCTATCAAACAGAAACAGGTGGTGCTTCAGTGAGAAACTTTGTGTTTTGACGTTAGGGTTGGCTCTGCAGTTTTATATCACCTGTCAAGACACCTGTGGGCTGCTGCAAGCCAAAGCCCATTTCTCTTAAGTGTGACATCTCATGTTAGTCAGGAAGAAAAGACACCTCACCTGTCTGCAATGGTGCCAGTTACAGGCTGTACGGCCCTTGGAGGAGTTTACCCCGCAGCTGAGGACATCCACAGGCTGTGTCTGGGCTGTGCACAGGATATTCTGCTGCTACCAAGGTCTCCTAGCTAAGGTGCAGTTACAGCCTGTACTCTGTTGTGTTATTAGCTTATCTGTGCATTAAAACAGTACATTTATGATGAGGTTTGGCTCCTACAAAGTTGGTGTCTAAACTAGACATACAGACTAGAAGAACTAGAGGGTGCTCTGTAGAAATTTCATCGATTAGTTATATTTGTCAAGATAAATTGATAGTACAGTTTATCAGCTTAACTTATGCTTAGTATTATTTCTGAAATCGGGGAACAGTGCAAAATAGTAGTATTTCTCAAGAAACTAGTTCCATGGCCAAAATACAAGTTTTAGCAAATAGCATCTCTGTTACCCCCACATTAATTATGGAGTGATTTTTCTTGATACATTAGGAGAAGAACAGTGAAAACAAATTATAATGATAATTCTTTACAGAGAGGGTAATCAGGTATTGGAACGGCCTACCCAGAGAGGTGGTGGATTCACAATCCCTGGAGGTTTTTAAAAAGAGATTGGACGTGGCCCTTAGTGCCATGATATAGTAATTGGAGTTGGATCAGGGGTTGGACTTGATGATCTTGGAGGTCTTTTCCAACCCAACCTATTCTATGATTCTATGATTCTACTTCTTTTATTTTTGTTTTTTTTCAGTGATGTGACTATGTTCATAATTGCAAATAATTGTGCATTTTGGACTAATGAGATTAGGTGCAACAAAATTAAAATCACATTATGCATGTGGTTATTGTGCTGAGAAGTGTCGTGTTATAGATCTCCATGACAGAACTTTGTCCTGTGGTATATAAACTACAAATGGCACAAGAAAAGGTTTCTGAATCCATAATAAAAACCTTTGTAATATTAATTTTGATTGTGGAGACATTCTGTCTTTTGCTACACTCCCAATGAGAGCTAGCAGAAGGTTCTGTGCTTAAGGTAGGAAGGCAAAGGTTGGGGTATAAATGCATTTGCTGAACTTGGAGGATGGCGTTAGAGAGAAACAGGTATTGGTAGAAATGAAAAGGTGATGTGTAGGTTTAAAGAGGTCTGGAATATGTAGATATTTGTTTCAGTTGTGCTAGAAGGAATTATGAATCTTTGAAGAGCTGAGTGAGTGGAGAAGGATTCAACCGATAGTTTAGATTTAAATAAAATGGAGGAGTGAGTTACAACAAGAGCTGTCTGGTAAAAGCAGATTTAATGTGTGGAAAAAACCAAGGGTTTAAACAAAATAATACGAAAGAGTAAGAGGGGTTTAAGTAAAGGAAAAGCTAATGTTTCTACTTGCCTAAACCACACTTTGCTTCTTCCTGTCACAAACTGATGAATTGGTAAGCGTAAGGAATGTAACTAATGACTCATGGTGCTCTCACTCATTTTGGAAGGTGTTTTCCAAGAGCAGGAATAATCACTGTGAATGCTTTGATTAAACGTGACGCTTTTATATCTATGTTGATGTCTCTGATATTGAGGCTTTTATATCTTTACACATTCATTTATCTTTAAATCACTGCTAAGACCATTTAAAGCTACAGATCTGTATTTGCATGCACATACGCCTGAGTCTTAATCCTGCTGAGATTTCTTAAATGTCAGTTGAGTAGTAATAATTTTATTCTGTAGGTGGGCAGATATTGTCACTGACTTAAACACTCAAAATCCAGAATATCTAGATATTCGACACCTAGAGAGAGGATTGCAGCATCGAAAAACAAAGAAGGTAAGGTAAACTTACTAAGATGGGAGGAAATTCGTGGTAGATTTTTGCAAACTTACTGCTACTTCAGCAGTGTAAGATGACTTCACTAAAGAAGTTTGTTGTGAAGTGTTGCTGAAGAAAAAAAGTAAAACGTGGGTACTTGCATACCAGCATCTTTTATATTTATTTGTAGGACAAGAACAGCAGTAGTTTGGCATATGCCAGGATGAACCAGGATATGTGTGTATACAATGTATTTGGTCACAATATTTACTTGTGCTGGTTTAAAATGTAGCTGCAGCAAGTATAGTAATACTCTGCAGCCAAATTACAAACCCTTTGGGGGATGACCCTTCTAGCTTCCTCTAAGTAGGAAACAAGGCAAAATCGAGTAGGATCAGGCATAAAAGAATGCATGTCTATCCCTTGTGCAGACTTAGTGTCAATGCATGTGGCTTTCTTTCCTATAGATAGGGCTGTATCTCATGGGTGGAAGATGTATTTGTGATTTGCCAATTGCAAGTCTATGAGAAATAATAGACTGAAGAGATAATTTCAAACGTGAAGATCCTATGGAAGACTGTGTCAGCAAGATCAGAATGGACCAGAACACATAATTTCTGAGAAGGTAGCTAGAAAGTAAAAAAGACTAGCAGAAGATAAGCAACACTGGCCCATGAAAGATAAAATGGATAACTTAAAAAGATGAGAAAGAAGGCAGTAATTGAATCTGGGATACAATTAAAAACTGATTGATGCGAGTTGTTTGTTTGTGTATATAGTTTTGTGTTGGGGGTTTTTTTGTTGGTTTTTGGTTTTGTTTGTTTGTTGTTGGTTTTTTTTCTGGTTTGTACTTGTTGCCTTTTTTTGTGTATTTTTTTTTTTTGAAATGATTGTGTTACTTGCCAAGATGTTGATGTCAAATATCAATGTGTTTTAGAAAAGCACCCATGTGCATTTAACAAAGAGCCTTTTTACTTTGATTAGGTTGGAGGAAATCTTCATTGCATCATTGCCTTTCAGAGACTTAACTGGCAACGGTTTGGTCCTTGGAATTTTCCATTTGGAAATGTTAGACAGAATAAACAATCCCAAACACAAGGACAAGGAATTTCCAAATCTGAGAGTGAAGACAATATCTCTAAGAAACAACATGGACGACTGGGTCGATCTTTCAGTGCTAGTTTTCATCAAGAACCTACATGGAAGAAATCTAATCTTCGAGAGAGGAGGAACAGTGGGTATCAGAGTTATAATGATTATGATGAAAATGATTAAAATTAACTTTAGATGATAGAGTTGATATATCAAAGTTAGTTTTAATCAAAACATATTAGGGATCTATTAGTCCTAGAATACATATGAATAGAAATTATGGTATAAGATACAGCCTCATAATTATTAAATAAATCTGATGATATGGTTGCAGTGGACAAGATCTGATGTGTAAAGCGATAGATAAGCACAGATTATTGTACTTTTGCAATCAAAGGTAAATGTGACAGCAAAATCAATAATTTCTTTTGAAGTAATTGTATTATGTCCTGATTTGTGAAAACAAAAGAACAGATTGAAATTAGCCAATGTAATAAACAGACTTCATTGAAAATACTTAGTGTTCAAAAGCATGAAAAACTGTGGTATGACTTTATAAAAAAGGGTTATTCTGCAAATGGTGTAAGGATAAAAGTAATCATTGCCTTCCTTTTAAACACTTAATTTTATTAAGGCTGCCCATATCCAGTGCAAAGGAAAAAAAAAATCACATGGGTTAGAAAACCTTTTGGATTTACAAAGGGAATGTACATTCTCCATTTAGTTCTCATTAGACTTCTGTCGGTCAGATAATCATATCTTGAGAAGCAGCTCTCACTTTCTTTTCCCTTATCTAGTTGCCTGTTTTAGACTGTGGGGAATTGCCTTTTTGAGGATGGAACTTCTCTGTTGCTTTTGCTCTGTGGGTATAGTGGCTGAATTCTTATCCTGGAGCCTCTTCAGAACACGGACTCACTTAACACGAGCTTGTGAAATTCAGTATTAAAAAGCTGCATTTACCATTAGCCAAATGAGCTAGCTGAACACTATGTTCTGTTGGCAGTTCTTTTTCTTGTTCAGTCTTAAAATCTCTGTTCTTTTTCTGCTGCTCTTTTTATTTTGTATGAAGGGGGTGCAAGTGCTGACAGCCCCGATGATATACCTCTCAGCCAGCAAACAATTCAAGCTTTTTCAGGTGTCCACGTGCAGTCTATTTTTTTCTTTTCTTGTTTTCCCTGATTTGAAATTTATCTAGTTGTTTGCCCAAACACATCTCAACAGTTGCAATGTTCTGTGTACAAATGTTCATACCTGCTCAAGGATTAATTTTTTGACATAAAAAGATTTGTCATGGAATGCAGGGGTTTTGTAGGTTGCTGCTTTTGTTAACCAAAAATGGGAGACTTTTAGACTTTTGTTCACTCAATAAAATTTGTTTTCTATCTTGTTTGCTTTTCATTTGTCATGGGAACGGTGACCGTACATTTAGAAAAGGTCTTCGGCAGAGTAGGTAAGCAATGGATCAGTTGCAAATACTGCTTTAGCAAAGTTATCCTGGAGGTAGGATCTCTTTGCTCATAAAAAGTAGTTGCTCTGTGCAGCCAATGTGACTTAACTTCTGATATTTAATTTCCCAAAGCCTGCAGCCTCACGACTGAACAGAACCCATAGGTTTTGAAAATTTATTTTCCAGATGAGCTGTTTTTGCAAGCTCAGTTTGAGCTGAGGGCTCAGGTTTCTCTGGAATACTTGCACTGTGTTCTTTCAGGGATTTAAGACATATATGCGGTGTTATATGTATGTCTCCTAAGTTTTGCTTAATAATAGTTACACTGAGGAACAGGGACTCTCCTCTGATGGTAGCCGGCTGCTATGCTTAACTGGTTTTAGAGTTATTTTGCTCTGGACATGGAGACTGTCACATTTCATCCGGAGTACTCCGTATATGGGATTCGTCCAGCATTGGCAGGAGGAAAGTCCACGTCCTCGGGGTTATGCTTCAGGAAGCTTTCCCTAGGGATTCACCGAGGGGTGGGTGTGTCCAGTGAGGGGCACTGTGGCTGCAGTGGGAGCGGAGTGGGGAGGAGCACATGCTGCAAGGAAAATCTCATTCGGGAAGAAAAAAAATAGAGGACTTTTTTTCATTCTGCGATGTGAGACTTTGTTCTGTGGCATGAGACTTTTCCCGTTCTGCATCCAGAGAAGGGCAATGGAGCTGGTGAAGAGTCTGAAGCACAAGCCGTATAAGGAGCGGCTGAAGAAGCTGGTACTGTTTAACCTGGAGAAAAGGAGGCTCAGGGATGACCTTATCACTCTACAACTGTGTGAAAGGAGGTTGTAGCCGGGTGGGCGTTGGTCTCTTTTCACAGGCAACCAGGGACAGGACAAGAGGACATAGTCTCGAGCTGCAACAGGGAAGGTTTAAGCTGGACATAAGGAGGAATTTCTTCACAGGGTGATTAGATATTAGAATAGATTTCCCAGGGAGGCGGTGGAGTCACCGTCCCTGGCGCTGTTTAAGGGAAGACGGGACGTAGTGCCATGGTCTAGTTGACACGGTGGTGTTCGCTCATAGGTTAGACTAGATCATCTCAGAGGTCTTTTCCAACCTAATCGATTCTGTGAGTCTCTGGTGTTCGGTACTCGGCTCTCCTCCGGGCAGGCAGAGAGTCCCCCTTCTCAGGAACGCTGGCGCTCCCGGCGGGCGGAGAAAGGCCGGTGGGAGCCGCCCGGCCCCGCTGTGAGGGGCGGGAATGAGCGGCTCCTCGCGGGCCGGGAAGGGGGGCCGGCTCCGCCCCGCGCACGGCGCTTCCCGGCGGGCCACGGGGCAGCGCCGGGGCGGTACCGGGGCGGTGTCTGCGCTCGCTGGCTGGAGGGGTCGCTGGGCCTGTCCGGCCTTTCCGGGTCCCCCGCCAGGCTCCGCTCCCTGCCCCCCCCCCGCAGGTAAGCTCCCGCCGCAGGTCCAACACCACGACCCCCGCCTGCCCCAGCTGGTCCCGGGCCGAACGGCTGCCTCGTTATTTCTGTTCGCATTAATGAAGCAGACGTGGGCCGTGTCGTCTTTGGGTCATCCCTTCTTTTTGCCTCATAGATTTTCTCTCAAAGCAGGTAAGAAGGGACCATGGGAGTTCAAGGACTTTGGAAGCTGCTCGAATGCACCGGGAGAACCATAAGCCCAGAAACGCTAGAAGGGAAAATTCTTGCTGTGGGTATCCTTTAAAAGTAAAGCTGGGGAGCCAAAACTGTGAGGGAAATTATCTTAACTATTTCCCTTACTTATAAGTGATCATCTTTTCTTGTTGTGATTATGATGATTATTGTTGTTATTAATTTTAAATTAACACATTTTGGTAGGTGAATTTTATGCTTTATAATATGTGGAATAGTAAGCTCTTTCTGTTTTTATTGTTTGAAGAATAGGCTTTTCTGAATAGGTTCCTTACAAAAGTGTTGGACTCTAGGATTTTGTGCTTTATAAATAAACGTGCTGCTCTCTGTAGGACTGTAAGATGAAAAAAATTAAATGCTTAAGAATTAGCTTTCCTATCCTGTATGCTTGGTTAAATGCTGGAAAGATGTGGAGGGAAATTAGCCTTCATTTATGTGTAAAAATAATTGGGGAGGTACTTGCTCCACAGTTCCTTCCACTCTACTTTTTATGCAGGGCAATAAGGGCAAGAATTTATTCTTCTCCAAAGTTCACAGCTATTTGGATAATTTTGGTTTCCATAAGCCAAGCCTGAAGCAGTGGGCAAAAGCCACTCAGTCAAATATGTGCACTTTATAGAAACTTAATGTAGTATATGTGTAAGAGAGCACAGTTTTTCCTCTCAGCGGTTCTTTAAGATATCAGTATTTGGTTGAACCAAGCAATAAAGGGAGCCAGAGATCGTGGTGGTGTTTCCGTACGGAATGCTCACCTCCTCACTCTGTTCCATCGACTCTGCAAGTTACTGTTTTTCCGAATTCGACCTGTCTTTGTTTTTGACGGAGAGGCGCCTCTTCTGAAGAGACAAACCTTGGTAAGTGCCTTTGCTGAGTCATTGCAATGCAAAATAGGGTGTGCGTCCGCTGAAACTGAGTAGCCATGTTCAATTTTCTTCCTACTGTTCTGCCTATGCTTCTGATCTGTGAGGATGGAGGGCTTGAAGCCACTGCTGTGCAGTGTCCTCTGCAGTCCCAACCTGGGTTAGCTCTTGGAGCATGCGGCAGCTCTCTTTTGATAGAGGCGGGTTTGATTTCCATAGAAACCAGGTTGTGGAGAAGTAGAGGATGGCATAAGCCTGGATCATGCTCCAGAATGGACCTGAATGAACTCTTGTGGCATTTGTACCCAGAAGCTGAAAGCTGTTCCCAAGTCCCACAGAGGAAACAGATGTAGATTTAGAGGATTTGAAGGCTGTGACCCCAGTAGTGTAGGATGATTTAGGAGTAGCTCGTAGGCTCAGCACACTGAATTTTAACAGTGATTCGTTGGATGTGCATCTTCAGCATCTAGCAAAATCTTGTTGGTGTTAATCTTATTTTCACAGGCTAAGCGAAGACAAAGAAAGGAAGTTGCCATCAGTGATTCCAGGGAAACTACAGAGAAACTCTTGAAAACGCTTTTGAAGAGACATGTTATCAAAACTGCTCTTGCGGGAAAAAGGCAAGAATAAAAATTATTTTTCCCTCATTTATAAATGTCAGATAATTCCTTATATAGCTGTTAATCACTGTGGGTTTTTTTTTTCCTTTTCCCTAAGCAATGAAGTTTTGCCCAGTATTACACAAGTTCGAAGAGGAGAAATTGATGATATGTACGTATTGCCTGCTTTAGAAGATGAAGAGAAGAATAGGTAGGTAAAATTAAAAAAAATAGCTTAAACTAGGATAAAAGCATTAAACACATTTTTTGATGCTGCTGAAAGGCCTTTGATCTATGAGATTCCATAATATATGAAGTATATTTTTAATTTATATTTCATTTCAGTTTCTTTTTGGAGGGTTTGTTTATAACTGTACACAGAACCCTTGTAGTTACTTATGAGAAAGTAACAGAAGAAGCTTTCAGCCCACAGATTAAATTTCTACACTGGATTCATGTTTAAGGATGAAAGGTCTACCTCAGTCTCTGTGACCGTATCTATACAACTAAATGGGACTGATTGCTCAAACTTGGGTGACTGCTGCCTGTATGATTCTGTTTTGTGTCCCCTTGTTCAGAGCACTGACGTGTTCAGCAGAAGCAGGCTTTGTTTGTGCTGTCAAATATGACAAATAACAAAACTGAGAACATGAAACTATGCGTTAGATTGCTCTATGTATATCTGTCCTTTCATGTAATTTAAACACTGACCATCAGATAAGGATTTAAGCAGCATCAGTTGTCTCAATCTAGTTTTAGCTGACATAAGTCTGCCTTCTTGCTTTCTGCTCAGATCTTTTTGACCTGTGTATGTATTTATAATGTGTGTTTATATGTATATATATATATGTGTGTGTGTGTATTTTTGTACTTACTACCAAAGCGATGACTAATGTCCTTTTGCTTTAAATAGGAACTTTATTTTCCTGGGTAAATATCTACACCTTTTGTTTTCTCTTTGTGATTTTTAGCTCGGAGGAGGAGGAAGAAAAAGAATGGCAAATGAGAGTGAGCCAAAAAAAGATGTTGCAAGTAAGTGCAACCTAATTGCCCTGTTACTGTGAACAGTCTTCTCATTCATGTGCTATGCTTAAAAGATAAACAAAAAGCTTAAAAAAGCCCAAATGTTTGGAGATATAAGTCTTACTATAGCATTGCTTCTCAAGCAAACAAGTTAATTTTTGGTACTATTAGACTTCCTGATAATGAGGAAATATAAATGTAATTTCTCCACTAGGATACAATGGAAGAGAAATTTTTTATGGTATCCTTTTTTTCTTTTTACTACTTTCTCTGAACATATTGAGAAAAAATTGGTTTTTCTGATGATGTACGTGACATGTATGCATTTATGCACATGTGTATGCATATAAAAAACAGCATTTAACAAAATTCCTGTGCTTCTCCACATATGAACTGATGCTGAAGCATTTCATTCCTTGAGTTTTCACAGATAAATTCTGTATTTGCTTCTGTTGTGCTCACAGGAAGAGGATAAGAGAAATATATAACTTAAGGAGAAGACATAATGAGTAATAAAATTATCTCTGCTTTCATCAATAGGAAAAAAAAAAAGAAAAAACTCTTGAAAATACTGTTTATCTTTGAAGTCGTTCTTATTCAGGAGAACCTCTTTAGAAAGATAAAATCAGACTAACTGAGGCTATAGAACCTACTTCTGTGATTTATACAAATATCTTTTTGTAAAAAGAATAAAACCAAGTTTCTCTGTATAATGTACATCAATAATTATGTACTTTACATTGTTTTATTATGTAGCAGTTACCTTTTTTTTTCCTTGTTTTCTTTACCATATAGAAAGTAGCACAAAATTCTTAAGGTTTTTTTTTTTGGTCTTGTTGTTTGGAATGATGCTCTAAATATTTTACTATTTTTGCTGTGCTGTAATATAAAATATATATTTTATGTTATTTTCCATTTTTATAGGAACAGTTATGTGAAAATCCTTATGCTGTAGATATTGAATCAGAAGATTTCAACAAGCTGCCTCCAGAAGTAAAACATGAGATCTTGACTGATATTAAAGAACTTACAAAGCGAAGAAGAACGTTATTTGAAGCAATGCCAGAGGTAATATTTAAAATAGTTTTCAAGACAACAGAATGGAGCTATTGCCATTAATGCAGATGAGGACTATGTAAGCATATCACATCTGGAAAACTTTACTCCCTGGACTACTTAATAAGAGATGTTATATTGAGGGGGAAAAAAATCCAATGAGATAATGACTCTTAACAGCCTTATCTCTTGATTTCCACTAAAATTAGCAGAGCTAATTCAGTTTGGCAAGAACGAGAAAAAGCGTACTCTGTCTCGTGCCTCATCAGCATTATGCCCAAGATTTCAATTGCAAAAACAAGCTAGTGGTGTGGATAAACCAGGCAGAATGAACACAGCTAGGATTCCAAACCCTGAGGTTGTTAGGGGAGCTGGCAGCTGGGAAAAGGCTTTTGTAACTTAGGCAGATGTGTTGCTGAAGCTGCTCAGAGACAAATGGAGAATCCTACAGTGCCGCTTCTGCAGTTAGATTTGAAAGTACAGTATATGTCAGATCAAATGATAGCTAAGAATCATAATTTTAAAATGGTCCACGTGTGGATTCTGTTTTAATTGCTTTCTTTTTTAAGATGGAAATGACCTCTGCAAGCCAACTAAGTTTTGTTGGTCACATAATTGAGATTTCATGTTTAACCAGCAGTCAGAACTACTGGTACCTTTTAGAATTGTTGCATGTTTCCAGGATAGTATTGCTGTCGCTTGGGAGTGCAGCAGTCAGTAAAACACAAATGTTACGTGTTTAAAGGAACTCTTAAAAGAGTTTCCACACTCTCCAGAGTGTGGGAAATGAACTTGCTTAAAGGGGGCATTTTATTTCAATTGACTTGTTTGTTTTGTTTTGTTTCATTTTGTTTTGTTTTGTTTTGAGGACTCCAATGAGTTTTCCCAGTACCAGCTTAGGGGCTTGCTTAAAAAAAGCAACCTCAATCGGTGCATAGAGAATGTGCAAAAAGAAATGAATCAACAGCACTCGGGTGAAATCCAAACACAATATGAAAATGAAGGTGGTTTTGTGAAAGAAGTGGAATCAAGGAGGGTGGTCTCTGAAGAGACTTCTCACTATATTCTGATAAAGGGTATGTCAGGTCTTAATTTTGTAAAACCTCTTGTTTGGAGTGTACACTCTGCAGCTGGCAGTTTTTAAAAAAAACCCTGAATATTGTTTACGGGCACATGTAGCCAGTACTTTGTATGAAATGTGCATTACTATTGTACATAATTAACTATGATCTGTAAATCTGTAGAAAAGTGGTTTATTAATCTTTATATAATGATGTTCATTATGTAAAATGGAATGTTATTATAAAGCAGTTTTTTACTAAAACAAAAAAATCAACAAAAAACTTTCTTTCAGGTATTCAAGCAAAAGAAGCTATAAATAGAGACTTGGAAACTACTGCAGGACCCTCATCAAAAATGCTTGAATTGACTAAATTGAATAAAATCAACGAATCTCCTGCTAATGCAAAGCTAGTTGCATCTGACAAGATGCAAACAGAGAAAGATAATAATGTGGTGACAGCACCACCCTCTCCTCGGACTTTGCTTGCTATCCAGACTGCTATGGTAGAAAGCAACTCAGAAGAAGAACTGGATACAGAACAATTGAATGTAGACCAATTTGTAACAGAGGAAGGCAGTGTGTCTCCAAGAACACTACGGGCAATTCAGCAAGCTCTGAGTGATGAGGATAAAAGGGAGGAAGTTGTTACTATTAGAACTGATGGAGTGCTACCAGAAAGATCAGAAGTGAAAGATTTTCTGCTTAGTAGCTCAGATGAGGAAGAGCAGATTCCTGAAGTTAAGGAGGGAAAAAACATACTTACAGCTACAGTTTGTTCGTCAATCCAAGTGACTATGCATGGTGCTGAATTTGAACAGGAAAGTCAGAAGCTGGAAGAAAATCATATTACACCCAAAGACACAGCTGAAAATTACTCTTCTACTGACAATACTAAAAAAGGCAAAGAAGATGTAAGCAAAGAAGAAAATGGTTCAAAAAATTGTATTGCACCCAAGGATACCAATATATCCAGAGCGGAAAATTATTCATTTATTGACAATACTAGAAAAGACACAGAAGATTTAGACAAAGAAGAAAATGGTTCCAAAAATCATATTTCACCCAAAGATATCAGTATATCCAGAGCTGAAAATTATTCTTGTATTGAAAATACTAGGAAAGGCAAAGAAGACTTAGAAAAAGAAGAAAATGGTTCCAAAATGGACTTAAAGTCTTTGGAAGATAAGGATATGAATTTGTGTGTGCAGAAGCCAAGTTGTTCCTCTGTACAAACTAGTATAGGGGCTTTGATTCATGCTGCAACAACAGACCTTTCTAAAAATGAGAAAAACTTGAAAATTTCTGAAAATATAGAGGAAGTAATTTCACAAACAGAAGAGAATGTATCTGAGGTACAGAAACATATTAGAGTTTTTCCAGAAGCAAGAGGTCCTGAGGAGGACAGAGAAGGGATTTCACAGTCTGAAGACAGTGATTCCGATGGTATGTGCTTTTTAATTGTGTAAAAAGATAAAAAATAGGAACTTAGCATATTTGTAGTCATTTGAAGTTAACCTTTTCTCTCAGTGCGAAATGCTTTAAATACACCTATCCCTACACATACAGGAGGTGGGAAGAAAATCTGAGCTATGTTTTTCCCCTTGGTGTCACATTTTATCATTGAAACCTGAGTATAAAATACAAAAAGCCAGGAAAGCATGTTGTTGTGTACACTGAATTTAACTGGCGTATTAATGGTCAGCCACTTGGTTTGTGTAATTTCACAATCCTTATATCTAAATCTGCATATGTTCAAGTATCTGTTTTCTCTTAATAGCAAGCTTTATTGAAGTGGATACTGAAATCAGTAATGAGACTGAGTTTCCTACTAAATATGATGAAAAACTGGGTGATGAAACAGCACTTTCAGAAGTAGAGACAGACAGACCTGATGTTGTCACACAGGAGCTGCTGAAGGAGTCTGACGAAGTGCAGTTGGGAAATGCTCAGAATGTTGAAAGAGAAGCTGATAATAAAGATGCAGTGGATGAGTGGCAAGACATCAGTTTGGTAACTTATTCTCCTTGTTACTTGTTTTGAGCTATAAATGGAGTACTTTGTCTCCAAGTAGTTGTTAAGGAAAACTATTGGACAACTTTGTATTGTTTCATTGCTTTCTCATATATGTGTCTAATTGTACAGGAACTGATTTTTGTTTAAAGATAGTTAATCATAATCTCCCTGAAATCAGAGGGAAACTTTAAGGGTTTAGCACGCTGATGACAACCTATCCCTGGTACTGCATTAGAGAAGCTGTAACAACTTCTGAGTGTGAATTAATGGATCATATACTACTAGAATAATTATAGCCAGAGACTTAGTGCTGTACTTAACTAAGTATACCTGAATTGTTGAAATAATGAAAGTCTTGGTTTATATTTTCAGGAAGAACTAGAAGAATTAGAAAGGGACCTTTCTACTGAGCAAAATATGCTTCAGTCTCAAAAACAGCAGCAGGAGCGTGTTGCTGCTTCTGTAACAGGACAGATGTTCTTGGAAAGCCAGGTAGTATTTGCTGAGTCATTTTGATTTGGTTCACTTCTCCACCCTAGTAATTTACTCAAAAGCTGTTAGTAATTTTTGTTAATTATAGGTCTCCTTTCTTCCTCTAGCTGAGTGGGGAACATAATCCAGAATTGTGTAAATAGCACAAGTCTGTAAACCTAGTGTGTGTTGGATATTTAACTGAAGTTAACTAATGTATTCCATAAAAGCAAAAACGCATCAAAATACATGTATATCAAAACACTATCCAAAGAATGATTAGTCTGCCCACTGTTTCCTGCTTGATATGAATGTTTCTCAGATGCTTTCAACTATTTTCTTATCTAAAGTGATGACCAATTTTTTTAAAATATGATTTTTTTTTTTTTTTCATTTAACCTGCATCTTTCTTTCATGGAGCCCACATAACTGTAATGCATGGAATTTTCTCCTTGCTGTGGAAAACACAGTAGTTAAGTATGCTTGTGTAATTAAGATAGCAGGTTCTCAAACTCTGTGCTAATAGGGTGCTCAAGTAGTGCTTGACTTATGTGGAACTATCTGCCTGAGATAAGTGTGATTTCCCCCTTACTTAACTGCGCTTGGCACTTTTTAGGGGAAATTAAGATTTGGTGCCAAATATTAAATACATCCCAAGTGTGAATCTAGCAGTTCCAAGTCAAGCAGAAGTATAATAGAAGTTAATTCTTTAGATGAATTGTTGCTTTCCCTCCATCCTACAGGAGCTTCTGCGTCTGTTTGGCATTCCATATATCGAAGCTCCAATGGAAGCAGAGGCACAGTGTGCCATACTGGACCTTACTGACCAGACCTCTGGGACAATCACCGATGACAGTGATGTTTGGTTGTTTGGCGCACGACACGTTTATAAAAATTTCTTCAGCCAGAACAAATATGTAGAATATTATCAGTATATTGATTTGCAAAATGAGCTAGGTAAGCCTCAGGTATTGGTTTGTTAAACACAGTCTTTAATAAGACAGCGCTGCCATCTGTCTCTTTGAAATTGTGTTTTCTACAGAATTTTGTGTGTCTGTTATTACAATGCCTGTTCTTTGGGTAGTCTCTAAAGCCATTCAGTTAGGTTGCTGTTTTTACTGCCAACTGACCACCCTGAATATACAAACTCCTGCATTTCATATACTGAGTTAATGTGATGATCATCAAGGCTGGAGATATGAACTATGATATCAGTTCCTGGGTAAATGTTAGCATGACTTTCCTGATGTGGTAGGAAAATTATATTCTGATGTCATCAAATTTATAGTCTTCTGGAAATGGAAGTTAGTTTTGGGCATACTGACACATAATGTGTTAAAAGAGGATCAGAAATATGTGTATGCTATGTAAAACATTTTTCATTTAGTTAACACTGACAGATTTTTTCCTTCTTTCAGATTGCTCTTCAGACTAATCAAATTGTTGCTAATTTTGTTGAACTACTAAACTTCAGTGTCACATAGTGTATTAGGGAAAATATGAGCTGAGTTAAACTTGTTATTATGTCTTTTTCTAGCAGAATTCTTAAAATCAGTTTTGACACTTTCAAATTTGAGAGGCTATAGACTTTGAAGTAATATTTTAATGTCTTCATCATGTAACATTTCATACCATTTTTGTGTGATGAAAAATATATCTTTGGTTTCTTCTTCCAGCAAATTGAATGGAATATTTTTTCCCCTACTGAAGTATGCTACTGTAACTTACTTGGAAAGAATTGCTGTAAAAGCATGTGTGTGATTTTTAACTGTTATTAATGTAATAAGCCAGAGCTTTTATTTATTTATTGGGGAAAAATAGTCACCATCGGTCTTTGTGTCACATTCCTCTGCAGCCTTGTACTGCTACTTCTTTCCTATGCGTTGCACAATTCTTCTTTCTTAGCTCCGTTCTTGATAGATATCCTGACTAGCATGATGATGATCTTGCTTTGTGTGTTTAGAATCACGTGCCTCCTTTTCTGCATTGAATTTTTTTTAAAGTTATTTTTTATTTAAATCTAAATTATTGAAGCTGGTCACTAAAAATCAATCTGGTTGCCTCAAACCTTATATCAAGTAGAAGTGGTCGGCTGAGTTTTTCCTTCTTTCTGGCTGTTCCACAGGCTCTTCTGGCCTACTTAGTAACTGCACCAGCACAGAACAAAAGGCTCCCAGTTGGGGAACACTTAAGAAGCAGAGGCATTGATATTATGGGCTAGAATTCAAACAGAATGTTTTTAATTAAACATTTTTTTAGTAAAGCATTATTAAATTTGAGTCCGCATTAGATGGGAATATTACAGTAATTGGATAAAATAAATGTAAAAAAAATAAATCTCTTAGCAACCCTGAATTTCCCAAAGGTTTTGACATTAGACAATCATTTAGGTTGGAAAAGACCTCTGAGGTCATCGAGTCCAGCCTTTGATCACCACCTTACCAACTAGACTGTGGCACTGAGTGCCATGTCCAGTTGTTTCTTGAACACCTCCAGGGGTGGTGAATCCACCACCTCCCCAGGCAGCCTATTCCAATGTTTAACAACCCTTTTTGTGAAAAAATTCCTCTCGATGTCCATTGTAACAGTTTAATTTTGGCAAGATGTATTTGCCCAGTTAGCACAACTATTGGTGCTTGACCTAGCAGGAGCATATTTGTAGTGCTCTAGAATATAACTGAGCAAATTCTGATGTTGAACTAAATATAATTTTACAGAGTAAATGCCTTTGCTTTCCTTTTGATTTTTACCTTTCAGATAATATTTTTTAATTTGTAAGAGAATAAATGCTGAATCCACTGGTTTTATTTGGTTTATGCACTTTCTTTTACAGGGTTGGATAGAAGCAAGCTAATTAATTTGGCGTACTTGCTTGGAAGTGACTACACTGAGGGCATCCCAAATGTTGGCTTCGTAACAGCGATGGAGATTTTAAATGAATTTCCTGGGCATGGCTTAGAACCACTCTTAAAATTTGCGTACGCTTCATTCTATTTTGCTCTTTTCTCTCTCCATATTATGAAAATGAATATGCTTTGCTGCTGCTTAAGCATGCACCAAGACATATGACCATCTTTGACCATCATTAAGGAGACTAAGCTGCAAAACATGTGTCTCCATTATATCACTATTTGAAATGATAGGTAAATAAGGTGACATATTGATACAGCGATTACAATGAGTGAGCAATTACAGCAAAATAGAATAGCTGTAAAACTGTGTGACTGCCTCAGAGTTCATTGCAGAGCTGGATCCATAATGGAGCAGAGGTTTATTCTGCCTGAGTTTGTGAGAAGTTGCTATAGCTTGTTCATAGAGAAAAGAGGATGGATGACCTGGAAAGAGACAGACAGGTAGGCTGTGGGGAAGAACAAGATTTGAAGAGGGCCAAGGCAGTTGTATTGGCAAAGGCAAGGATGGTTAGAAGGTTTGGTTTTTTGTTTGGGTTTTTTGGTTGGTTGGTTGGTTTTGTTGGGGTTGGTTTGGTTTGGGTTTTCTTTTTGTTTTCTTTTTTTTCCCCTTTCATACCAAAAAAATCTCCAAAAATGATCCTTGTGTGTGGAAGCGAGGCTGAAGTTAGGGTCTTCTGTTTAGCAATTTATGGGGAATCCAGGTGATGTTTACTACTGTGGCTTACAATGACTGCATTTAATGTGTGTGTTTTGTCTTTTCTGCTTTCAGATTATTTATCACTTTGACCGTCCTTTATTTAGAAATTTTCTACCTCATACCTTGTAGCAACTGAAGTAGAGAGACTAAGGCTATTGAAATAAGCATGGTGGCTCTTGATACTTCCAATTATATGTTATGGAGGCAAATTAATAATCTCTGTTTTTCAGTGAGTGGTGGAATGAGGCTCAGAAGAATAAGAAATTGAGACCTAATCCACATGATACCAAGGTCAAGAAGAAACTGCGGGAGCTCCAGCTTTCTTCAGGTTTCCCAAATCCGGCAGTGGCAGAAGCGTACCTGAAGCCTGTGGTGGATGAGACAAGGAGTTCGTTCACCTGGGGGAAACCTGACTTAGAGCAGATCAGAGAATATCCTTTTACTGTATGGTAGGACTTGTTAGGTAAAAGTACTCAAAGTTCATAAAGTGTGTTAGTGAGTCAGTAATCGAGTGGCAAGTTCTTAACATCTCTTGGGTGTGAGGGGCCTCCAGCCCTATCTGCGTGCGCTTTCCTAAAATGACACCAGCTCTGGAATGGAAGGGAATGCAGCCATGCTTGTGTGGTACTCAAGGCTGCTGTGCCCTCCTAGAGAGTGGGCTGCTTTGCTTTGTGTGGAAAGAGAATCTTGTAGCTGGCCTAACTAATTAGTTTTGATCTTCCTGCTTCTGTAACTGTCCTGTGCTTGTTTCTAGACTTAGAGTGAGTGGGATTGTTTGCACACTCCTGGTGTATGTTTGCCATTTTTCATGAATAAGTCTCAAAGCCTAATCAGAAATGGTGTTTCAATCTGCACATTATCCCTAGTAATTCCCTGCATTTCTTCCAGTAATGTCTGTTTTTTGAATCTGTTGCAGTCTGAGCTGCAGTGGATTGTTGAAAAGTAGATGGCAATGCATGCAGAGCTAATAGTGTTTTAAACAGTAAATGGAATTTCCAGTGTGTGCAAGTGTAAAAATAAGGTTTATTTATAGGTATTTTGTCTTATGACAATACTGTATAGCCAAAGTGAGTTCTGTCTTCACTGAAACATGCCTTTGGAAGTGTTGATATTAGAGAAAAGGTTCTGCAACTATTGGAGATGTAACAGTGTGATTCGTGATGCATAGCGTAATACTGGAACAGTCCACATAAACCAGCTATTATAACTTAGAGTCTTTTCTCTAGTTTTATACTAGAAGAACTTTTGAATTGGAGCAACTTTCCGACAGACATTGTTTACTTGAGGAATTTTCATTTTACGTGTTTACACAATAGTAGTTAATAGCCATTTTGTAAAGTTCTTTGACTTTCTGCACATTCTGTAAGGATCACTTTGGCTGGACTACAACAAAGATAGATGGAATCCTTTTGCCTGTGATGAAACAACTGAATGTGCAGCAGGTAAAGTATAAAACCTATAGTTTAAGGGCAACTGGAAAATTGTGAGAAGCATTTTAAAATTAAGAGCAAGGATTTAAACTAAAATATGTTTCTCGAAAACTGGGCTTTGGTCATATGTTTTATAATCTTTATGTATATATATTTAAATCATTAAACATACTTCTCCAGACTTCATTGCTGTATGATTTGAGTGTGCTGTGAGGGACTCTACATAATTTCAATTGTTGGTCTCAAATTTTATTATCTATCAAGCACCTATCTCAAATCGAGGCTGCTGTTTCTTCTGGATGTAGTTGATGCTACAGGTGCCTCAAGCAACTTTAGTAATTTTAAACGACAATGTGCTGTCTCTAAAAAGTATTTATAAAAATACCCCTAAGGTTTTGGTGAAGTGATACTGCCCATTTGATGCCATACATATCCTTTGAGGAGGAATGCAGGCTGAACTGCTGAGCAAGTGCCCATTAATAATATTATTCTAATTTCCAAATAAATGTTCTGTCAACTTTAATAAAAGCTGAAAGGGAATAGTGATGCATACTGTGAAAACTGTCAAAGTCAGTTGTGAAATTGATCACCCAATCTCAGGCTGTTTTCTCCTTTTGTCATATACAAGGTAGGTATGTTGTCTAAACCAGTGTTCTAGGTTCTCTGTATCACTCAAAGGATTGAAAGGTACTAAACCCCATGGTTAAATAGTTATACTTTCAGGTTGACTGGAGCATCCTTTGGAAGCGTCTGTTTCTCCTAGACAATTTTAGGGAAAATATAGAGGACTAGCTTAGTCTCTACAATAAGCCTAGCTGTGGCTGAATAGCACAGATCCATCCTGTATGACTACTTCTAGTTCTACTCTTCAGAATTACACTGTAGCAGCATGTGGTACAACGAACTTGAATCAAATGACTGTGTGTTGCACTTGCAGGCACAAATGTGAAGTGCACTTACAACATTTACTTAGTAAACATTCTGCTGTTTTAACAGCTTGAAGCTAAGGATGTGTTTGTAAGGACATCCTTAAGAGCACTACAGAGGTTCTCTGTATTAGGATTGAAAATAGCAACATATGTCTAATCATCAGCAGCACAATGTTTATGAATTTCACTGGAGGTTGCTACTTATTTGGTTTCTGTAAAGGTTCTTGTTGTATAATTTATAATAAGGTATAGGTATTACTTAATAATGCATCTTATTGTTCACATCTATGTGCACATGTATTAATTTCATTAGTCCTTTGTCCTGCTTTAGTTTTGGGTGGCTTATAGCATAGCTGCGATAACAACTGAATTCCTATCCTATTCAAAGGTGTTTTTCTGTTTTATTTTTGATAGACTCAGCTTCGAATTGATTCATTCTTCAGACTAGAGCAGCATGAAAAACTAACTATTAAAAGTCAGAGACTGCGCAGAGCTGTGACTTGCCTGAAGAGAAAGGAAAAAGAAGCAGACGATGAAATTCAGGAGATCACTGCTGTTACAGAGATGGAACCTGAACAGCATGAGAAAACAAAAGGGGAAGGTACCACAGGCTGCGCAAATCTAACTGTGGCAACAAAAGCCCAGAGGGGAAAGAGAAGAAAACACTCAGATTCCAGAAAAGAATGTTTATATGGAGGTGGTTTTATTGGAAATTTGCATCTTTCAGAAACTTCTAGTGACTCCTCAGAGGACTCAGATAGTAGAGATTTAGGCAAGAGCAAAGGGAGGAAAAACACCTCTACGATAGAGACTGCAGACCATAAAGAGAAAAAGGGGTGCAGTAGCTCAAGTGATGAGGATGAAGACCTGGGAAATGTAGTCATGGTGACTGCCAAACCTGTGTTTGAGGGCAGAAAAAACAAATCACGGGGCAAGAGAGGAATAAGAAAGAAAAAGTCTTAAAGAAGAAAAGTAATAAAAAGGGCAGACTCTTGTGGCATTTATGATTTAAGCTTTGTAAATATTCTAATGAATTTTTGATAAAATATAATAAATTATTTCTATTTGTTATGTATTTGTCATGCATTTTCTGTCCAGACCTTAAATAGAAGGGATTCTAAGCAATGCAAAAACTAATTTTAGGACATTTACTCGTAAAGACCTAGATTGAACTTGATATAAGTTTTCTGGATTCAGATTTTAAAATTGAGCCAATATGTGATGTCCATTCATTTACATTCTGAGTTAATTGTTAAAATCACCTGCAATCTGTTGCTTCCTTAACTTAGAACTTAAATGAAATTTTGAAAACTACCTGGGTGATTTCTAGGTGTTGCAAGAAGGAAAATAAGTTCAATTAGTTTTGTTTTTCTTTTCCCTTCACTAAGCCTGTCTTGAAAGTAATGTTGTTTATTGAAGAGAGATGAAGCAAACTCTCGTAAAATCTCAAGGAAAAACACACAGTATAATAAGTCCTTACATAATCTGATGAGCAGTAATTGTTTATGTTCTGAATGTAAATGTCATGTTTCTAGATTTGGGTTTCCATGACCATATCAAAAGACAGTGTTTGTTTGAAAAAGTGGTGCAGCAACCCACTGGTTGCAGCACTCACATCAGATTAATTTGTGAGAGACAATGTGTTGGGCTCAGACTTCTCACACATCTCACCTCTTTGAATGATTGTAGAATTTATTTCTACCTCCTGTGGATTAAGGAGGAAAAGTACAGTCTTACTTTTATTCTCACATTACATTTTAGTCCTTCTTGCCTTTTTTTTTTGTCTTCTCATTTGATATTTCTACTGTGTTTCTCATTGTTTCATTGTTTGAAATCCAAGTCCATATATTTAAGTTTTGTATTAGATATTATCCTCCCCTAAAAGGATCAAGGGCTGACGTGAACTGGGTGCGATTTGACCCTCACAGTTGCAGAGAGTCTAATACTTCGTGTACAGTTTATATTGGGCAAAAATGATCCTCTTTAAACCTCTTTTCTAAAAGATTATAACATTTTAAGCAAATTCTCAGCCTGTACAGCCAGTTTACAGCACTAGTTTGTGAATCACTCATTGGTATTACTGAATTTTACTTTAAAAGTGTGTATCAGGTCTCAGTGAATTATTTAATAGTTTATAGGTCTAGAAGAGCTCCTGTTAATTTCTTCTGCTGAGTATGGTAAAGTACACACACCCTCACCTCTCTGTAGGGCTTGTTTAGTATTTTTGTACAATAATTTATCATTTTTCTGTAACACCTAGAAACCACAGTTGAGGTTGAAGTCTAATTTTTCTAAAAAATGTGTTAAGTAAGAGACGGTTCTTGTCCTGAATTGATTACACACTA
Source organism: Pipra filicauda (assembly GCF_003945595.2). Classification (NCBI taxonomy): domain Eukaryota; kingdom Metazoa; phylum Chordata; class Aves; order Passeriformes; family Pipridae; genus Pipra; species Pipra filicauda. The sequence continues at coordinate 1,547,814 of NW_024103718.1, forward strand.
AAACAGAGAAATCTTAGATAGCTGTAGTTGTTCTTATGGCAGTAAGTATTTGCAATCTGTTGAGTGAATAGACATTTGGAATATAGAGGAGTGTGATGCCTTAAAATCTATATTATATTAAATCGTAGTATAACTATATATATATAGTATAACTCACTAGTACTTTTAGTTTGCTAAGCACCTTTGTATTAGATTCCTAAAATGCTGTTAAACTCTTCCTGTCAAGAATTTCAAAGAAAATAATCAAAGAAATAATTTTCTGACAATTTTTAGTATAGAAAGGCAAAAAGCTATTCTTTAATTGAGGCGTTGTAGGTGCACAAACAATATTGTACCGACCATGGCACAGACCTTTACAATTTTATAATACCATCTAATTACAATATCTGGACATTACTTCATTGGTTACACCCATCCCCAAAACCGTCCCTCCCATCATCCCACCCTTGCCACACCTCTAAATCTGAGTTGGTGGTCTCAAAATGACAACCCCTTCCTCTCCACCTTCATCTTCCTTGTCCTCTGTGTCCTCCTTGGAACAGCTTCAAGGCTTCTAAGTAGTTTTATCTGGTTATATCAAGTGGTCTGACCCTGTTATGTCTCATTTTGAGTACATTTCTACAGATAAGGTGTTTTTCACCTTGCTAAAATCTTTGTTGAAATTAATCTAGTAGTGTGTGGATATTTATGCAAATTGACAGCTGTCTCATGGAGTAAAGCAGAGTAGGATTTTGGGAGTTGTGTTGTCACAGTTTTGCATTCTAACGTGACCACCCCTGCTGCCAATGCACCCCCTGCCCCTTAGTAAATTTAAATCTGTGCTTTGGGAGACCCTTTTGACTGAGGAATGATATGCTCTGTGGTTACTTTTTAGTAACACTGAGTGTTACATCCTGCCACTATTTATTTTGTAAAAAATACTCCCAAGTTGGTTACTTTGTTGGTTGGAGCTCCCTTGAGTGGGTGACTGGTGCTGTTACGAAATCCACTCCCTTATGTAAGGGACATGGTGTGCGGTGCCCTCTTTGTGCTCGTCCTGCAGCTGTCAGGATTTATTATTGCTCCCACTGTGGGGATGTTGGCAATGTGTGACACAGGCTTCGGGACACGCTCCTGCCTGTGGCTGCCCTGGAGGGAAGAGACCAGGCAGATAAGGACATTGCTGTTTGAGCACCATCTTCGGAAAGCTGCAAGAGATTCAGGTAACATTGACTGAAATGCGGTGGATGCCAGTGATATTTCACTTGTCTGTGTCTTATACTCTAAATTATTTTGTATCCTTTGCTTTAAACAGCAAAACTGAGCTGTTCTGCTCTGTTTAATTGCTTGTAGCACCCTTGAATGTGTATGTTAAACTCAGACAGATTGCTATGTTGTTCAGTGTACTTCAAAGGATATTTTTAGAATGACATAAAAAGTGTAGAGGATCACAAAATAAAAAGGCTTTCCCTTGTAGGATGATTTTACAGTGCAATGTTGCTTATCCTTTAGAATGCAAAAGGACTGATTATTAACCATTTCTTTTGTCTTCTAATGTGAAGAAAATTTGTCTTTTTTATTCTTCTGAGGTAGATGACAAGCTGATGGATGTGTGTAGCATTTTCTGCTTAATGTCCCAGTAGTTTCTTATGCTACTTGTTATTCTGCAGATGCATACAAAGACTTCAAATTCCATTGAATCTCTTTTTTGTTCCTCATCTAATGATGTTGCTATAGCTAAGTTCGTGTGTAGACACAAAAATAATGTCAATAATTTTCTTCTAGGTGTTACGGTAACATGTAGAAACCTCCAAAGATATTTTTCACCTTCAAACAGGTTAATGGCTGCTGGTATTGTAGTAGTAAAGTTAAACATTAAACGTGTGTCTTTGGTAGCGTGAAGTCAAAAGGGCATGGTGCATCCTCTCTAAAAGGAAAGGGCTATTCCATACTGTGCTTTTTCACTTGAAGTTTTGAGACAAAAACCTGCCTAGGACTTTGCACTGTGAGAAAGATTCTTGGTATTCAGCATTTTTTTTTTTACTTTGATTGTCCTTTTTTTTTTCTTTTCACTGTATAGAGATATTCCTTCACCTATTGCCTTATTTAATTGCATTCCTGTCGGGTCTTTAAACATGTGTAGGTTATTAACTGTATACTGCCTGTAACCATTCCAGCAAAAATCAGTTAAATCTGCACATAACAGTGGAAATTTAATAATTTTTGAAGTTTTAATTTAATTTTTAAAGCACTGATTTATTTTTTTTTAATTCCTATGAACTCAGTGTTCTTCCTAATTGTAAAATATCAAGAATTGGAGATGATTGCTTCTGTCTACTTTTCTACAGACAGCAAAAATTGTACTGTCCTCTGTCATACTTTTCCTATTATTTTTTCTCTGGAGTCTTTGTGTTTTGTGACTGTTTATATAGGCACATATGCTTTCTGTTTAGCATGTTATTTGTAGATCTTGCTTCTTACTTATTCTCATATGCAAATTTATTCAAACAAGATTAGATCCTTAAGGTGCAGTTTTTCATGTCTTTCAGACACTTATTGCTACCTTTCCTTTCAATCCTTTATAAGCCTACGAACCCTGATTTTAGTTTGTTCTAATTTTAAGATTTCATATAATAGTTTTAAACATTTATCAAAGCTCTTTATCTCTCATTTTTAAAAAAATCTGCTCTTTTGCCTCTTTGAGAGTATAAGAGTTGAACTTATTTGGTTCTGGTTCTTTTATGCCTTGAATATTGATACTTATGTGTCTACATGTTTTTATCATCTATATAAGTAAATTATAGCATAATACATGTAAAAAGAATTTTCTTTTTTAATTAAGTGTTTGTGGGGAAAAAGAAATAAGGTACTTATTTCTTACATTATTCAGGCAGGCTTGTGTTTCTCTGTCCCAGGGTTTGTGACTTGGTATGGATTTGACATCATCACAACATAATTATCTACAAAATGAACTGGTAAGAGAATTGGAAAGACAAGAAGGTAAAATGTTTCTTATTTCATTATTTTTCCTTGTTGCACTTAAGAATATTGTTAAGTATAAGGAACAAAGTGTCTGGCTGACAGTGAGCTATCTTCTCATTCATTTTTTCTGAAGAACTGTGTTTATGCCACTTGTGCAGAAAATACAACAGATAGCGCTGTTGTATTCTAGCTATGCAGTGGGTATCTTAAGTATGTTACACCTGCGTACTCTTGTCCTGGCAGTTTCCTACCAGTGCCTGGCATCTGTCCTCCAGCTACTTGCCTGTGACTGGTTCCAGGAAATGAAGCTGTGACTATGATCAAGCTATTCAGAGAGGTTTGTTTACGGGCTGTCAGTTAGGGAGAATTGGTTATTACAAGCTTGGTTTCTGTCCAGACAGTCTCAGACCTAATCTTTCAAATCCCTCAGGGGCTACTGACAGCTTTTCTTCTTCAGCACTTTCATGGCTGCACATCTTTCAAGATCCTAAAGTATTGTAAGTAGTCCCCTTTTTAGCAGTCACCAGGAGTAGACAAGGTTTTAGGGCAAGTGCATGTGTTTTGCGGTGGGGTCTAGTTATGTTCTACATAACATGTGTGAAAGGAAGAGGGGTTTAAAATTATTTTATTTTTCATAATATTTTTGTTTAAAATCTCAGCTGAGTTGTGGTCCATGTACAGCCAAGCTTTTGGGTTTCTGTTTTCTCAAGACAGATCAGCATGCAGTTTTGCTTTGCTACCTGTTCAGTGAGGCAACATGGAGCTTTGGGCATGACTGCAATACTTAAAATGAATTATTTTCTCATTAAAACTAATGTTTGTTGTTTCACTTTCAAATACTTTTTTTGGAGTACCCCAAACTGATGACCTTCTCTGGAAAGCTGATGTTGCACAAGAGGATGTCTGATAGCAATTGGTATAGGTTGCTGTTCTACAAAGCACTGTTCAAGTGTCTTAATTTGGAGATTTTCTTTAATGCAATTGTCTTTCCTTTTGTCTAATTCTGATTTGAACAAAGAGCTCAAGTTGATCCTATGCAATGAAGCATGATTATTAGGAGAAGAATTATCTAGAAGAATAAATGTTAAAGATAGATCTACTAAAGACTGAAATATTGATGCCTGTCATTGTGTGTTCCATAGTACACGAGGGCTGAAATGAAGTTCCACAGTCATTTCTATGCTTCTGAAAGCTTGAGTGTCCAATACAGATATTCTCTTCATGCAGGATTCAGGACAGGGAAGAGTGAGGCTGCATATAATTTCTTTGGGTTTTAAATTATGAAAATAAATTGAATTCTAGGACATTAGGTCAATGTAAGCAAATTAGTCAGTAGAATATTTAGATCAAATGCAGAAATACATTCCACTTAGCTAACAGAGGAACTGTGTCGATAGCAATGACAGGTGGTTCTCTTCCATGTCTAGAAACACTAGTTTAAGAGAATGAGGAGACATGAGTGGAAAATGGAATATCTTCAAAGTTTCATCTGACACCATACTTTGGCATCTTAAATTCCATGCCAGGTTCTGGAAGTAAAGGGTGCTGAACCTGCTGCATGGAGATTTACCTGCTCAATCACTCTGAGCCTGTGCCTTCCCTGTTCTTATCCTTTTTCTTTACTGCCTTCACCATCCCTATTTCATTATTTCACCTACCCAGTCTCAATATCTGTTTCTCAGGGTTCTTATTCTAGTTCAGTTTCTATGCAAGTTCCAGTCATGGGATCATAGAATCACAAAATATTTTGGGTTGGAAGAGACCTTAAAGACCATGCAGTTCCAACCTCTCTACCATGGGCAGAGACACCTTCCACTAGACCAGATTGCTCAAAGCCCCATCCATCCTGGTCTTGAACACTTCCATGGATGAGGCATCCACAGCTTCTCTGGGCAACCTGTTCCAGTGTTGCACCACTCTCACAGTCTGAGCTCTTTATCTTTGGTGCCTTCCCCTTTGCTTCTTAATTAACTCATCATAAGTTCTTCAGTTTAAAACTCCTTATTTTTGTTCACGATTCCCATTACTACTGGTTCTCAACTTACAGGTAGGTTCTCACCCAGTCTGATCCTTCCTCGTGTGTCTTTATCCAATCAGTTCTCCACATCTGCATTATTAGATGTCTCCTTTCTTTCCTCACATAATTTATCCCGATCATTAGCTTTAAGTTTCCTTGGCTAAATGTTTCTAAGATCAGATTCTACCACTCCCATCCAAATTTCTTGGGATACTAGATTACTTTACCCCAGTTGCATCGTGTAAATTTAGCCCAGAATAACTTTACGTCTGAGACAGAAGGAGGAGGACAAGTTTGCAAGGCATACTTGTCCTTGACAGTCCATCGTTGCAGTTCACTTGGCCAGGCCTTAGTTTTTAATCCATAAATATCTGAGAAAATGCTGACCTAGTAACCGTCTAATAACTCCTGACACTTTAGAAGGGACACACTCCTTCTACTCACCCTGCTTGACAGATGTCCTAATTGATGGCAATTCCTGCCATCATGTCAAGTACCTTTTTGTGAAGTCCAGAAAGGTGCCTTAAACAGGACATACTTGGAATGGAGGAAAATGAGAATCAGTCTAACCCTGTAATTTAGAAATTAAGATATTCAGCTGGGAAGAGGAGTGACCTATTTCCTAGGTCTAGTTCTAAAGATACTACTTCTCTTTCTCATTCCCTTTCCTGCTGACACTTTCCCACTGACTTCATAGACTTAGCTGTAAACTGTGAAAAATATCCTGGGACCTGAGCATGGAGTCCAAGTTTGCCTTTCACAACTGAGTGCCCAATTTGTAGTTGGGCTTTTCCTTGCTTATTGTCCTTCTAGCATGATTCTTGCAATCCAGGTTTTCTGATGGCCCACCTCTGGTGGTGATGGAGGGGAGGGGAAGCACCTGGTTCTGTAGGATGGCTGGAACACACCCCTTGTGTGAGTTCTGAATTTGAATTCTTCTGAGGAAGATCCAGCACTCAGTTCCTCCATTTTGAGTTCCTCAATCACTGAACCATTCTTTATATAGTGGACTTTGCAATTTATAGTGCTGGTTAAATAAAGAGCTTATTTATACTATATAGAAATAACACTTTTGCAATATCTTCCCACACCACCTGACTTCCCTTCTTTCACCTTCCTTCTTTTTCATTTTTATTCTTGTCTTTTTGCTTTGAATTATGCTTCTATCTTAAGATTAAAAACCAACCAAACCCACAAAAAAACATATAACCTCTTACATTAACGCTCACCCTAAAAGCATTAATGCTCATCCTAAAAGCATTAATGCCTACATACACACACACTCCAACTCATGGAAGTCACACCATTAGTTACCTACATTTTTTTCTTCATTGCAAGATTGAGAAATAGCAGAATTAAAATTCTACTCCTCTTAGGCAACAAGCTGTTTCTAAACCAAAAAAAGTCTAAAAGAGGTAGTTTAGAATAAGACCTCAGTGTAACTCAATTAAGGAGTGACTAGAAATAAATGGCACCTTCACAGCAAAACAGAATAGTCTAGAAATAACTCTTCTCTTTATTTATCTCTTGAATGTCTTGCAGTAAGTTACCTCTGAGCTCTTTTGTTTGAAAGTGGCAACATTCAAGTACTCTAGTAAACATCAGTAAAAATTCATTAATTTAACACTTCTGTGTTCCTTTTCTCTCCCCACAAGAAGTAGACCCACTTTCATTGAAGACATTGCTAAGCTCAAGTGGAAACTTCTTGGATATGGATAGAGCAGAAGTTGGAGGCAACACTCAACAAATAATCAAAGTATACATCAACTCTGTAGAGAACTCTGCAACTTATTCTACCCTCTCAGCCATGTGCCCGTCTTTCCTATTTTCACTTCTCTAATCTTTGCACTAACTGCAGTTTGACAATAAATAATATTTTTCAACTGCCACATGGAAAAGGTGGCATGGATTGGTGTTTTTAGTTTATTTCAGGTCCTTTATTCAAAGATGTATTTTAGAAACCTAGAATTATTGGTAGGTGAAAACTGATGGCATTTTCTTGAGTCTCTTTCTATCCATCAGGAAGTTGGTTGCCTTTTCTAATATACATTAAACCATCTAATTTAAAGTTACAATCTTTTGTTGTCAAAGTCAAATAATTTAGTTATTTTTAGCTGCAGAGCTTTGACCTGAAGGTGTTTCCAATGACAGACAAACATGATGAAGTAACAGGGGAAGTACTTCACATATTAGAATTCATTATGTGTCCCTGAGATGGACACTATGGTACTTCTATTTTCAACCTTTTAATAGATTTTAAATGACCTGTGACTTGGATAGGACTAGGATAGCAGTGGTGTAAATTCCAAATTTACAAGTGCCTCTCAAGCCTGGGCAAATACATAGACTGGATACTGTGAGCGTACCCCTCTTCAGTTCTTGTGTCCTCATGCTCTGAGCTAAGTGCATTTTGTCTTTTGACTGAGAAGAGGCTGCCTGTGGTGGCAGTTGTGTATTTCTGCATTTCAAAGTATAAAATTTCAAGTATTATATTACCCTGACATAGTATCTCAGATTAATCAATATAATACACTTCTTCATTGCCATCGTTTCAGCAGGTTGAACTTGTAATGAATGTACTGCTAACACTTACATGATGATCTCCCTTTTTGTAGGTAGGGATGAAATAAGGAAAAATTAACTGTCATTTAGACAAGTATTTCAATGGTACTTTGCTTTATATTCTTAGAAAGGTATAGGTTACATCTGACTTCTGTGAAGTCAAGAACATGATTAGATTTCCCTCCTAACCCCTTCCTTTAAAGGTCCTCAGGCTGGAATAGAATGAAATAGAAATAAGTGGAATGACATAAAGATACTAAAGGGATACTACCTGGAATTTAGGGACTATTTTGTGATTCAGGATTTTGTATGTTTCCATGGAGCCATCTGTAATGCTTGCAGGAGCAGGGCTCTGATCTGGAGATATCAGTAGCTCAGTAAAAATTCTGAGATGCTAGAGTCCCTTAGTATTGAGACCTTTCTGGTTTTTTTTGGGGGTAAACTTGGTCTGAGCCATTGGAAATACCCATATGGATTCACAGGAATACCTTCTGATGATTTCTATCAGTGGAGTAATGTAACTCTTCTCCGGTCATCTCTTACAGTTACAGAAGTGGTGGCAGATTTGTTCCCTCACCAATCTTTCTGCAGGTATCCTCTTGACTTTGGGATATATAGATAGCTATTTTATACATATATATGTATATATATATATATGCTATGTGTATTATATATATCATGTCCATATGATATATATAAAATACATCTTAAATACTTAGTTTGTATGACTCCAGTCCCATGTGTCCAGAGCGGGGGGATCTAAAGAGTCCTGGATATTACAAATTACTTTTTTTCATTATTCAATCAGTAATATCAGCACAGGTAGTCCTCTTGTGTTCATCAGACCCTGACATAATTGCTGAGAAGTCATGGAGGACTTCTCCACGTATGTCTTCACAGCTGTTGATACATGGTATTAAAATATTTGTAAGTACAAATATTTATGCTACATTTTAAATCTAAACTCCATAGGTGAGATTATATTGCTTCTGAAGAAGGGAGAGTATGTTGTTGTAGGGCTGAACTTTGTGAGGTCAAGTTCATGCTTAAGTCTTGAATTTCATTCCTTTTGCCAGTTGGAGAAGATCCATCAAAGCTGGAGAGAATCGGAAAATGATTGGATCTTATTTCCTTATGACCTTGGGCTGTGACACCATTTGACCTCAAGAGATTAAATAGGGTCAGAGCAGCACTTGAAAGAGGCTAACATGTATTTTTTTTCTGTAGGCTGTTTTGATGAATCAGTGGTTGAAACTGTGGTTTCTGAATTAATGCTGTTCTAATCCACTAGCAAAGTATTTGGAATATGTTTTGTTACTCTGTGTGCTATTTGTGAGTGAGTCTGAAAATGGATGTTAACTGCTAGTATCTTCTTAATAGCTTTCATGTATAAGGGTCATTTTACTTTTTTAGCCACATTTTAATTCAGGTATTTAGACAATGGTAACTTTTTTTTTTAATGTAATTTTGATTTACCCCCCTTGTCTTTGCTGTTTTCCCTGCATTTTAAGTGCTGTTTTATGGTGCCTATCTCTGCTTGCTTTTCATTCTGTGGAGAATGCAATAATGTAAGCAATATCATTAGTTATGCAAAGAGAGATTTAACATATGCTATTAATTGATGGATACTTAACTGAATTTTAAGGTTACCATTTCCTAGTGGAGCTATATACTTCCAGGCATGTTTTTATGTGACAAGTCGTGTAAAGGGAACAGCTGATCATGTAGCTGGTTTCTAAACAAGTGCTATTTCTACTCATTCTAATCAAAAAGTGTGAAGATAAAGACAGCTTTCTGCGTTGTTAAAGAAAAAAATGCTGCAGTTTGCAACTTTTTTCATTCTAACCTGGTCTATCTCCTGTTATTTTCTTCTGCCTTTCCTTCCCACTTGAAGGACTTCTCCAGGTCTGTCTCAGCAGAACTCACATCCTTTTCTTTCTTTAAGTTTTGTTGTAACAAGACAACTAAAGTCACATTTTAACATTTTACTTGTGAATGTGTCAGCAAAATCCTCTGGCTCCCTACACAAGATTTTGCAGCTTGACACAAGTTTCTCTAACTAACCTGCCACTGACTTCACAACTCCGGTCTTCCACCTGATTTAGTATGTCTCTTTGGAAAACTGTGTTTGCATTTCAGTTGTAATAATGATGATTGCTTTGCCTTTGAGAATGATGCTTTCGTTCTTTTGATGTGGTTGATACAGTGCCAGATGTGTCAGCAGTACCTGAGTTTTTTTCCCTCAGCCCTGATATTGATGTAAAATGCAGGGAGTTCAAACAACACACTCCAAAGATTTTTGACTCCAAGGTTAGACTTCTATAATAAACAATACTTTATCTGAAGTATTTCAAAGAACACTTAAGAAATTAGCCTATTAGGCATAAAGTCTTAAGCAACTTAAAGACATTAAAATTCTATTTCTTAAAGAATTTCAGCAGCTATAGATGGGAACTTCTTTGTGAACACAAGTTCAAGACCAAAGGAGTGCTATCTGTTTCACTAAGAAAAACTATCTCAATTTCTGTGTTACCTGAACAGGATCAGATTGCCTCATTTTACTATAAATAAGGTTTTAGACTTGAAACTCCAGTGGTTTCTTTGTATACATGCTCATGCAAATAGATAAATAGGCTGAAGAAAATCATTCTATATACATATACATACCACTTTCATGCCTCTCCACATCACAGAAGAGGAGTGAGGGCAAACCTACCTGGTCAAGCACAGGCAAATGAAGAGGGGAGGATCCAGTCCTAGCAGACCTTTAAGTTCTGACAGTTCAGAATGGGTGCTTGAGTAGTATTGCTGGAAATGCTCATTATGCACTTCCATACTTAGAAGAATTGACAGCCAAGTCATTCAAGCCACCTCCTCTCTTGTCTGATCCTGTTCTACTGATGAGTCTTTCTTTTTGTCTTAAAACGTCGTTAGAATCATTCATTGAGCCATAATTTCAGTTTGTTTTTTTTTAACAAGAGAATATGAACACAGAGATAAACACTTCCAGGAGCATAACTTCCTTTTGGCTTTTTACATCTGTTATCAAGAAACTAGCTTGATCAAAGTACCAGCAGAATTTTCTTAGTGTTTTCAGGTATTAGAAGACTTCATCTCACTTGGATTTTACTTACTCTTATAGTAATTTTTGTGTCACTTGACAGATTTTCCATTAGTTCTTTATTTTTCTGTTCTGACTGCTCTGAAGGCAGTTACAGAAAAATTAACTTCTTTCCCTTTGCATAATGCCACAAGAAGTTAGTTTGAAAGATATAAAGCAACAAACAGAGGAGTGTCTTTTGCAGTATGTAAACTTGTATGAAGGAAAGTGAATCTGACTAAAAGTCTGCACTCCTTATTTTGTCAGCACTCTTCATCAGGATCATTAGAATCCCAGGCCTGATAAAGTTTCTCAGGTTTTAAAGCCTGCCTACCATATGGTAACTCTGATGAAACAGATACTCTTCTTTATTCTTCACTATACTAGTATCATCTTAAGGGGAAATAAAAAAAAATAAAAAATTGCGTAAGCTTCTCCAGGGAACTCACCTGGAGGATTACCAAAGGGATAAGATGGGCAAAAATTTAAATGGTGTTATTAATCAGCAGATTGGGCATTCTTCCTTTAGGAGTGCCAACGGTTTAGCTCAGGAAGGAAGCAGTGGCCTACAAACTCTGTTAGTGTAGGTGCTACACAAGGCTGAAATAGAAAGTTTGCTGATCACGTAGGGAATAGATGGGAAATGTTTATTAAGCGCTAGAGGGGCAGCTGTAATACTGCTAAAGTTTTATAGATCTTCTGGCAGAAGCTTTGTAAGTTAAGACTTAATAAGTTACCAGCTTCTCAACAAAATTGGATCAAAAACTGATGTCAGGGGAGGAAGAATCAAGAAAAATGGCTGTAATTGAGAAGTAATAGAAAGAATAGCTTTTACTTCCCAGCTAGTAATGATCGCAGAACAAGATCAGACTGCTCCAAGCAATAGGAGAAGATTAAAAGCAGTCTGTATCTGGTATGCTTGGAAACAGGACGATATATTAAATACACTTATGATATGAGTAATAAGACAGCTTTATATTATTTCTTTAATTAAAAAAAAAAGATTAATTTTGCCCTGAAGCAGCATTTCTCTGACATTTAATTCATGTTTGCCAAGAGCTCCCTGATTACAGGCACAATGACTCATGTGTTTTCTCTCAGCTTAGCATTAGAGGCTTGAAGAAGATATAATGGGCTGACACATACTACTTTTCCTAACATTTTAGAATACCAAAGTTTCAGTGTTGAGCATTTTATTTTAGTTATCTTTATAAAATTTATAAAAACCTGTTTGTATTTTTTTTCCAGTAGAATATGCACTGCATTATTTTTAATTTTGCTGTATCCCATGATTAGGGTTCTCCCCTCACAATAAATTCTTGGAGTACTGTGGTTGGTTAGTTGGTTTTTGTTGGGGTTTTGTGTCTTAGGGTCAACATACTAAGATTGAATATTTTTGCTTTTTCTTCTTCATTTGTTGCTTTTCTCTAGTCTCCTCTGATACTTAAAGTTGAGTTACAAGCTTAAAGCACTGGCTAATGAGCCTGAACATCTTCCTCATGTAATTTTGTTTGGTATCATCTTTTTCTTAGTTCACTCCTGCTTTTGTTCCTTGGGCCTTGTATCACAAGGAAGGGAGAGAGACTTTGTCAATATGTTAGCAATAAAATTACTGAGGCATATGGCAAAACAAGTGACGACACTTGTGGCTGTCATGTCCTGTGACTGCAATGATTTGAGGGAGAAGAAAATATGAAGAATCTTTGGTAGACCAATGTGTTTTATGCTGTTGAAAGCATAAATGTTTTCATTTTTAACAGCATTTGGGCCTACAATTTCCATGCAGATCCTGATATTGATATCTGTGATTTTGTTGGGGGCTGCAGGCTTGATCCAGAAACTCTGCTTTGGACAAGGTGGTAACCCAGTTATCTAAATCTCTAGCATGCTTTCTAGAAGGTGTAGCTTGTAAACATGTTTTGTTTTAGCTGATTTGCCAGCAGATCGTAGTTGGCACTGAAAGCAAAATTCTTGTGAAAACTTGGAATGAATCTAGACTTTGCTAAGAAAATGTTCTAGACAACTTCACTTACATATTTCTTTTCCTAACATTGTGGTGCTGCTTTGTGTGATGATGGCAAAACTGAAACTAGCTTGGTATGCAGCTAAAAAAGAATGAATCCTCTCCTGTTAGAAGAGTTATCCAAGATTATGTTAGCTAGCATAAATATCCTTTGCTTAGCAACAGGAATGGCATTCAGGATATCAAGCCAACTGGAAAAAATACCTCTGACAGGGCTCTGTTGGGGTGGGTGGATAAGCTTTCCTGATAACACTAGTGCTTTCACTCCTGTCTGTTATAATTTGTGTTGATAGGATCTGTTTCACAAGTTTTGTGACAGACTTATAAATGATACTCTGCCTCCTTTTGTTTACTGTCAAAAAGAACCATAATGTGGGGAAAGTGATTAGCAAAAGGATATGGAAAATAATGAAAAATCTGGGCACATAAGACCATGAGTACCTATACTAGGGCAGCTGTTCTTGAAGGGAAAAAGAAGTTTAAAAATTTCCTTTGGATTGCTGAAAGGAAAAACAACGTATGGTGACATTTCCCTTCTTTACTTTTTATGAACTTAGCTGCTTCAGCAAAATAGAAAGAAATTATTTAGTCATAAAACTTAAAACTTCAATTAGAATTCAGGAGAATTGTCATATATCATGCAAACTGCTAATGGTGAAATGTATTTTTATTTACAGATGTAATTCATGTTCTTGCTTCCAAATAAACTTTTCAACATGAATTGGTAGTTTCATTATCAGTCCACTCAGCCTGTTTGACTTTTTATACTTTTTCTTCCAGGGGAAAAAGAGGATGAACAGATAGTTGCAGAAATCATGAGGAGGCGGTTTTTTCCTGCTCTTATAACTCATGAGAACTGGGAAGGCTTTCACTTTGCTGGCCATGAGATAAGAATTACAGAAGCCACTGATTGTTATGGGGCAGTCGTCTGGCCATCGGTACAATATTTTTGCAGTATTGTTATTTTTTATTTTTGGAGTCTTGTAGCACTTTTTAATTTGTTTTGTAGGACAAATATGTTTTATTATATGTTGTAAACTCAAGGAAATAATTCTGTGCTTCTCTGTCTCTGTTCTGGAAATCTCAAACCTGAACTTAACCTGATTTTGTTTGAATTTGTGGTTCTGAAAGCTTAGATGGTATTTCTTCTTTGTGCCCCAGTCATACAAGGTGTATGATCTTGTGTCCCCTCCTCATTTACCAGTAACTTTTGATTCTATTAGGCAATTACATGCATATTTTGAAGGAAATATGGCAGTTTTATGATTATTGCATTTCTGTACGTTTTGTAAATACAGATGACTGTGTATCAGGCAGATCCAGGTTGTGGAAACCACTATGCTACACGCTCACAAGATATTAGCACTCACAGAAGCTACGCAGGCTACTCATGTAAGAAACAAATTTACCATATAAATATGTAGACAAGGGAAAAGGAGCTTTCAGTTGCTTAAGCAGCCAGAAATATAGTGGGAGAGAACCATTGTCCTTGGCTCTTGCTATAAGAACCGTGAGCACATCCACCATACAAGAAGCCTTCTTCAAGGTTTTGAATCTGTACAATGTAGCTAACTGACTGTTTGGAAATAATTAAGACTGAAAGAATGCACCAAGAGGTGCCACGATAAACCATTGACACTTGTGGCTTTCAGGGAACAGTCCCTGTAGGAGAGACCCACGAGGCTCCATTTCTGTCCCAGCTGTATCAGCGTCCCAGGTTCATACTGTTTTTAAGAAGTATGGCTATAGTTCAGCTGCGATATTCCTTATTTTAGGAGATCTGGACAAATAATCTCTACTATATGTTTTAGTGATGTCAGTGCATGTCCTCATGGAAAGTTTGGCTGGCTGCTGATTATTCTCACAGAATCATGGGCTTCATTGAAAAGCACCTTTTTTTTTTTTTTCCTGGAGGGGCTTAGCCAGTTTTGCTGTGTAAGGAAGACAACCTTTCAATCTATGTTTCTTGATGTTCTCCCTTCCTCTTGATCTAGCTTTACTTGAACTCTTATGAAAAATGTCAGCCAAATTTGTCAAGAGGGGAGAAACTTTAATGAAAATAAAGTTTCTGTATGTTTCATGGGAAGGCAGAACTCTCAGGAACTTTGATTTTGCTAGCTGGTTTCTACAGCAGAATAGGGTGAACTCTGAGGGAAGGAATTATAGGAATTTATGGAATAACAGGAAATCCTAATATAATGTGCCAAATATTAGTCAAATATCAGACCCAATCTATAGGAACCTGACTTTAATTAGTCCTAGTTCTCACAGACTTGTTTCTTTACCAAAGTTCGCATTACCTACTCTTTCATGGTCTGAATTAAGAGGTAGAAAACAAAAACTTTGTTCGAATTTCTAGAATGTTAACACTGGGTCAACACTCCTGTTCCTTTCCTTCTACTTCTTAATTAGTTAAAAGCAAAACTAAGAGTGTAATTTTATTGTGCCAGACCAAGCCACTAATAATAACCTTTCCAAATGGCAAGAGGATGTGGCAACCATCATATATATTTGTCAGTGGAGACTATGTAATTGTCATCATCTGGGGAAAAATATGGGAGACAAGCTCGAAACTATCTTTGCCAGAGAAATAAAGTTAACAATTTCTATTTCAACAGTGAACTAAAATTCATTGATTAGTGTGAGACAGGGCAGATAGACTGAAGGGGCTTCTTAATCACAGTTTATAAATACTTGTGTAAGGAGTCTGTTGTAGAGGGCTCTTTGTGGCTATATTTGCTATGAAAGTTTGCTAAGCTTAACGAGGTAAGCACATAGAAACTGAAAACAAACTGAACTGGAAGAAAAGGGGGTAAATCTATTCGTCCCTTTTGAATCATTATGATAATTAATTATTTGTAGAAATAATTTACCACTGGAAAACTTAACAAGGGTCATTGTGGATTTTCTCTCACAAGCAGTCCTTATGTCAGGATCTCTTTGTAAAGGACACCTTTTAAATCAATCAGAAGTTCCAGTTATAAGCAGGAATTGCTGACTGTAATTTTACAGCTCATGTTATGCATAATGACAGATTATCTAATTGTAGTTGTTCCTTCTGGCTGTAATAATTTACTAACCTACATGGAGGCATGTTGTGGCATTTATTTTGTGACCTATAGAGCTCAAAGATCATAGTGAACTGTGATCCTTTAGGGATAGTGTTTAAATGGATATTGCTCATTTGAACAGACAACAGGTTTTTTGCATGCTTTTGAATGACAATGCATATTTAGTGAAGGGGTTTATTTAATTAATTTATTCAGTATGTTCACGGATTTCCTCCACTACAGGCTCTTGTTCTGTGTTATTTTTTGGAAACTAATTCTAAACAATACAATTTGGTTGACAAAAATGTGATTGAAATTGGAGCTGGAACTGGGTTGGTCTCCATAGTAGCCAGCTTACTGGGTGAGTATGTGCCATTGCTGTTATGGTCTTAGAAATAGCTCTCAGATGAATAGTGGAGGACAAAGGAAGTGGCTTAGTTCTTCTAAAAAGCTGTTGTTTGAGAGCTTCCCAGACCGAGAAACAGTAAATTCTAATTGGAAACATGCTTTGTCACTTTTTTTTTTGTCTGAGTGTATTGATGCAAGAAAGGAATAAATATATTGTCATTAACTGTGTTAAACAGAGGACCAAAATAAGAAATTAGTGGCTTCACAGGATGTCAGTTGGAGCCAGATGTAAGTACGACCAATGCACCCCCTTCCATTTACCAAAGAAGCTCGTAGATGCCAGGTCACTTTCTATCCATTTGTGTTTCAGTATTTTCCTTCAACATCTTGATTTTTCTGCTACAGACACTGTTGTGTTTTCTCTCATGGTAACCTATTCTTCCTCAAGAGTATTCCAAGTCAGTGGTGTCTGCATTTTAACAGAACTTTAGCTTTCTGTAGTCTGAGAAAGCTTCTTTCTCTGTGAAAAGGAAGAAACCTGAGGCAATGCTTAAATCTTATGCTGACTTCTTGGAGTCAGTAACTGGTATTCCTCTATCCTTAGCTGGTCACTGTACTTTTAACCAATGTGATATCAAGACACAATAAGTATATAATTTCTCCCCACCAGCTGCACTTAGATGGCAATCTGTAGAATAGAACTATCACAAACCAAGTATTTATTTCAAGCACAATGTCTAAGAGTTATTGGGAGCATTTACATTGTTCTGTTAGCCTCAGTGAGAGCTATTTGATAAAACGAGTTCCTTGTGCAGTGGCTTTTGTGAATGGACTTTTACTCAAGTCTTGAAGTATATTAAAATGTTACATTTGTTTTCTCCATGTCACAGGTGCCCTTGTGACTGCCACAGATTTGCCAGAATTACTGGGAAACCTTCAGCACAACGTTCTCCGTAATACAAAGCTGAAAAGCAAGCACCAGCCTTGTGTTAAGGAATTGTCTTGGGGAATTGATCTGGAAAAGAACTTTCCTAGGTCTTCCTGTCATTTTGACTACATTATGGCTGCTGATGTAGTTTACCACCATCCGTTCCTGGATGAACTCCTCCTAACTTTTGATCACTTGTGCAAGAATGATACTGTTATTCTGTGGGCTATGAAATTTAGGTTAGAGAAAGAGAACAAATTTGTGGACAGATTTCAGACCCTGTTTGACTTAGAGATGATTTCTAATTTCCCCAGTTTGAACATAACCTTGTATAAAGCAATGAGGAAAGACAGCATGAAAGCCAACCTTCCAAACTGATGGCCTGAAAGTGAGATATAGGAAGGTGACAGTTTCAGCTGTTCTGTAGCTTGTTCTCTTTTTAATAATTTCCATGTTAGTAGCTGCTAACGTCTACGTGAATCACAGTTTTAGAGGTAGCTAAAACAAAGCATCTGATTCCTAGTGCCTCCCTAATAAATTGCTAAATTCAATTTGCTGATAGTTTTATACACAGAAGAGATGTACTTTTGACATTCTCTTGACTTTTACGTGCTAAGATGACAACTTTAATAAGTTTCACTGGTCTTACCACTATTGTTATGGGTCATGTAATGAATATTTCCAAAAGCTTTCAGCTACAGCTTTGAGTGGTGTCTTATATGATCAACCAATCATTTAAAACTCAAGACTGTCATGAATCTTTGCATTTAAAAGTTGAGGTGTTAAATATGATCTTTTCCCATTCTCACTATCATGTTAATCCTTCCTTAGAACACCCTTAATAGGATGTTGAATTAGCTGAAAAAAAACCTTACTACCTATATTGTCATAATACAGGGATAGAATATATTAGTTACCCTTTGATTTAATAATTATGCTTTCATTTTTTATTTAGATTTGGAGATTCTTCATCAGCTGCACACATGAGGCAAGAGGGAGTTAAATGTTTTGTTGCTTGAACAAGTGCTCAATATGTAAGTTGTATAAGAAGAGTACAGCATATCACCAGCTGCCCTTTGCAAAGACCTTAGATTCTTGGATGTCTGCTCCTCCAAAAATAGACAGTTATCTGGACATCAGGGAACAACAATGGAAAAATGATGGTGACCATGAAGAGAGGAGCTTTGCACTGCCGGCTGCTGGTGGCTGGAGGTAGAAAACTAAACCAACCTGTCATAGTGTGCCTGAGGCATGGACAGGCTTAGATATTTGTTTGGTTTTGTGATACGGACAAACAAAATACTTTCCTCCTAGTCCTCAGGATTGTGTGCTTCTGTTTACAGTGGCCTATCCAATAGTTTTCTTATGGGGAGATTAATAAAATTATTCTTTCCACATACCGTATTTTCTGATTCTGCTTGATTTTGAAACCTTCAAGTCCCTTGCAGGCTAGAGAAGAGAGCTTTATCACCTCTGCTGTAGCAGGCAATTGCCCTAGCTATATGAAGGCTCTGGGGACTGCCAGTCTTTAACTTTTTAGCCACTATCTGTACTTCCTCAAAGTGTATTTTATCTATTGTAGATTTGAGCATTTTTTTATTGTTGACTTCCAGAGCATACTAGTGTTTATACCTCTGATTGGGGCAGATGCATGCTACTTATGTACTCTGCTGCCTGGCACAAGTACAAGGCAGAATTATGGTAAATAGCTGGTACAACTGGGATGTACTTTTTCTTCCAGCTGAACATTGGGTTTTCTTGGGACTAAGGTGCTTGGTGTTAGAGATGAAGTGTTGCAGAGAGGAGAGGCTGAGCTGCCAAGCTTTTCCAGTGGGAGCTGGGTATCCTATGTGTGAAAGGAGGTATTGAAGAAAATTTTGGGGAAGAGCAGATGAGGATGTGGCAGGAGGGATCTGTTTTTGGAGGGAGGGTTGCAGAGAAAAGGTAGCTGTAGGGAGAAGGTCAGATGGAGAAAAAGAAAGAGAATAGTGAGACTGACTTCAAAAAGTTTTAAGAACCATAGCACCGCCTTTCTTGCTACTGACTGTAGTGGGGGCATCCTTGGCGAGACATGGATAAAACTAAAGCAATCAGTAGTATGTCTTAGCCCAGGACAACAAATGAGAAGAAAGGGAGTCAAGTCTACTTTCTAGCTTTCCTGATGAGAGATTGCATGTGAGATTTTGGTTTGGAGGTTATTGGAGAAAAAGCTTCTAATCCTCATCAGTTAGTTTCCTGTGACAAGGTTTGTAGATACAGGTAGCATCTTTTATTGGATCAATCAGTATAGCTAGAAAATTAGATTCTATGCCATCTGGCAGGAAGTATTACCCCTCCTTACAGATGTTATTATGCACATGGCCTTAGATCATTACAGCTGTAGAAAAACATGACTGCAAAATGGAAATATTTTTCCAGACTGTTTAATAGAAATAGTTCAGTGTAGGTGAATAAAGAAACAAACACGGATCTCTACCATTGCTTGATTTCCTTTCCCTGCTTCCTTATAACTTGTTTGCAACCATCAAATCTACTGCAATTGACACTGTAATCCATGTATCCAAAAGGGCATCTCTGTCTACAAATACTTTACGGATAAATGGATTGGGACTATAAGTACTCAATAACAGTGAAATTATCTGGTGAATTCCAAAGTTATGAAGGCTAAAGAGGAACGCTACAGTAAAGTGGTTAAGTGTGATCACTTTTAAACAGCTAACTAGCCCTCCTGTTTGGGCCGCAGACTGACCCCTGCTGAGCTCCTGCTGAAGTCAACAAGAGATGTGTTTGTCGAATGGATTTGAGATTGGCCACTTTAGGTTCAACAGCTTGTTAATATTTACTGGAACGTAACATCAGTTCTCTTTCTCACAAGTTTGCCTAGCACTGCTGTGTGAAGCTTCCTGGGAAATCTCTGGTGACTGGCTGCTCTATTGTACAGCCAACTTTTGTCCTCTGGTGTGATGGGCAGGTTATTAGCCATGACCAGTGGAGGGTGAGGTTGTATATCACATTTGCCTATGGAGTTTAATTCTGCTCTTTGAGAACAAGTCTCACATGAATGTCAAGTATTACTGACCCCTAAATTCAGTAATAATTTTACTAGCCACCTATTCTTAGTTTTAACATTTCAGATAAAGGATCAAATTGTTATTCAGTGCATTATGTTGCTCATACACTGGCATTTGTATCTGTAGTTTGTGAAAGGCAGAAGGAAAAGAAGGTCAATTAAATTTGTGGGTGAAAGAGCTTCACCTTTGAGGAATGCCAGAGAATCTGCCTATGCTGGTAGGTTTTTGCAGTCTCTCATAGAGTGTTATGGTAATCATACTAATTGAAAAGATAAATTGGGATGTATGGTATAAGTTAAATCCATTCCTCTGATTTTCTGTATTCCAATATAAGAATAACTTACTGAGCAACACTATAATTAAGTAACTTGATGGTATTTGCTAAATTTTCCCCAAACAATGTTTTTCAAGTGCTAACCCTAACTCTAATGTTTTCAGGAAGGGTTCTTTCTGCATAAAGTATATATAAAATCATTACAGTGATTTACTTTGCTGCTTATCATACAATAATTTCATCAAGGTATTCTACAATTCATTGTTGTTTCTTTCTTAGAATTAAAGTAACAAACACTTTCAACATTGTACAGTTTCCATATGGTAATATTGTGCTTTTGTCTCTGTCTTGCTGAATTGCCGTGTTGCAACTCTGAGTGATTTGGTTTCATTTGCATTATTACACCCACCCATGTGGCCTCTTGCCTCCTATAAAAACTGTAAGAAAAAGCTGTAGCTGCTGAAAAATTAGAAAAAAGCATTCAAGTGACAGTACAGATCTATTGTGCAAAACCTCATTTTTGTTTAGAAGCAGCAATGGAGCCCCAGCCTAGGAAATGCGATTACCAAAAATATCCAAATAACTACCCATGGCACAAATGGCAGTTGAATGATGAAATTAACCATTCTACAAGCACTAGGTGAGCAGAAAATATTAAAAGGATACCACACATGTCCTCCTTAATTGATCTTTAATGCCAATTACCATTGAGTATGTCAGCACAGGAAACTTGGGGTGTTTGATAAATGTAGTATTTCTTCAGATGACCAAGTCCTGAAACCTAAATGGATTTAGAAGGCTCCAATTCATCTAACAGCCTTTGAATTCTGAAGACCTGAAAGGTGCAGGACTTTTCCCTACTCATAGCCACTCTTACTGCACTGGTAACCAGTTCAATGAGAAAGAGATATAGATGCTATCAAAATATTACTACTCCATGGATGTAATTAAGAAATTGACATGTTCATTCTTATAATAACTCTGTGACATAAGGGAAATATTTTTACTCAGGTGTAAAACAAAGGGGAGACTAAGCTAACTATCAGGTGATTTAATGTCAGTTAGTGGTAAGGTCAGTACCAAAGTTCTTTCACAGTAAAAATAACATTTCCCGTGCTTTGAATTTGTTCACATTAAGAAAAAAAATTATTTTTCATATTGAGTAAAAACAAATGCTTCCATACCACTCTAAATAAATAATAAACACCCTAAAAGTATAAGCACACAGCAATAAGCAAGAGTAAAATATCAATTTTTCCTTTTGCATAGTTATGCCATCCAAACACACAATACGCAGACAGTATTGGATACTCTGGAATTTCAGAATCATTCAGGTTGGAAGGCACCTCTGAAGGTTATCTAGTCCTACCTCCTGGCCAAATCTGAACCAGATTCAAAGTATGAAGAGGTTACTCAGTTTCTCTAGTTGGTACATGAAAATCTTGAAAAAAGGACATGTCACAATATATCTGAGCAGCCTGTTAATTTCTTTTTTTCCCCTCTCACATAACCAAATGGAATTTTTCTTGCTGCAACTGGGCATCTGTCTTTTGTCATTTTGCAGTGCACCTTTGGCTTCATCTTCTCTATAACTCTCTTGTTATGTAGCAGAAGACAGCTATGAAATCCACCTCTAATCTTCCTCTCAACAAACCCGGTACTCTCAGCCTTTGCTTCCTTCAGCCTCTGAACCCTTTTAGTCCTTCTCTGGATTCTCTTTAGTTTGTTAAGATTTCTACCATTAATGGTTCCACAAGTGGACTGCAGATGGGGTGTCATTATGCCACATACTGGGATAATTATCACTTTGAATGATCTGCTGGCTACACTCTTGACAATGAAGTTAACTGGCATTATCTGCAGGAATATGTGCAGGGTGCCATGCATTTAAACCTCTTCTCACGGAGTGCAAATCCACTCCCGTCTTTATCCTCTCTTCTTGTCCTTCTTAAAGACCTGTGGATCACAGCACTGCAGTTGTGCCATTTATCTGAAATACAAGGCTCTAAAATATACATGTAACCATTACTATCTCTGAGAAAGAGTGATAATTGGAAATCAAGAGACAAGTAAATCGGGATTACTTAAAAGATGCTGACTCTTACGAGTTATACGGGCATGAAGTCTAAATGTACTGAAATCCTGAGTGCTTATGTTCTAGGAAGTCCATAATTAGATGAGTGTTCTATAGAAGTTCATTGATTGTTAGAGATTATTAACGTCTAGTATGAGATTACTGTATTATTGGATTACCCACATTATGCATTATCAGATGATTATTATTACAAATTCTATTATTATTACAACTTATTACAAAATACTGTCCTCCATGTTATGTTATTGACCCTACTCACTTTCTTTCAAGCTTGAAAACAGTTCATGTAAATAGAAATGTTGTTGCTCTCATGACGCCTGTGATTATTATACTCCTGTGTGCAGCAATAACTGTGGCACTCCAAGGTGCTCAACCTTGGCAGCAGAGTAGAAGGCTCATTAGATATTGACTGTATTCCTATCAGAAGTCAATCAGCTTATAGTAGCATTAGCACTTCTGAATTAATTGGTAGAAGTGTATGAACACTCTGGGTAACTGTACAGATTTCTTGATAGCAGAGACCATCTTTGTTCAGAACATATGATTTCTCATTATTTTTTCTGCTATTCTCTCAAAATAAAATTGTTAACAATGTTCCCCAAGTGGCCTGAACAGCCAAAACACATGGTCCAGGTGACCTAACAGTGAAACCCTAGAACATTCTGCTGTCATGCTGCTGTGAACAGTAAGAAAGACACCTGGCTCCATTTCAGTTTATTAAATCAAACAGTGTTGCTTTGCTTTACAAAGGGAATACACACATGGAGATAGACTGGAGGATAGATGGAGTCAGACTAGAGTCTGATTTAGAGGTTCAGAGACTACACGAGGAAAGAATGCTTTCTTACCCATTTCAGATCACAGAATCACAGCATGGGTAAGGTTGGAAGGGACCACAGAGGGTCGTCTGGTCCAACATCCCTGCTCAAGCAGAGATGACTGTTAAAATATTTTAAAGTGCACTCCATAAACACAGTCTGCCTCTTTCCACTCCTTCATCAAAGAAGGAAGCTTTTGGAGAGTATTTTAATCTGAATAAGATGACAAACCTCACAGTTTCACAGACTCATCTGGGCAGTGACACTGAATATCTGATGACCTCTGCTAGTACCCCATCTCCAGAAACCCAGTGCTCTAACACAGGGGCCTGAAAGACTCTGGTTTTGCCTACATGGCAGATAGAGACTCTTCAACATTTAAAATCTGGTTTTCCTAGCAGGACGGTAGGCAAACAAACAATTTCAGTCAAAATGAGTTTGTTGGAACTGATATATTCTGTAAAACCAGTGTTTTGTACTGTAAACTGACTTTGTCAGGAGAGTCCTAACAATTTCTAATTAGGCAAATGCAACAGGGGAAAAAAAGCTATTAAACAAGCTGTACAGAAGGTTGCAGAGATAAGAAATCATATGGAAATTATTGCTGAGCTATGTAAAATAGCCCAGCTTTATTCAATACTTGTTTGCAGTCCAGTGCCCATATTTCAGTAAACTCCTAGCAGATAGTCTGTGTAGTAGCCATAAATAGCTAAATAATAGAGGCAGGAAAACATTTGTATAAGAAAAATTGTCTGACACAGCCTGTGAAGAGGAATCTGCTTTTTGGTTAGTACATAAGGATGCTCACTGGTAATCTCAACACTATCACAGGTTGTAATAGTTGGGGGAAAAAAAGAATGTCAGAGTATAGCAAGACGATGAAAGAATAGATCTGGGATTCTTTTTCATGCATGTGGCCTTGTTAATTTTTTTCTTTTTCATGGAAGTTTGATATCAAATATATTTTAGACAGTGATTGGAAGCCTCCTTGCTGTGTCTTCCTAGCTGAAAGCCGTTTGTCGTGCACCACCACTTCCCAGTCTGGGTCAAGAGACACCTGCTGTTTCTCTCAGTGGGAGAAGGAGTTATATAATTTAAACAAACTGGCTCATTACCAAGGTGTTTAAATTCTGTATAATGTAAATGTAGAGATGGAGGCACTGATGGTAAGCACATTTGAAGACTAGGCAGATCTCTGGAGGCATTACTGTCTGCTTATTGTCTAGGGATGTTTGTGAGACTTCCACTGCATTACATACAGGCTGTGGCTATATGGCAACTGCTGATTAACTAGTATCCTATGCAGTGCTGCAAGTCCTGTTGGATGCAGTCAACATCTTTCATCTACCTATTTTCTCTCCTCTCCCTCTCTTTCTCCCTCTCCCTCTCTCTCTCCTTCTCCCCTCCTCTCCTCCCCCTTTCTGGCACTGTAATCTTGTGTGACACACTTTTTCAGAACACAAACATCTAGGTTTTCCTATGCCTGGGAATTAGCACAGAGAAATGCTACACTTAGTGTAGTATGCTAAGGCTGCACAATGCTATTTGTGTCCCTGCTGAAACCCAAACCCTATTCTCCAGTCTCTTTTTACAGGGATTCTTGTTAATGAGGGCTCATTGCAACAGGAGGGCAATACATCTCTTAGTATGCAAGAAGTTTCACTTGATCTTGTCTCAGTATTTGGAGTTTATACCACCCTTCTGCTGTTCCTTGCCATCCAGGCTGACAGTGGCAGGTGTCTGTCTCCTCCTTCGACCAGAAAGTTCTTTCCAAAGGGCTAACAGCCTGTTCTCTCCTGTGAAATACAATCACCAAACAAGTGTGCTGAAGCTCTGGGAAGTAAGAACCTTCCACCTTTTTGCATGTTTAAGGCCACTTTGTGCCTACAGAGATGCATAGCACCACCATGGGCTGAGTCTTCCCTCCGGGTAATCAGGGATCTGTCCATACAGGAGACCAATACATTGAGCAGTGTGTTGCTAGTGTATTCTCCCTAAGCCAAGAGCATAATTGTAACTGAGCTGAGCAAGCAATGGAAAGATTGTGATAATATCTTGAAAGCATTGGATATAAAGGGGGACTTTTAATAACTGGAGAATAAGACTGTTCAGGAAGACCCTGGTTGTACCTGTCTAGAGACGAAAGATCTAGAGGACTTGCCTTTTTGAGGCAAAGATGAGTCAAGGTACTGTGAGATTTAGAAGTGGATTCTGTCACTGTTTGAGGAACTTTACTGCCTCTATTTGGGAATTTATGGCCTGCTGCTTGAAGTTTTATGATATTAATGGAATGTCTCAGTTTGATGTCTCCTCTGTTGCATTGTCCTTCAGTCTTTTTTCTCATCCAAGAACCCCCTCCATCATTCATGGGTGTGTTGTTGTGAGTCACCTGCACAGTGAGTGAACCCATAGCCACAAAACGGGTGTTTTCTTGGCACAAAAAGAAGGAATATCTATGCCTTTTAAAGATGTAATCTCTGTAGGTACTTTGACACTTGTCCTGACATGGCCTAGAAGGCTTTCCTGGAAATCTGATACAGAAGAAAAAAAAGATTTGTGCTAGGACTGCTGGCGACTATGTATGTGAGCTCCATAACGCCACTTTGAAAAGGACCAGTTAGAGTTTCTTTTCCATTACTTGATCACATCTTAAACCCCCACTTCTTTCATTTATGCCTATCAAAAATCAGACTACTGACTGTATCAGTATATATCCTTGGAAATCATTACCCTGACAGTATTTTAGTAGCCTGGAAACCATAATGAAGAGTGTCACCTACAAAAATGGGTGTTAGGTGAGATGGTATCTCCCATCTCAAGCCAAGTCTGAGGAGGTTGAGCTTGCTGGCTTGGCAAAGTGTCTGCATGTAAATAGTAGGAGCTGCTGACAGAATAAGATTTAGCATACTGTGGGCTATATAAGGGACACCATAACATCTGTTCTCCCATGAATGTTCATCAGTCCAGCATGGGACTGAAAAAAGCTGTTGCACACTTCAGAAGATGAAAGAGATAAAGTTGTTGAACTGTAGTATCAAAAAATATTAATGTTTAGTGTATGCATTTCTGCACTCTTCTGTCACACATGAGCTATTTATTCTTTTAACTTGGATGTTGCTTTTCCATATTTTACAATATTTGATTATTTTTTTTTACCACTTGTGATGTGTTCACATTTGATAAGGAGGAATGAAATTTATCCCACTAAACTCAAAACCCAGAAATGCTGCTAGAAGGATTTACAGACAGATAAACAAGTTCTGTTTAATTAAAGACGTACCAGCTGAAGAAATGGTTAGATAATGAATACTTTAAGCTTCTCTCTTGTTACTTAATTCGAGATAACAGTGTTAGTTAGTCTTCAGCTTTGATCCAGAAGTACAGGGATCCAATTTCTGTCTCCATTTCCAGACCCACCTGTCACACATGGATAATAATCAGGGATAGTTTTACCTTTCCCAAAATAAGTCTAAAAGCGTGAAAGGCTGCTGTTGGCCACTGGAGGTCACTGTAGCTCTACACACAAGTACACACACAAAAAAAAAAAAGAAAAAAAAAAAGGACCCATTAATTAACAACTGACCAGGAAAGATTTAAAGATTGAGTATTCTGAGACTTTCTTTTCTGTGTTTACAGTGTGAAAACTCTGGGATAAAAACAATAAAACTCTAATGCAAAATGTGACATATTTTTGCACTTTTTTTTTATTCAAATGGTACATGTTTAGGATGTATTTTGAGCAAATAGTGTAGGAGTCCACTTCCCACATGCTCCTTCTCTACATGCTGTGAAGATTTCTAGAGCTAAGTGTGAGAGAAAAGGCACTAGGATAATGCCTGTCCTCTCATCTTTACATAGGAAGGAATTTCTCTACAAAGAAGTGTTTTCAGCCTCATGTGACTGTTATCTGATGCATTTGCTTCTCTTAGCTGGCCACCTCTTTAGGAGATCTATACCATGAAGATACAGGAAACATAATTACTGTTCTTTTGTGATTTCTAGAAATTTCACCTTTGTCCTTCTCTGTTCCCTCCAGACAGTAAAAGTGCAACATCTGCCTTCCAGCAGGCAGATGACATGCTCAGCCACAGCAAGCCCTGATGCACCAGGACCCCAAACCAGCTCTCATTACTACTGGTTACCGATGCATAAGCAAACACTTTAATACGCACTGAGCTACCTTCACTGAAACTTGTTACCTGCTGCATGTATAGCAGTGACACCAAAAAAGGCTGCAAAATAAATGTGAAAAGGTGGTTAGACATTATGGCTTTTATCCTGCCCCAAGCTCCATGCTGCTGCAGCAGTCCTGCCATCAGCTGTCAAGCCAGCCAGCTTAAAGCCAACTTGGGAAGGATGAAATTTTGGCAGTAATACACAAAATGGTTTCCTGCAGCAGAACTCTTTAGCATATGCTCAGTCACAGCTATGTTCCTGACTTCAAATGGTGGATAAGAATACAGTTGAAGAGTGTAAAAACTTTTTAGAAGACTCAGAATTGGTTAAGTTCTTGTACCAGAATGGTTACGAAGTTTCCTGTCTCTTGTGCTGCACCTTGGAGATCTCTCAGTGGAAGACATGGATCTGGCCTCAAAAAAGCCTTCAGCTAAAGACAATCAGTCAGCAGTTAATATGAAAAATACAAATGAGGGAAAATATAGAGGGACTAAGAATCTGCTCCAGTAGATTGACATCTACTAAAAGCACTGAAGCCAAGGTTCATCTTATGCAAATTACAAGTCTCGGTCTCCTTTAATAATTTAGTTCTGAGGGAATTCCCCCTCTCTGCACCCTTTCCACTGTGCAGAAGAAAGCACAAGTGAGTGAGGTTGGCACCTTCCCAGTATGAAAGTACTTGCCCTTAGGTGACAGTCATGCCCAGTGGTAAGACAAGCTGTGCTATCAGCAACACAAGAGACCTGGCGTGGAGCAATCTGCCTGTTTCAGCAGAAAGAGGTTTGTTGTAAGTGAGGCAAGTTGGCAACTGAATAGCAGAAAAGGCCACAAATGTGGTGCATTTCAGAGACAAGTGGTCACTCCCATCTCTTTCTTTGAGGGAGGTGGTAACGAACCAGTTTAATAAAAAATTCATGCATACTTAAGTGTTGGTATGTTAAGTGTTGATAGCTTAAGTGTTGTTTATTATATGTATTGACATCTGATAGTTGGTGCAAACAACCTTCATGCACATCTGGACACTGGTGATGCGAGGTGTGGTTAATAGGCTTGCAAGACAAGTGCGTAGTGGATTGAGATAAAAGATGGCTAAATCATGTAGTGGAATCCTCTGGCTTCGTTTTTCTGCATATATACTTATACTGCATGCAGTCTGCATGTCATGCCTCCAGTGGGCTCATGCAGCCTTGCAAGATGTGTGGGGTAGGTATGTAGTATGTAGCGCTGTAGCTGCTGGCTTTATGTTTGTATCTCAATAAAAGGGGAATAAATTTGGAAAGGGCTTGAGATTTTGATGTTTCCATTTCAGACCACTGTTGCCTCATTTTCTCTGGTGACAGAAAGTCCAGAAAACCTCTTTATTTCCTCTTTGTTAGAAATGCTTAAAATGATTATGAACAGGGCCTTTGTGAGTGTCCATTAACCCCTCCTTTAGGAGTAGTGCCACTTAGGTCACATATTTTTAAGGCTGATGTTATCTGTTAGTTGTTCGATGTCTTTATGGACTTGCACAGCATCTCTCACTTGTGTGAGGAGCTGTTAGGATGTTAATATCAATATATTTGACTTCACTATGTGCATAAATACATTCAATATATCATTAGAATTGAGTCCTGAGCTAGAGTTTGAAGGAGTATAGAGAAATGCTACACCAGGACAGCTCATTGCATGTGTCTCATGCACAAAAGATGTCTAGGCTAAAAATGCCAAAGAAGACATTTGGAGAAGATGAGAAAAGAGGGGAATAGGTTCATGGTTGGTCTTGTTACTGGGCATTGGTACTGTAAGATGTACAGCTTCTCTGACACCAAGGTGTTACTTAAATCCTTTCCTGTCACAAACTTTGCCTCCACAGGATTATAGATGGAAGGGAGAGGCTGGTACAAAGGACATGAGGTGAGGGTCAAGGTATATGCTCTGCTGCTTCCAGCTGGCAGAAATTTGAGACACTTACAATGCTGACTTTGAATTTTCATCTGATTTGCTAGCCTTCTGGGTTTGTTTCTTTGAAAGCTAAGTGTGGGAAGAGGCCTTACTTGAAGTCTGCAATTTTCCTTCCAGTATGTGAGTTGATGTTTGAATCACATCAGAGACAAGCAGAGAGCACTTGCACCAGGTTTGCTCTGATGGACCTGATAAAGGCAGCCAGAAAAAGGGGCTGAAAGCATAATGTGGGCTGAGTATGGGTACTGTATCTGGAGAAGAGGTAAGGAAGTCTCCAGGTGCAGCAGTTATCCCTGGAGGAGGGGAGCATGTGTGTACATGGGTCTGGAGGCATACACAGAAGGGAAAGTCTCAAGGGCAGGTGGGCACTGGTGCTCCTGTTCACTATTGAGAAACCTCCTTCACTGCTTTTCATAGAGAAAACAGAGATCATGCATTTAATACTCACCAACCAACTCTACTGCTTTCAAAATATTTTGTGTTTACAACCTTTTTCTACCATTCAATTTGAATATCAGACAGGAAGAAAAATTTCAGAGGAGGAGAAGGCGGTTTCCAAGGGATTTGCAGCAAGAATTTCACTGTAGGAGTACTCAAAAGGAAATATTTTAGAAAAGTTAACATTTGATCCTAACCTCCTATCAAATTTGAAAAATCAGCTCTTTAGCTCCTGATTAGAAAGTGTGGCTGACAACTCTGTAAAAACCAGCCAAGCTTTAAACAGGAGACCTGGCATCTGAAAGACATTATCCATCAGTCTCTCCTTAATACACCGGCATCTTTGGGAGAAGCGAGACCAAACACAGGGTGATGTACTTGAAACTCAACTTTGCTAATTATCTATAACTGCCTGAGTGATTTTAGGTAAGCCTCTGTGCTCCTGCCTCTGTTTTCTTGTCAGTCAAATATGGTTTTCCTGCTGAGTGCTATGAAGCCTGCCTTCTCTCAGGCACTCCAGTGTTTCCAGTCTGTTTACCAGTTCCTCCCTGTTTTTCCAGGACTGCTGCTTGACCTGTTACTGTACATTTGACAGGGATACCGAATAGCCATGGGATAAGCTGCCCTCACCTCCTAGATCTCCCTAAGGAGCCTATAAGGCTGTGTGACACCTCCCATCTCATGTGGATCCGTGTTCACCACAGAGGTATATCTGAGAAAAATAACCAAAACCTGCTGGGTCTGTGGTTTCAACCTGCACATGGTCTTCCTGCTCTTTCTATCAATACCAATCCTAATGAAATGGTAACTGTATCATCTACACAGTCTCTAGCTGGTGGGGACGAGCAAATTAAAGCAAGTCTTTGTGTACGCTTGTGAGCCTCGTTCAGTGCTAAGCTTGTGCTATTACGGGTCATGAAACATAAGAGAGGGGGGTGGTAGTGATAACTGCATGTGTCAATCCATGTCAACAGTTTCGCCAAGTCCTTTCTTGGTTCCTTCATGGCAGGTTGCCTTTGGAGGAACAATTCAGTCTCTCGCTTTCTCTTCTCCCTTACTAGGCTCAGTCTTGGTAACCTATTGTGTTGTTTCCCTTTTATTCTCCCAAACTTTCTGCGGATACGCTTTCTCTGCTGGGATGATTTTGATGTGCAGGCGGGTTGTGCGGGTGTTGCTGTTAATCCAGGAGAAGTCATGGTCAGAGGCCTGCTCAGTTTCAGGACATATCAGTCACAAGGGCTGCATGAAATCCTCTGCTTATTGGAACAGGTGAGCCT
Source organism: Pipra filicauda (assembly GCF_003945595.2). Lineage (NCBI taxonomy): Eukaryota > Metazoa > Chordata > Aves > Passeriformes > Pipridae > Pipra > Pipra filicauda. The sequence continues at coordinate 1,578,896 of NW_024103718.1, forward strand.
TATCTGCTGGCTGCTGCAATGCTCAAAACCTTGCCAACAAAGTCAGGAATGCTGTAATGTATTTGCCAGGGCATCTCCATGGTAAAAATGAACCTGTTTCTGTGCTTCATGCTCACGCAGAGGTGGAAGGATTACCCTCACTGTCTATCACAGCAGCTCTGCATGACACAAGGGAAGGAGAAACTGCCTCTGCTCTCCAAGCTTGGGCTCCCTTTCTGCTGCAACAGACTGCCAGCCTTCCCATTCTCCCCCTTCTCCCTTCCTACTGGGGCTGCCCTGAGGGTCTGGGCTTTTTCCCAGGCATCAAACGCTTTATTACACTTAGATAGTGCCCTGCTGGAATTTGTTTCTGCTGGGAGGTCAAAGATGTGGCTATCCTATGCAGCAACTTGCACATTCCTATTTTTAACACTATAAATGAACAGTTTATCATGTCTGAGTTATCCACCAGTGCAGATGCATCATCCTCCCAACCCAGCTTGACCAGGTTTGACCATGTAGCAGAGGGTGTGACAAAGATCTGGAAAGAGGGTGCACATGGACACATACATGCAATCACACGTGATTATGTTGCGTGTACTATCATTTCAGAGAAAGCGCACATCCCTGCTTTACTTACCTTATTTGTGCAGTGGAGGCATTTTCCCTGATTGCTTGTAATGCTGTGTTGAGTCACAGAGGGTCTGCAATTAGCAGGGCTTGTTTTAGCTGTTGGGATTTTGGTTGCTACATGCACAGTTTTGGACATGCTTCTGAAAGGTCCTCTCTTGGAATGAAAAGATCACAAAGGAATTTCACCTCTTATTTTTTATTCCTTCTCAAAACCAAACAGAGATCTTTCCATGTTTGTTAAAAGATTGCTGAGGGTTGTATCCTGAACTGCTCTTCTCAGTTCCCCAGGGGAGATACTACAGCAACTCATGGTCATACATATCCAGCCAATCTTTCACTACACATTGTGCACGGTGAATAATAATGTCTGACTGTGGGCCACAGTTTAGAGAACATAAAATTGGGCAATTTGCAGTAAAATTTGGATTTAGACACATTACTGCTAGTCTCCATCATTCTCGGTATAACAGACAGAGAAAAAAGGCATTAAAATAATAAATTGTCCACTGAAAAAGCTGTAAATCCAGACCGTGCTATGAATTTAGCACCGCAGAACTGCCTTAATGAGCCATGGGCTGCCACCTACTGACATGCTGTTCAGCAGGAGACTGAAAGCAAGACGACTGTAATGTTAGAAATAGTATGGGATTCACTGACAAGCTGCAGAGGTGTGAAGAAATAGGTAAGGAGGAAAATCATTAGTCTGCTCATGTTTGGAGTAGGAAATAACAGCTGCGGCTCAGGGAGGTGGTGTTGTCATACTGTAGCTGCTTAAACATCACATAACTTTGTGGTAAGATTTTTTTCTCGGAATTTTTTTACCACTACGCTTCACCTTGCAAAATGGGGATGATATTTGGTCAGCAGAGTCACACCAGAGGAATGGGTACTGCAAAGAAAGGAGACAGAAAGCCATTAATTTGACCCAGTGCAACTTAAAAGAGTTCAAATTGGAGTCAATATGCTCAAAAGCAGAAAAGAACAAAGGCAACCACTTTTGTGTTTTAGACAAATCTCAAGATTGTGAGAGTTTGATTTAGCACTGCTAAACTACTAAAGCACTTGTTATTATTTGACATTATCAATGTAATTACCTTAATAAAGGAACAACGTGATTTTGTTATTAAAAACCATTTTGATTTCGATGCTTACATATTAAAAGAAATTCAAAATTCTGTTGCTGAATGAGCAATGTAAAGAATTACACTGGTTATATACCACCAGAATTCAGCTTCTGCATGAAAGAACCAAAGCTTCAAATAACACGGCAAAGGGATTTAAAATGAAAGCAAAGGTAAGTTATTTTTCACTTCTACTTTGTGTCTGTCATTATCAATGGTACTGATACATGTATATTTCCCAAAACATTTGCACAGTGTGTGCAGGAAAGGATTAGATCACTATTTCTCGACTCTGAACTGGGACTTATTTTGCATAGTTTCAGGCACTTACATTGTCCTTTTGTACACTTTCTGCTGAATAGCAGACTTCCCAAGTGCCTTAAAAGAGCTGCTTGAAAATATACGGTTCACCTCTCCTACTTTAAATGTCTCCGTAAGGATGAGATGTGTTCCTTGCTGCTGGTGGTGAAGGGAACTGACACAGCAGGTTCAGATAAGCCCACCACATCCCTCGTCTGAGTACTCGGAGAGCAGACATGGTTGGAAATGTCAGAAGAACATTTTCCAGGTATCCTACCACTATCTCCTGCCCTTGATTTAGAAAAGCTGTGCTGAAAGGGAGAAGAGTCAATGTCTCTAACCAGGTCTCTACATGATCTCTGAGAAGCAGCTGTGAGAGCATCTGCCAGCACGAGATGACCACTGGTGCCCTAAAGCTTTGCAGGCAGCTCATTGGGGTGGAGGGGGTCAATCTCATGGTCTACTCTCCTCATGGGATGCCCTTCGTTTGTACCCGGGCAGCACTGGCCTCTCCTACCCATGCAGACTTCAGCTCTTGCTTTAGCATGGCTGTGGGCCAGTTCTCAAACACTGTACAGAGTATTTCTCTTTCCTTCAATTCTTGGCTTTTCTGTTGTTGGAAGAATCAAAAAAGCCAAAGAGGGTGATAGTTCTTGTGAGAAGGACACACAGTCACCAAGACCCTGACTGAAATAAGCAATTATTTCCCAGGTGAGAATATTTCAATGACAGGCTGCCTTAGGATAAGAGAGCAACAGGAATGGAGTGGGGAACACAGTCTGTTTGCATGAGAATATGCTTCAGGAACTTAAAAATTCAAATGAAAAACTAATAAAAATTCAGGCTTAATTTTTTTCCCTATATCCAACCTCCTTACATCTCATAGCTGATTGATAATTTGCTTTGACATCTGAGCTAAAAAAAAGAAGGGGGGAAAAAGGGAAACTCACGGCAATACGCCACCTAATTATATCTACAACACAAAATCACTGCTTCAGCTGTATATGACAAACATCAGGGAAGCTTTAAACCTGGCTATGCATGAAATTTCTAACAGACTTACCGCATGTGTGAAAATTGCCTGCAAAACATTGAAAAGGATGAATTCTACACTTTATTGTGTTCTAATTAAATAGACAATGAGGTATCATATCTGCATTATTTTTTTAAACCTTAAATACTTGTATATCTCATTACAATAATTAACAATACCACTGCAAGTGAAAATCAGTTTTGAGAGAGCTGATATCCAAGTTATCATGAAACAGAATAGTGAGGAGAATTGCTTTCTACTTGGAGAAAAGCAAGCTGTGAGATTTCAAAAATAATTATCATGACTGTGAAAAATCTGCTTGGCAGCTCATTTCATTTGTGTCTCAGGGTTGCCATTCTTTCTTTTCAAAGATTTCTTGCTAGGTCTAAATACAGACCTCCTGTCTGAAGTTAATTCCCCACTTCAACTTTTAAATTCACTTTTGAAGTGAACTGGGAAAAAATTATGTTTGCTGACTTCCATGATACTCGGCATTTAACTGTACTTCATTTTCACTCCTGGATGTAAACTTCAAAGAGCTACAGAGCTATTAATCCATCCTTCAGTGTTTGCCACTTATTCCTTGTTCTGTTGTGGTTGGCATCAGAACATGCCAAGACAAAAAGTCTGGCCTTAGCAGGGACAGAAGGAGCATGTGTCCAAAGAATTCACACTCTGAGGTCTTGCTTTTGTGACTGTTTGTACAAATGCTTAATTTTATTCTTATTCGTAGTCTGAATGTATGCATCAGGGTATATTATTTTTTAATAAAAAGGGGAAAATGAGGAACCCTTATAAATGGTTTCAAATATCAAGCTTGGTTGTAAAGAATCCCTTGATCCTTTACAATGTAAAAACAGCACTCTCTTGATCACGTACAGGGCTGGCCTAGTTTGGTTTTAATCCATTGCTATGGGGAGTGTCAAGGGTATCACTATAAGGGAAATTGGAATGAGCAGAGCTTATTATGGACTTTCGTTAGAACTGTGCACTTGAAATAAAAATTAACTATGCTCTAGTAAATTTTGTCTTTGCTCTGACCCCTGGAAAAGAAAAAAAAAAGAACCAAAAACCCCAGAGAGTTATGACCTCCTGAAAATGAACAGACTTGCATGAAGATGTTGCTGATACTTGTTGCTGATATTTGAAAATGTATTATTCTGTGAAAGACATGACATTTAGCAACTTTTTTTTTCTCTCATGCTGCCTGTTTTGTCTGCAAAGAGTAACTTTTAAAAGTTAGTTTTTGATGCCAAATCTCTTTTGAAACACTCTGTAAACATGTGCATAGCTAGGAGAGTGGCAAAATGTGGTCAGAAGGAAGTCCAGGCAGATGGGGAAGAAGGTGTCCCTCACCCAGGGAGAAAGAGGGGTAGAAATGCACCTAGGAAGATGGGGTTTTGTAACAAAAATTGTCTCTAAAGCTCTGGTTGCAGAACACGACACTTGTCAAAAGAGGACTTCTTTCTTTTGTTATGCTTCTTGGTCCCACCTGCTTGCTGCCTTCATTTATCTTTCACTACCTTGATGGTAAGCTTTTGGTGCAAATGAATCTCTTCTTGTGTAGCTGTGGGTCTTTTATGTGAATAAGAATAGAGGCATGTGATGCTTTCTGTTTCAGTATAACAGTAATTAATACTGTGATGACTGGCACTGGATGTAGCAGGAATTCTGCCTTAATTTGAAAAAGCATATTGAAAATTTTACATGTGACTGCAGGTATTGTATAACGACAAATTTGAGATTAACAGTGAAAGTCTCTGATTTATACAAGGCTTGTTACATCTGTTGACCACTCCGTAACTGCTTCATGAGATTTTTTTAATGTTTATATTTGTATGGATTTATACTGTATACTTTGGGTTCCTTTTTAAAAAGATATGACATTACTCCCACTGTCTCTATTTTGGAGAAAGTTCTCTCCATAAGCACTAACATGGGACAAGTCTCGCTTTGTCCGCACCCAACTAGAAGAGCAGGGAAGATACGTCCCTGAACCCTTTGGCCTGGAGACCAAATATCCCACATCTGGGGGAAGTGATCAAACTGCCAGGCAGTGATACAAAATGCAGTGATACTCTGCTTTTTTGCCCTTTGCACTGTTACTGATGGACTCTGGACAGCCAACATGTGAAGTCTAGGGTTTGCTCTCCTCAGCTGTGGTGTCTGAACTCCTCCTTGGTGCCCAAGGACTGTCCTGCACCAAGTATGTTGATGGTGACAACACAGCTTCTGTTTTGAAGCAGAGCAGATTAAGTGTCACAGAGACCAGAATTTTCTTTATCAAACTCTTTTTATTCCAATGAGCACATCCTAATTGCTTCTTAGTGGACGTGAACGTACTGAAAGGAGACCTTGCTTCTAACATCTGAAGGATGAGGTGATCCCTGGTGCTCAAACCACCTGGAAACACTGTTTTCCTTTCTTACAACTCTGAGAACTCTCCTCTCTTGCAACTATATTTGTTGATTAAGTGGTCCAATGTTTAGCAAAGTAGCTTGGGAGGTAGTTTTTAATAAAATATTTTATATGAAATAAACTTTACTGTATTATAAAGCTTCATGTCACACCCTGAATGTCACTACTGGCAAATCAACATCAAAACCCACATGATGATTTACACATTCTCTTCTTCAAATCAGAAAAGGAATTTTACTCTTTAACTGTTATGTACTAATTTTCCTCCTCATCACATGCTAGTCAAAAGTAGCAGAACAGAAAGGCACTGCCATTTCTTTTCCTGGACATTCGAGAAACCTCCACCTACCCATGCGCTTCAGTGCAAAGCATATATTCAGATGTTAATGGCCATTGTGTGACGTTGACTGATCCCTCTGTGACTGACTCTCTCTGCTTGTGGGAAGCAGAGTTGTCTCTGTTCCTCCATTTCTCCTCCATTTCCACAGCTGTAGCTGTGGCTCACCTTTTACTTAGACTTTTGTCACACTGTGCTAATCACCAGCTTTGGTCACAGGAGTCTTTAGTCTTTGTCATGTCAGCAAGTTGGTGAAAAATGTGAAATGATGGATAAACTACTGAAAAGTATATGTACAAGAAACAGATCTGATTTCAGCTGTTTTGAATGTGTCTTCTATCAGCAAAAATGAAATGACATTTCCATGACTGTTTACAATAATTAGTGATACTTTAACAGAAAAATTTGCAATGCTGTAAAAATTGGAAACATAAATATATTTTTATCTATGATTTTCAAAATAAATATATGTCTTAGGGAAGAGCAAAAAGGCTTTTCATATACTGCTGAAAAAAAGTTAAAGGATCCTTTTTGACCTTTTTACTACAAGACTTTTATTTTCCTTACAAGACTCTAGACACTGTGTGACCACTAAGTATCTGTTTATTACTTTTGTTTTGCCTGTTTTGCTGCAGCCGGGTGGATACTGCCACCCCCTACTTCAGAGCTCTTGCTCTGTAAGCGTGGAGTGCTGCTGAGCCCTGGGCCAGCTCTCAGCACTGTTGGCTGCACAGCTTTTTATTCAGTATATGGCTCCCCAGGGACCTCCTCAGATACTTCTCAGCTTCTGGCGTCTGGACTTTAAGCATTTGCATTTAACATGCACTGTCTTCCACTCCTTACAGAAATGGGACAAACAGATACACAGTTTGGTCCTGTGTTTGAATCTGAAATACTTTTAACAGTCTAGGCTTTAAATCCTTGGGCTGGATGAAGGGAGAGTTTATCAGGGAAAAGATTAAGTTTAAACCTAGCGTTTCCATGTTGATAACAACATTATTATTGCCATCAAGCGCATGCACTGCCTATCTCTCTGGTAAGTAGCTCTGGCATATCATTCAGCTTCAAGGTCTGTTCAAAGGATTTTTTGCTGTGTTCATGTTAGCTTTGGATTGACCTTGCTTTCTTTCCCTTCAGTTTTTGTTTGTCTGAGGAACAAGTTTTAGAAAAATTTTGTAAGCATTTACAAAGACAAAGCTAAATCTACTCAGGTTGTCTCATGTCACGGGGCACAAATGCTCCAGCAAAAAACTAAAGTATGTTACATAGTTATATTTAAGTATATACATTTCAGCAGGTAACATTTGATATTTGATTTATCTTAAGTGTGGCTGTTGCAAGGGGAAGAGTATCGATGTTCTTGTTGGCTGAAACTTCATTTCAAGCAGATACTTATACATTCATTCATACTTAAACTTTCTCTTAGCCTCTGCAGTTAACCTAATCCAGTTGCCCGTGGTGCTTCTTGGAGGCCAGCCAAGGTCCTGGGGCATGGAGCTGGGCTTGTGTCCAATGTGTTTGAATGATTTGTGAGTGCCCATACAAAGAATGTCTGCAAAACCTTTCATTTTTTTTGCATTATACAGTCTGACACCTTCAAGGATTTTCATCATGTCCTCTTCTTTGGCCTCCAACAGTGCTACTCTTTCTTCAGCTTCTCAGCAGTGTCTCTGTCCTTCATTCTTATCAAAGGTGACACTCTCTCTTAGTTCTACCAGCAGCATCTCTGTTGTTTAAGACCAATTTTGCATGCAGCTGTTTCTCTTATCATAAGACAAAGGTTGAAATGGTCAGACCTCTATAAGTCATTGTTCTTTGGCCAGTTCCACAGATTGTGCCTGGTCGATGTCATGCACAAACAATCTTCCTTTCACTTGTTCAATGTCATGCACAAATGATCTTCCATGCACCTTGTCATCAAAGCACATTCAACTTCATCAGACACAGAGGGGTCCTAACAAGTCGAACACGCTGGAGCATTTGTGAATAATGAAGTTGTTTTAAATATTATACCCGAGTGGTGCTTTGGTATTCCTGAACATATAGGACCAAAACACTAATACTTTTCCATAAAAGCAAATGAATGAAAATCTTTGCAGTCCATCTTATTTCTGTGTCAGTCTTGGTTGGTCTTGATAAAGGGTTTGATGGATATTGGCAGAGATCTCTGCATCTTGGGTTTTTATAATCTGACATCCTTAAGTGACATACTATATATTTTTAAATTATCATTATTGTTGCTTGGTTGTAGCCCTACATCCATTTCCTACATATATGTCAGTATTAACATTCTATCCACCTCTCGCTTGGACTCAGAATTACACAAAGTAGGGATTATTTCAGGACCTGACTCGAGGTATTTGCTATAGGCACCCAAATTATAATCTGCATAGTCAGTCCAGGGAAAAGTCAGATGCTACTTGTCTGTGCAGACAACCTAGATTTCAAGCTCAGAAAACCACCTTAGAATCTGTAAGCTGAGTAATGTTGTAGCAGGGTAGGGCTGTTAACTGTATGCTTTGAAATTATTCAGTGGTTAAAAATGTTCAACTCTACAAAAAATGTCATTATCTACTGACTGTAAATCTAGTGAACAGTTTTCAATCATACAGAGAACCTGTCCTATCCTGAACAACTGTTTAAATGAAAACTTGCAATTAGCATGGGTGGTCGCTGCATTTTGCTTGGCAAAGTCTCATTGGCAATCTTTGGTCGCCAGTATTACAAATATCATTGCAGTCATATAGAATCATAAATTACTACTTGAATTGAAATTATACGTGCTGAATGATTTTTCTTCAATACATGGGACTTCAGATGGTTTGAAAAACGGACTAAAATTTCTCTTGGTTGTACAACAACACTGATCCTCATAAGATGGAAAACCTCTCATATCTCCTTTTAAAAGCCTAGTGTGTTGCCATAAAATGAATTGTTTCATATGAATGTCTTAGTTCTATGAGCAATGGTAAAACTGAAGAATTTTTTTTATGATGTAGGAAAATATTTAGCTCTATCAAAAAGCAAACACCAAAAGGACAAGTGGGATGTTCATCAGACAAAAAAATGGAGAGAGAAGAATTTAGTGGTGGCCAAAGATTACAGTTTTGCAAATTCTGGCTTTTGGTTTGGTTGCTTCTCTCTCTAAGTGTTATTTCTGTAACTGTGATAATGTTAATAGGTGTAGAATAAAAATTGCTACAGAAAAAGGGGATTTGTGTGTGTGTGTGTGTCTGATGGCTTTATGACTTTGTATCTGCTGGGAGTGGGTTCAGGTGGAGTTTGAGACATGAGTTTTATAACAATAGTCTCTCAGCAATCCCCTCATAGCACAGTAGCACGTCACTCAAGAACAAATAGAGCTCCACACTCATGGCTTGCTGTGCATAGCTCCCTCGCTCCTTGGCTTTCTCTTAGCCAAGCCATATGTCTTCGGCTTTGTATATTCACTCATGCCTATAACACTGCCTCAGCGGGTCCAACTCACCTTTGATGACTTCAGACCCTACCTGAATCATGAAGAAGTGGTTATGGTGCAACTCATAGATGCCATTTAGGATTCTCCGGGTACCTGAGACACTTGCCTGGGGCTGTCACATATACCACAGGACCTAGGAGAGATCTGTGCTTTTCCAAAGAGGCAGATGCAGACCAGGAGGATACTCTGTGCTATCCAAGATAGTGCTGGCTACAAGTGCTCAGGCAACTAAATCACACTCTAAGACCCCTTCTATAATCAAGGGGGAGCAATAATAACTTTTGGAGGGTGGTTCAAGATCCTAGGTAAGTTGAATTTTTCTGTTGACTGCAGAACACTCTTCATATGATAATGCTCCCAACACTAAGCATCCCAGTTTGATTAGATCTGTTTGTACATCTTGCTGTTCCAGATGACACGGTAACTGTGAAGAAAAGCATATGCTGATTCTAATTAGTTTCTGATTAGATCTAGGCAAAGTGTTTTTCTCTGAGTAATGTATTTACAAAAAAACCCCTACTGTTTCAAGGTGGCTGGAAATAATTCATGATATTTGTCTCAGTTTTGCCAAAAGACTGGGTTACATAAAAGTGACAGCATGCTGTAAGGAAAATTGGAGGAGTTTACTTCGATCTTTTTTGAAATGGTTGTTTCCAGATTTGTCTGCAGGGTGAGGTTCTTATACTGACAGGAGAAAAAGGAGACAGACACCATGCTGCCAGAAGAGGAGAATCGTGCTGCCTCTTCTTCCTCAGACCTCTGTGATATTCCTGCTGATAGTAATTTAATGCCTTATTCTCATTATTCTTCGAATCCTGATTAGAAGCATCTTAGTCCTTGATAGTGGTGGGTTGGCTGGTAGACTGAAGATGTGGTATATCATGCCACTTAACACTGCTTCTCTTTGCTCTTGGTTTGTTTTCATTCATTCACTGCCTCAGAGCATCTGCCAGCTTGCTGGAGGCAGGGCTGATCCCCTGTGCTGGGGCTGCATCTCTGCAGGATGTTGCAGACAAGGGTTCACCTTCTTCCCCTGCCTAAAGATCCTTCTTGCCCTTCCCAGGGATGTGGGGTGAAAATGAGTGTCCTTTGACAGTGTTGTCTCAGCCTCTTCTGCTGACTCTTGTCTTGTCTTTGTAAATGTAAGCCCAGGAAGACCTGGATTAGAGAGAGGATTGGGGCTTAAGTTTCCCTCTTACTGAGTCATTCTCACTCTGCTTTGAGTATTTCAGAATACTACAAAAAACAGAGAGGTATCAAGGAGAGGAGTTATAACACCATCAAGGAACAGCCCACAGCTTGGTTTTTAGGAGCAGAGCTATCCCTTTGGTGGGTCCCACACCCCTAATGTGGACGTTGTAACCATCAGGTTGCTGACCATGACACATGCTGCCTCCTTCAGCAGGCTTGTGAGACTAGCCTTTTGTTTCCATTCCCTATCCCTTTTTTTCTTTACCTCTGGAGAGCAAATGCCAGGATGATAGCACATTTTTCAGAGGTGTTGTTTTGCTGGCTTGTTTTGACAAGGATTGGTGCATAGCATGGCTCCATCCCCGTGAATGTGTCTGTGTGTGAAATAATGAGCAGCAGTCCTTGCAGAACATTCCAACTCATCACAGAAAAGGCAGGGGGAACCTAAGATAGCTTAGCCTAAACAGCCAGGAATTCTAAGGCTTTGAGAAATACCTAATTCTCTCCATGAGATAAAGAAGGAATAAACAACAGGACAAGGGAGGAAGGACCTCTTCCCTCAGTGCTGATCTTACTGAGCTGCAATACAAACGTCTAAGGAGGGAGGGTCAAAAGCTCTTCCTCCATCTTCACTGCATGCATTGGCGATGGCTAGAGAAAACAGATGCAGTGACATTAAAATATAGTAATTAAATATTAGTAAGAAATTTTGGGAAGTCAGTTCATTTGGGAACTCGAGTAAATTGTCTTTTAAAGGCTTTCTGTGTATCAACAGGGATTGCTGTAGAGGATATGTTTAATTTATTTACTTGTTGTATTAAATTAGATAATTTACACAAATTATCAGCCATAAATTGGCCATGGAGTGAATCAACCTGATCTCTATGAATTAGTTTATCTGTGACTTGTTTTAAACTACCTGATAGGACTTTGATGCAGAATTAATTAATTAAACAGGGCAAATGTTGTCACTCTGAATGAGGTTCTAGCTCACTCATCTTATGAATCACAGATGTAGGTGTTCATCTCATTGGCCATGCATTGCTCCATGATATACTCCTTATCTGAAAAACTGCTTGCTCTCTCAAAAAATCTATAAAATATTCAATTTGATACCCATCGACCCAGTTGCTTATTTCTATACTGCTGAACTCATTTCCTCTGAGGTAATTGAGTCAATCAGTTTCTCATTATTTAGCAGATCCAGCTTTGGCATTTTAATTTTAGATATTCAATAATTTCTCGTCTGCCAGATTCTAACTTTGATGTACAAGTCTCTTTATTACTGTATATATTAACAATTTCCTTATTATTAATTTTGATGCAGTTGATATTTGATCACTAATAAACACCTAACCATAACTTGTGAATTGCCCTGTTTTTTGAATTATTTTTATAATGTATTTATTATTACATATGCATAAACAGAAATGGAAAATAGACGTACAGACTTTTATATACAAAATCATGGACAGTAAAACTCAGTTTGATAGAAAGTTGAAAAAACTATTTGGCAGTTGTTATAGCTAAAGAATAACCAAATATTTAAATGTCTATATTAAAAAGACATTTACAAAATTATTTGTTACTGTTAACACATGTATTCAGCAACTAGAAGAGGGACAGGTAATTAAAGGGGAATAAAACATGATATACAATATTAGATACATAGCTTTAGATATAAATTGAGGTGCATGTGTATTAAGATGGTGTGAAAGAGAGAGAGGAGTGTGAAGAGAAAAACATTGCTACTACACAGACTTCATTTTTCAAAATACTCTGTTTTTCTCAAGGAAGTCTTTCTGTCCCTTTTTTTCTTTTCCATTTAACTGTGGAAACCTTCAGCATGGAATCCCAGAAAATCCCTTTGCACGTCTGTATAAAATGTTCTCTACTTTCAGAAGATCGAAAATGCCACCTTTTGAGTTCCCTGACTTTTGACACTTTAACCCCCTTTTCTTCCAGGTTGTGACTGGGATAAATTAGCACTGAAAAGATAACTTTCAAGGCAACCTTGAGCTATTGCCAGCTCACTATCTTGGGCCCTGAAGCTATCCTTTATCTGGAGTTATGCTGAGTTAGTGTATTCTGCTTGGGAGCTGTGACTCATGAATATAAACATATTTTTATTTAAACACTTTGATCATGTTATTGTCCTGTGCTTTTGATGTATTTGGCCAACTTGAACGTGTGGCCTGGTTATATCCTGATTGCACAGTGATCAAGGGGCATATGCAAACTAGCGCTCCTTTACTGTCGTGTCCTGGAAAAGGAAAACTCTTCCTTTGCTCTTGCAAGCATCATATTTGTGACTGCAGTGTTCTGGAGGCTGAGCCTTTTCCTGGCCTGACTGATCCCAGGATGAAGTGTGTTACTGCAAGCATTGCCTACTGAGATTCTGCTTACACGGCTGGCCTTTGTTGCTGAATCACAAGCAATTATTGACTTTATCTGACAAACTGATATTCATGCTTTGCCTTTCTGACTGCTAAGAAGCTGCCTGTGAATTTAATGCAGGGGATGAGTCTGCTACTGTAACCAAAAATGTGGTAAAAAAAAAAATCTGCAGCATGAAAAACACATCTGCAGCATGAAAAACTAGAAAATGAAGGAGATAGTGACAGCAGGCCAGGCAAGTCAAAGCAACCTTTCCTTACTGGGAAAGGTTGGTCCTGTGCACACAAGAGGGGAAGAAATCTTGGGCTGATGAATTTGCATAAATTAACTTTTGGCATTCCTGATCCTTTTGGGATTTTAGACACTGCAACACTAGCAAAATGTAGACAGATGCTTCAGTTCATAGTATCTTCTTTAAATTAAAACAAACTCCAATCAAACTAACGAACAAACAACAATAAAAAGAAAAGGGTGAATGGCAAAAAAAGGCCACTCGGAGTGTGCAAAAGGGAAGACAATGACTTCTGGGGAATCTTTTCCTCTGTCTCACTTCTCTTGAGTGTTGGAAATTCCATTCCAGCAAGCCATACTTTCTTATCAAGGGCTTTACTTTGATGCCACACCTCTGAAGACAAGCTCTAGCTTCTACCAAAAGAAAAGAGCACTCCCAGACAAAATCTCCTCCACTGTCATTCTCAGACCTAAAGACTTTATATGATCATCAGATCCTTCCTAGAGTCCTCTCAGAGCAATTTCTGCCCTCGCAAAATGCCTTTTATTTTCCTGCTCTCTGATCCAACATAATCCAGTTGTTGCTTCCCCTGGTTTTCTGCAGTTGTTTCCTGCAGACATTAGTACCCAGGCAGTAGTACAGTAGGCAGTACCTAGTAGTACCAAGTACTAGGATGGAAGTAAATCATGAACTTCAGGTCTATGAAACAACTCCTAATATTTGGACGCTCTGAGGTGTTGGCACTAATTTCAGAAACAGAAAAGTCTCTAATTCATATGCATTCTTGTTTTTTCTGGTGAGCATAAAATGCGTTGATTAGCAGGCACTTCCAGAGTGCTCTTCTCCTACGTGTTAAGGAACAAGGCAAATTAAAAGGTAAATTGTGTTTCATGAATTGCGCATTAATAGATTAATTCTCACCTAATATCAGAAGAGACAGAACTCCTATTGTTTGCTAATGTGTTTCTAATATAAGATGGCCTTTAAAATGTGACATTGTATTTAAAAATGACTTAAGAGCCATTTAGAGAAAATTTCGTATGGAATAAAAATAGTGATGAAGTGTTTATAAATATTTACATATTTATTAAGAACATGAAACTCAGCACTAATTTTAGCACTGTGGTAACACCAAAGAGGGCAGGATACTTTTGTGATTATTCTGAACTTTACTTTGTGTGAACATACGGTAGTCATCACTGAGCTAGAGGTCTTCCACTGTCCTTGGAGAGCAGTATATGTAAAGATGAGATTTGTGATTCTGTGAACTACTCTGCACTGCAGACTGTGTCACTGGCAAACTGTCACCAACGACCCAAGGTGAAATGCCTTCCAAATTACTGTTCTCTCTGTGCTTTATGTAGTTTCAAGAATACTGCCTGTGAGAAGGCAAGAATGAAAAATCAAAACACGCAGGGTAACTTAAATTCAGCATCATGAGGTGTTCACATGTACTGCGGAGACTTATTCGGATGGGTTCCCTAGATCAAATGTCTTGAAAGGTCACAGGGAGGAACAAGCATCTCAAGTCTAAACAAGGGAAGAACAAGCAGCTCCCACCCTAAATGATATGCTAAAGGTAGATTGGACAAACCGTATCCGAAAATACGCCTTCTAACTAGGCGCTTGGGATGACTAACTTAGATGTAGATTATAGACACTGGAAATATCAGGTAAGGATGAATGCCTCTATGTCTGATTCCTCATTTTTCAGAGTATGTATATTATAGCCTTGTTCTTCTTGAGGGAGAACCCTAAGGATTCTTCGGAGGATTGCAGGATGCTGTTCTTAATATGGTGCCAAATTGTTTCAGGAGAGGAATCTGCAGAATCTGTGGAATGGTTTTCAAGCCTAGTTTGAAGGTTTGCCTGGAAACTGTCTCTAACTGTGGCTGATTGGAGATTGTTAACTTGGAGTCTCCTCCTTGGGATACTGCCCCTTTTAGGTTTGAATTTGAGATTAAAGTTGAGTTTACAGCGCACCAGCCGATGGTCTGTTTGGCATTCTGCGCTGGGCATCACGCAGGTATGGAGGACATCGCGAACATCTCTCTGTTGCACCAGGACATAATCGATGAGGTGCCAATGCTTAGATCTCGGGTGCATCCAGGTTGTCTTCAGACTATCTTTCTGCTGAAAGATAGTGTTAGTGATGGTGAGCTGTTGCTCTGCACAGAATTCTAGCAGGAGTCGACCATTATCGTTGCAGTTTCCAACACCATGCTTGCCTAATATTCCTTTCCAGGCATCAAAATTCTTTCCTACTCTGGCATTGAAATCACCAAGGATAATGACCTTATCATCTGCAGGCACCTTTTGGGTAAGGCGGCACAGGTCAGCGTAGAATTTGTCTTTTTCAGCAGGGTCGGTTTGGAGAGTTGGGGTGTATATACCAAAGAGGACGACGTGTTGGTTATTGTGGAGTGGAAGGCGTAGGGAGATAATGCGGTCAGAGTGACCTGTTGGTAGATTTTCGAGTTTGGGAAGAATAGAGTTTTTGATCATGAAGCCGACACCTGGGAGATGTTTTTCGGTTCTGGGCTTGCCTGACCAAAAGAGTGTGTAACCGGCACCATGTTCTCTGAGGCTGCCTTCTTCATGAAGGCGAACTTCACTGAGTCTGTGGCAGATTTTGGAATGTTTAGGATGTCCCCCCAAGTTCCTTAAAATGATCATCTCACTCCACGGGGATCAACACAGTCAAGTCAGATATGGCAATGCACTTTCTGAGCCCTTTTTAATTAAGAATGGTGTAAAACAAGGCTGCGTTCTCGCTGCTACCCTATTCACAGTCTTTTTCAGCACGATGCTCCAAAGGGCCATGGCAGATCTCAATGATCAGGACGGTATCTACATTCGATATCATACTGATGGAAGCCTAGTCAATCTAAGGCGTCTGAAGGCCCACACCAAGACCTTAAACCATCTTGTCCGGGAGCTGCTTTATGCTGATGACGCCGCCCTTGTCGCCCACACAGAAGCAGCTCTGCAGCGTTTAACATCCTGCTTTGCAGATGCTGCTGAGCTCTTTGGGCTGGAAATCAACTTAAAGAAGACAGAGGTTCTCCATCAACCTGCACCTCAGGAAGTCCCCCATCATCCCCACATCGCCATTGACCAACCAGAACTCAAATCAGTCCAACAGTTTAATTACCTAGGCAGCCTCATCTCCTCGGATGGTAAGATTGATGGAGAGATAGAAAACAGCTTAGCAAAGGCATGCAGTGCTTTTGGAAAACTCCACAAAAGAGTATGGCGTAATTATAGCAATATTTTTTGCTCTGGGTGCTTTTGATCAGTCTCAAAATTATTTGCTTATGGCCTTGTCTTTTCTGCTGAGGTAAGCATACATGTAGCTTTTCTGTTTTGAGTCTACTTTAAGTAGATAAATGTTGCACCATTCCAGCTGTCCCTTACTGCATTCAAATTTGTCGTTTTTCTTAGGGAGAGAACTCAGCATACAGTGTAGAATTTAATTTAATTATACTTCTAGATATGTATATCGGCAAAAGCTTGTTTCTAGAGCACACATAGTGAAGAGTTGAGGACCATGAAATATATGATGGTTTAGCATTTCACATTTGCTATGTCATTATGCTGCTGAAGGAGAATAAGAGAAATTAGTTTACTTACTTACTGTTTATAAGACACCCAAATGCTATACTGACTACTGCTTTTCTAAGCTGGATATATGTTTCTACATCTTTAGAGGAAAAAAAACCCACTGAATCATACTGAAACTGCTTAGTTTCTCAAGTCAAGTGAAATTTGGTTTGTGGCAAGCTACAAATATATAATTAGAGGAGGCAGTATACAACCCTAATAGGTCCTTCTGCTACAAAGACATGCATTTTTTGTTACAATACACAAATCTCTCTGTAATGAAAACAGAGGAGTATTAAAGCAATTCAGTTGCACTTCTCTAGCAATGATAGAAAGATCATATGGCTGAGTAAATTTTTGTTGCATACAAGATATCAGGATATATTCAGCCAGTATTAAATAATTTTGTTTCATGATGTTTATCACCAGTACCATGAAATCTGCCAGTCTCAGTGTCTCATATTTTCCAGCACCAGTTATGTCAGGGCTCCAAAGCTCAAGTCTCCTGTATTTCCTGAAAGGAAGAAACTTAGGGAGAAAATTATGAGATCCGTCATAAGCCTGTGCAGCTCACTCTGGTTCCTGCATTATCCTGCACTTAAATAGGGACCTTGAACTCCTGACAGCATTATGAAGCAATGTTCATCAGTTCTTTGCTCCAGGCAGCACTTGTTTTGCTAACTTGAATCATCTCGAAGTTAAGTGCCTGGATTCTCTTTCCAGTTAATGAAGAGAAATCACCACCTTCATAGTGTAATTTATTTCTGCTGATTTAGATATCTTGGCTGGGGCTTGTACTCCACCCCCCTGTTTCTATGGGACCTGTGGCTAAATAAAAGATATCAATGTACTCGTGTATGGGTGGTTCCTCTGCAGCCTTTCAGGAAGAATAAATGTTCAACAAAAGAATAAAAGAGAAATGGAGAAATTTTCACTTGAATGAGAGTAAAAGATCATCCTTACCAAAAGTGGGAAAAAAGAGGTATGAGAATCAGTATGTGAGAGAAAGGTAGAAGATGGTTAAAGCGAGGAAATAGTGACTATTTCCAAACATACTAAACAGCCAAGTCACTCTGGATCTGCCTTTATTTAATTTAATGGTAACACTTCTGCCTATTTCAAGGAATGGGATAAAGCCAGACAGCATTGCAGGTGAACACATGTCCATTAGGAAATTAATGATCATTGTGATAGGAATGTTTAGAAGAGTGAAAAATCAGGCTGGTTTTAAACATTAAAATGTAATTTCACTAAATTAATTAATTAACATCATATTTCTTGATCATGGCTAAATCTTATAGAATATTAATCATTACTGTTTTGTACACAAACCTGTTACTCTTTAACACTTATCCTGAATTAGCTGTGAGCACGCAATATCAAGGAGCTGATGCCATGTAGTTGTGTCTAAAGGAATCCACACAACAAATGTTAGTCTTCATCCCAGGGGCTCATGCATCAAGTTCCAGATCCCATGGGTATGAAAGCCAACAAATGCCATAGGACTGTTCTTTTTAAGTACTTCATTTAATGTACTTTTTGATGAGGTTAGGGTATTGGGATGCAGTGTTCATAACTACATGATGTGCAGTGAGGCTAAATTAAGATTCTCATTTTTTTAACTACTCAATAGTGTGAACAGTACAATCTGATGTAGTCTGTAGAAGTTTCATTTGGATCAAAGGCAATGCTTGTAATGTGTCTGGACAGTTCTGATGGCTAAATTCTCTAAATTCCAATGAACAGTAGCTATAGTACTATTTTATTTCACGATGCCATACTCATTTATCAGGAATTATCTTGAACTTTATCCCTTTTTGATTTTATAGAGTTAACAGTTGATGAAATCAGAACAGTACAGTGCAGGCAGTATTGCTGAAACTCTTGTAATGATTAGCTAGACAACATATCCTTAAAGTGAACGGCAGAAATTTACTCCAAAATTTTTTCTTTTTTTTTCACACATCCATGAAAGGACGAGGTCATAAGTAAAGAACAATTTTGTGAAATTAAGCTTCAAATTAAATCTGTATTTTCTTTTTATATTTTATGAGTGGGCTCTGAAAATCTCTCTTGAAACTCAGGGATAGTTCACACTTTCTAACTTTTGGCTCCCACTGATTAGAGCTGTGGCGTGAAACTGAGTGAGTTTCAATATGGTGATATATTTATCTTCCCATTGTGCATAAAGGGAGCTTAGAAAAATCAGGCTTGGTTGGAAATATTAAGTTAGTGCCTAAAAGAAGCTGGTGGAAAGCTCACCCTGTTCATTGTTGGTCAGTGATTTTCCAGAATGACAAGGTAAGTGTTTGTACCACGCTTGTATTGCTAGTATCTGATGCTTCAAGCATCCCTGTTTCATGCATCCCTGTAGAAGTTTTAAAAGGAGTGACAATATCTACCCAATGAAACTGCAGCCCCTGGAATCACTTTGCACTTTTTTTTGTAGAAAACCAGATGGATACATCAAAAGACCAATCTTTGTCATGTGGAATATTTTGGAGCCTGATGTAAATTGTTGCAATTACTGTGAAATAGGGGTGTAGCAGATGAAGGTTTCAGTTTTAACAGTTGCATAGACTTCTCTCTCATACCAGTAGGAGATTAAGATTAAATCTGGCATGCTTTCTCTGCGTTAATACTGCTATTTAATTTTCCTTTTCTTGGCAAAAATATATATGCTGATAGTATGTTAAATATCAGTACTTACCTTTTTGCATTTTATTTGAAAGTGAATATACTTTCACAAAATTATTATCAAGTTAAAAAATATTTAGCTCTATAACCTTCTTCTAGGTACAAGGATTCATTATTTTCATGCCTGTCAGCCTCACTGTTATTTAAAGAGGTCTTATGTATTCAGAAAAGTGCAGGAAGGAGGAAGGTTTATGGGAAAGTCAAGCTGTTACACTGAGTCATATGCAAACATCTTCTGATCTCTCCTGATATGACATCAGCAAATTTCAAGGCATGCGAAAAAACACAAAAGGGAATGAGTGCCAGAACATGCTAGAGAGAATAGAAAGTTTATGTGAGATTGGGAATTAAAAGAATCTGGAACGTTCATATTGAGTAGGCCAGCAGTACGCTGGCTCACACACATCCTTCAGTCTCTTGGCTGGGGTGTAGGAATATGGCAGTTGATCTATTTGCTTCTTTCAACACGTCATTACACCACGAAAAACAATGCTTTGCTTTCTTGACAATTAAGAACTGTAAAAGGTGCTACTCACAATTCAGAGGTTCACTCAGAAACATCTGGTGGGTTCTTCTGTGACAGCAGGCTCTGGAGGCATCCCCTGCACATTGTGCTGCGAGGTTGTGGGCAGCCCCTCACACTGAAGTCCCCTGGGGCTTTCCTGTCTGTCCTTTCACATGTTGCTGGACAATGTTATCATGCAAAACTCCAACATGAATGCCTGGTATGATCCCTCCAAATGGGATCAAGAAGGGCACAGAGTCTCCAGGAGCCACAGGTCCCCCATTTGGCTGGTGGTGGGCAGCCATCCAGCAGCCCAGCCTGCCTCTGCCCAAAACTGATACCAGCATTGATCCATCCTTGCAGGAAGGTAGTGGTGGCCTTTCTTTCAGATAAAAACTTTCACTCTGAGAAGAGCAAGTGGTGGAGTTGTCTCTTGTAATAGTTTGGTATTTTTTTGTTTGATATTTTTTTGCCATTGTTGTTGGTTGTTGTTTGGAGTTTGGTTTGATTTGGGGTTTTTTTTTGGTTTGTTTTGGTGTTTTTTAAATGTTTTAGCTCCTGTCTGTGCCTATCCTATTCTGGTAACATAACCTAAAGCCACAGGTTTTAAATTGGTTATCTAAATTGCATAAATCAATGCTTTTGCTTGTTTTTTGAACATTCAATTTACATTTACATGTATGATTTACATTTAAATATGATCAGCATATTTTTAAAAATTACTAGTGATTTTTCTGTAGACAATATACTGCCTTAGTGCCAGTAGTTGAGTGGCAACAGTTTTTAGTGACAGAAAAACACTGGAATTAGACTTGAATAATTTACAGGAATCATTTGGAAGCTTGGTTTTGGTTCTCTAGGTTTTTTCATGGGTTCATTTTTAAAGTATTCATAGGCAAAAAGAGACATGAAGGAAGAGCTAGAAGAGAAAAAATCAAAATTAATATTGTACCAACTATTAAAAAAATCTCAAATTCTTCAAAAAATGGTTACTTGATTAAACAAGAAATGCAGACTATACATGATGATTCTTGCAGTGGACCCAGAATTTTAAAGATACCTCTTAGTAGCAAATTCCAGAACTGTAAAAAATGATTTGAAGAATGTAAGACACAAGTGATATTAATTCCTAGAGATGATTTTGCTTCAAGTGGAAATAAAAAATAAGCTTTTATCAAACCTTAAAAACCATACTCCGGATGAATGACAAGTAGAAAAATCCCCAAAATTTTCAAGCTTAACAACTTTTTTGGACTACACGAGTAAAATTAGAAGATTCTGTGGAAAGTGTTAATAATGTGGTCATAAAATATAAACATAATTCGTATTTTCATCTGAAGAAAAGGATAAAGGTGTTTTAGTCTTGCAATACATGAATGATTCCAATCAATGGGATCTTTTTTTTAGTAAATAAAGTAGAAAAAATGTAACAATGAATGAAATGACTTTGGAATTCTCTTTGTTCTTAGCTCAAGACTGGTGAAGGTTATCTTCAAAGTGTTATAGAATTAAATGTTTTCCAGTGCATTGAAGACTATGTGTTTGCACAGTTTATATTGCATTGCACTCCGTATGAAATTCCTGGTGAATTTGTAATAGCTAGGTAACAAATTTGGGAGATTATTTTAAAGTATCATTTGGACTCTTTTCAAGGTTACGGTATGAAAAGCTAAACTGGTTATTAAACAATTCAATACAGTGAACTTGACTCAAAAATGCCCTGGAAGTTTCAAAAGAACTATACTTAGCATTTCGAGAGTATTGTTGCACAATTCAGGATGATTTATTAGGATCACCGGTTCTACGGCTTACTGGCAGAAAGACAAATACTTCAGTACTGACACCTTGAAAGCTTTCTGACATAGAGACAATTAGCCCTGTAGAAGTTATAAAAAGAAGTGTGGGTCAGGAAAACACTTTGATGAAAGTGTTTCCCAGTCATCTTCTTTTGAAGAAGAGAGAAAATGTGAGCTTTGAAAATGAATGTGCTGGCACCTTCTAGGAAAAAAACGCTGTTTCCTCTACATTAAGGTTATGTGCTATAGCTTCACTAACTATAGTGGAAGGAAAGGCGACACTGTTGTAGAAGGAAGTGCAAACAGCTGAACACAACCAACAATGGCATTGTCTCTCTTTTTCTTGAGGTCAGGGAGGATATTTTGGCAAAGGTGACAAACGGTCCCCCTGGTTGCTGGGAGTACAAGATCCAGGACGCACAAGCACAGGTCTATGTGGGAAATGCACAGTCAGTGATGACAAATTTCCTAACAACTGATAAAACAGAAAATTCTTACCCAAAACAAGAACTGTTAGCATTCTCTACCTGGGTATCATATTAAAAAAAAGTTAATTTTTACATCTTCTCCATCCTATCCATTTAATTTCCATTAAAAATCCCACAAAAACAACCCCCCAAAAAACAATAGCTATCATAGCAAGAGGATGATGATGTCTTCCACATGTGACTTATCTTGGAATTAAATCAAGGAAAAAAAAGAGGGAAGAATCCCTTTACAGTGGGGGACTTGTAGCGTCACTATCCATACCCTGCAGACTATTAGCAATATGATAGAAATGAACCTGTGAATGATGGTTTTGCTCTCTCAGGGCAAAAGTTTATGATTCCAAGTGTAAGTGGTCTGATTTTCAGATATATTTAAAAAGCACAGTACACCAAAATCCATGGTAAGCCTAATTTCTGCTCAGAGAAACAAATGGAAACTGCAGATGCTCAGGTCATTTCTTCAAGGAGGCTTATGTATTGGTATGAGCCCTTGATTTAAGATATTCAGGTTTTAAAATTTTGAGCTTAATACAGATTTATAAAGAAAATCATCCAGTGAAGAATTTATCTCTGTGCTCCTCAGTGCTTTTTGTTGCTGTTTTAAGGGAAAGTAGAGACAGCTGTCTCTCTAAGTAGATAAGATTGTGATGAGTTGCAGTAGTTTAACAAATTCTTTCTCACTCATTTTATAACATACTACAAAGTATGTCTGGCAATATTTTACATTTTTGTTCTCAGGAATTTTCTTAAACAATTTGTGGTGTAGTTTTATTGGATTGTTATCAGTCAAGGATCACCATTAAATTTGGCAGAAGGCAATGGAACAAGTTCTGTTAATTCTACATGTGCAAGCTTGCTAAGTACAGTGATGTGGTAAGGATGCAGTTAAGATGAAAGTATCCCTTTATGCATTTTAGGGAGGTTAAGAACAAAAGTTGTCTGTCTTGTATACGATGAATTGCAGGTGATTATGAAAAAGCTCAGAACTCTTGATGTCTCTGCTGATAGGCATTTGGGCACAGACCTACGCCAGCTTATCATATTATTTTTCATAACTATAGATCATGAGTCTGCAAATAAAGAAAAAGGTTAAATTAGATGTATATAATGTAAAAAGCAGCTTGCTATTTAAACAACTTTAATTTTGAACATCTATTTTGAACGAGATAGTGGTCCAGCTTCTTAAAAAATATTCCTTACTATGTTCCCAGCTCCACACTTGTACAGACATTAAGGATTCATTATTGATATGTAAGCTCTCCACCTCCCATTCCCCAGGCTTTGCACCAATAACACTGCAGCAGTAGCAATTGCACACAGTCATATCTGAACTTGCAATTTGACTGAGCACAAAGGAGAATGAGACCAGTATTTCTGACAGGTGAGGAATGGAGAGACAAAATTCCCTTGCAAGTGTCTCTACGAGACAACTGGCATCCGCTGGGAGTTCTGCATTGAGTAGTGACACTTGCCATGCTATTGAGTTAATCAGGTAGAAAATACCTTGAGCATCAGTATATGATGGTGGTTCAGGGAGACTGAGAGAATAGAGTCTCACTGAACTTACAGGGAGAGCAAAGCCTGACTACTTGTCACCGTAAGAAAATATGGGACAGAGAAGGTGTTGTCTAGGTCCCCATTTTTGATTTATCCAATACGGAATCAAACATATAAAATTTTAGTGGATTTGGGGGTCTGTTCATACCATTGTGCACAAAAAAGTGATAATGACTGTGGCAAATGACATTAAAATATTGATATAAAAAAGAATAAATTGGTATATTACACAATGACAATGTCTCCTATTACAACTTCCTTGCCCTGACAGCACTGTCAGTTGTTTCTTGCATAGTTTCTGTGGCTCGGGCTCACAGTAGAGGGTAAATCAAAGCCATGGAGTCTCTATATACTTAAAATATCCCTAGTTTAATTGCATAAGACCTTCAGTCACTCAGGTAATCATAAGTGGGGGAACCCTTTCCACTGGAAATCTGACACTGATACTGCAACAGAAGGCTGCCTACCAAAAGCTGTCTCATTGCAGACAAGTAAAATGGAGTGTGAAATTTCCTAAATCTCACACAGGTCTTGCAGTAGAGGCACAGAGTCCTGCATAACGCAAAAGTTGCTGAACTGTGATAAAACTTAAATGTGAACTTTTTCTTGAAAGTTAAGAAAAAAGATTTAAGATTCAGGGAGAGTTCCATTATGTTATACGCTGAAATCCCTCAGTTGTCTTGCATAGGCAGTGGGAGCATAAGAGATCCTCCAAAATACTTCAGATTCTGAAAAAAGATTTCTACCTTGAATCATGCTTCAGGCTGTCTCTCCATGCGTTTTCACTGAAAAATTCAGTAAAGTAGCCTCACCTGCAGTAGAGGAATTCATGTGATTTCCTCTCTAACAACTTAGGTGTTCAGGGATAGTAATTAGGGATAATGAGATAGCAACAATTTCTCTCTCTCTCTCTCTCTCTCAATCACCAAGTCCATTGGACTTGCTCCAGTATGTTCTTCTGTTTCTTGTATTTGGGACTCCTCAGACCAAATAGTACTCCAACTACCAAAAAGTTCTTCCCTGGATCTGTTGTTTGCACTTTTATAACCAGGATACTGATGACCTTTGCCCACAGCTGCTTGTGAATCAGGCCCCTGAGTCCCTTTCTGCAGAGCTGCTTCCTAAACAGCCTGTGCTATCTCATGGGATTGTTCCCCTCTGAGATGCAGGACTATGCATTTGTTAGCATAGAATCTCTTCAGTTGGAAGGTACTCATAAGGATCATGGAGTCCAACTCCCTGCTCCTCTCAGGACTGCCTAAAAGTGAACCATATGACTAAGAGCATTGTCCTTGATCTCAGACAAGCTTGATGCTACGACCACTTCCCTGGGAAGCCTGTTCCGTTGACCAATCAGTCTCTCGTGAAGAACCTTTTCCTTACGCCCAATCTGAACTTCCCCTGCTTCATTCCATTTACCTCGTGTCCTATCACCGGCCACCAGAGAGAGAAGATCAGCATCTGACCTTACTCTGCCCCCCTTGAGGAAGCTGTAGGCTATGATGAGGTTTCCCCTCAGCTTTCTCTTCTCCGAGCTCAACAAGCCAAGCGTCCTCAGCCACTTCTTGTAAATCTTGCCTTCAAGGCCTTTCACCAACTTGTTTGCCCTCCTCTGGGCACTCTCATTTGATGTTCTTCTGGTATTGAGGTGCCCCAAACTGCACACAGTACTCAAGGTGGGACTACACTTTGTGGTGCAGAGCAGAACAACCACCTTCCTCAACCAGCTGGCAATTCTGTGCCTGATGTACTCTAGGGCACATTTGACTTTTTTGGCTACCAGGGCATGTGGCTGACTCATATTCAACTTGCTGTCAATCCAAACCTCCAGATCTTTTTCCATAGGACTGCTCTCTATCCTGTCATCCCCTAATTTGTACCTGTAACCAAGATTACACTCACTCCAAGTGTAAAATCTGTCACTTGCTTTTGTTAAATTTCAAATGGTTAGTGATTGCCCAGATCTCTATCTAGGTCTCTCTGTAAGGCTCGAGGGGACCCACATCCCCTCCTAATTATTATTAGCAAATTTACTTAATTTACATTCTATTCCTGCATCCAGATCATTTATAAAAACATCAAAAGTTTTGCTGAACTTCCTATCATCCTGTTTCTCCAGTTTGTCTGAGATCTCTCTGAATACCAATATATTTAGTGTCATCTGCAAACTTGCAGGGAGTGCACTCCTATCTACATTGTTAATGAAAACACTAAACAGTAGGTCCTGTTGGTCCTGGTATTCATCCCTGAGGAATGTCACTTTTATAACTGGCTGCCAGCTGAACTTTACGCCACCGATCACAACTCCTTGAGGCCATCAGTCCAGCCAATTTCCCATCCACATATTGTTCACTCATCCAGCCCATTACCAATTTGGTGATACGGAGGCCGTGAAGACTATGTCAAAGACCTTAATAAAGTCAAGGTTTGTGGCACAATCTTGCCCTCTCCCTTATCCACAGCATCATCACAGAAAAAGATCAGGCTGATCAGGCATGATTTGCCCTTGGTAAATTAATGTTGGCTGTTTGAAGTCATCTTATCCTTTATATGACCAGGAAATGTTTCTAAATACATTTGGTCCACCATCTTCCCAAGGCATGAGGTGAGGCTGTTATTATTATTATTTATTTTGATTACTAAAGTGTTCTTATCTGAACCCACGGGTATTATCTTTTTTTTTCCAATTCTCTTCCCCATGCCCCTGGGGATGGGGTGGGGCAAGTGACTGCATGGTGCTTAGTTGATTGGATTAAATTATGGAATTCTCGCAGTCTCTTAGCCTTCCTTTTGCTGCCTCTGTCCTTAGAGAAACCTTCCTTGCTGACTTTTTTTTCCTCCTAAAGATATTTTGTCTAGATTTTCTACATAATGACAAGTTCCTGAATTTCTTTCTCCATTGATAGAGGAGAAACAATAAGAAAAACCACAACTATATAGCTGCTTTGCTACAGGATATAGTGAATCCCAGTAAGGATGTCTGTGATTCTCTCAACACAGCTCTGTGGTGGTGAGCATTTATCACAGCAGGATCTCTGCAGCCTGTCTCCCTTAATTCTATCTTCAACATAAGAGACACAAACTGGGAGGAATGACCATCGTTGCAACGAACTAATTGTACAATTTAAAAAAAACACAGGGGTAGGAGTTCATGCCAGCTGTGGGAGAATTCTATAAAGGTGGTTATTTTTATTCTAGGAGCTACAATGCAAACATTCATGTACTTTATAAAATCCTGTAATATAAACAAGATGAAACTCCTGTAAACAGAAGTTGTGACTTCTGTATCAGATGCAGGTATTCTTTCTGCAAGGTTGTCTTTCAATTAGTAACCTTTTGGTCAGAATTTATTGGGTGATAAATTCCAAACATTATATTTACAGAGTTATATAGAGGGCTAACATTATGATTTGCATACGTTCGCATTGGTCTTGTAGGGTAACGCACACTCCATGCCATGTGGTGCACAATGACTCATGTCTCTATGCCTGAAGGTTTGCCCTACCCAGGGTTTGCTTCTTGCATTCACCTCTGCTTGAGCTTAGCTTTGGGTATCTGATGAGCTCTGTGTAGTCTTTGAAAATCAGCATCATCATCTTTACGTGATTTTTCAGTTCTGTGTGCCTGAAGTAATGCAAATGGTTGTGTTGCAGCCCATTAGGACAGTGATTTCGTAGCATGCAATGAAATGTCTATGTTTCACAAGCATATGGGAAGTCACAGGTGAAAATAGCTTTACAAGCTGCCTGACAGTGGACAATTAGGTAGGAAATTAGTGTGGAAATGTATTTCATTGATGTTAAATAATTTTTTTCTTTTGAAATCAGACTTTGCTTTAATTAGCAATAATTACAGAATCCTTCTCTTTTTTCACCTGACTTGAATCTAGTTTCATTTAAATGTAGTTCTATGTAATCCTTTTATAGCTCTTACTAGTGATGATGGTTTTCAAATGCCATCAGCTGCTTAATGTTTAACATGCTTTCTAATGTCCTTAACCTCAGAGTTTATCAGATTAGATATTCATTCCCTACAAGGGGGAAAAAGAAAAGGAAAATTTGCCTGACTTTTGTTCACAGTATATTCTAAGGTACTTTACAGAGATTTGCATTAAACCATGATCTGTCAATACTTAAGAAACAAAGTACTTTTAGCAACAAAGGTACTTTTCATTCATTACTAAAGTATGATTCTTAGAAAAATATTATTTCTTTCAGAAATTGCAACAATGATCCATGAAGTATTGCCTTATCCACTGTGCATCTGTAGGGACAAAGGTCTTCAGGGTCGCTGAAGACAGCAAAATTTTCTTTCTTTATAATGCTTCAGGAAAAGTGGCATATTAATACTAATAACATGTTGACTTTGTCCTGGATGTCTAGAAAAGGCTACAAAGCTGCATGAAAGCAGTATGTATTTTCCATCTGTAAGCTCTATAAGGATTGTTTTTTAAGTATATACAAGTATCTCTGATTGTGAAATTAATGCTTCCATAGATCTGTTGTCCCTAAGATGTTGGTTTTTTTTTAACTTCCTGTCTATTTTATTGTAATACACTTTAAAAAAAATTATATATATATATTACTTTATAATAGCAATAAATAAAATTTAGTTAAATAAAAATTAGTAAGAATAAACCCACCAGTGCTGACTTGATGCTTTTCTTTTAGGAAGGCAGAATGGTGTAGAGCAAATATTCATTCCAGATCCATGGGAATCTCTTGTGAGGACCTTTGCCAAGCAACGGGAACAGATAATTTAGGTTCTGTTTTACTTTCAATTTCTTCACAGAAAGCTGAAGCCATCCAAGTGTGTTGTTGACAGAAAAGGACTTCTAGAAGATACTTGCCTTTGATCTCCTGCCATACTCTGCTATGGAAGTTATCAAGTGTTCTCAGGACTGCTAGAGCAAATTTTGCCCTCTGAATGCTCTTATCCATCAGAGCTGTGTCCCATATCTCTAACAGCTGTCACAGTGTTCTCACAGAGTTATCTGCATCTGAAGGAGAGCAGGTGTTATTTCTAGCACTCCTTCGTGGCCTGGCATCAGCAGTCTCTCACTGTCACCGCAGGACCATGGCAATGCTCCAAACTGTGAGTTTCCCACAAACACCGGATGGCAGGAATCTAGGGATCAACCAGAAGGCCCCCACTCAATTTTCTGATATAAAACTATAGCACTTAGGAGCTTTGTTTCACCTAACTGTACTCTTTTTCATTCAGTCATATTAAGGGAATATTAGAGTTCAAATTGTCATAATCCTAAGGACAGGAGGACTCATTTTTGCTTGTTTTGGGTATATACTCTGGTCTCATAAAAATCATATTCTTAGCTAAATGAAAAAAAAAAAGCTTCCTTTTCAACACCTCTTTCAAATATGGGAAACAGATGGCTCTCTCCATGCTTCATGACTATTACCACTTGATGTGAAGTATCTCCACTGTTTGAGTTTGACACATGCAAGGGCACTGCTCTCTGCTTTAACACATCTTCTGCATCTTGAAGATATCTAGGCATGCTATGAGACACCAGTTCTGAACAGTTTCTTAAGCTATGGTAGTTCTATGATGTAGTTGCTATAAATAAAGAAAGAAAAAATCCAGTGACTATTATGGAGAATATGGTACCTCAGACCAGTTAAACCTCTATATTGCCCAGCTGCCCAGTGACAAGTGGCTGTCAAAAGGAAGAACCATCTCTACTTTACCTCTCTGACTCATTTGGATAGATCAGAGCACGATCCAGGTACATGACCCTTTTCTGCTAACAAGGCAAAATCACATAGAAGGATCAGGTTTTTCTCTGGATAGCTCCAGACAGCTCTAGGTAACTTAGCTTGCCTATTTAAAGTTCCCATTTGTCAGTTTTTAAGGAATCATGTAAGAGAATAATTCAGTCTGAAAGAAAAAGAAATTGGAGAATCGGAAAGAATTAGTGTTGAACTCATGAGTCTAAAAAAAGCACAGGTTTTTTTGCTTTTGGATTTGCCATTTCTTTGCTACCTACTTGTTCTCCAAACTGTAGCTTACTAGTTTTGGAACTTCTGAACGAATGAGGGGCTTTCATTAAAGATTTTTAGCAGTGTAAATGATACTTTCTATACCTTTCAACAATGAAGTTTGTTTTTTTTTTTTTAAATTGCAAAGTAAGATTTTAAAAAGTAAAAGATGCATAGTAAAATTTCATCAGTTTTAAGTTAATATAATAGAGTAAATTTTCCTCAACTAATTTCAAGGAAACTTGTGCTACTGGTTTTCCACACTGAAGTTAATTAGAACCTTAGGGTTTTCTTATATTGCAACATTCAGTACCCTGAGTCAGAAAAGACTGAGTGTGGAACTCTCATAAACACAACACATAAATTAGAGAACTCCAGCTGTGACATACTGTTATACACAAAACCCTAGAAAAAAAGTCAGAATCTTTATAAGTCATCATTATGGTTTTGTGCTGCAGAAAAGAAAAGCCCTATGTACTACATGGAACTCTTGTTATTTATTTCTTTTCCTCCAGTGACTTTTCTTCCTCCATTGACTTCATTGACAACTGAAAGAAATACTAAAGAAAACAATTGTCTCAGTTATTGTGCAAAAGGTAACAGCTCTTTCTGTTTCAGCTACATTTTGAAGTAGAGTACATTTTGAAGTCTAATTGTAGACCGTGTCTGGGAGTCTTATTTCCGCATTCCAAAAATTTTGGGTATGCTCATTTCTCCACTGATTTGCAGTTTACTAGGTTATGCTAACCTGCCACTTCATTCTCGGTTCCCAGAAACTGTTGTTATGAATCTCTCTTTCTACTGCCTTCCTCTCCCTCTTGTCACATGTGGAGTTCAGGCAGTGGCCTTGGCATATTTATGTCCCTGAACCAGGCATCATTTTTTTGTGGGTGTAGTCCTGAATGTTTTGCCAGGTTGTCCCGGGAAACAATTGACTAAGCAGTAAACTGAACCCAGCACCTAAACTGTCCTTTAAACCATTTTCCTAATGTCTACTTGTCTGTGCATAAAATATCCCAGCAGATGACATTGCCACATCAGCCTCTTTGCAAAGAATTAATTGTTTTGGGACAGTGATGACTGCATAACTATCAACTAGAAATATTATGTTTTCCCCTTTGAAATACATGTTTCTATTTGAAATACTGTGCATTAGGTACTACAGTGGCCCACCTAAACAAATAATTGATATCTGAAACTTCCTGTAATTGAACACTCTACTGATAGTAGGAATTATAAGTGATGATATGGACAATGCAATAAAACATGATGAAAGGTAATGAAATCTTGAACCTTGTCTTAACAGATTTACTTGCTTACTTTCTTTTGATATCTTTTGCAAGACCAGAAGCCCAAAGTGCCCAGTCTACTATTTGAAGGTTGTGATATCACCCAAACAGGGCATACCTCTTGAACTGGCAGAAGAATACTGTCCCACCTCTAAAACATGCCGCTGATACTGTGAAGTGAAAAAAAGCCATTTTGAGATGATGCTTGTATAGTTTATTTTGACAAATGCAAGGATTAAGCAAAAGTGACTAAAAGTGGAGCAAGTAACAAGACAGCTCATTTCAAAACAGCCTGCAGTAGTGTCATCAACCTGTAATCTGCCTTCTAAATTCAACATTTTTGTTGACAGAAGGTGGGGAAGTGAAATTTAACTTTTAAATCTGATATGTAATAAAGGAATAGCCCATCCTGGAAATGAACGCTTTCCAGACCAAAGGTTCCAAGATAGAGTCTTTTTTCTCCTAGAAAACACATATCTTCTCAACCCTTTAATCTGTATCTCCTCTATCTCCTTCAATTAAATCAATGCAAAACAAACAAAAATTTTATTTTTTTTTTGTATTATCTGAAAAAGATGGTTTTTAGGAGAGAAAAGTGCCCCTTTAGAAATCAGAGGGTTGAAGTTCTTTAAGTTCTCATTATTAAGGCTGTAAAGTCTAAAATTTGAGGACAAATGGGGCTGCTATTCTAGAAAAAACAGATCAATTTATCTTCAATTATTTTCTTATTTCTATCCCAGAGCAGAACCCCTGGGTTACTAAAATGGCAAATAGTAGTGGAGGTTCATTGCATATCACAGTAAAAATGAAGAGATAAACTAAGAAAGAGAGAACTTCTGGCCTCAGTCATGTCAGTGTTAGAAAAGGATTTGCTAAGAAAAATTTAATCACACCACCCTTTTTAGCCTTTAATATTTGAATTTGGTTCCAATGACAGAGAACACCTGTATAATGCACACCTTATCCCTACAGTGTGACCTCATGTAATCTTTAGTACACTCTTATCAGTCTTCAATGGAGATACCAGGAAAAGGCGAATCACTGGAAACCCCAGTTCTCTTTATTTGGTGATTCACTTGAACCCTAAGTGGACAACCCCCCCCAAATTACCAGATAAGAAAACTAACAAGCCAAACTGGACAGGATCTCTTTCTAGAAGTCTTAATTGCACTTCTCTGTCTCCTTGGACTATCTGAGTCATTAGGACCCTGCTTTAAGAAAACTAGTTTCCTCAAGACTGAAAATCTGGGTTTAGGTTACAGACCAGAAGTAGGAAAATTTTACCTACCCCATGAGAATTTTCTGTGATATCTAATAGATGCATATACTTTATGTGTGTGTCTATATATCTGACTATTATGTACACACATATGGCAATATCTAATTAACATGAAGAAAAAAATTCCTCTTTAGAAAAGATGTTAAGCCATATAAAGGTGTGATATATATACCAAGAGCCAACTTAGAAAGGACTTATACCATTTAATTTGCCAAGTTAAATACAGTACAATCGAAGAAAACCTGTCCCTCCAGACATTTGTAAGCCTACACTTGGGAGCTCTTGGAAGCTAACTTAGCACCAATTGTATCTTGTTTAACTTGGCCATTTAGAGGGCTAACCCTTTAGCAACTTGGCTCACACTGACCATATCACACCTTTGCATGACTGACCTTCCTCTCTCAACTTTCCCTCATTTCATGCACACAATGCTTTTGATCAGATCTGATTTACACTATTTTGTCCAATTAGCATGAAAGACAAAACCAAAATCTCTGAAGGACAAGTCTACAAACATAAAATATAATTGGATGGAAATGGACCTGTCCACATTCTTTTTGCCTTAGCTCAACGTGAGAGTGTTAAGTGCTAGCCACCTGGTTTTGCTGTCAGTGCCACCCTACACGGAGCTTTCCCCAAAGCCTGGTAGTTGAACCTTTTGTGTTCTTGTACAGGGCTCACACACTACACTAAAAGAAGCAACTACCTGCTCTGGTAAAGGATCTGAGTTAGCTGCATTTATGGCAGAAAATGGAGAGGGTAGAGGGTGTGTTACTGACTTCTGCAGTCATGTATTAGGATATGTATGTGGTAGAGTTAGATGGTGGTGTTAAAAGTGCAGAGAGGTTCAGATCTTACTTCTTCTGGTGAATACATGCCTGAAACACACTAAATTAGAGTACTGGATTCCTGTGGAAAAGTGTCGGTTGTGACTATCACAGAGAAGAGCGAATTCAGTAAAGAAAGGAATTTATTTTAATATCAAATGCTATTGCCATATAGGGTGTGGAAAACAAACTTCTTCACATCTCAGACCATGCATAATTAAACACACTCCCAGGAGACTTCTATCATTTGAGTCAGCAAAAACAGAATACATGGCAATGGAATGTGATGGAAATACTGTGTTGTAATCTTTGTAGATTATTACCTATGATAACTAAACTTAAAAGTCATAGTAATGCCAGCAGTATAAAGACTTAGATTAGATAGAAAGAACACAAAATGACTTCCCTGAGATGTTTATGTCATCACAAACATGGTGTCACACCATCTTCCTATCTTGTATGACATTCTAGTCTGTGCAATAAAACCTCTCCATTCAAGGTGATATGCAGACGGAGTTGCAGGGGGAATAAAGGAAAAATTGTCAAATATGGCTCCCAAGAACACTGGGGTAGATAAAGATGGATTTATTGGTGGTAGGAGAAGGGAATTGAGTATATAACTTATCTTCTTGGTGGTAGTGACTATGTAACACACGGTGCACGGCATCCTTCACACTGTTCTGCCAGCACCTAGTCCTCCCATGACACAGTTTGCATATGCATAGTGGAAAAATGAAACGTAAAAAAAGATTTGCTAGTCAAGATATACAATTTAAAATAAAATGTGATGCTTCATATTCCTACCTTCCCCAAAACTTTCATATTAATTTAGGTAATTTCATGTGACTTGCCCTTCTGTGAAATAAGCCATAGGGTTAGGATCTCAAGGGTTATCACTGTTTCTTCAACGGGTTGTGTGGAATTTGTGGTAATTTTTTTTTATTCTGTCTAAAAGATTTACAATGACTCGCTATAGTTCAAAATAAAATTAAAATTAAAGAACAATATAATAGGAAAAAACACTTAATAATACTCTTGTACTAATTCAACTCTGTCTCCTCTTATCATCTACCTTCTTCTCTGAAATCAAATAAAATATTCATTGGCTGACAAGTTATAAGAGCACAGGACTGGAATCAACTAACATTTGATAACACCTGCCTTGTATTCTAAAAAGATGTACTTTATGAAACTCTTACAAAACACCAACCCAAAATGTCACATGCTTTATTAAACATATACATCAGGCAATGAGAAAAAGAGACAAGAATACTACTAATGGCTTAAGTCCCGGTGTAGAGGAAAGTTATTTAATCAAACTGCCAAGGGGTACCTAGCGGATGACCGCAATAGTGAATTGTGAGGTAGCACAAAAAGTCCAACAGATCCTTTCAGCCTTATCTGGGGAAGAGAAAGACATATTCTTCCTGTCACCAAATCTTTAGCCCTGAAAATATGAACATGAGGTACTCAACAGGTAAATGAGACCAATACCATTAGGAATTAACAAGTTCTACATCATTTTTCTGGCTATTACCAATCACCAGTGAAAAGGAGTTACATGAAAAAATAAAACTACAGAAGAAATATTTTCTACATAATTTCTGTTACTATATCAGTTGAAGATGAATTGCTAAAAATCTTAGAAAACATTGCACTTCTTGATCTAAGTGGAACATACAAACCTTGTAACTGGACAAATGAGAATGTTTACCATGCAAACTTGTATACCTGAATCTAGACTCATGTTTCTGGTCAATGGGGAGAAATAGGGATTCTATTATTCTCAGCTTCAAGATATTTATAATAGATAAGATAAACTATGTTTTATTAGTTGCCATTGCTTTCTCTTAATTAGAAAGGGAAGTCTAAAGAAAGTAGGCCAAATATAGACCATTTAAACTAGGAAAGGTAAATCTTGGTCTAAGTAAGCAGGGTGTACCTTTTTTCAGAGGTGTAACAATGAAGATTTATTCTTGCTTCTGCTTTGTGCCAGAGTGTTGGAGCGTATTAATGAAACTGAAAACACAATTACAGAGAAAATTAATAAAATCAGAAAAAACAAACAGAAATATTACCTGAAATCAACAGATTCTATATTCTAATTTTCTCTGCGATGAAGTTACATTATAATACCTTTAGTCAACACATTCTTTCCTCTTCCACAGAACCTTTTTTATGAGTCCCCCCATAACACAAATAAACAAGAATGGGTTTTAGGGAATCACTATGAAAAAATCAGTTTTCCAAAAAATTGTGTGCAACTTTCCTCATCAGTTTAATAGAACTAACTATACTAGAAATAAGCACTAATTGGGTCTGTTTTTCCATGAAAATGCAGATAAGGATGTAGACTGGAGATACTCTTTATTAAAATGATTTACTGAAGCCACAGCAGTTAGAGGTGTGACCCCGGAACCCTTTTTGCCTCCAGAGGCTGACAGCCCAAACACTGGATTGTGTGAAACAGGTTTTATTGTGGGATGGAGTGAAAGAGCATTTACAGCAGTGGAAAAATAACACAAAATTCAACAGAATGAAGTAGGAGAGGAAGCAGAATAAACATAGTGTTTGGGAAAAATAGACTGAATTTTGTGCAAATGTGCCCAATAATTAATTCATTTTTCAGTACCAGAACTGCTTTCTGCTTTGAAGAGCTGAAGCCTGTGAAGGTGGCTTGTATGGCTCTCTCAGACATGAAAGAATGATGAGAAGACTGTATGGCCACAGGATGTAGTGCAAGGATGGAGGATGGGGGAGGTATTCCTTGTCTGGACAGGGGATATATAACAGTTTTATTATATATCACTTTCTATATCCATATATATATATATACTTGTCTTTATGATAGTTTTGATTCTGTGAGGCTGCAACACATCATGGAGAGTGGCTATGGTGTAGGGGTCTGAAAATTGTCCCCACATCAATTCATTTAATATTATATAGTCAGGCTGTGGTCCTGTTTACAGCTGAGCCTAAGGAAGTGGTGCCTTCTGCAAGAGGAATTGGGAAGAGCTTTCCCAGTGCCTGGGATGTAGCTCTCTTCAGGAACCAATGGTGGGCTTGGTAGTGCTGGGTTCATGGTTGAACTCAATGATCTTGAGGTGTTTTCCAACCTGAATGATTCTGTGATTCTATGACTCTTGGCTGTGTGGGGTGAACATCCCATGAGCTCTGCAAACAAACAGGGTGACATCTTGCGCTGCATGCAAGGACAGGCATTTTTGTCCAAATCCAGCAATGGGCCAAGGCAGACTGACCAAGGACATGTCCATGGGTCACACTGGATACCTGTTTGCACTGGGTTGATGTTTTCACTGAGTTGGGTAAATAAAGATCTTTTAGTAGAAACATATGCAGCTTGACAGTAAGTGCCTATAGCTGTGTTGTTCAGAGCTAAAAATTAAACTAATTACTGCCTGGATTTTTGTCTCCACCTTGGTATCTCATATCTCTGATGTCAGTTTTCGAGAACAAGATATGCAAAGAAGCAATAAATTTTTCACACATTTTACTGTAGATAATATTTATAGACTTCTTTTTATTTGAACACGCTGTGCTGGCACATGCTGCTGTGCAGTGAAACGATCTAATCTTAAGGACTGATTAAGCCAAATGAAACCAAAGTTCTGTTTTCTTCCTCCCATCATATGTCATGTTCAATGCTGATGTTTTCAGATTTCTGTATAAATATTTCACATGATTTCAACAGTTTAGCTTCAGGACATAGAGTGAAAAATAGAAGAAAGGATGAAATAATTTAAGCTTGTTAGAAAGAAGGAAAAACAAATGCATCAGAACAGTAATTTGTTTTCCAACTGAAATAGTAAGTGGCAGATCTTAGATGACCTATGAGTTTAACTCCACAGTTCCCTGGGTTTTTAAGACTATTGAGTTTGTTTAGTTTGGTGGTATAGGATAGGACATGGAATTTGCATCAAAATTTCTGCAACCAAAATCTACTCTTGTTCTGAAAAGAAAATAAATTTTAGTGTAGTGTTTCAAGACATGGAGTACTCACTATCACCCAGGCCGAAATGCCAAATGATTGATTAAACTACAATAAAGGATTTCAATTATCTGTATTGAGATATAAAATTAGTCTAAAATCTGAATTCACAAATTCCAATAATCCGTGCAGAACCTTTATCCACACAACAGTCATATCTATCTGCATGACTTCAATATCAGAGTTAGGAAGGAAAGAGAAGCAATTTGTGCAGCCTACTACTTAGTAAGAGCACAGTAAAATGGTGCTAAAGTATTTTATATTTGCTTAAGATTCTTTCTAAGCTTTTTCTTAAGAATACATAGATTATATTTGCTACACTACACCATTTTTCTGTGGAAGCTCAGTCTGTGGCACAAATTCAGTGAAATGGTGCATTACATGAAACGGTTTAATGTGTATCACTTTTTCTGACTCTAACTAACCAGCCAAATTAAAGTGGGCTGAGGAGATAGAGCCTGTACTGCAGCCTGTAAAAGTATATTCTACTTGAAAGTTACAGAGCAAACCTGACTGAAATGTTTGTTTAAAAGAACAAAGTTAGACGCATCTTGTCTATTTACCAGGGTACAAGATGAAGGGGAAAATAAATTATTTTCCTTTGATTCTTTTCAATTTAGCAGTTGTCCATTGCTCATTTGCTAATGCAAAGAGTATATGTTTTAGGTGAACTCCTGTCTCATATCTGCTGAAATTTATCTGATAAGAAAAGACATTTTTATCTTTTATACTGTAAAGATAAGACTCAATGGTAAAAGTGTAAGGCACACACCCTATTTGATTCAGCAAAACTGTTCTTACTGATTCTGGTTCCTCTTCTCAGTTTTATGTCAGAATTCTTCTTGGTTGGATTGCAGTGCTGCAATTGACACTTCTGGTTTTCCTTTTGTTATACCCACTTCTGTTTCTATCTACTCACTTTTACTTCAGTCAATAGTTAATGTGGTTGCTCAGTTTCCCATTCTTCTTCCGTTACCTGTCTTCCTCATTTATTCTCTCTCCTTATAGTGTCTTCTGTGCTTATATCTATTCCTACATTCACATGTGTGTTCCCAGAACAGATAAAACTTGTTTTTGTTTTTGTCATGCCTCTGCTCATGATCTAGCCAATCTGCATGAAGTAGGACAGAAGTGCTCTCTACACCTCTCTGACTGTGTTTAGACTTTCCATCTGTTGTTGTGTATCATGAAATACATGGCATTATCTATCAAAGGCTGACAAAGGGCCAGTGTGTAGAGCTGTGCCTTTCTGAATACAAGGTTTACTTCCTGTGGACACCAGAGCAAACGCTGTTTGTGATGGGTTTACAACATGCTAAGGCACATTTCAGATGGAGGTAAAGGTACCTCTACAGAGCCAGAAGGAAGATTGCCTCGTTATATATGAACTGCTGAAGCAAAGAGGTCCAGGGCGTGATTCATGCCCATAATGCTGGGGGCTGGCCTCTGCCAAAACTGATGGGTACCACAAATAGCAGTGGAGATGAACTGCAACCCTGTGTGCGGACTTTCTTCCTGGCCACCTTGTCATTTAGCAGCACGCCCTTGTGCACTGGGTAATCTCCATCGACAGACTGGAGCATGTAAGCAGCTGAGGTGTCATGACTGGCAGTGGTTGCTGATGAAACATATCTCTCTGAGATCCAGCTATGTTGATGACTCTGCCTGTGTGACACTCTCCTTCAGTACAACATGAACTGTGCTCATGATTACCTTCCCTCTTGCTTAAGAGCTTGTCTGGAGGGCAGCCCCCGGGGGTTGGTGTCTATTCTGTCTCTTAGGTATTTTGCAGTCCTGTGCTACTGCACCACCAATGTCAAAGTGCTCTTTTAAGGAGATAAAACATATTCCTCAACACATGCCTCCATATCAAATTTTGTGGGGAAAAAAAAAGTCAAGATCCACATATGCTGCTGGCTCAGTTCATTTATTGTAGTGGAGAGTCTAGAAGCAGTACTGTAGTGTTCAGTGCTCTATACGATCCTCTTGGTACCTACACATTATTCTTTGTGCTCTTGCAACATTTTTGGGAATGTAAGCAGTTGTGTTGCCTCTAGGGAAAGTTTTCATGCTGCTTGGAACACGGGATTTTTGCTTTAAGAATGTCCAGTCCCTCAGAGAGGTGACACAGTGGAAGCCAGTCGAGAGCAGAACTACAAGGACAGCTTGGTGCACAGACTGTGTGATAAGGATGCTGATATATATGCTGAGCACAAATGTAATAAAAAGAATTAGGTGGTTGAGCTTTCTTTAGGGAATTGGGAAATGTGATTTAAATCTCCTTAGAAGAGGAAATCAAACTCTGCCCCTCAGGCCCCCTCCCACAAAAGCAAAGATAATTTGACTAATGTACACTGAGAGAGGGAATAGGAAATGGATCAACAACAACTGCATATAAAAAAGCAGCAGAAACACCCTGTTACTCTGGGACTCAAGTAAGTTTTCTCAGCACATGACTGTTAAACTGAGACCCTGAGGAGTGGCTGGTGGGGGAACCCCTCATTTCAAGGTCCTGGTTAGGCTTTAGTAAACTTTTATCTGACCTGAATAGTGTTATAAGCACTTTCAGAGTCTGCATAAATGTGTTACTTAACTGTCTGAGGAACTCCTAGATAAAACTGTAATGTGTCTCTGGAATTCAGGTACCTTTTCTGAAGAGTTTAGCATTAAGTGTGAAAACAGTTTTGCACGTTTGCAAAGGTGTTTATAGATCTGACTGAGTAGCCTTGTAACATTAATCCTCTTCCTCCACTGTCAAGATGTCCTGGTTTTCTCTGGGAAAGACTTAATTTTTTTTCTAGGAGCTGGTATAGGGCTGTGCTTTGGATTTAGTATGAGAATAATGTTGAAAACACATGAATACTTTAGTTGTTGCTAAGCAGTGCTTACCCTCAGTCAAGGACTTATCAGTTTCCCATGCTCTACCAGTGAGGAGAGGAACAAGAAGCTGGGAGAGAGGGACCATGGCTAGTTCAGCTGACCCTAACTGGCCAAAGGCATATTCCATACCATAAAATGTCATGCTCAGTATGTAAACTGGGGAGAATTGGCCGGGAGGGGCTGATTGCTGCTGGGCGACAGGCTGGGCATTGGTCAGTGGGTGGAGAGCAACTGTATTGTACATCACTTCTTTCTCTTGGGTTTTATTCCTCCCTCTCTCTCTCATTTTCATTACAATAAAAATAATAAAAATATTATTAATAATAATAATTTTATTTCAATTGTTAAACTGTTCTTATCTCAACCCAAGAGTTTTACCTTTTTCTGATTCTCATCCCCTTTCCAGTAAGAGGGAGAAAGTGAGCAAGCAGCAGCACGGTACTTAGTTGCTGGCTGGGGTTAAGCCATGACACATGTAGAAAATGTGGGAGTGACTCTATCACTGTATGCATTCGAGTCACAGATTTTTGAAAAGCATACCTAAAGACAGCATATCACCCTGAACCTGGCTCTGTAGTTCTTGGCAGTTAAACACAAATAGATCATGCAACACAATCAACCTTCATAACATAGTAAAAAGTAGAAATTCTCCTTTGACAACTTAATCTTGAGGATCACTTTCATTTCCTCTCATAGTCATTTATTTATTTACCAATAAAATATGTAATGTTCAAAGTGCAGTATTAATGGAACCATGATTAAGCTGTAAAAAAGCCCAACTCTACATCAAAGATATAATATTCTTTTGGGATGAACATGCTCGGTTTTTATATAAGTGAAGGCTCTGTCCCACAGAAGTAGAAATTGTTCTAACTGAAGTATCTACTTAGTTAAAACTTAATTTATCATTAACAACATGAGTCAGAGCTGCCATAGGTCTATAAGGAGACAATAGGGGAAAATACATGGTCTTTACCCTGTGTTCTCTGGCCCCATTAAAGCCACATGATTTTGAATGTTTAAAGAAAAAAAATGGTTTGGGGCATGTACTGTTACATTTACACTGGTAAATATGCCAAGGGGAGGGCATGGTCTCATGACTGTTTGCACCCTTTATGGCACAGCTTCAGCTCTTGTGACCTGGCATTGTTGAGTGGTGCCAGGTTAGGGCTGATGAAGAGGAATATTTCCAGAAGGGAGCTGGAAATGCATCCCTTCTGCTCATGGGGAAAGAGAACTGTGCTTTGTTTATGTGAGAGCGACAATGCCGCTTAGCTTTGGGTCAGAGACTGCTCCCTGGTTTATTTTATTTGCTAGCAAAGGGGTAGCCTAAACTTTCATCTCTGCTGTCATCTTAGCTTGGGCTTGTGCCTGAGCCCAGTTTATTCTCTTGCCTACACAAGTCTGAGTGTTGGCTTGTTGTCTGGCTCTTGTCTGGAAGTAACCAAGTGGGGAAAGTAAGCACAGAGAGTGAGACTGCCTCATCCTTCTGGTCTGCCATCATGGATGGTACTAAAACAGCTGGTGCAGTCTAGATGACTGGAGAACAAGGAGTGAAATGTTGCTCTCTGGGCACCACTGAGTGAATCCAGCTTGCTCTCTCAGCCATCTCTGGCTCCTCAAGTCTCAACTCATGCAGTTGAACACCCTACACACTTAGTAGCACTGTGGTGTTTCTGGGTGACTGCAAAGACCTCGAGGAGCATATACTCTCTCTGAGTTTCAGACTAGTCTGACCATATTACAATGATGACCCAAATACCCTATGTGATTTTGATGTTGTAAACAGTCCAGCTGTTTTATACTTCCTGACTGTGGGAGGTTTTTATTTGCGTATGAAAGTTTCTGTGGAAGAATTCTGAAAAACACAACAGAATGGGTGAAGTGGTACAGAATAGACAGAAAGTAATTAATGTAACGACTGTTCCCTCTGTAGACAGCTAGATATGTCTTCATAAAATAATTTCCTCTGAATTTTCTCCTGTCCCCCCTATGACCACATTGTTCATTTCAGTATAGACAGTTCTGTCCTTCTGCTCAGATGTCATTTCCCTTTCAATAGGGAAAATATTTAAACACAGCTTGTGTTTTTCCTTGGATTTAATGATTACTGAAAAGGACTGCACAAACAGACACAAGAACCTCAGAGCACCAGTTAGCTTGGGAATGACACAAGAAGGTGCTTAAAGAAAGTGTGTAAGAGATATGGACAGTTTCCAGCAAACAACTATCAAAGGACTATCTGAGCTTTACCTTAAGTATCATATTAAATTGATAATTGCTGCCCACAAATCAGTTTTTTTCCATTTTTTTCTTAAGACTATTTTTTAGATATTATGCATTAATTGTATAATTTTTTTAAACAAGCATTGGATATCTTAAAACTGAAATATATGTTCTTCTAGGTAAGCTGTATGTTTTGTTCTATTTCCTCAGTGGTGCACTTTTATGGAAAATTCTTCCATATCAGCTGTGGTTTATTTTATGAGTTCAGGGTACATTTTTAAAGAAAGAGCCTTACGTGGAAAGAATTTGTGTTCTACCTACAGCAGATTTACTACTGACGTTAGAAACACATCACCAGCACAACCTGTAACCCTGACATTTTCATTAATCCCCTGCAGTTAATTCCACTTATGGGGAATTAATTGTGCCATCAAATTACTTAAACAGGGCCTTACCATCTCAATATGACCTCCTTGCTTCTATTTTGAATTCATATGGGGGAAAGTGTCTTTTAAAAACTGTGATGAAATCTCCCAAATGAGTAATACATAAACTCATTGCAGAAGAAGGAGACAGAAGGTCTGCAGTCATATATAAAAGAATGTATCAGATTACCTTAATGATACCTGATCAGCAGACCTAATCAGAACATTTGTAGCAATTAAGTTATATCTATAAGATATGAAGATGCTAATGTATGTTCAGGAACAACGGTAGAATGAGAAACTGTGCATAAGCTTCGTGTGCTCTAAGGAAAAACAATTAGATTCTGTTTGCCTGGAACAGAAATTGTTCCTTTTTATAACATTATTATAGACATATAGTAACTAGGGGATAAACTACTTAAAGGAACTGATTAACTCCATCTTGCAGTCAGTAAGAGTTTTCTCCAGTGTTGAGTTTTCTTTTCCCTTTCTTTGAAGTTTTAAAGTATTTGTGTGATTGCAAAGGATTTCTCAGTTGGTGAGTTATTGGAAAAGCAAAAGTCCAGTCCTCATGGCTAAATCCCCAATTAATTGAAATCCAAAAGATCGTGAACTTTATTTCAATTTGGTACTTCCAAAGTCTCACATTTTCCATAATCAATCCTAATCTGAGGTAGAAGGCTGATTTATGATCTTTCAAGAGAAATTGGGAATTGATTAATTAATTTTATATTACGTCCATTATGAGTAAGTAGAGATATCAGTAATACATTTTTGTATGCTCTTTGTTTATATAGACATAGTTTGGAATGTCCTCATGGAACTTTATTTATCTATCTATTTATTTATTTTTTACAATGTCTTTGTCTCCTTCCAGAATTCTTCCTGTCCTTGACCAGGTGTCTGAAGAGTGTAATGGCTTGCTCTCCAGAGCAAAATCTATCTTTTCCTGCTGACAGTATTGACTACTTCTTTTCAGGGAAGCGTAAAGACTGATACTAGAAACTTACTTTTCAATGGCTAAATTTAATAGAAATTAAATGGAGAGGATTATACCATTCCACAGCACATGTTTATTCATGAAAACACATTAAAGCTCCCTCAAAACTTTCAATTTTCCATATTCTCCAATTCCAGTTTGAAGATTGGCAGATATCCTGGCAAGTTACAGTTATTTTTACATTTAGTATTTTAAGTTCATTTAGTGTTCAGCTTAACTGAGATGTTAATGCTTCTGGAGCAGAATGAATATTCCTTAGGAGACAGAAGCAGAAATTTACTTCTATTGCTCTTCAGTTCTGGCTTGGAAAATCCAGTCAGGTTTGCTTAGATACCATTTGACTGTGGGACTGTTATACTATATTTGCTTTAATTCTGGTTGTGAGCAAGCAATACAGTTAACCTGTGGAGAACAGATTCTTGTCAGATACCTAGAAGTGAAAGTCTGTTCCTTTGGAGTTAGGGAATTCTGATTATTGTTTTACATTTGCATCAAGTGTACAGTATGTCAATTGATTGGGCTGCCAAAAAATAAGTTCATTTCTGAGGCTGACAAAAATGATACTGACCGGCAGAGAATAACAGTAGGTTTTGAACATCATAACCTGATTAGTTTGAAACAAGAAACTCATTTAATGTAAATTGCAAATCAATTTGCTTGTTAATTCTATTCAAATTGCGTTCTTTTCCAACTAACATAGCACACTATATGACAGAAACAGTTCTTCCACCTGTCTTTAGGTCAGATGAGAAATTAGTTCTATTACAAGTTATATAATAGAAGATTAGAATCATAATACTGTCCTTTATTTTGCATAGTTTTCATTTTCTCAACTCTAAAACCTATCTTCCTCATTAAAGGAAACAAACTGGCTGCTCAGCAAATTTATGCAGAAAAGAAATGAAGACAAAAAGATGTATTTAATTTCAACTAATTTTTTTTACTATCTGAGACTAAAAATTTTTTTATTTCATCTAAGACAGGCCATCTAAATTTACTTTATAAAGACAGGCAATTCTGAGAGAGTAGGCATGATTAACTCTGTGATGGTCTGTCTCCTTCTCTTTGCTGACTAGAGAATACATTTGATATCCAGATTTATGACTAGAGATCGGCTTGGCAAGTGTGATTGTTGTATCTTTGTAGGCCTTACACTACAGACCTTGGCATGAGTTAGGCTTTCATTCAGCTGTAATTTCAACTTCTAAGGTGTGTCTATCCTTAGGCATACTTCA
This sequence comes from Pipra filicauda, assembly GCF_003945595.2. NCBI lineage: Eukaryota > Metazoa > Chordata > Aves > Passeriformes > Pipridae > Pipra > Pipra filicauda. The sequence goes on from NW_024103718.1 coordinate 1,623,830, forward strand.
GCTCATTTTGACTGCAACAGCTTGAGAACCAGCATTGCAAAGGCATCTGTATGACTTAGTCTGAAGTGATAAATTCAAGATTACTAGTATGTGCAAGAGTTAATTAGAACAGACATTTTTTAGCCTGAACATCACTGCATGAGCTTTTAAATTTCACAATCTGCAGTGTCCCATCCATACGTTGTTTCCGTGGATAGAAGATTGTTTAACGAGAAGTGGTGACTAAGTGATACTGCCTGTCTTTGAAAGGATTTTCACACTGATGAGTGTGAGGAGATGACCCTGAGCAGGTTAAACAAGACCAGGGTTTTCCTTTTGACCACACCAGGACAACTGCAACTGCAAGGCTGGAGTCTGGACCACCAGACTTCTTCAGCTGAGAAGCCCATATATCAGCATTTATAGAGCTGACAGCCAAAGACACATAACATCTTTCTGGAGACCTCTGGGGAGAAAGCACAACTTCCCCAATAGTCCCTTACACTGCTGTGAGATGGCCCACCACAGCCTCTTGAGTGATGATCTGATAATGATGCTGTCCAGACTTCTACAGCTGGAGATTTAGAAGTTGCCCCATCAACATAAGTCTGCTGCTCACAATATTAACAAGCCCTGAGATTTTGTTTTAGGTTTGATGTGCTCTAAAGGTATATGTTGGGCAAGACCTTTGAGCTGGTTTTGCTTCGTGTAAAGCTTAGGACATATGATCCTTGATAGATGTAATTGCAATGGCTGCAAAAACTGCAACCTCCATTCTTCATCTGAGACCTCGAGTGCACATCTGCATTAAAAAATGTGTAGATGCCTCATCCATGGAAAGGATTGGCCAGGTTGGACGAGGCTCTGAGCAACCTGATCTAGTTGAAGATATTTCTGCTTATTGCACAGGGGTTGAACTAGATGACTTTCAAGGTCCCTTCCAAGCCAAGCTGTTCTATGATTCTATGATTATTAAACATATCCATTTCACACATAATCTGAGTTGTTTTTGTTACATCTCAAAGTTATAAACTCTGTCTGTATGTTAGGTTTTTGTCTCAATTCCTTCCACCTTAAATTACTCCAGTGGGCAAAATTATAAATAGTTTCTGACTTTATTCAGTTCAATGTTTATACAGTTGCATTAAATACACACACACATAACATAAGCAAGACAAAAAAATTATTCTTTGATACATTTCAAAATCTGCCTAAAATATTCACAGAAACATTGAAGTTCATCATGGAGGAATAATAGCAGCTTGGTGTGTAAGAAAGACATGATCCTAACTAACTTCTGCTGTCCATTTTTTCATGAATGAAGGATCAAGACAATAGGCTTTTTAGAACAGATGTCACAAACAACAGTTTATCCTTTTCTCAATGAATATGCTCTTTCACATTTATGATTCCTCCATAACAGTCTTCACCACATTGTTCTGTTTAATCTTTGTTCCACAAAACATAGAATACCTTGCTATGTGCTAAACACCACTGTGTTGAACTCCTCCTTGGAGGGTCCGACCATTTGGAACTCCCTCCCAAAAGTAAAGCAGCTTCACGCCTCCCAGAACTCAGGAACATTTCAAGATCCTTTCTCCCACAGATGGTGGATAGAAATAGTTTATTCTTTGTTTAATACTGGGTACATTTCTGCAGCAGTGGAAAACTACACATTGGGAACTTAAACTCCACAATTTCAGTTTTGTTTGTAAAAAACCTGCCACATTAACTCACAACATTTTGGAAGGTCCACTTGAATATGACAGAAAGGTGGATACTTTCTGTGTGTTAATAGTTGACTCATTCTTGAATTTTTTGGTCCGTCAAACTCTCACTGATTCATATAAAGTTCTCTGGATGTTTTCCTTACATACAGAACTAATGTTACTGAATGTATCCATAAAAAATTACAGCTGCAATTTACTGCACTGTTTCTCTTAGAATTATACTTGTTTTCTCCACACACTTAAGACAGGTTTCTATATGTACTCTTGAAATTTCAGAGACAAATAATATATTTGTATAACCAATTATTTCTATTAGTGACTTGTATAAATAAAATCTGAAAGTTATCAACTACCTCAGCCTCTACATGTCACAGACATCTGGTAAGTTCAATTTTATTGAGTTCATAAAATAACAAAAATATATAGCTCTTTACAAGCACTGCTGTCTCATGGTTAAGATCGGTGAAAGTAGTCCTGGATAAACCAGGGACAATTTTATTTGGTTTTCAAATGCCTTTCTTTTAGTGCAAAAGCTGACAATTTCTTGTACTTCCAGAATCTCTGCTTGCCCTTTTGTATGCAGCTGTCACACTAAAATTTCTCAAGGCTTATGTTCTCACCATTGTCTCTCTTTTCATGTTTCCAGCACCTAAAAGACCCAGACTGAAGATGCAAAGCTGTTACTTTCTATTACTTTGGGAAAAAAAAAGAGCTATGAGGTACCTCGTACTTATTAAAATTATAGCTTTAGAATAAATTAATGTTCAAGCAATTAATAAGGTGCAATGACTTTAGCCTGCCCACACTGACCTGAACGAAACTTTTATTTCACTATTGGCTTGTTCCAATTTCATGGTTGATTCATATTCGGCCTTATCAGATTTTCCACATCAACTCCTGTTGCTGCTCAGGCACTTTCATGGGATTTCTCTTTCTTTAGTGTGAGGGCTGAAACTAGCAGATGGATTTGCAGGACCATGGGCTGGATTTGGTGTTACATACATCTGCTTGTTTTTCAGCAATAACCCACCTTTATTCTGCCTTTCTTTAAATAAGCCAGAATAAAACATTACATATTTTTGAAGAATTAGCTTCAAAACCAGATTCTACAATTGTGGCAGGAACCATGCTTGAAATCAAAGTAGAAATCTTTCTTAAGTTAATTTTAAAATCTTACTGTAAAATATCAGCAGAACCTCTTTTGTTAAATATTTCCATAAACCAACAGCATGTAAAAAAAAAGTTTTAAGTAAACCACATATTTTATATCTTTCCAGTTAGTGGGAGCAGAGGTAAGTGTCTATTTGGTCTCATTCGATACAAATCCTCCATTTATTTTAGCATTTGCTGTTGAATCCTCTTTTTGCTCAGTTTTCTCGACATCTGTCTTTGTTTTGACATGGAATCTTCTGTAAAGACGGTACCCTGGAAATCAATATATATTTTGTATTAAATATAGAAATTACAAAAATTACCTGAAAAAGGTACTGTAGTAACATGTAGCCATGCAACATTTTCTTTCCTCATATTGCTGAAACATTCCAACCCATCCAGATAGTTTCTTTAAAGTTATGTTTAATTATTTCGTGTCACTCATCACTGGAAAACTATATTTAGAGATTTTAACAGTTTAAATTCTGCATTTGGTGTTTGACTGCTTTGTGTTCCTGTAGTGTGCAGTGACTTTTAAAAGTACTGCCAGTCTCCCTTGGAAAGCCTTTGGGCTCTTGACTGGGCCTGAGGAATTGACTCTTACCTCTACGTGAGTCCTGCTTGGCAGAGCTGGGACAAAGTGCTTCATCTGTCCCCACCCCATTTCCTGGCAGAGAGGACGGCTAGTTTGGGAGTGGGAACTTGATAGTCACAGCTGGTTTAATGTGTAAGTAACAGGAACAAGGTCCCAACCCTTCTTAGGTTAGGTGTAGGAGCAGCAGTGAAATGTGTATGTGGGAGGAAAAAGGGACTTTGCCTCTATTGGAAGATATTTTCTCACATTATTGATGAAGCTGATGCCTGTTCTCTCAACAGCTGGTGGGGGGGAGGTTTGTGCACGGTTGTGGGGATGGCCCTGCTGGGTAGTTGTATGCACAGACAGCCTGGATCAGTGGAAGAAGATGCATTTGACCTTCCTCAGCCACGTGTAATAACAATCCCATGCTCAGTGTTCTCATATGCCCAGCTGTAAGTGGTGGATACCCCCTTCCTTGTGCTAAAAGAAGGGCCTTTCTAATCTTGAACTGAGCCTGGTATCTTCCTGATTATGTACAGGGCCCTGTAATCATTTGGGTCATAATTTATTGAAGTATTTTGCATTTGATTATTTTTATCCCCTCTTGTTTTCTGCATATGCATACAAAATTAAACTGATAATCAAAATAACAATAATTACAGTGCTATAATAGAAAGTAACTATACCTCCTAAAATTAGCAGCGCAAACAACAGCTGGAAAATGCTGTAGATGAGTGGGAAAGTAAACATCAGTTCAAGTTGTTCAGGACTGAATGAGAGCTGTACTATAGTTGAACATAGCTGAGTATTTTGCATGCCTGTTTCCAGAGACACTGTACGACATCTAAAGAAAATAATACAAAGACAGCTGTGAAATAGCAGCCTGTGGGTCCTTATGCTTTTTAGTAACCTGGATAAGCAAGAAACATGCAGTAACGGATAACTAAGAAAATTGTATCTTTCAGCTCACACAGTCAACAAAACAGTCCACAAGTCATACAGCTGTTACTACCAGATCATATATTTCAGTAGTTGTAAAGGACTGTGATCCCCCTTCAAGCCATATGGGGCAGTCAGTGTCTCCCTTTCTTGTAATGATGTTCTAAATTGTAGATTGCTGTGTCTTCATGAGAAATTTTACTGCAGTCCCAACCCACTTACAAATCAGTTCTGTTTTGCTTGTTTGCAGTGTAACACAAGGGGCACACATGGGAAAGACATATGAAGGACTGGAGGAAATCTTATAATCAGAATCTGTAATAAACACGAACAAGAAAAGTTTTATCTTTGCATACTATTCCAGAAACAGGGTTGGAGAATGAGTAACTGTAACATAACTAATGTTTAGGGAACATTCCTAGCACTGATCAATCATTACATAAAAACTTTTTACACAGCTGAAAAAAGCCTACAGGTCTTCATCATGGAGAATTCCATACCTGTGCCAAGACAGACCAGCTAAGCGAGCCAACAGAAATCCTAAAGAATAACCAGCTGCTGGAAATATGGTGCCAATGATCCATAATTTGGGTGTGATAACCCAGGAACCTTTGTAGAGTATTCCCCCAACCACAGCAATGAGCACAATGAGTATTGCTCCCACAATGGAACCGACCTGTGAAGGGAAAGAGGAAGGACTGCATGAATAGGAGTGCCCAGTGAAATTTAATGGCATGTCAACAAACATGGTGTCAAACATGCCTGTGAGTGTCCCTGAGTCACTGAAACATCTTACTAAACACGAAATCCAATGTTTACAGCAATGCAATTCGCAGCAGGAAGAGAGATTAGATAGCTGCCATTTTTCCCAAACAAGAGACTTGAGATGTACTTCAAGGTGTGACTACAGATATAGATCAAGGCACAGCTAGTATACTTATCTATAGCAGATACCTGTAAAGCTAGTGTTTTGAAGCTGTGGCTATTGTACTTAGAACTGATACTAAAAATAATTTCACAGGTGTGATGTAAACGAGGAATAGTGCACATATCAGAAAAATTTCCCCAGAGTTGTTGGGAAACCGATAGCCAAATAGGTGGAATAATGCATTTTCCTCCCCACCCTTGGGCAATCACACTCTGGGGCTTATTACAGTGTATGCTAACTAGACGCTAGATTGTTAGTTAGTGATAGGAAATTATTTGCCAAGCACAGGAGTAAATCTTTAACGTGGCTGAAAATTCATGCTTGAAAACTGGTTGTGAGGTTGTATAACACTTCTACATAGACCTAATCACTGAAGTTGATCTTATTTCCCGTGGCTGAGTGTATCGATATCTTTACTGCTGCCTGCCAAAAAAAAGTCATAACTCATTCTCTTCTCAGTACCCAAGTGAAATGTCTACTGTTATGGTATATCTTGCCAGGGATCCCAGTGCCAGACTTCTCAGGCTAAGCTTAGGAGAATCTATTTCTCAGTTAAAACATGTATTTCCATTTTACTGGCTTCGTCAGTCTTTGGCTGAAGCCTTTTTAAGAACACTGAGTGAACAAGTGCTTTTGTTTGGCTGAGCTATTAACCGCATGCACCTAGGAAGAAGAAACATGATCTGTCCATGACAAGCTCCTCTATTTCACCTGGCACATTGTCTTTGTGCTCTTATCTCCATTTCTCACTATATGAGTCTTAATCTGACAGCTATGGTTCAATCTTCCCTTGGTGCTTCATCATCCTACATAAAGTAAATTGTCAATGGACCATTCTATGGGTTGCTCACCTACTCAGTAAGAAAGAGGATGAAATGGTGCTTTGCCGAGAGATCAAGTAGAGTTTCTTTTCATGTGAGTGCAAGTCCACGTTTTTCCCTTAACTGATTAAACAGCTTTTGCCAAAACCCTTATATTTTTGATGCATCTGAAACCATCTTGAAAGATAGCTGTATTTTGTGAATAAATTTGGGTTTTTTTTTAAGAGTTGGGATATTCTCAATTTATTTTTTTTAATAAAAATTAACTTCCCACTCAAAATTGAACCACAAAAAAAATCAACACACTGGTTTAAAAGAATAAAGGTTTTTTGATCCAGAATGGTTTTATTTTTTTTTGTTGTTTTGCAGAGAAAAACTTCTTCCAGATGACCTGAATTATTTTCCTTTCAATTTCACTTTACATTATATACTGAACTCAATTACTAACTAGCCAAAGACAAAAGTAGGCTCTTTAGATAATGATGGTTTCTAATAATCTATGCAACTCATGCATGTTTGTGCAGGGGGAAAGCAATATATTTCCACAATGACTCATTTGTTTTCTGCTGAAAACTTCCTGATTCTTATAAAGTCAGATACTAATACTATGAATAGCAAAGTACTGCTTCAGTGGTGCCACTGATTCCATAATTTGCCCATAATTGCTTATGCTTCAGCCTTATATATGTCTCTTACCTTAAGTATAATTTTTGCTTTACTAGGCCATTTGTGGTTAACAAATATTCCAAGGGAAACAGGAATTACGAGAGCTAGCAGAGAAGTTCCTGTAAAAAATAAAAGAGAAATTAAGCCCTTGTATGGTGCAGAAGCTCATGACAGGACAGACACCATGTGGTGTGGCTGAGGGTATGTAGCAAGCAAGCTTTCAGAGGATGTTTCTGATATGCACATCCCAGACCATGCATGCACACTCTACCTGCACCTGCCCATTTGCTTTGCTATAGAGTCTGTTATCTTTGGCAGCCTGTTAAAGTAATTGCCATTCTGCCGAGCTACATGCTTATTCACCTGCATCAGAAAGGCAAACAGAAATCTGAGTGTGCTAATCATCACTATCCTGTGATGTGAGTAGCTATTTTAACTGTTCATTTTGTCTGCAGGTGCTTCTCTACCGCACCATATCAACACCCGGTTTAGAGCTTCTTTTGTTTTGACCTTGCCCCTCCAGTATTTATTTTGAAAGCACAAGCAAAGTATGTGATTTTTTTTCCCCCAGGAACAATGGGAAATGAAATTGAAGAATATGAAAGTGATTCTTCTGGCTTTTAAGATTAGCACAACATGGAACTGCACTTGATAAGCACTAGGGCCACAGCTTTGCAAATCACTGGAGCATGTATTTCTAAATACCTTAACTATTTTCTCTTTGTAGCTGGATGAGATTTTTGACAGGAAGTCAAATGAAGCCACTCCTGGCAGTGTAGATTGCAGCTTTTCAAAGAGACTCAGTAGTTTTAATCACTTGCTTAATTATCCATGTGTGCTTAAGTATTTTGCCAGATTATGGCCTCAGCATTTAGCGCTTCGCAGGATTGTGTCTTAAAGCTGTTACAAACACTTTCATCCAGAAGAAGCAACTATTCCTATACGAATTATTCTATATTCTTATTCCAATATCACGCAGGTCTCAAAGTCATTTGGAAAGAAAAACATGCACAATCTTGTGATAAATATCTGTACAATATTTATAATGATTTCAAGTCTTGTGGATGATGGGAAGTGATTTCTGGTACCTAAGTCCCATGAAGGTTATTAGAAAGTAGGAAGACAAATATTTTAAAAAATTTGATGTGATATCTTCCTAAGTCTGCAGGATGATGATATAAAGGTAGTTGTCACTGGAGGGAGGATAGACAGTCAGAAGGGCAGCTGGTCCACTGGACTCACCAATGTTGCTATAGGGGAGTACAATTGCATCAGAATCAGTCCACATCTTGGTGTAAATAAAGAGGCAAAGTGGCATCATTCCCATTGCAAGCAGTGTGGAGCAAGTTGTCATGCTGATGCTGCAAAGAAATTGGTTACAGTGACGGTTCATCTCATGCTAGCCCATAGTCTTTCTCATTTTCTTATTACCACCTCACACCTCTCGAATGATTGGGTAAGGATTGCTGCTGGCTGCAGTCAATTTATCCTGTATATCAGATTAGAAAGAAGACAAATGAAAGGAATGACTTCTGCTGAAAAGAAAGGAGCATGAAATATCAAGGTGTTCTGCAACCACAGAACCATAATTTTGGTACAAATGAGTCAGTCAGATAGGTGGTCAGTGGGAAGGTCTGTTGGCAAGTCTGTCTGCATGCTGCCTGTCTGGCTGGTTTCTGAGAGGACGGCAAGCTGCACAGGGGGGAGATGAACATCAAATGGAGCTTTCCATTACACCAACAGTTCTAGAGTGTTCAAATTTCACTCTGAATTCAAGAGCATAAAAAAATATTTCATTGTCTAGGATGTTTGATGCAATAAAATTCCCTTTTCTGGCTTGTTTTGCTGTAGGCCAAAGAATAGGTGCTGAGAACTGCTCAGTGAAGCTTAGCAAAGTATTGTTTCCTCCTTTATGCAAAGATATTTCTATTTTCTGAAACACCTTGTACAAAAATATGCATTCTGCTACAGAATGAAGAAAGAGGAAAAGGTAAGACATCCAAAGTAAGGAGGAAACTGTCACAATCTGAATAGAATGGATAAAAATTATGCCTACAAATCACTTTTCTGGCATAAAAATACTGAGAGAGGGTTCTAGTTAAGAGCCTTTGGAAGTTTCCTTCTGAGCCTCACTTCTGATTTCTCTTTTGTGCTGCTTGTCCTCAGAAAAGGGACTATTGACCCTGACCCACAACTGAGCAGATCCAGGGAAATATAGAACAATTAATACAGAAACCACAGGAATATTTGTATTAATTTTGGTTCCTGTCACTCTCTTCTTTAGAGTAATTGAAAAGAATTTTGCAGAAGCCTCTGGCAAGAGAGTTCTTACAAAAATTTCTTACAGAGAAAAAGAGTCATGGTCTACAATTCAGGTCTGATGAAGTCCCAAATGGATAAAAAATCTTATTTTTCCTACCTCTCTGTTTTCTACATCTTTATACTATCCCTGAATGTACATCTTTCTCCAAAGTCTGGATATCCTCTAACCCCAGTCCCTGTGCTCACAGAAGCAGTTGTTCTTGTGAAATATCAAAAGATGTTTCTATGGGAAGCATTAGAGGATATCAGCTGCTTGCGAGTTACTAAGAAAGGTATGAAACATCATACTTCACCTCACTGTGATTGTAATAGCAATTATAAAACTAATTCCTGCTCTAACTTCTGGTCTATTTGCACAGTGATGTTTTGAAGCAGGATGTAGACAGTAGTCATGGATTTTAATGTGTAAACATAAAATATTACCAGTTAAAAACAAAACCTTGTCTGATATGATGGGCAGGCTTTCTGTAATACTGTAGTGGTTCCAGAAACCAGCCACACTACTTCTAGTGCTATTCTATAGAGAACAGAAGATGCTTAGGTTGACAATCTGCTTACCTCTTATACCCTCTGGTCCCTGAAACTTTGTCACAAAGGTACTGACCAAAAGGTTTTGACTTCTTAAGATAAAGGTCTTTACCTGAAGAATAACCTTTTAAAGGCATTTCCAATTTACTTCACCTTCTGCCAGCATTATGGGATAGAAACCCTACTCATATTTATAGCATTATCAATTTGGATTTTTACCACAGATTTTAGTGGTGCAGCTCTGAACAATACTGAGCTGAGAAAGCATAGTTTAGCTCAGTGTATTCGTCTGAGGAGAGACTGGAACAGAATTTCAGACTCGTATTGGATATCTTTCCATCTGTGGTTTATTAGACCTGTATTAATTGAAATTAAGTGTCTTACAGATTCTTAATATCATAGGTCTTTCCTCTACAGTGAGGAAGTTGATGATTAGCAGAGCTGACCTCATACATAATTTGAAAGCTGGTATTACATTAACACCTGTATGTGACAGAAAAGCTCACTATTTTCAAAGGATGGAAAAATGTCGTATTAAAGCTACAAACATTAACATTCTTAGCCTATTTGCTCTAGTTCCACATCTTTCTTACTTCTATTATTTTTTCCATTTCTAGTTCAGACTGGTACATGATAAATGGGATGAATGTTCCAATTTGTGTTACTCTGTGGGAAAGAGAGAAATGATTATGTTTATTTTAGAGAAAAGTAATCGGGATATAAAAATAAAAAGATGGCTCATTTTTAAAGGCTCTTAGAGTTAATGAACCCCCCATGGAATTTTCGTCAAGACTAGGGTTAATTTTCCTGTGTGTTTGGTGTCCTAGGCCAGATTAGGTGCCTTACATATCTGCTTCCGAGTTCAGAGCACCCTTTCATTCAGATCATCACACTTTGCCACAAAGGAGTTTTTTCATTGCCCCCAGTATGCAGGATTGCCTTATGTAGTGGCTTCTAGCCTGTAAAATATTCCTTCAGTTCGAAGACTTTGCATAAAGTTCAAGGAGCAGATAGAATTATCACAAGTGGTATTCATTTGTATTACTTCCCAAAGAGAAAATCAATACCTGTCTTTTTATTGTGTAGAACACAAAAGGAGGGATAATATTTTTCCACAGGTACTCTTTTTCTGAGAACAATTACATAACCACTATTTTGTACAGAGGATTCTTATCCTAAATTCTATGTTATTATTATTTTTTTTTATTTGGAAGAAAAATAATAGTTCTAACTTGGGCAAAGTTTTCATAATCTTTAGTCTTAGCTGTCTTCATAAAGGATATTTGCTGCAGGATCTGAAGTTTTACAATAAAGACATTTTCTAATGTACACAATTCTGTTGTGATATGTTCTGCATGAATTCCCAATGAACAAATATTCCCAAGGATATTTGTTATTCTGCTTTTATTTACTGCTATTACAGTAACTAAGCATCTTTACAAGAAGAACCTCTACAATGCATGTGCCAGGAGGCTAAGAAAAAATTCAGACAGGTGAGACAGTCCTTTTCAAGACAGACTTTACAATGTAAGGAGCCACATGAAGTACTTAGAGAATGGTTGCTCTTACCTTAGGTCCATGTCTCCATCCACCCAATAGCAAATGACATTGGAGGCTGTGCCTCCTGGACAGCATCCCATGATCAGCACCACAACAGCTTGAATAGGAAGGACGTTAAAGGCCAAAGATAGCAAGAAGGCTGTGAGAGGCATAATTCCAAACTGGCAAAGGAAACCGACAAAAATACCCCAGGGTCTTTTTATGTGGTGCAAGAAATTCTTAAGTACCACATTGCAGCCCATGGAGAACATCACCAAAGCCAGCATAATTGTTAGAACAGTACTTAAAACTACGCTCAAAGTTTGATTAAAATTATCTTCTGGTAATACACAAGATGTCCCATCACAAATAGTAGCATTTTCTGGACAAGTTGTGAAGTCTTCTGCCAAAGAGCTACCATTAAATAGCTGGGAAAGAAGGTATGTCTGCATTTTGAAGTACAGAACTGCTCAGTACATTGACAGTAAACTTTCAAGACTGTGTAAATGGTTGTTTGCCAGAGAGTCCTTTTAAACGATCAAGGAAGCAATAAAGTGCAATACATGCTTGAACACTTATTGTTCTTGAAGGGTTTGGCACAGTGCTGATTCATAGGATTATAAAAGTTGCACTTGCTTGGTATGGTGACAATTAATCATTTATTCATATGATAATGAGGAATCTCACATCAAGAGAATAGCTGTGTTAATATTTAAGAGCGTAAAGGAGGCTTGTGATGTTTCTGAGTCTATGAAATGAGAATCACAGGAGGATGAGAAAGTTTAGACTTCATTCCTTGAATTTCTTGCATACCTTTAGGAGAGTTGTTCATGCATCTGATGTCACTGACATTACAGGGGTCTGTAGTGTGAGTGACCAAGACATAAGAAACCGTGAGTAGAAGTCTTAAGATATGATTTGAAGCTGAAATTCTTGCTAATGGATGCAAAATTCACCATGACACACAGACTCATTTGAATGAGGTGGAATCTTCATTTCTGGTGGCATGAAGATTTGTGGTCCTCCTGGCACCTGTTGCCAGGTGCAGCTTGCACAGCCACACTTTGCTCCAGCTTGAAATGGAAGTGGTGGAGAGCGAGGAGTGTGGGGTGGCGACAGCAGAGGAGGAAGGAGACATATTCTCTGAGCGAAGCATGGGGAGTGGAGAGCAGGGCAGTGGGACTGGCATGTTGTTGTGGAGCCATGGTACTCAGCCAAAGTCAAACACGGGCCATAACATGTTTGGGATCTGCGGTGGGGGGGTGTGAATTGACACAGACAGGCAGCTGGAACAGCCACAAAACCATGAGTGAAACACAAAGAGTAAATTTGTTTCATTACCTCTCTAACTGGAGGATCCCACAGCAACACCTGGACACATAAGAGGGAACGCAGCACCATCAGGCTCAGTCCATCCTGGTGGGCTGCAGGTCTGCTGTTTGCACCCATTTATCAAGGGCCCATACACGTGTAATTTACCACCATGCTGTGATCTCCCTTATGTTTTTTATGATCTCTGAGCTTTGATCTCTCTCCCAAAACAAGGAGCTCAAGCATGTCTGTGAGAGTGCCTCCAAGTTTCTGTAAACACCTCTGTTATCTCTACACAGAGATTCTACTTCACAAAACTGACCGAGGATAAACAGCAGTAGGCATAATATATGAAGTTACCCACACTGATATTTTTCAGACCTCAGTATTTCCAGCTGCATGGTCACTTGAGCAAATCTACCATCCTCCTCACCATTCTTCCACTTTTAACCCTTCCCTCCCAACAGGGGTGACAGTACAGATCCCCTTCTGTGCCCACTGTGGTGAGACAGGTTTCTTGTGCCCCAAGGCTCAGAAGGCATGAGAGGTTGAGGTAGGGCAGCTTCTCCGTGATCCCTTTCAGATCTTACAGCTCTGGGATGGGCACAGGACATGCAGTAGGGCATGGCTAATGCCGTCTTTCTATGTGGGTCCAGAAGAAATTTGTGGCATCATTGGTGTATTTACTTCCTGCTATGTGTCCCAATTCTCTCTGTCCTGACTTAATTCAAATTTTTCTCTCTTGTGTGCTGTCCTGTGGAAACATGTACCAGTCTCAAGTTTTCAAAAGCTGTCAAAGGTTTACCCCTCAGGCTTACTTCAAAATTTGAAATGTTTTCAAGGGAAGAATTTTGATTATTCTTTGCCTGTGCCCAAACTTTTTGGCAGAAGTATCTTCAAGTGTAGATCTTAGATTAAAATCAAATCTGAAACATAAAGTACAATTGATGCCCCCCAATCATCCTTATTTTTTTATTTTATTTATTTAATATAGACTTTTTTTTTACTGGGGTAACATGCTAAGCCGTAATAATTTTCAGCAAGCAACACTCATGAGAAGCCTCAGCACTTTTTGCCTAACCTCAGTGTGCAAAATGAAAGATGTTGCTATTTTTTTTTTCACCTTAAATTGTCAACTGTTGAGAGGGAACTGACTGTACCAGAAAGGATTTCTCAGCATGCTCGGATGGCACCTGTTTCTTTATAAAGGGGTCAGCTAAATGGCTGTCTCTCCTGAGTCACTGTTTGGTACCTGTTGGGATAAAGTCAGAGTAGCTTAATCCTCCCAGGCAGCTGGTAACTCCTACGCTGTGATTAGTGCTACATCTGTGTGACTATGATATGTCTAATAGAACAACAAGTAAGGTAATAAGGAGTAAATGAAAGGAAGAGAAGGTTACAAGATCTCGGTTTGGCAGAATACCCTATTCTCCTTTTTTACTCTTGCTTTCAAACAGAATGTTTTAGCAGCTTTTATTTTTCAATCCAAGTCTTTTAAGGGGCTATTTAGGTTTTAAAAACATGCTGTATTAATATTTTCTATAAAACCTGTGTCAGAGTCTCAATTTGCACTTGAACTTACTTCTTGTTAAAACTAAAATTTTTTACTGGAGTATTTTGAAATCTCCAGCATGCCTCAGGACCAGGAGTGACTTTCCTAGTCCTGTAAATGTCTGTGATGCTGTGGGAACTCAGAGTGAGTGGTCTGGGAGAGGAGTTGAGGGATCTCCAGCTCACAGTGGCTGCAAGGGCTTCCTTTCTCCTCCTCCCTCCCCTTTCAGAGCATGTATCTGGGCTGTGTGAGGATGCTTGATGCTGTCTCCTCAGAAACAGCACAGATGAAATGTGTCTGCTTTTGGTCTCCAGCCTCTGCTGAGAGATTAGCGTCCAGCTCTCATTTTGGAGTTTAACTTCTGGAAATCGTGTGTAGGGGGAGAGCATCATGCTCAGGCTTTGTGCTTGGCTAAGGACAAATGGGACAACAGCTACTCACTTGCATGTCCTTGTGGGTCAGCAGGTGGTATAAAATTAACTTGTACTTACTGCTAGCTTTGTCTTTGGTTTTTTTCTTCTATTTTAAAAGGGGTGGTTGTGAGTCATTAGTTCAGCAGCTAGCTGTATAAAACCTTAGATTATAAAAAATGCTGTCTGAAAACAGAACTGAGCCCTTCTGAGTTCAACTTGTTATTAGGCCGACAATGCCACAATTTAACACAGGTGCGAATATCTGTATCAAGAAATCCTCACGTGTTATTAGGGAACTAAAACCATATCCCAAACTTTGAAATATTTACAGGCACAGTTGAAAACTTGGCATGTTGCAGGAGGTACAGCATTATCAAGTAGGCAGGTGAGTCTCTCTTGAAATCCAGGAGTCCTGGATTTCATTCTTCTGTTTTTCTTTTTACACTGTGCTTCTAGGATTTAATCCACTTGCAGTCTGGTGAGAAACATCCTCAAGGAAAGCAGCAATTCAGAGATGGTTGTTGGAGGTACTTAGCTACATGACTTCTGTTTTACTGCTTGTTTTCCACCCAAGTTATGGTGCTTAAAGGATGAGATGGACTATGTGGACTATGTGGACTATGCTCTGTGAACCCAACTGGCATCTTTTGCCTATTTCTCTTGCACATGTTAGTCAGTGTGATTTTAAGCATTTGTCATTGACATTCAGAGAAGGAAGCAGCAGTGAACCTGGTGGCATTTTGGTGATGATTAACATCCCCAGTCTGATTCTTGACACTGTCAGCATACCTGAAAAATGAAAACAATCAACACTTAAGTAGAGAAATAGCAACCTAAATATATATTTGCATCCCAAACAGCAGTATTCTGATTTGTTGTCTTGAAATTTTGATGATGAGGCTGCTAGCTTATTCAAGTGAGTTTAGGGTCACTTCAGCAAATAAATCTAGGCAGATGAAACTTGTAAGGATCCTTCCCTGTGCCAACAATTACATAATTGATTTGTCCATTAACTAGAGCAGTTATAAAACAAGAATAGCAGTAAGTGCATACAAAGGCCTACACTGAGAGAGACAATTAACAGTTTGTCTTTTATGGCTGTCTGGTGCTTATTTCTGTGATGTTTCTCTTAATGAGACTTATGAATCTTCCCTGTCTTCTTAATTCAGACTCTGAGATGTTTCTTAGTATATATATGTCTTAGGTAGAAGAGCCTTTTTTTCAGATAATTGATTTCTTAAAGGCAATTACTTGTTTCTACCACCACCTTTTAAAGAGAGACAGCAGTTGTACCTATTATTGGTGACCTTGTTTACAACAATAAACTTTAGCATAACTACAGATGGAAGATTTTGTTTGGATTTTTTTTGTTAAAAGTGGTACTATATGACTAGAAGCTTATAGAAGGCATTAGGAAAAGAAAATCTCGATGCAATAGCAGGAGAGAATAGCTCAGGTTAACTTAATAAAAAAAATTCAAAAGTCAGTTGCAAAACTAGCTCACAGAATCTTTACATTTACATTTTTACATTTCACTGTCTGGTGCATACATCTGCATTCTGCCTGTTAGACTCTTGAGGTGAGTTTCAGATGAAACATGGGGGCATGGGTGCTCCTCTGTGTGGCTGTTAAACTCAGCTGGGAAAAAAAGCCTTATGTGTTATGTATTTGAATTTCAGGCAAATTTAGCTTGCTAGTGTACTAGTCCTGAGAGATGCACCTTACAATCATGGCTGAATTCCTGCACAGAATATATGATTGACTGGAGGGATATGATTTTGCTAAAATTTGTCAGAACTTTAACTATTGTGCTAGGAGAAATACATAGAGCTTTTGCATTTTCTGATATATTTCAGACTTGCCATCTAAATCATGTTTCAGGGTGTCTATCTTCAGTAGCCAAATGTGAGCATTTTCAATAGAACATAGAAAAGTGCATAGTTACCATACAAATGCATATAGAGAATGCAAATACCTTAGGATTCAAAGAACTTTGCTCTATTTTGATAGGTGTATGAGGGGAAATCTGCACATCCATGCTGTTCAGTATAGACTGTCTGCTATGACACAAATAGCAAGAGTCTGCCAAAAGTGTAAGCCAGGCTTTTGGCTGCCAAACTGTAAGAAAGGCCTCTGACATTGATTAAAAAGCTGAAACTTAGATAATTTCATAACAAATCAAAGAAATGAGTCATGATAGCAGCTATAAAAGTGCAAGTTTTTGAATTATTCTATTGGGTTGGAATTCCTTAATAAAAGAATGCTTTTCATGTTTCTCAACAAGGATTGGCTTTGGACATCAAGGGATAATACACCACACAAACATTTCAAATATTACCCGTCCTTTCAAAGTTGTAATTTTAATTAGTAGTAAGACTTAACTTGGGATAAGTGGCCCCCCCCAAAAATTTAAATTCTAGATCAAAGGTCTGATTGATTTTAAAGTCTGCAAGGTTAAATAAAAATTAAGTTGTTATAGGAATTTTATTTTCTTGGAACTAGAATTGGCTCTTTTAATTTTCAACAGAGGGGGAAACCATGTACACTGTTTCTTATTTGCTGCTGTGTTGGTTTATGACATTTAACTTCTGATAAATACTAAGAAATCAGTGGTTTTACCTGCAGTTCCAATGGCCTTTCCCACCATTGTCTAAGTATGAAACCTGGCTACACCTTTTAAAATTTTCATTTAGATAACTGATAAATTAATTTGATATTTTGTCTTTGACTGGAGTAATAATAAAATCATCTAATTGTTCTCTCTGTTATTTTGAGAGGTAAAGGTAGAGTACAGAAGGTAGAGAATTAAAGTAGAATAAACCTGACAATAAGTGAATAATTCTCAGTAATTAATTCACTTATCAGTGCATGGGACACAGCTTATCAAGAAACTAAGTAAAACAGAAGCAGATCGGTAGATCAAAACATCGGGTGCTGAGGACTTTAAAATATCTCTACATGTAATCTGTTTTTTTTTTTTTTACTTGAGCATAGGTTTAGTCTGGTCCCCAGTTTAGGTCTCCCTAACATACTTGGTCTGAATGGATCAGTCATGGGTTTGGATTCGTATGTCTCTAATATTGGAGCACATCCATGAATGTGCAGTGGGTTTTTTGGCTTAGCTGTAGCCTGTTAAATGAAACCAGTTTCCACTCACCAAAAACTCTCTGCAAAACAACCTGGCACATAGTAAACGGGAACAGTTTGGTGATTTATTTCTGCATTGCTCTAGTGCTCCAGACCAAAACAACAAAGGGGGTGCAGACTTAGGTTATTCATGACATCTACACTGGGCTATCTGCTGTGCTATGGGCTATGGGAACTGTGTGCCCTGCAGGGCTGGTGGTTGGGTGGAATATCCTAGGGCATCAAAAATACCATTAGCCACCTACGCTGAAACACCTGAGTCCCAGTCTCGATAGCTGTGCTGAAGAAGGTTAATTGTGCCCTGATGTTCCTGATGTTCTCTGCTGAGAATAAGTCAGTGCTCATGCGAACAGCTCTAAAGCAGACAGCTATACCAGGGATGTTTAGAGCTAGGCTTTATAGAGCACATCCTTTAATGAACATAGAAACAAGAAATTTGAGGAGAAGAATTGTTGCTGAGTTCCTCTTTTCAGTTCGCCTAAGAATTTGAAAAGGAACAGAAAGCCATGCAGCTGGAATTGCTTCATGTAAGCACTAAGCATCACTACTGGGAATGAGAAAAAGAAGTGAAGAAGAGGAAATGCAAAAGTAAAGCTGTGTGGCCTTTTTAGGTTTTGGTTTAGTTTTTAGGGGGTTTGTTTGTTTGTTTTGCTCTGTTTTTTTCTTCACATTCTGTAACAGATGTTTTGCTTTGAATTCAGGCTTTCTTAATGAATGCAAATAGATTCATTAATTGGGGAGGCTATACCCCCATCTCAAAATTGGGCTGACCTCTGTGAATAAGTACGAGGCAGCTCCTTAACATTTCTTTTTCTTATTTACAGCAGAGATTTGAACTCAGACCTTCACATAGTATGTTGGGAGGTGCTGGTCTCAAACTGTCTTCCAATGAACAGCTTCAGAGGTCTGACCTGGGGCCCATATATGCCGTCTCTTGTGTAATTAGCGGGGACTATTCTCACATCCTGTAGATTTACAGAAAGAAAGATTTACGAGACTCAAATCTCATAGAAATGCATTTTTCTGTTGAATATAAAAGAATAGTCTCTTCATTGAAACTGTCTGGGATCCACCTAAGGTAAAAGGTGACATGAGTTAATTAATGCTGACTCTAAAGCTTTTTGATTGTATTCAGTGAGGTGTGAGGGAGGGGAATCAGATAATGTAAGCACCACTTCTCACCACTTCTGATTTTTTTTTTTTGTTTGGTTTTGGTTTTTTTTTCTGTAATATTTCTCATCTTCCTTTAACATACAGAATATGCCACACTACAGGTATTTCTGAATTGATGAAAAATTAAAAATAAAAAGGTACTTTTTACATATATAAATTATGTACAACAAGACAATAGTTCTGAAAAGCCAGTCTAGAACCATTACCCTCTTCTCCTCAGGGCAACATTTTAATTTCTTTAGAACATTCATCTTCATTACAATGAATAATACTGGTTGGGACTGTGTAATGTTTCTAGGTGTTTAAAACTTTCAGCTCTTGATAAGACTGATTTCAGCAACTCGTTTGGCTGTTTGCATTCAGAACACCTTCTATTACCAGGAGACACTGTTTAAGAGTTCTTTAAGATTTAACTTTATATCTATATTTGTATCTAAATATGATGGTAAAACATTCAAGAATGCTCTGTAGATGTAACTTTATCTGGAACCTGCTGGACTCTTAGGACTTGGGAAATTTGAGCTACATACCTGGATATTGGAAATGTACTTTAGTGATGCAGTTTTGGAAATTCAAACAGGTGGCTCTTTTAATGTGGGGGTTGAAAGTACTGAAGACAAGGTACCCTTGTTCTGGTGCACCATAGTGCTGACACAGTTTATGACTGGACTGGTACAGCCTCTGTGTGAGTGTCTGTGTCATAGAATTGTTCTCATAGAATGGTTAAGGTTGGAAAAGACCTATAAGATCATCAAGTCCCACTGTGCTATGCGCTTGTGGAAATGAGGGTGTAACTCTTGGTTGATGCTTAGAGCTGTACAAACAGAATAGGTGGCAGTAATGAAGTTTTATTATTTAATAGAATTTGAGTAATATTTTGGACCTTCAGTAAGCCATTTGGGTTAACAACTTACAGTGAACAACACTGAACCTGTAGGTTTTGGGAGCCAGGGGAATTAGTCCTTAAATGCTTGATATCTTCATGCTATGTATGGCCAGTCTTCGCGAGCGAAGATTTGGGAAAGGTCATTAACCCTTCGAGCCTGCGCAGCGGATTTTTTAGGTGAGACACAGTGTGAGCTGAACTGAGCCCACCCTTTAATCCTGAGGTTCATCTGCCGGGGCCGAGCAAGCTTGGACAGTGGCAGTGAGGTCCTCTGGAAGTAGGTCTTTGTTTAGAGTGACCTTCTCTTAGATGGGTGGCCTTACAGGGCTGACGAGCTCCATCTGCCCAGGGGAGTTTTTCCATGACTGGAATCGAACCCGGGTCGCAGCGGTGAGAGTGCTGCAACCTAACCACTAGGCCACCAGGGCTCCCTGTTATCTTCATGCAACATCCATCAAAATAGGTAATGTTACAAAAACAATACAGGAAGGTGGGAGTTGTGCACAGCAGTCAGTTGAAAATGCCAGGGAATAGGTCTGTGACCTGCACCCTATCCCCTTCTGCACTGCCTCCTGAAATGTGAGAAGGATCAGCATCAGAAGCCCAGCTTAATTTTCCCATGAACACTTTATTCATGACCTCTCTCTGCCTTAGTCAATATTTGATCATTTCTGTGGGCTGGCTGAGGGAGCGCTGGCCTGGAGCAGCCTGCCGGGTGTGCTCAGAGCATTTTGCAGATGGCTTACCTGGGACCTGGTTGATGCAAGCTCAGGTCCCTCTGGGCAGAAACAGCAATTTTAAGTCTTCTAGCCCTTCAGCTCTCATCAGTGTTTTTAACCAGTGGGCCTTGGGGTCGAAAAAAGAGCAGAGGTGCCATACATGCTTTCTGCACGTTCACGCACCTCGCCTGTGCTTTACGTGTGTTGGTAACGCTGGTGGAGCTGGGGCACAGTCAGGCGTAAATGACGACTCAGTGAAAGCCTGAGGATCTCACCTGGTGTTGTTAGGCAGCAGTAGCCTATTAGTACAGTACCTGCATCTCTTCATGAAACATGAGTGCTTGCCAGTGCAGATATGTTTTGAAAAAGCTTATCAAAATTGTTTACATCAGGTCTGTTTTGAAATTATTTCCATGAAAATATAATCTGTGTCTTGTTACTTTAATTTCTGATACGGATGAATGTCTCCTAGTTGGAGTGTGATAAATCAAAAAGGTGAATTCATTCCATCCTTACAAGAAAAGTAATTTCTATATTAATATGTAAAAATAAACATCTATAAACCAGCATATATATACATTTATATACAACATGAAAAATTATTAAATATAGGTTGGGAAGTGGTTTGACTTTTTTTGTGAAAGAACACCTGTACATTCTGAGAATTTCCATGTGAATGAAGTGACTCTTCTAAAAACTTTCCTGGACTCCTTCAGTAAATGACAACATGGATAATAAATTACCTTTTTTTTTTTTTCTGCTGCTACAATAATTATAGACAATATTAAATTTTTGTACATCAAGATCTTCTGTAGATATTTCAGTAATATCTATTTCCTCTTCATGAGGATTTTGTGATCAGTTAAAAATCTGGTGACCTACTGTCAAGTGACATTAATTTGGAAAAAAAAAACCCATATAATTTTGAATCCATTATCAGAAATGGGGACATGTAATCTCTGAAGTTTTTTTTTTTAAAAATTACTTCTAGTGATTCTTGTCTGATTTAGTACAGTCTATGTAACCCTTTGCTCCCTATGAGTGAGTTTGCAAACTTCAATGTATGATTATTTACATGTAGAGTATTCCAGTTCAAAATTTTTAAACATGTTTCAATGCTTTTAAAGGTTCAGGTATTAACTAGAAGAACTTACTTTCTTTGTCTTCTGATCCCTAGATGGTTAGACTATGCTTTAGTGTTGGTTTTGAACTGTCCTTTGTGAGACCTGGTAATGTTCTTAAAATGGGAATTAGAATGCTCATGCATGAAAAAAGACATCACTGTGGGACTTCAATGAAATCCAAGACTTGGTGACAAAACCCAGTTATCTGTTCAGAGTATTATCTCTAAAAACCTTTCAAATAAGTTTTAAATAGGAGTGCATGGACACAAAATCTTAATGTAGATGTGGCTTTTGCCACATCAGGAATATAAAATTGATGAGTGGGACTCATTATAAAAAAATGGGACAGCACCATACCAATGTATTAACATTTAAAAATTTTATTAAAGTAGTTCATGCACTTTATATCAAATAACAAAGTTATGGTCCAAAGATTTTTTATCTGCATCTCTAAATGTGTGTACTTAACTTTCCCATCCTTCTTTTTCTTTTTTTTACCACTGTGACCTGGAGATATCTTGCAGTGGAAATAAAAATATTGAAAAAAGAGGACTTAAGAGTACAAGGTAGATCCTTAGAGACTTAGTAATACCATTAGTGGACAAGCTGAAATAAAAAAGCAGGTCCAATTTAGACACTAGCCTGCTGAAGTCCATTTACATTATAAAATATTTGTCAGAAGTACATATTTTTTTAAGTAGGAAAAAAACCCCCACAGTAAATGAAAGCAAAAAGTCTACATTTTTTAAGTCACTCAAGAATATAGTTAGGGAAAAAAAAGAAATAACTCAGGTTTAGTACCAGCATCTGAACCAACTCCTCTTACTTTGCCTCTCTTCAGAACAGCTGCTATTTTTGTAGCTTTTATGTGGAGGAACAGCCCTGTCACGTGGCCAGTTTATTCATGTAATGTGTGTGTGTTCCCTGGAGGAGATGTCCTGCACTGGCCCCTCTGAAGGGACAGATGTTTAAGGTCAGACGTGGGTGATGCTTTTTGAGAGTGTTGTAGGTTGAAGTGGTGATGGGGACCAGATTGTGCTCTGACCAGGACAGTAACGAGCTCGCTCACAAGGTCACAGCTCAAAGCTTTTCTTTGGCTGACTTTCTGCATGTACTATTCGCTAGCTACACATTGAATCTTGAGATTTGATACATCTGTGCAGCATGTGAGGGAGATGGACCTTCATCTATTTAACTTGTTTTATCTTTGGTATCTAATTCCTCCTTCTCTGATCACTAGCAAGAATGAAGAATACTTCTCATTAACTTTATAGATTTGTAGAAAAAAAATCTTTTAAAAGCAGTCTCTGAAGTAGGAGGTAGATAAATTCATGTTTATACATACTTAAGGGGAAAAATGTTTCTGTGTGAATGATAACACCTATGTTTATCTAAGCCTAGGTAAGAAAGAGACTATGACATGCCAAATAACAGGTTTGCTATCAATAGCATTATGTGGAAATTGAGAAATATTTATTCAAGTAAAAGATAAAACACTCTCTAATAATGAAACCTCCTTTCTTCACATCCTACAGGTCATCAGCAGTTCTTATACAATATTAATTGTGTCCTCATTCTGTGACTGAGTGAATGAGTAGTCTGAAAGTATCCTTTTGTTTTCAGAGCTGCTTGTGCTTGTGTTATCAGCACTGAACACACCTGAGCAAATGGGGATCTCTGAGATGTTTGATAGACAGAACTTTCCAGGAGTCCAGTGGTCCTACTGCTGCCCTCTGTGCTTGCTCTTGGTGGGATAATAGTGACAAAGACACATAGACAATGATTAATGCCTTTTTCCCAGAGCCCTTTCTCCCTCTGAAGTCCACTGTTGTCTCTGGCCCAGGATATTTTTACATAGTGGAGAGAGGAGAGATAAGATAGGAAGGGATTGCTTTACATATGAATAAGAAGTTTTCCCTTTCTTACGCCAAGAAATGAGACACTCCCCCCCCGCCCTGAGTAGCTACAGCTCCATGTATGCTTAACTGGACTCTCAAGAACTACTTGCAGGCTGCAGAGCTTTCTGAGTCAGAGGATGTCTGTTCTTCTCTAGAGGCTTTTCAGTTCATTACTGGAAACTACATAAGGAGGAGAATTTAGAGCTTTAGTTTTGCTGGTTTGATAAGAAAGTTGGCAAACTACCTTGTCATTTTCTTTTCTTTTTTTTTTTTTTGACTCTTTTTCCATAAGAAGGAGACCTCTGGTGTTGGCAACAGTGCTCTCTAAGCACAGTGGGTAAGATCCAGCTAGGGCAGAGGGCGATGAATAAAAACATATTGGGGAAATTAATCTGATTTGGAGAAGGTAATTGGGAAAGGGTTTTCTGGGGAGATGTGGAAGCTCTCCTTCTTAGGCTTGATCAGGAGTATAAACCATGAGCAAGATAAATAAATTGCTAATACCCAGAATTTTCTTTTTAAAATGCTTTCTACCCTACATAAGAAACAGTAAACTTTTTTTAAACAAAAAAATATAGAATCATAGAATCATAGAATCAGCTGGGTTGGAAGGGACCTCCGAGATCATCAACTCCAACCCTTGATCCACTAGTGCTGCAGTTACTAGACCATGGCACTAAGTGCCACATCCAGTCTCTTTTTAAAAATCTCCAGGGACGGAGCATCCACTACTTCCCCGGGCAGCCCATTCCAATGTCTGACCATCCTCTCTGTAAAGAAATTCTTTCTAATATCTAACCTAAACCTCCCCTGGCACAACTTGAGACCATGCCCTCTTGTCTTGCTGATAGTTGCCTGGGAAAAGAGACCAACCCCCACCTGGCTACAACCTCCTTTCAGGGAGTTGTAGAGAGTGATGAGGTCTCCCCTGAGCCTCCTCTTCTCCAGGCTGAACTACCCCAGTTCCCTCAGCCTCTCCTCAGAGGACTTGTGCTTGAATCCCTTCATCAGCCTCGTTGCTCTTCTCTGGACCTGCTCTAGGACCTCAATATCCTTCCTGAACTGAGGGGCCCAGAACTGGACACAGTACTCGAGGTGTGGCCTCACCAGCACTGAGTACAGGGGAAGAATCACTTCCCTGGTCCTGTTGGCCACACTGTTCCTGATACAGGCCAGGATGCCATTGGCCTTCTTGGCCACCTGGGCACACTGCTGGCTCATGTTCAGCTTTCTGTCAATCCAAACTCCCAGGTCCCTTTCTGCCTGGCTGCTCTCCAGCCACTCTGTCCCCAGCCTGTAGCGCTGCAGGGGGTTGTTGTGGCCAAAGTGCAGGACCCGGCACTTGGCCTTGTTGAACCTCATCCCGTTGGAATCAGCCCAACTCTCCAGCCTGTTCAGGTCCCTCTGCAGAGCCCTCCTGCCTTCCAGCTGATTGACATCCCCCCCTCAGTTTAGTGTCATCTGCAAATTTGCTGATGATGGACTCAATCCCCTCATCTAAATCATCGATAAAGATATTAAACAGAACTGGGCCCAACACTGATCCCTGGGGGACACCACTAGTGAGCGGCTGCCAACTGGATGCAGCCCCGTTCACCACCACTCTCTGGGCCCGGCCCTCCAGCCAGTTCCTAACCCAGCACAAAGTGCCCCTGTCCAAGCTGTGGGCTGCAGCTTTTTCAGGAATATGCTGTAGGCGACGGTGTCAAAGGCTTTGCTGAAGTCCAGGTAGACCACATCCACAGCCTTCCCCTCATCCACCAGGCGGGTCACCTGATCATAAAAGGAGATCAGGTTGGTCAGACAGGACCTGCCCTTCCTAAACCCATGCTGGCTGGGTCTGATCCCTTGTCCATCCTGTAGGTGCTGTGTAATTGCACTGAGAATGATCTGCTCCATAACCTTGCCAGGCACTGAGGTCAGGCTGATAGGCCTATAGTTTCCCTGGTCCTCCTTCCAGCCCTTTTTGTGGATTGGCATGACATTCACCAACTTGTAATCATCTGGGACCTCCCCAGTGAGCCAGGACTGTTGGTAGATGATGGAGAGAGGCTTGGTGAGCTCTTCCTCCAGCTCCCTCATCACCCTTGGGTGGATCCCATCTGGTCCCATAGACTTGTGGGGATCCAGGCAGCTCAGTAGGTCACTGTTTCCTTTTGGATTACAGGGGGGCTGTTCAGATTCTTATCTCTTTCTACAAGCTCCAGAAGCCAGCTGTCCTCAGGAGAACCTGTCTTATTGTTGAAAACGGAGAAAAAGAAGGTGTTAAATACCTCAGCCTTTTCCTTATCTTTGATAACTATATTCCCGTCCATGTCTAGTAAAGAATGGAGGTTTTCCTTGCCCCTCCTTTTGCTATTGATGTATCTGTAGAAGGACTTTTTGTTATCCTTCACAGAGGTGGCGAGATTCAGTTCAAGTTGTGCCTTTGTCCCTCTAATTTTCTTTCTACACAACCTAACTATATTCCTAAATTCTTTTTGAGTAGTCAGCCCTTTTTTCCATAATCGGTAGGCTCTGTTCTTTACCCTAATTTCTTTCAAAATCTCCCTGTTCAGCAAGACCGGTCGTCTTCCCCGCCAGCTCACCTTTCGGCACACTGGGACAGCCTGCTCCTGTGCTTTCAAAACTTGCTCCTTGAAGTACGTCCATCCCTCCTGGACCCCTTTGTTTTCAAGGGTTGTTTCCCAGGGTACACTTTGAACTAGTCTTCTGAATAGGCCGAAATCTGCCCTCCAGAAGTCCAACGTAGAGGTTTTATTGACGACCCTCCTTGCATCCCTGAGTATTGAAAATTCTATTATTTCATGATAACTGTGTCCCAGACATCCACCAACCACCACATCTCCCACCAGCCCCTCTCTGTTTGTGAACAGGAGGTCTAGTGGGGCTCCATCCCTGGTAGGCTCATTTACCAGCTGGAGCAGGAAATTATCCTCTATACACTCTAGGAATCTCCTAGACTGCCTCTTCTCTGCTGTGTGGAGTTCCCAGCAGACATCCACCAGGTTAAAGTCACCCAGGAGAACAAGGGCTGGCGATTTTGAGACATCTGCCAGCTGCTTGTAGAATAATTCATCACCCTCATCATCCTGATTGGGTGGTCTGTATCAGACTCCCACCAGGATATCAGCCTTGTTGGCCTTCCCCCTGATTCTGATCCACAGGCACTCAACCTTATTGTTACTGACTTCAACTTCTACAGAGTCAACAGACTCTCTAACATATAGAGCTACCCCTCCACCTCTCCTACCCTGCCTGTCCCTTCTGAAGAGCCTGTAGTCACCCATAGTGGCACTCCAGTCATGCGAGTCATCCCACCACGTTTCAGTGATAGTGACTACATCATAGCTTTCCTGCTGCATGACATGATTCAGTTAGCTATTTCTTCTGGTTTGAGATTGTATTTCCCATCCCAGACACTGAAGTATGAACAACCAGTTCATATGACATTCATTGCTTCTTCAGCAGTTAAACTGAAATGTGTATGTCTATTCTTGCTGTCATTATTCAGCAATGTCAAATGTCTCCAGGGAGAGTCATTTTTACCTCAGATTAAAGAATGGAGTGTACTGAAAAGCTGTCAATTAGCTTGTCATCATCCATACCTTCTGATGCCTAGTGCTTACATGTTTTACTCAGACTCTTGAAGCCTATGTGTTTTTCTGATTCCTGTGGTAACA
The DNA here is from genome assembly GCF_003945595.2 of Pipra filicauda. NCBI lineage: Eukaryota > Metazoa > Chordata > Aves > Passeriformes > Pipridae > Pipra > Pipra filicauda. The sequence continues at coordinate 1,650,917 of NW_024103718.1, forward strand.
CTAGTTCTTTTAATGAAGTCCAGATGCACAGCTCTATTGCTTTTTCCAAATTGCTATTAAATCCTCAGAACTGTGATGGCTTTGTGCCTTCAACCTAACCTGATTAGCGTACAAGAACTTAAAGAAATAGACCTTAAATTCCTCAGAAAGTTACATTGAGCGTATGGAAGTGCAGTAACTGAGGAGAGCTGTTAATGATCCACTGCTCTGTTCAGCTCAAACCATGGGTGTGCTCAGCCTTCCCCTGTGTGGGAAACTACTTAGACCAAAGCTGTGCAAGGAAGTCATACAGAGACTGGAAACATTCATAAACTAGGAAAAGAAAATAAAATATATTTGTTAATATATTGGCACAGTCAATCTTAGGAGACTCAAACTTAATCTGCTAAATTGTAGCTAAGGATAAATAAACAGCATCCCCATAGGTAATTATCCATTACCTATTTAAAAACTGGGCAATATAGTACTTAATTACTTCTAAGGTAGGGCAAGCTCACTTATTTGGTTTTTTAATATGTATTTATTATTATTGGCCCATGTAATCACTGTAAGTGACACAAATGTCCTGACTAAATTATGTTTGAATTAAGCTCCATGACATGCCTGCAACAGTCCATCAAACCTAAAGGTGTGGGTGATTACCAGAAATAGTTTGAAATTTGGTTTCCATATTGAGCAATGGAGGACAGCAAGAAGTGGTGGAAACACAGTGATCAAACAGCATGGTGACAAGAGGCACTGTTCAATCCCGAAGCCTTCTGACTGTCCCAGAAAGCTTACACCCCCGGGGCATGGGGCCGGACTTGCATCCATACAGATGAACACTTCTAATGTGTAGAAATTCCTGGATTTTGTTTAGCAACACCAAGTCTGTTGGTAAGAAGTGAGGGAGAAACATCCATGGGTGTAAATTATAGACTGTGTTGCAATCTTTAAGGGAGTGCACAATAATATTTTGTTCTATCTATGTGGTTGTTGTCCACCTTCTGTGACTGTGATAACTAGGTTGGAAGTCTGGACCACTTGAACATATCACACGTATATCTTGCAGCAAAAGAGGTGTGACTGACAGTAAAAGAAGCCCACCAATTTTATGATAAGATTTAGAAAGTTATCAGCAGTAGGAAGGAAGACATCCAGCAGAATGACTACATGACCAGCAAATGCATAGGCTGAGAAAGATAAGCAGTTCACCAGCCTCCTTTCGCACTCACTTATCATAAAAAGGTAACAGTGGCATTATCTCCGGGTTTATATGGTTGAAAGTAGCTTCTTTGAATCTCTGAAGCAGTTCGTGGACTCTGGGGTCTGAGAATGGCCAGTTAAAACGACTGCTCTGTAGCAAAGTCATCTGGGTCTCAAAGCACTTTGCCTCCTGAGACAATCACAAAATCACATTTTTGTAACCTTAGATGACGAAGCTCCCCTCCCCACTCCTCAGGTGGGAAAGAGTGCAAAAAAGCTTTCACAAGGGCCCACTCCACTGAGATGCACTAAACTCTACAAATCCTCTCCTGTTTGTGAGGACAGGGAGAACTGAATTCAGACACTTTTCTAGGAGGCACTCAGTAGAGAAACTTGGAAGATGCTATCTAAACAGTTCAAAAACCAGAAGGTCTTCAATCGTTTTGCCAGTTATACTGAAAAGTAACAGTAATTGTGAGACAATGGAAGCAAATGTGTATACAGGTGTAATTGAATGTATATTTTAGTGTATCTTTATATACATTGAGTGTATGTATTATATTATTTTTTACAATATGGATTTTGAAATTGTTTCTATGGCAATGCTTTTGTCCACCTGTGAGTCAGAGAGACTCATTAGAGTCTCTGCCATTAGAGACCTTCATTTGATATAAAAAAAATCTCGTGACAAAACTATGAAGATTTATGCAGAGATGACAAATCAGGAAACAGATTAGTTCAAGAAAACTACTTTAAGAAGAAATGGAATTTATGGAGTTAGAAAATGTAACAGGAAGCTTGGCTGGGACATTTTTAGTCTTGAAAAATGTGGTCACCCCAAGCAGTACGAAGGCATTGGGCGATTGGTGTCACTGAGCTGAGAAGGAGGAGGAGAGAAAGACTAAGGAGTTCTTATCTGGGGGCTGTTATTTCATCTTGCATACTGACATAGCTGAGCTAGTAGCTCTCTTGGGTATTGTGGGCTGTCCCAGTGGGTGTTCACTCTTTATTTTTAATTATTACTTTTGTCCCATTGATGTTATTTATGAACCCAACAGTTAGTTAGTTAATCACCTATCAGTTATTTTTAACCCATGTAGAGTACTGTTTTCTCTATAGCTTCTGGTCTAGATACTTTCCCATCCAACCTGGTACAACAAGAAGAATCTGCCTGTTCACCAGGGACTTTTATGTCATTACATTAAAATTTTAGCTCAGGATAGGAAAAAATGAGTAGAACTGAATGAAAATGAAAAGCATTGATCATACTTTTTGTTTATGAAAGATACTTCTTGTGAGAAAAGATGATTTTTTTGAAAATTAGTGAGATTCACCTTTTGGAATTGCTCATCCAACTACTCCACCTCCATACCTCTCGAAGGGCATTCATCTATGCAGGAAAATGACACCTCCCTAGGGCAGGAACAAGAATCCTGTCATTACCTGTGTTATACACCTTTGCAGAAACTAGCTGCTTTTTTGTGTCACTTCTAACGCCAAATCAGCATTTTGTTATGAAGGTAAAACTATAAAACTGTCTTGAATCCAAACAAAAAACTTTCCTGCATTTTCCCACATTATATTACTACTCTCTATAATCCTGTCCTTTTGTCTTAGTTTCTGGTGAGGTTCAAAGTGTTAGAGAAACATGCTTATTCTATGGACACTGAGATGAAATAGGGATTCCTGGAGAAAGTGTTTCAATTTAATTTCTGACATTTAGTTTCTGCATACAATAATTTTGATTCCTAGTGCTATGAAAAAGTTTTCAGGGAAATGATTCAGTTTGTTTTTCATTTCAACAACTCCATCATTTTTACAGCACTGTGCTAATTTTGTAAAAATTTGATTGTGTCCAAACCTGCATAGAGACTGGACACGTGATCTTGAATTTCTTATGCTGTGAATTTTGCTACAGATTTTTTTGTTTTTCTTCTGCATGATAGATCAGGAATGCCTGACTGTAAAAAATATCCTGTTGAATACTTTCACAGTTCTTATTACTGAAGAATTAACGTAAAGTCCTACACATTTACATCTGACTGCTCCCCTTATATAATATGACTGAATTTAAGACCTGAAGGACAGATGAAGGGCAACTTAGTTTTATAGAAGGTAGAGGTTTTACTTTTTTTTTGGCTCCTATTCTATCATCCAACAATATGTTAAAAGACTGTTAAACAATTGCTAGTCATAACAAATAAAGAAACCAGGATTGTTCTCAGGTGTATCTATTATGGAGTAGATAACTAGTAGGAAAAAAATTCAATTTATTTGCAAGAGAAATCAAAAGCATAAAGCAACCTGGCATATAAAAATTTAGGTCTATTAACAATTCTGTTCGGCTCCATGAAGCATCATAATTTTGGTAATGATGACAAAAAGAAAAACTAATGCAAGTTTATGTCAAGTGCTCTCTGGAATTGCTGAATTGTTTTGTCCTTCTCAAAACCATAAGCCTAAGACCTTGTATGTGTATAAAATTCTGAAACAATCAATCATGGAAACAGCATCTGATTGCAGAAAATGTGATTTCAAAATCAATTTGTCATGCTCCTGTACGGATTTAGTACCTTCCTTGTTTTGACATTTCTCATTTGCTAAGTGCAGGAACGCTACTGTAATTTCTCTATGTAGTGTTACAAATTAGAAGATTGGGATGAAAAAACTTTCTTCTGTATTTTTGAATTTGTCTTGGATATGGAATTTTTTGCATTTTTCTCATTGTTTTTTCTTATAGATTTCCTTTGTGATGCCTAAGACATTCTGTCTGATTTCCACTTGAAAATCATTTGTGGTGTCCGGTTCCCATCACAAAAGATCCTTGGGAATGTCTTTGACAACATGATCAGCTTTTAAGACCTGTTTACTGAGAAGAAATACACTGATGCTCCTTCTATTGTTAAATTTTACAAAGGAGATAGTTGGATTTTGTAGCAGCTCTGTGCAGTTACTGCACTTGAAGGCATGCTGGTTTACAACTCTTTTTAAAAGTACTTTTTTTGTGAGAATTGCTTTATTACACAAACATGTAGAGAGAATTGGACACCAGTTTCTTCGAAGGAGATACCATAGACCTGTGGTCATCATATTGCGAGAAAAATTCAGCTTTTATTTACTGATCAGCACAGGGACTTACTGTAGGAATTTAAAATAGTGAAAAATACTATTGTTGAATAGATCTGGTTTATACAGCTTAAGCTTTTAAAATTTCTCTAACATTAATATCTAATGCTAGAAACTGAGATCTTCAGATTTTCCTTTCCTTTAAAGGTATGTGTACATGTATATTTCTGCCTAGAAAGTTGTTTAGTGTCTGTGTCCTGTATTCCAATGCCTGTGAATTGTATCGAAATAGTTAGTAACCTTTCTTCCCCTCAGCCATGAGGTGTGTCTGGCATTATTTCAAGCAGCGTTACCATGTGCAATCTAGGGCTACGTTCTTGAGGAGGATTTGCCAAGGAGGGTTCAGATTTGGCACAGAAATAACCTAAGTATTTATGAAAATTTGTTCACAACTTTCTGCTTTTTTTTAATATACAAGTTTGTATGCTGAGAAATTCTTGTTATTGTTGTTGTTATTTATTGTAACTTGGAAATACCCCAAATGAACACTCTTCTTCCTAGGTATCCCGTCAGAGATTTTGCACAATCACTGTATGCTTTTAAAACTTTCAAAATCTTCCCTATACGGAGGGGTGACATAACTGGTGACTGAAAGGATTGAGAAGCACCTTCACCTCCCAGTCTCTACTTTTCATTCTGCCATCATTCACTTTACTAGCACACAGGCTTTCAGGGTGCCTTCCAGCTAACACATGGGAGGGGTTCTGATGGAGCACGTGCTTAGAAAACTAATAAGGATGGCTTTAGATTTGATTTTAGGTAACTTTTGCTTAGCTGCCTGGATGAATCAGCTAAATATCTAAGTGAAACTCTGAGCAGTCTGTTTTGGAATCCATCCCAGGCAGATCTATTCAGCCATCCACTTAATTGCTAGTGCATCTTCATTTATGTACTTCTATTGATTTTAATCTCAGATGATTTATGCAATACCATAAGCAGGTAACAAGCCAAAGCAATGACATTTCACTAGAGATGAAGATGCCTATAAACTGTATTATTTGTTCAAAATCTGCTTGTATATACAAGGCTTCTCTTGCTGTGGTTGTGTGTTTAAAGTTTTTACTTATGACTGCTCAACTAAACTTTTGTTCTGTTTCTCACTACAGATTTACGGATTGTTTTCCTGTATTTTAAAAGTAAAGTACATTTCCATTTGACTCCATGCTACCTCATGGCCTGCCACCAGAGTTCCCTGATATTTGTTTTTCTTCTAACTCTTTATTATTGATAAGCTTGTTCCTGAATGTGGGTAGAATTCATTTGGCCTTATATCAGATCCAGTGTGATAAGGCTCATCACCTAGTGAATGATGAACCATCATGGCTTAATTCATAAACACAGAGAGAAATTAAGTAGTTTCAGAGTAAGAATCATCATCTTTTAGAACTTTACTTTAGAATTAAATAAGCCCTAGACAGTGCTTTTGTCTGAAAAAGGGTTTATTTGTTCCTGAGACCTCTCTGCAACAGAATTAAGACTGAGAATGCTCGTAGAAAGCCATAGCTGCTATCTCCTTGACTCTGCTGCCCGAATGTCCTGGAGCAGGATTAGACCTGAACTCAAATGTTCCTATATGTGTCTGTAGTCTGTAGCACTCTTCAAATAGCTATTTAAAACAACTTTAAAGTAATGTCTGAAATGGTACTTATGCTTGAATACTAACATAACTAACACTGCAATCAAAACATGTGAGATTAACATTGCACATATGAGCTGTCTGTCCTAGAGGAGTCTAAGCAGTCCATTAAGGTAATACTTTGTGTTTTGTGACTTTATTGCAGAGTATTATGCAATCTAAAAGAAAAGCACATACGAGAGAAATCATCCTTTTTAAATGGATCCCATCTTATTTAAATTTTCCACTTCAAATCACAATTAATATGTATTATTCACACCTTTTCATTTCTCTGGTTATAGTATATTAAAGTAGAACATATGCTTTGCACAGGCTGATCAAGGCTTGGAAACGTTATTCGTGTCTTTCAGTTCTCCTTCACTGTGAGCAATAATAGCTTAACAGAGGGGACTCTCAGCTACCAAAAGCAAAGTAAGTTAGAAATTTTGTGAGATGGTTCAGAGAGAGGATCTAACTATTTTTTTTGCAATTACCACATGTGTCGTATCAGACTGCTCACTCCAGTCAGTGGAAGGAGGAGACAGTGGATTCAGGTGGTAAGCACCTCAGGAAAGGAAAGTCTCCTATATCACTTAAGTTAAAGATTTGTGGCTCAGTTATTGGTGTTTTATCTGTAGCTGCACTGGCTACAGTCTACAAAAATGAGCTCTGGGATGAGTATGGGGATAACTTGCACCCAACAAAGACCTTAGTAATAGAACTCGTTTGGTATAGACTTCATCGCTTTAACTAAGCTTATTCATGTAAAGGTCACTAAGATCCTAAATAGGTAATTTTTAAAATCAAGAAGTCTGTGACCTATAATTTTTTGGAGGAGAAAAGAACCAGCATCACTTTGTCTGCAGCTGCTCTCTGGTTTTGAAGGCTAGTCCATGACACAGCTCAGTATCTGGGCAACGGCAAAGCTTAGCAAAAGAACTGATACGACTCACTTGGGCAAACTCAGCCCGTAGTCTTGGCTAGAGGGTTAGCTTACCTGAATTAATTCATTTGTAGTATATATACTATGGTTCATTCAGGCTGTTAAAGACCACAGAAGTTACCTGCACAGAACAAAGTACATTTTAAGCTGAGTAGGGCAATGTTTTTCACAGTAATACCATTTCTCCAATAAACTGTGGAAGACTGCAAGCAAACTTTTCTCTAACAATGTTGAAGAAAAATGAGAAGCTATCCAAGAAATACTTAGGACTACATAAAATAAAAAAAAAATTAAAACTCAGCCTGAAAATATTAGCATCTTTTAGATCTGCTGCTTAATAATGACACTTCAGAATTGTGCATAATATAAAATATCCTATTGAATCTGTGGTGGAAATAGAAATACATTACAGTAAGGGTAGAAAAATGGAAAATATAAAAAAAATTTAGAAAAATATAAAGCTCTCCATTCTTAATCTGCATTGCAAATTGAATTATGCAAACCAAAATTACCCCTAACTCTCTTTTAGCTCAAAGAAGGTCATTTTACAGAATAGCTATATTAAATTGAAAATCATTATCATAAATCCCTGATGTCAAATGTACATATGGTCCACTGTGAAAATCAGATAAGTTACATTAAAATGTATTGTGTAGACAATATATTATCTCCTTAGGTTTGAAAAAGTAATAGACTGCTTTTATCTCTGATATACAAGGATCATCTTTAAGAGACATAAATGTGGCTGAAAAGTCACAGAAGAGAAGGGTTTCTCGGACATCTTTTGAAGAAGTCTTTTAAAAAAAGGAAGGAAGGAATCTTTTAGAAGACAAGGTTTCAAGACAAACTGGAATAAAAGTATTCCAGAAAAAAAAATGCAGATAATGATATATTCCCATATAATGCTGTTCTTTTGTTAACTTCTTTAACATTATAATGGTGCTTTTGGCTTCTCCAGTAATTTCTTGTGCTGTTCTATATACTGTATATAGTATATATATAGTATATATGTATATAGTATTTGTCCTGCGATGATAAATGTCTTATTGAAAGTACTCAAAACATTTCAACTACCAATTAATTGTAGGTCACCCTCGATTTCTAAAGCTTTGAATTTTACTTCTAGAAGATAAATACTACTAATTCTCACATTCCAGATGAGAATATTGTAAATGTAGCTGAAATAATGACACCTTCCTGATCTAAATTAACACATTTTAATTTAAATACCTGAGATTTTGTGATCCTCCTTCACCTGCTTTCAGACCTTTCCAAATATATGTTGAAGCAATTTTTCAATTTTCTTAACTTACCTATTGATCTAAGCCCCCTTTTTATCCCTTTTTGTCCCTTTTTATCCCTTTTTATCCTTTATTAGGTTACTCAGTGTATGAATCATGACTTGCCTCTCTGGATTGACTGAAGAGAGTGTAGACTGCTAGTCTAAAAAGAATACATTTTGATCTGAGGATATACTTAACACTTTGTTGAACTGATTTAAATGATAAGTGTTAACGTAAGTCTCTCTCTACCTCTACTAAAATGAAATCCTGAATTGAGTAAAACAGGCAAGATGTGTTACTGTTTTCCCAACCGCTCAGTGGCTTAATGAAACCCAGTTCAATGACTTGATGTACCAATAAGGCTCTCCATGACCTCTTGAGCACATAACTCATTGAACCACCACTGAAATACCTATGCTATCAGCTTGACCTCATTACTTTGGAGAACACTGAGGTTTCTCTGTTGTTCCTGATGCTTTATAACAGTAACACTATAATTTTCTGGTGAGAAACAGCTTGTGAAATACTTGTTTTTATTTGCCTGCTGGTGTGTTGCTGCTTAAAATTGCACCATATAACTAATTATAGCCTTAACAGTTGTACTAAGTAATTTTAAGAAGACTAGTATAAAAAACACCCCCATGTCATCTTTAAACGTGGTACCTAGCCTATTAATAAAAGAACAATAGAGCTGGAGTCTGAGCATCACAACATTGCTATCTTTAGCACATGACTAGCTCTGGTGTCCTCTGTGTGTGTTTGTGCAGCATGTAACGTAGCAAGATCCTGGGCTGCCTTTAGGACTCAAGTGCAATTCATACAAATACACACAGACTGTCTGTAGAGCTAGTGTTGACTGCCCCTTCCACTAGTCAAATTATTCCAAGGCTTGTAGAGAAAACCCACTCCAACAATCTCCATCTGCGTATTTACACCACACTCACCACTGTGGAAGTGTAGTGCTTTGCTGAGAGCCGTGTGCACAGTGAAAGGAGAATATACTCATTAATGTCTGATGTGTTGTTCAAGGTTATATGCAGGATATAGAACTTTAATGAGAACTTAATGGGAGTTCTACTACTACTGATTAGGTGTATCTATCATTTTGAGGATGCAAGTAAAACTGCTTAACACTGTAAAGTTAAGGAAAAATGAATGCCTAGTTTGTCACTCCCTTCTGCCATTAATCACATTCATTAGCTGCCTTACAGTGACAAGATTCTGACCCATCACCAGTGCAGTACTGGGAAGACCACTATCACTGGCCTGTTGATTTGAACAGTGATTTATCACATTAGCTGTTGTGACTGTTTTTGTTCTTTTTGTCATATATGGCTTGTAGATTAACCTAACTGTGACAAAAGTGGGAGTCCAGGACTTCACTGTAAATTTATCATCCGTGGTGCCTTGCTGAAAACCTAATTCCAGAGAGAGAGACAGAGAAACTGAGATGGTAACTGAGAGAGAAGCAACACATCATTGCTTTGTTTCAGAAAGGCTGGGGAAGGTAGTTACCCTAGCAAGTGCTCTACATCTGTAGGAACCTGTCAGCTACCACATCCCAAAAGGGTGTTATTGTTATCTTTTGGCTCAGAGGGCACCCAGGAAGACATGACCAATTATTCCTGCTTTTACAATGGACTTTGTAAACATATGAATGATAATTTTTACTCTGCTTTGTGTCAAGCAAATTTTGTCCAGTGTCTTGTCAACATTTTTCTTTGTCATGGGGAACCCTACATCTAGCAATGAAAACAACGCATCAATGTTTGAGAGTTTGGGGTGGGATAACTAAGTCTAGAACATTGCTACTATACCAAGGCTTGCAAAGTCCTTCCTCTGGTGGAAGATGGGGATTGACTTGTGTGTGTCCTACAGGAAATGTGTCCTGGAGGACCCCTGACGTTGCTCTGGTACTTCTACCCTGTGTTGAGACTTTGACTGTAGCCATCAAATGGTCTTTTTGCTTTTTCTTCTTTTCTACTGTGCAAGAATATGGGGGGGATTTTTTTTTTTAATTTGAAAGGGTAATAGGTAAAGGGAACCGTCCCTAAATGTGCATGCTCCACAAGAATGCCTCACAGCATTCTAACAGTAGCTAATGAGGTTAATATATTTTAAACTAAATCATGAGTACAATTGAACTGCAAATAGAGAAAAATAAGAGAAAAAGAAAGGAAGATGTAACCCATCCTTTTCTTGCTCAAAATGCACTTATAGGATTGTTGTTGTTCTAATCTGTGACTCCTTCATAAGTTTTACAGATGTAAGTCTGGAAAGGTTTGTTTACACAGGAAGAGAATGCTGCTTGAATATTGAATCTGAAAGATGTTTCATGTTTGATTGTAGCTCATTCACCCCTAGCTCATATATAATTTTTTCATTCATTTGCTGAAGGCAGTTACATAATTCTTTCTAGACTGGGGCTTTTATTGGATTAAATTAGTAAACTATGTAATTTTATATAATTGACATGGGTTTGCATGAATCACGATTTGTCTCCTGGAACAATGAGGTGTTGTAACTGCTAGATTAAAGCAGATTAATTAAGCATAATCTACATCCTTAACAGTAAGTATAGAAGAATGTATTAATATTTATTTAATAAATATTTATTAATATTTATTAATATTTATTTTTTACCTCAGTATTTTGTGTGGACCAGAGACAAACTTTCTATAACAAGCTCTTTGAGTGATACCTTGCAGATATTTTCCCTTTTACTGACACAGAACCATTACTAAACAGACAGCCCTTAAGAGTCAACCTTGAGCCTATTTATCCTAAAAGCTAACCTACCTTGAAAGTTTTTATAGGTTGTTTATCTTAGCTCAAACATTCTAGGGAATTTGTTTCTGTGGAGTGTGGATAGTTATGGCTACCTAAGTACTCTCTTTTTAAAGAGGTATTCCAGTTACTACTAGTTATCTTGAAGGACAGTTATGTAAACATACTTTTTTTCCTTCATATTCTGTCTGGCCTGAAAGTTGTTTTTTAAGTTTGATCAAATTCCTTCAGGCACTTTTAGGGGTGACCTTATTAAAGCAATTAAAACCTTTTAAAATATGTCTGAATATAAGTTTATTCAATATGTCTCTGTGGCTCCACTTTAAGAAATGTTCTAGAGTTATAAGAGTCTGGAAGGTTATAAAACCTTTTAAACCACAGGGAGAGTTTGTGTTTATATAACTGTATTTTGTGCTTGGATTTTGTGTTTGTAAGGAAGAAAAGGAATTCATCTTTAGTTTTGGATAACTCATTATCCATTGGATTTTGCTTGTTTCTCTGCTCGTTTTCTGTGACCTCATAATTAGATCAAATATATTTAGATTTTGTTAGTTTTCATATGCAGCCTGGAGGACATACTATTTTCTAAGCTAATCAGGTGGGTGCATTAACTTCCCTTTTCCCCAGGTGCTCCAGGCAGCCCTGACCCCTTGGGCAGGGAGGATTTGAGCATTATGTGCAACAAAAATGATACCTGTCATCTGAAAGCCTTTGCCTTCGGGTCCAATTCTGCCTTCTCAGAAACCCTGGTAGGCTAAGTGTCTCATTTCCTAGAGTCTCAGCCTCATAAGCACTTTACAGTAGTGGTTCTTACTGAGTACTCTTCTCCCATTCTTTTAAGGGCTTAAAAAAAGCCTTATGTTTTTTTTCTTCTTCTTCTTTTCATTTTTCTTTTTGAGTGGTTTCAATTTTCTCTCTTATTTGTGACCTCTCAGCCTTGGAGTTTGCACTGTTTGCCCCAGCATCTACCTGCAGAATTAAAATGGGATTCCTCCTTCAGTAAAGCATGTCTCCCTCCTTCTTTTGTGCCTGAACTACCTGCCTTTGGGCTTCTTGACCTACCTGTTAAGCTTTTAAACAGATATACACACATCAAAAGTTAATCCTCAGCAAGTTTAGCTGTTTGGAGGCAACTTCAGCTGCAATTTAAGCTTGCTGCAACAGTAGCCAACTGACTCCTGAACAAATGGCAGCTACATTTGTCATGCTTGAAAGTACCCTTCCTCTTGATACACAGCCTGCTCTGTTGTGCTCTCAGAAGCACAAGGTGCAGCTTGGATGCAGCTGTCACAGTGTAATTTGCTTCAGGCTTTTTGTCTCAGGCTTTACTTCTGTGTTGTTGTGTCCATAACCTCTGTGATTTCAAAGACCTAGCTGTGCTGCCTGACTTCTTTCTCCTGCTCTTGGGGAAAATGCTGCTGCTCCAGGTGCCCTATCTATGGGCACAGTTATCTGGACTTACCCTTCTTTTATTATTCTTATTTGTATTCGTATTCTTCTATTAGTGGACTGTGTTAGGATATTTTCTTATAAGAACCATCCAGGTTTAGTGATCCAATTTTGTCTCCATCTTAGGAGACGATTAATTTCAAAGGTGCTCAGTGATACAAAAATTTCCGAATGTCAGCTCTTTGGAACATAAATGGGCTTCCTGTGCTGCTGCAATCATAAGGGCCTTTTAAACTACTAATATTTTCTTGTTGGTACGGAGTGAGGCAAAATATCCAGGGCATAGAAGATCTGAATAGACATCTGGAAGAGATCAGCTTCCACCTCGGATGCTAGAGAGAACTTAAAATAACTGAATTTCCAACTTTAGCGCATCACTTGAGAGTTGGGTGGAGTGACTCCAGGTCACAGGTTGCCAAAGTTTTAAGAGGGCCCTTTAAAAGCTGGAGACTGCTACTACTAAAACAGGCTCCAAGGTTGTATATGTAAAATTAGATGGATAGACCTTGACATAATTTGATTAAAACATATTTAACATTAATTTTTAGATGAGTGTATTAGAGTAGCCTATCTGTAATGTTTAGGGCTTAATGGCTTTTATGGCTTTAAAAAGGTTTAATAGCTTCCATTAGGCTTTCATTAGCAGTGCCAGAGAAAACAGGAAGATGTGCATGCAGAAAGGCAATGATTTGTTTTGTTATTTGGTATGTACTGCTGAGGATGAAAGCCTTTGTATACACCGCCCATGAAATCATGTGGCTTTTAAAGTACATATTCCTCCTGATGTTCTTTGGTTCTCATAGGTCTAGGTTAAGAATTCAAGTTTAGTATCTTTCTAAGATTAATTTCGTAAGATAATTTGTAAAATTCAGCTACTGGTTTCCCCTTCAGACCTTGTCTTAACTTAAGTCAGTGTTGTTCACATGTGCTCTTCATGTTTGACTATATACTCTGTTTACTTTTGCACTCTTTATTTTACTACTTAGTCATGCACAGCAGGAGACCTGTAGGTGTTTCTTGATGTACCTGCAGGGGAAGAATGGGATATATAATACACATTAAGTGTTTCACAATTTTTTAAAGAACCTTTTATTTCATATGACACATCTGATAATATATTTGTATGAAAATGAGCACTGAATTTTAATTAAGTAATTCTGACAATTATTTTCTAGAAAATAAAGACAAGGAAGGCAAACTTGAGTTCTAAACCATATCTGTAAAGTTGGGTTCTTTTTATGCCGCAGTTTTCTGAGAAAATTGCATGTGCAAATCTGTCCTGTCACCACAGGATCAGTTTTTGACTGTGGTGGAAGGCCAAGACTTTGAACCCTTTGAAGTCACTTTCAGTTACAGTTTCCTTTGTTATTGGAAAGTACAGTGCTATTGGGACTGGCAGACACTTGCATGGAAAACATACAACTTTCCCTATACAGAAAACTAGAGATGTGGGAAAATTTCTTCATTATTTCTTACCCAACTTTTATGTTATCCTTAAGGCTTTCGTAATAATTTCTGATATGTTTTTAATGGCTCTCTTTCCTACCTAAATAGAAAAACTGTGTTTGAACTAAACCTGCAGTTTGACAGGTCTGTGCTAGTGCATAACTGTTTTCTTGGTGCTGAAATTACAGCCTTTTGATTTTTACTTTTTCTCCTGGAGATGATTGCAGCATTCATCTTAATATCTTATGAGTATGGAAGACTGTTCCAATAGACAGCAGGACATCAATTACAGATGTGAAGCATGCTAGCAGGCATATGGGTCTTGTGTTAGCAGTCTGTTCAAAGAATTAAGTAGTGAGGATCCAAGACAGTCCAGATGTTGCAAATTTCTATCAGTGGTCACTGCACTATGAAATCTCATGTGAGTTTCACTTCTTGGAATCATTCAAGGTGAGTTATATAACAAACCTCATAAATTACTATTATCAGGACAGGTTTAATGAGTGATTAGCAGGAAAACTGAAGGATTAATTAACTTGAAATGTTCTTGCAGAGTAGCAAATAGTCCAAGCTTATTATGTGAAAAGAAGGTCTTGGCTTCTATGCAAGTGGTCATTCTACTGTTGCAATGATCTAATTGGGTTTTTCAGTTCTTGTTGAAGGAACAGAATCACTAAATCATCATATAACTCTTGGGCAAAAAAAAACGGGTCTTAAGAACTTTACTCTTAAATTTTTAACCTTATTTTTCCTAAAGACAGTTGTTAAAACTGATGTTCAGAATCCAGGTGAATCAGCTGAGGTTTTCTTCTTTTTGAACTGAAAAGATTTACGAGAATTCTCTAGTTCTAATTAAAAACTGTTAACACTTTTCAAGATCTGTGTAAGCACATGAATAGTATACATTAACATAGCTCTTCCCCAACAATAATTTTCTTGCCTTTTATGATGGGTAAAAAACATGACAGAACAGACTATCTATGGGTGCTTAACAAAAGTGACTGTACTCATTGACACCATAAATGGTGTCTGTAAACATTCTAAGGCCAGTCATTGAAACACAGAACACTGTCAAACAAATGGAAATTAAGAGTTAAAAATGCAGATTCTTCTGATTTCGTTTTCAATTTATCTCTATTGCAACATAAGATTCAGAATAACAAAGCCTGAATGATCTAGTAGAAGATGTGTTTAGTTCATGACTTATGAAGAGTAGGAGAATAAAGCACTAGAAATTCAAGAGAGACTGCTCTTAATATCTTGCTGTTTGCACCTGTGGGAGTAAGAGGTGGAACAAGTGTTCTTGCAGAGTAAAGACATGGTGCTGTGGTTCATTTTTCTTGTTTCAACAGATACATACCAGATATACAAGACTACTATATGCTACAAAAAGTAAAACACCATAGTCATGGCAGAACCCTTTGAAGTTTATAATTAAAATATATTTTTAGAGCCTATGAGAAACAACGCTTGCAATATTTCTTCGGACTGAGTATCGGCTGTGATACTCTTCCCTCTCCTCCTTGCCTTTAGAGAAATGTGGTATGAATACAAGAATATGAGGTACTCGGGTGTTAAGTGGTTTTAAGCTGTGTTCCACAGCTGAGGTAAATCTGTGCTAACATTCAATCCAGTACTGTAACTCACTTGCACATACAAAATCAACAGAAATAGCTCTCCTGTACTCAAACCTGGATATTTTTTGCAAAGCTAAGAGAAGTTTCCCCCTTTTAAGGAGAACATTTTTATTTGGCTGTATGAACTAAAACTAAGAAGAAGCTAATTCAAACAACAAAGGAATGAAGAGATTGAAATAAAACTCTGGATTTATAGATGTAAGAGAAATTTAAATTCTTTGCAAGGTTTTGAATGAAAAGATTCAATTTTGAATTTACAGAATTTTTATTACTTTCTAATAATATATAAATGCAGAAACTTTTTTTTTGTTAAGCTAATCTTTCGCACCTCAACATTAATATACAAATGCCTCAGATGAGCCATAACTGTATAATTTAAGGGAAAAAAATTTTTGACAAGAAAAAAAACTACCAAGTACAGAAAGATTACAGTTCTGCAAGGATTTACATATCTACAAAACTGCTTTTGCATGCATGAACAAGGGTACTCATAACTACTTGCAAATTCCAGGCCTGTGTGAGGAATAAACAGTTAATTGAAATGTAGATTTGAATGTAATTCCAATTTTGTCTTGAATTCAGTTGCTTTTGCTTATAGGAAATAGTGTTTTTATCAGTATAGTCCTGATTTAATAAACAAGAGCTAAAATGAATTATACTAAATATTATGAAAACATTTTCTAATTATTTATATTTCAGTAGTTCATTAAAGAAGTCTGTAATAACTTTTTCTCAGGAACTTTGTTTTTACTACCAGCATATGTATCAGCACATATTTCTTACAATTGTAATGGCTGAATTTGGATGTGTTAAAACCATGCAAGGAGAAAGCAAGCCTGTGCTCCTGAAGAGTTGTGTTTAATGACAGACTTGCTACTGGTCAGTTTTGATAATTGGAAAATTCCTTCCTAATTGTTTATTTCATCTGAATTTTTGTCACGAAATAAGTCTTCTACTTAAAGATATTTTGCATTTATTGCTTGTTATATGGTTAATAAAATCTAGCTGATGTAGTCATTTTCTGGGGAAAAAAAGGAAGAAAAGGGAAAAAAAAAGAAGCCAAAGAAATATTTTGATTACTTAATATTTAAGATGCAGAGTGTCCACATTTCTACAGAGATTTTAACTCATAGAGTCATAGAAGAGCCTGGCTTGGAATGGATCTTGAAAGATTACCTTGTCCAACTCTTAAATATGATTAATTTAATATATTTCAAAATAAGAATTGCAATTAGAAGTGCATCTTTTTTAAACATTTTACTTTGATATGGGTTTTATGTGAAGTAATCTGTTCAAATAAGTATATGAAATAAGAAAATTACATGGAAAGTTAGTAAATATGTACAAACCCCAACAGAACTTCAACTATAGAATGTATGGTTAAAAAAATGCACAGAATGAAAAGACTTTACATTCACTTTGCAAAGAGATTTTTCAGCCAGAACGCAAGACAATTGAACATCTGTTTGATGGAGAACCGTTTTCACTTGGTTTCACCATCCTTCTTGGTGTCAGTGATAGTAGCTCTGATCCAGAAGGGAGGCCTCTAGTCTTTGCCCTGAAGAGGACTGAGAATACTGTTTGAACAATCCCTACTCCAACATTTTGCATTAGCATAGAGTTGGGGCATTTGCAAGTTCTCGACTTGAGCATTTCTAGTCAGGCCTTGAGTAGAAAGTACAGCAGAGAGAAAACTTCAGCGTTCAGACCCGAATTAAGCAAAGTATTTTTAATAAAAAATATTTTCTCATGATTTTTTTAACCTTCTGAAGCCTTACAGTGTAATGAAATCTGTATTCTGCTACAATAAATATTAAAATCAGATGCTGATCCTACCATATAACTTGTTGATATGAAAATGCATAAGATTAGGTGGTAATATTTCCAAAGGTTCCTATCAAAACAACAACACAGGGACTTCCGTAAAGCTTAATTAACCTTTGTGTTTGAAAAGTTGCTACTTAGTTCAGCCACACTGAGGAGATTATTTGGCAAAGAAGTTGGAAAGCTGATGATTTGAACACAGGCATGCAATTATTTTCTCTGGTAGATTATGTGCTGATGGGATCCAATTATATGCCAACCAAGCCTCTCTGAATCATCAAAGAAGAAATGTTAAAAATTCCCTTGGCTCCAAAGCACGATCTCTACTGCCATATGTCAGAGCTGTTTACTGACTAATGCAGGTCCCTGGAAGACATGTCTTTCTCATCCTTGCATTAACACCTCTCAGAGCATCCTAGGGGATTAAATGAAAGTATAGGCCACTTCTCTGGAGTGCATGTATTAGTATACTTGTTACTGTGAAATTATTCCAGTAGCCTATTTTATTTAAAGATTACCATACTGTAGGGATGGGATAATCTAGTGTTAGCTAACGACATTGAAATGCTGTTTGATACAAGTCAAGGTCAGTTGGAAGAGGACAGGATTTAAATATCCAACACACATGAGAGAATGATGACTGGAGCTGAAATTGGGAGACTCATATTGTTTAAAATTTTGACCATTTCTTCAAGTCTAAGTTGAACCTGTCAAGTTCAGCGATATTTAATCCTCTCTTTCTGGAGTACTAACTGTCCCTTGCTACCCCTGATTTGGTTTTGAGTTGATAGGATCAAGGCTGGAGAGGTGTAGGCAATTCCCATGATTGCAAAATGAAGAACCACTGCTTCTCCAGGTTTTTTGCTATGTCTGGGAAAGTAACGTACTTTTCCATAGGAAACATTTACATAAATTGTTCCTTATATTTCACAGAAATATACAACTACTGTTATTTGTCAGTGCATTAATAACTGTACAAACAGGTATATAAGACAAATGTCTTGGAAACGGAGTGAGAACAGCCTCAGCTCTCTTTTGGAGTGATGTTGGGTTGGGGTGGCTGACCTCTCACTCCCATAACTTTCCCTGTGACAAGTGCCATGATAAGTTTTTATGCACAGAATTAGACATTCACAGTGATTTGAGGTGGTACGATCTGACCTTCATTAGGTCTTGTTCTACTGTGTCTCCTACTATTAAAAAACCATTATTGCAAATAAGTTCGACACAGATAAAGTCCCAGAATTTTAGCATCAATAAAAGCAATATATATATATGTGTGTATACATATATATTTAAAGCAAAATCACTTTGCTTAATTTGACAGAAATAAATCTGCTCTACTTCCTATCAGGAAATTGCTGCCAGGTCCAACCAGCAGATAAAATTCACTGATTCTTGAGATATAAGGAGTGTGTTTCCTTGATTATTATTCCTACATTTAAGATGGCAATTTTATGTTTAAGATCTTAATATCAAAGTTTCTAAGGTTTTATTCTTATAAAGCTTGGAGAGCTGCAAGATCAACAATTTTTGAAACTCCTGGGGAGGATGTGCTTGAGGACTTGCACCAAAAATCCATGACATCCACTCTATAGGACACAGTTTTGGCCCAGGTAAGTGTATGTATGCATATATGCCTTTATTGTGTACTACATTTATTTTTTCGATAATGACATTTGCCTGAGTGTTTAAACATTCAGAAGAATACAGCATAATGAACATAACAGCAAATGATGAGAAATTCCAGACTTTACTTTGAAGGAATCTGAGAGGAATATACATGTGGAGGTTAGAATTGAGTCAAACTTTCATAAAGACACTTTCTCTTTCTTCTCTCTATTGCAGTATTTGGGTCCCTTTCAGATTTGCCCTTCTTATGGAAGTATCTTTAGGTAGAACTCAAACCCTTCTTTGGAGAACAGAAAGGAAATGTGAGTGGAAACCTTCCTTCCTTGCTTGTGACAGTGAGGACTGAGACATATTTCCTGGATGACTTTGGATTACATTGGAATAGCAAGCATTTTCTTATATTCTTGTTAATAAAAAATATTTAAAAAATATAAATACAGAAAACCTTGAATTTTATAGATCTATTGTGTAGACTGTAATGGAAAAAACTCACCTTAATTCCATATGTACAACGCAAATATAAACAGAACTCAAAAGGGCTTAATTAATTTTTCTTCTACCCCTCTTGATGTAATTAGCAGTAGACCATGCATTATTTCATCTAAATATTGTTTTCATCTATGTTGTAAACTAAGCGGTTGTAACACATCTGCATATCCCTTGCAATAGCAGGACATTAAAAAATTTGTGGTTAAAATGCTTTGAATTGGTTGATTAATAATATAAATAGCCAAAAAATTCAAATCATGCTAAAAATTATGGAAATAACATCTGTTATTTTGCAAGCTTCTTTTTGCAGACAGCATGTTTTAATACAATTCTGCTCCAATAAAAATAGGGGGTTTTTTTATAAGCTATCTAAACTGCAGGTTCATCTGTTAATAATATCACTTTTGCTTCAAGCTTGTAGCTAACGTAATAGTATAATCAAATTTTCAGTGTTCTAGACAATCACACAGGAAATTATGAATTGAAACACAAGGGTGTAATTTTTGCATATGTTTATTCCTCCGGAGGTTGAGGGAACTCACAGGGTGTCATTAAGAAGTCAGATCCTCTCAGGAGTTAACCACATGATGGTTGTTGAGCAATTACAGAGCAACCCCAATGATTGGAGTATTGCAGTGCATTAACTGTTAAACAAGTGATAAATGTTCATGTGCTCCATCTGTTTGCCCAAATGTTCATGTAGTAGGCATTGGGATTCTCATCTTGGTTATGTTTCATGGGTACTAAAAAAATACAAACAAATTATACAAAGTAAATAAAATGCTGCTAAGATTCTGTACCTCAAAAATTAATCTTCATTCACTACATATGTTCTTGAAATACCCATTATCTTCAGACTGCTGCTGACAATCAGGAAGGTCATTTTGACTCCAGCTCCCCCAAATATTTGTCCTACTCCTCCCTCAGAGGTTCCCACCTATTCCGAGACATTTAAATAATCACACAGCAGTTCCACACTGAACAGCTGTGTTTTTAACCTGTTAGTGGTGTAAGTTTTTATCTTTAAATGTAAACTAGCTATCAATGATATCTGTTTAACTGTTTCTCTAGCAGATCAGTTGCATCTGCAATGATAGCATGAACCTCCTCCAGGTATACCATGCAAAGGAGATGGTAATAATAATTTCCTTCTGACAGAGTCTTTGTTTTTTAACATTTTAGCTACAGTACTATAGGAAGGCAAACTACTCTGATGACTCCATGTAGATTAACACAAAATCCTGTTTGCCTCATCCATTTGAATAAATATGTTTTTTCAAATATGCAGCCCATTACACAGCTAAAATGCTTCCTCCATGTTTTGATTTCATTGTGAGATTTGAAAAAACCCTAAAACCTTTCTTGTCAACTCCTAGCTTTCCTGGAGGCTACCCTTGTCTATCACTAATCACAATTAGTGTTGCTTGTTTATTCAATGACAAGCTAGCAGTTTAAAATAAGCTGTCACATAATTCTTGCTACAGAATATGAATAACAAGGCTAAAATAATCAGACTGTTTCATCCTGGGCCCAGGCAGAGAGAAATTACTTCTTTTGAAACCTGCAGTGCAGGTGGGAAGTCAAGTAGAGTTCTGCTTTTTAGACGGTTTTTGCAGTGGATTGTCTCACAAGCTCTAAGACCCCTTCATGAATCTTTGTCATACTACAAAAATCTGCTAAGAATTTAGCACGTGGAATTGAACTTGGAAATGAAGAGTATAAAGCAAAAAAATGCTATTCAAAATCTTTGTAAATGTATTTTAGATACCTGCATACCTAAACTTTTCTAGACTGAGAACCTCATCAACTGTCTTTAGTCTGAGCCCACAGAAAATTTAAAAATTGGACTTCCCTTGCCTAAGTCACCATGAGCATGCCTAGATGGGATCTAAGAGTACTTCTAAGACTCTAGTACGACAGGTGAGAAAGTAACCCAGAGTGGATCTGGATTCTTGGGTTTATTTAAGAACCACTGAGATGAAAGTTTTACATTGCTCCCACACCTTTGCTGTCCCCAGAGTTCTGGTCATGAGATCTTGCCATCCCTTCTTGTCAGGGAGGTCGCTGCTGATCTGGAACAGTTGGTCAGAAAGTTGGATTATTTCCTACTATGCTGTTGCTCACCAAATTCCAGCTTGAGTGTTAGGGGCCAATGTCTCAGGGCAAACCCTGCATTTGACTCCATGCAGCTCTGGTTTCCAGGAATTTCCTCCACTTCTAGGGCACTTCCTTCAGTTGAGACCTTTCCCTTCTTTTCAGCCCCCGAAGTCCTTCTGTTTTCCTAACCTAAATATTCTCTGTGGGAAAGCACAATGCATGGTTAGTCTCTTAACTGTTAATTTTGGTTCATGTCTCTTTACCAACTAGAGGATTGGGGATGTGCTACTTTGGTTTACTCCAGATATTATCAAAAACATGAAAACTCAGAAGTTCAGTCTGAGACATCCCCTCACACATGGCCTCACCCCAATTATCTACCACCTATTTGCATTCACAATTCGAGCTTCTTTTTTCTTTAACCTGTGTGCTCTCACTGTGAACTTGGGTGACATGTATCATGAGACTAGCATCACCAGCACTTAAGTATGAAGAGAACTGAGGTTTCAGAAACAGTTCAGGACTCCAATCACCTATCCATGTGGTTCACTTTGGACTTGGGGTCTCTTGACTGCCCCAGGAAACCAAAGCTCTTAATAACCTTGCAGCACAGTCTAAAGATAACCAGCTAAACTCCCACCACATCTTCCTTACTGCTTGATTCCTGTTTTTCTTCACATTCAAATACCTTTTATTGATTTCTCCTACAGGCAACATCACGGTTAATGCATTATTGCTTGAGTTTGAAGACTTCTGCTGAATTTTTAGCAGTATTACAAACTTCCATTGGGATTCCCCTGTCCCTCTGCAACCCAGTTCCATATTTGCCAAATTCGTGTAATACTCTTTTCTGTTGAGTACAGTATTCATAAAGAAGGGAATTAAAAAGGATGAAAAGCATGAGTATACTTTGGGGTTTCCTTTTGAGCTTTATTGCAGTATTTTGAAGGAATATTTAGCATATTTTATTGCTAGCCTTTTATAGGAGTAACTGAAAACAATGTTAACAAGCAAACATGTTTAGAAGTGCATGCTTTCTTCAGGGAGGGTTTATAAAGCAGCTCACTATGCTCAGATCCTCTCTTCCAGCTCCCCTGATATCTTTGTATCCTCACTGTGCTCCAAATACCATCTGCTGCTGCTTATGTGCCTCGTCACTGAAATATAAACTGAAATTCCTCCACACTGGCAAAAGTGTACGCTGAAGAAATATCTTCCTCTCTTGGAGAAAAACAAAACCGGAACTGCCTTACCATAGAAGCTATGGGATGTAAAATATTCATGGTGACCTGTGAGGTTCTAGAAGTTCTTTTCTAAGCTTAGTAATGCAATTAACTCAGCACCCATTTTTTGCTTTGGCTTAATTCACTGTTACAGCTTCCACAAACTGAGTGGAATAATTCTTAACAGGGGAAATTCAGTGTAATGAACACATTAACTCTGTTTTTCCTAAAGATTAAATACAGTTTCTCTCATGGCCAGGCAGCATGCTTTATTTGTGGAAAGTTTCTGCGCTCACATACTGATGAGAACTTCCTCCACACAGCAAACCAGAGGGCCAAGCAGCTTCTCTCCTTTGGACTCCAAGCACGCTAAGCCTAGAGAGTTTGTGAAGCATAAAATGCACAAAGTACAGTTAGATGTCGAGCTGAATCAAAGTGGAAGATTTCAGTTAGTCTAGTAAACATTTTGATTACTGTTAAGTGTTTTGCTTTTGACTAAAAAGGCCTAGAAGAAATCTTCTGGTTCTTGGGAAATGCAATTTTGAAACCATCTGCCTTGTAAATCAACACTGAATAAGTGCAACTGGGCCCTGGAGATGTTTTTCTGCTGCTGAAAGACCATAACTTCTCTGACCAGTTGTACTAGCTAGAATGGACTGGATTACTTCTGTCATCCTTCAGGTTCTGGAAGTTGTTGGTGTCTGACTGGTCCAGCATATGTCAAGGAGGCTGTTTACTCATTGGTGGCATAGAACATTTAAAATGAGGCTTACAAATTTAGCATAAGAAAATAATAAGTATTAAAAATTACATATATATGAGAAAGTGAGACTTTCTTTTCTGGTGTCCTCTTCTTGGGTTCTTCTTTATGATCTTTAAGCTTTCATCTGTAATTTTATGCGATGAGACTGAATTTTTTATTGTAGCTGAAATGTGCTGGTATTCAAAAACCCTGTATGTAAACACTTGAATAAAACAACAATAACGTGAAAATCAACAATGGGGAAATATGTAGCCAATGAAACTGTTCTTATTTATGTATCTACTGGCTTTTGTTTGGATGAAGAATGTAAGACATGTGTAAGTTGATCTGAAAAGTGATGCATTTCCCTTTTTGCTTATTCATCTGTAGAAATGTTTTAACCCAGTTTCACTGAGTGCTTGCTAAAACTTTTGTCCAAGTTGCATTTAGTGGATTGGATTTGGGATAGTACCCTCCCATACCTAAGGAATGTTACACTGATAAAATAATGCCAAGTCTTCTTATTTTATTTCCTATATCTTAATGTGAAATCGGAACTATAATTAGATAATTTGAAAATTTAATAGAACTTTCATCCTTGAATTTATACAGACATATCGCATTGACGACTCTGAGCCAGGAAATGAAATAGAGAAAGGATGGTGTAAACTGCATAGAGTCACTGCATAATAGCAATTTTCAGTGTTCTTGTAAGAGAGACTCTCTAATAATTACACATTGCCTAGGGAGAATTCATCAGCTTGGTGTAAAAAATAATAAACCACATTATCATGATAAGTGCATGAATTAAGTTAGAATCTCAAAAAGTATGGAGTTCAGTAATTCTTCTAGGAAACTCAATCTGCACTAGTAATTTCACCAAAATGAGGGCATGCAACAGGTCCCTTATTGCAGAATAATGGAATTATCTTTAATAAAAAATAGAGGTTTGATTGTAGACAGAGATGGTAGACTCATTGTTTTGGCTGTAATAAAGACAGATGCATGATATTATGCATTTAAAAAGGACATTTTTATTCAATAAAACAATACATATTATATACCCCATGCATAGCAGCAGACTGATAGATTGCTGGGAAGACAGAAAGAATGTCAGTTTGCATTGCACAATAGCATTGCTTCAAATGGTCCCTGCCAGTGTAAACGAGGTAATATTCATGGCTTTCAATCTGCTATATTTAAGCTAAAAAAGATCAATTTCTTCTTTTACATATATTAACACAATTTCCAGTCAATGGGTCAAATTGCTCTTAAACGCAGTTTCCCAACCCCATCTATTTCAGTGTAGTGACAGCAGAATTTAGCCTGATGGCTCTTCTGATGAACTGACTTTCCTGCCAGTTGCAGGCCAGACTGGCTGACATGTCCATTAGACCTATGGCCATTGCAGTTGTACAGTTCTCCATAATTCTTTTGATCAATTAAGAAATAAAAGTGCTCCTGAGAATTTAATTTGCTGTACATTCATAGTTTTTTTTTTCCAGTATAATGAATCCTGAATAATGTAATTATCTTTAGAAGAGGCACTGAATAAAGGTATCGATTTAAAATATTCAACAAAAGATAGATTTGTAGCCAAATGTAGCTTGTGAAAGAATTGTTCTCTTTCTCTCTCTCTCTCTCCCCTTCTCTCTCCCTTGGTATCTTATAAAAATGCTGCTTGTCCTGTAGGAGTATATATTATTATGTTCTTCAAACTCCTTATTCATTAAAAACAAAGACATTACCATTACAAAACATCAAACAAAAGAGTCTTACATTACAAAAAGTTACAAAACCTGCCATATGAATGGAAATAAATGTGTGTACACATCCAGTCAACAACTGCTACCAACTGCTGGCTAGCATATAGACCAGAATAGGCCTTGGTAAAATATAATTCAAATTATAAAACTTCTGAAAATATAAGGTTCGTGTTTGCCT
Source organism: Pipra filicauda (assembly GCF_003945595.2). NCBI lineage: Eukaryota > Metazoa > Chordata > Aves > Passeriformes > Pipridae > Pipra > Pipra filicauda. The sequence continues at coordinate 1,676,339 of NW_024103718.1, forward strand.
TCTGATCAGACTTTACAAATGGCTTTGCCAGTCTAAGAAAATTTTATTTTTAAAAAATGGTAATTCTTGATGAGTAAGTATTGATTTGAAGAGTGAAGTAAGTAGGTAAAGGGAAGAAAGTTATTCAGTGGTTACTGCATAAACTTCTGAATCACTCTTCCTGGATTGCAGTTCTGCTTATGCTACCTATATACCACAGCATCTAGAGAAGTCCTGAATTAATTTGATAATCATATGTGTAAGTAACTCATGTAGGTCTTTATTTTGAAAGAAATTGGATGTCTTGGGATGCACACAGGTAATACTGAATTTTCCAAAGTACCTCAGTCACTACCTTCATCCTTAGGAGTCTAAACATCTCTAAAATGTAGTTCTGAGAAGTCTAGTCTCATTAAATTCAAATGATGCACAGGCTATATGTGCACTGGTAGTGCTCTCCTGGTATGGAAATAACAATATTCTAATGCAGGTAAGTGCTCCAAGAGGAAATTCAGTAGGAATTGTAAAGTGATGCATATTATGTCAGCATCAGTACATTAAATTACCCTTTGAGTGAACCAAATTAAATTGATCAAATTTTAGGTATACTGATCAAGCAGAATTACTTCTGAGAACTCTGCTGATGTAGCATGTCAGTCACATGCAATAACCCTTAGTACCCTGAAGTAACTTAATTGTGTCAATAGAAACCCATGCAGAGGGCCAGCCCTTAGTTCCTAAATAACTTATAAAGTGAGATTTAATCTCTGAAGCCACATAGGAACTTTTGGAAGGCTGTATTTGTGTTTCTAAACACTTGCTTGCAGATATAAAGTGTTCTGAAGGAGTTTTTAGAAAAAGTCCTTTCAGAATCTACGAGTTGTGCCTTCTAAATGCAATATTATGATTGGGGATGTTGTAGTCCAGGTGCATTTATAGTCCCAAGGCCAGGACATCCTCTTGGGACAGGAGTTCAGGACCTCTCAGCTGAGAATTACGAATTAACTTGGAACACAAGTCTTCCATTTTAGCTCATTTATAGACCTTTGGGTAGAAGGTGGGCAGCATCCTACCAAGGCATGAATGTGTGGTTTACTTGGTTTCTCGTGTTCTTCTTCTTGGAGGTCTCTTAGTTAAAAGTCCTTGAGAGGTTGAAATTTGCAGTGTACAGATATCAGATTTATCTGAGAAATATTGTTGTAATTTAATAGTGAGGTATCCACAGAGACAAGGAAGAGAAAATTAACTTTGGTGCTTGACTGTCTGTTTCAACTAGATATTATTTCACCAATTTACATGACAGTCTTAAAGGACAGAAAGCTTCTTTTCAGGAAAAAAACCCCAAATCTATGAAAGCAGAAAGGTCTTGGTGTCCTGCCAAGGTGTGACTGCATGAAACCTTGCTTATAGAGTGTTTTTGAAGTATTTAAAGAAAAATGCAATAAAACTGCAAGTTGTTTTTACGAAACATACAGAGACTTACCCCCCCCTCAAATTTTCCTCTAGCATTGTCTGTGACTATCACCTAATTTCCTGCTTGGCTTCCATCCTCAGTTCTTTTTAATATAATTACCTGTTGGCAAAACTGCTTTGCACACTGGAAAAACAGACCTTGTCCAGAGAGTTACCAAGCACAAACACTCCTTATATGTCACAGAAGGTTTTTGATATTTTTAAGTCTGTGGTAATATTTAAAAATTTAGGTCTTCATAGGAGTATTATTCAGCCTATATGTAATTGACCTTGACCTTCAGTCAAGCACCTTTTGTGCTGTTCTACAAGCTTATGGGTATGCCTGGTTTTATCTGGATTATTGGTTTCTGAGATAGAAAAGGAAGATCCTGAATTCTCTGCTTTTAGCAGCTGAGAGCATCTAATACCTTGCTGTGGCTGAGATACTGGAATGGCAGAAATGTTGTTTTCTGATTACCTAAACACAATTTACAGTATTTACACAACTTTATTTTTAAAGAAATAATTATCTTTATGTGCTCCTAAATAAACTGAATGCAACCCCCTTTCCTTTCTGTTCTTTATACTAAACATCATTCAGTCATGAAACCATGATGAGAAAAGTGCTTAATTTTCTTTAGAAATATCTGAACCACTTTCAGAGCTTGCTTCTCTGTGCTGCACGGATGCATGCAGGTACTTATTCTAACCTCTGCTGAGGGCTTAGAAGTCATCTTCATGTTAAGATATGCCTGTAGCCAGCTCTTCCTCTGCCTCCTGACATTACTATACTGCCCTTGATCTTTCTTTTGGAAGCTTTGCTGTCGAGGCCTGTGTGTGTGTGGTCTGTTAAGGATCCTTAGCTCAGCTTTGCACTGCAGGCACAGCCACCTGATAACTGCCTGGGAGCTCTGCCTGCACTGATGGCTGCCAACCCCCCTCCATCAGTCCTGGACTGTGAGCATGGACTGTTCACCTTACCTGGGAATTTCAGCTGGGGAAATTTGACTGCACATTTCCTACAAATGTTGGGGAACAGCACCTGCTTTACCCAATTTATTATGCAGTTTCACCTTTCTCTTGTTTTCTTGTCACTGAGTTGCAGGTAAGATGATTGTAATTACTGAAAATCCTGTGCTTTGTGCAGCATTAGATTTTTCTATAATGAGCTGTCACTATGATCTGGGAGAAGCCTGTCTTGCTTGAATGGTTTATCAGAGGTTTGGTGTCTGTTAATTGGGTTTTTTTGTTGTTTGGTTGTGGGGTTTTTTTTCTCCTTTGTTAATTTTTATTTTCTCTTGTATTTGGATTCCAAAAGAAAGGCTTTTTTTTTATTTAATACTTTAATTAAACTACTCTACAGTCTTATTCAAGCATATCACTGTTGGTATTAAATAATAGAAACAAATTACCAGCTGCAGGACAAAAGTCAGGGTCAAGTTTTGAAGGAAGTTATGCAGCATTACTGATGCAAATTTGTACTGATCTGCCGCAAATACATAGCAGTATTTTGATGCTGGGAGGAAGAATTTTCGCCAATGTAGATGGTGCAGATGTGGAATGATGATATCCAGTGGAAAAAGGTGTCTTGTGTGTGTAGCACTCATTGCGTTTTGGTTTCTTAAGTGGGGTGAAAAAATACAGTCCTGCAGATATCATATGATGTTCCTGGGAATGAATGTTCCTGATTCTTAGACTGAGCTTTGTAAATCAAATGCTTTTGCCCTATACCACTCAAGTGTTTGCTGGGCCTGTTGTGAGGGAGCATGGGTTTCTACCAGTCTGTAAGAGCAGCTTGTAGAAGGGAGTTCCTCCATCACTGGACACGTGTATTCACTGATACAAAGCTGGATCTCCGTCAGATACTGCTGAGTTCAGTGGCTGTACATCTGGTTAGTTATGGTCAGAATGTTTTAATAAATCAATACCCGCTTGTTTGTAAGCACAGTTTAACGTCAACAGCAGGAATAAAGCACAAACAATAGAATAGTCCGAGGAACTGTGCTGCAAAGTGGGTCACTGAAAAGATTCAGGCTGCAAAAGATATTTTGGAGTTGTTGTTTGACACTTGGATCAGTTGCCAACAGCTTGCCTGGCTGAGTGCAACCCACAGCATTTTGTGCAACTCAACTCTTCATGCAGTCAGTTCCCAGGTTTCTCAGTTCTTCTAATGACTCATTTAGGGAACTCTGTGGGATATGCAGGGACTTCTCCAAATCTAAAGCTGTCTCCCCTTCCCTCTAGTGTTTCCTAGGAGATACATATCTTCACTCTTTGTTTTGCTTCCCTGTTTTTTTCCCCAAGATCTTCGTAACATCCTTGGTCCTACAGTACTCGACTGATTTAACAGAGCAACACAAACCTGCTGTAACTGACTACTGGAAAATGCCACCTCCGTAAATGCCAGCCCAGATCCCTAATTCTGTTCTTGTCACTAATTTTTGTGGCTTCAGTCAAAACACTTGAGACAGAATGATGATAACATTTACTCACCTGCAGATGCATGTTACTGCTTTGTGTGTTAAGAACCTTGGATAGTTCCTGTGACCTAAATATATTTGTTTTACATGTTTTACCATGACTTTCTAAGTTGGCCAACCAATGCTTCATGGGCTCACTATTGTGAAGATAAAGTTGTTAGTTAGTGTGCAGTGCTTTGCAAATGTCTAGAGATACATACATACTTAAAAAAAAAAAGTAATATTCTTCCGTGACTTATTTCGTTTGTTGTCTCACACATTACACAGAATGCTAACAACAAAAATAGTTTGTATAAAACAAGTAGTGTACAGTTTAATGTATTTAGAGGCACTGTAGCTGTGATTAGAGGACTGAGGTATGTGATATGACATCTAAGCAGTCCACAGGTATGTCTGTTATTTCACCTTGCTGCATGATTTTATTTTCCTAAAAGACCAATATATTTCTAAAATAGATAGGATTTTTAAAAATAAAAGGTAGGACTTACTTGATTTTATCCATTTTAATGTATTACTCTTTACTTGAATAATTCAGTGTGACATGTAGCTTCCAACTTGAATTCCAAAACCAGTTCATATGTACATGATAATTCTTAGTAAGTGACTGAAGGGTTTGCATTTTTAAAGAATAATCTCCTAGTAGTGAAGAAGAGCAGAAAAAACATTCCTGATGCACACAGAAAAGGAAACAGAATATTTAAGTTCTGGATAAGAATGTACGTTTGTAGTTATAGATTAGAATTAAATCTATATTTATATTTGCTATGTTTTCCTTCAATTTAAGTCAGCTAAATTGGATTTAAGGACTGTCAAAAATGCAGTGTACAGTGATTGCACTTTTGTCTGTATTCAACAAAGAAACCTGCTCCAGTGAAAACCTGAGGCACAAAATTGTTATCAATTAGTATTTCTTTCTACTGTGCATAAATCATTTTAATTTTAAAGTGTGTGACAGGAATGCATTGGACACATGGGAACAGAAGGAACAGAGTCTAGGAACAGAATCCCTGCAGTTTGCAGGGACTATGAGCACACTCATCCTTCCTCTCCGCCACCTTGTCACTCCATTCCTGGGCCTACAGGCCAGTGCCAGGAGGCACACTGGGAGTCACAGATAAGGAGATAGGTGTCCAGAGGACCCCAATTCCATGCTTTCTGCAGTAAGATCTGTCTCATTCTAAGTGTGTGCAGGGATATTTTGTGCCAGGGCTTCCCTGAAGTGGCTTGGTTTGCAGTCTTTAGACCTTGTCCAAGTGTAATTTGAGGATAAAGGTGTGGTTGCTTATGATTTTCAAGTGCCTGGCAATGTGACAGGAGTTGCTGTTGGGTGTCTGTAGTCTGTACTCACTTGAGTTTTGCAGCTGGAGTGTGCTGGGTGTGATGTGCCCCTGCTGCACCATGCTAGCTGTGCACAACTTACACAGCAAGTGGGAGCCTGGGCATAGTGTGTTGCCCTGAGAGCTGTGGTTGTAGTGCTGGAGGTCTTTGCCATCCCTTCTGGTTCAGGATGTTCAGACAAGTGGGATTTCTTAGTCCTCTGTGTGTATGTATCTGCCCGATTTTATCTGTTCAAGTTTTGACTATGGACGGAAAAAAGGGTTTCTTCTGAATCACAGATTGAATCAGACTGTGAGTTTCTCAAATAGGCCGTATGAAGAAAAAATTAATATTATATCATAATAAAACAATTTATCTTATAATGCAAATGACTTACCAGTTGAGATCTGTAGCTAAATTGCATTTTCTACAATATCCAGCCGTTGCTCCAAGAGAGAAAGCAGATAGAAAATAATAGCAAATCATACTGACACTTTAAGTAGTACAGAGTGAAAAAAAAAGGAAAAAGCCCAACATTATTGTTTCTTACTACTTCTCTTAATCTCTCATGAAGTTCGTTTGTATGACCTTTAGATACTTTTACTTGATGATATATGGTGTAGTATTCTTGGGCAGAGAGTAAGTCAGTTAATCTTTCTGTCAGAGAGGTACTCTTGCAATTCACATGGTAGCTGGAATTAGAAGCTGGTAAAGCTACAGATGAGACATCATGTTCTGCAGCGCAGAGGCTTATTAATTTTACTCATGCTGGTACTCCAGAATTGACCATCTGGTTCTGGAAATAACAACATTAATTTACATGTTGACCAACTAGCAGCAGTTTCCATTATGCTAAACACCTGTTATCACTTAGAGCCATTTTACTGGATATGATGCATTAGCTGTATATTATTGGTGCTAAGGATGCATACAGAAATATGTCATCCACTTACATGGTTCAGGTGTTGCTTAAGCAATCTATTGAATTTGCTGGAGGGCTTATGCAGGAAACAATTCCTCCTTGTGTAGGAGGAACACAAGAGAGCATTGTTAATTGTCTTAAATATTTCTGATTACTGCATTAAAAATGCACTCTTCTGTCTGTTGTGGTATGGGATGTATGTGCGGATGATTATATGTGGTATTCCAATGGCTATTCCTGTTTATTTCAGGCTTTTGTCCAATAATTAGGGATAAATATGTGGAGGTATTATCATGTTCTTATTACTGGCAAGTGAAAAATGATCTAGGGAAAACTGAAAGAATTTGCAAAACAAATGTCACCAGACAAATCTTGCAATAATCTCTCAATTGGAGAGGGAGAAAGCTTTTAGTCTTTCAAGAAATGGTTTGTTGCATTTCAGTTCCTAAAGATCTGTGAGTTTAAAATATTGTTGCATAGTATTCCATGAAGAAAAAAATCCTTCAGATGACAGGAAAATCTTTCAGATGACAGATTTATGCTTTATTATCTGTTTTGTAGAGTAAACTGAAGACTAGAAAACTTCTGGGAAAATCAGCACTTATTATGGACTGAAATTTCAGGAAGGTAGGATGGCCTGTATACTGCTTCTGACTAATTTGCTCTTAGCCAGCTGCATAGCCACAAATAAAATCTTTTGTGTAGCACAATGGACTTCATTTCCTAATTTGTCCTAAAATGGGTAATCAGCAAGCTTCTTGTCTGAGGTCTAGACAGAAATCCAATATAAAAATGAGAGACAGAAAAATCATCAGTCTAGAAAAGAAGCATATGTCTGTCTGTCAGCTAAATTTTGGGTTTTTTTACTCTTTCTGTGTCTGTTACTGGCAATTTGCTTTCCATATTTACGTTAAACAGCAATAGAGTTTTTCTTTCCTTTCAGAGCTTTCAGCCTCCCTTCCATGCACGTGGAAAGTTTGCTATGAATATTCAGGTTTAAGGTGAAGTTTATTTGTTTGGGTTTCATGTGTCTTGTAGTCCTAGCAGGATGTGTTTAACAGTTAGATATGTATAATAAAATCACATAGTTAATTGAACTAGAAATTTTAATCTCATAACTGTTGTATAGCTATTGCTTATAATTTACTGGTTTATGATTATCCCTGAATATTTTTAGAAAGTTATGCATGTCATATCAACAAATACACAGGGCAGTCATACTTCTTTTCAACATGCCCTCAAATGATTTTACAGGTTCAAAGATCTTAGCTCATAGTAAAACAAACTAACACCATATAGGTCAATGGCTGCATAAGAAAGTTTATGATTTCATCCAAGAAAAAGGATTTAAGTTGATCTGTCTGCAGGCAACATGGACTTTAGAAATGATTGTTCAGCCAGGATGCATTCCTGTTCAAATGACTGTCAATGAGGATCTTCAGTCAATTTTAAACACAGCAGATGGGAACTTGAGTAGAAACAAGGAGTAGCAGAGGAGGAAGTCAAGCATGAACAAAGAGAGGCAAACAAAAATTTTCAATTAGTCAAATGCTTAACTGCTCACCTCCCTGTTGATTATGATAGAATGATAAGAGAAAGAAGAGGGCCCTGAATTTAAGTTTGCACATGTGTGAGACTTCTATCTCTCCAGACATTCACAAAATACTGTTTCAAACTTGTAATATTAAATAAACTTTAATGTTCATCAATTCAAGTTGGTAGACCTTTTAGGTTTTGAGATATTAAAATGTAATGATGCTTACTGTATATTAAAGGCAGAAAAAGTTGTATTTGAAGGGATGCCTGAAGGTTATACAGTTCAGTCTCGATGCTGCATGAACTTCTATTGACATGGCATGAACTCATGCAGAACAGTGAAAACGTATTAGAGAGGAACTAAAAATAAAATTCAGATGGAATTTCAGAAATTAAACCACATAATTTTTAAGCCCAAACAAATCAGAGAATATGTTTTGCAGGAAGCTCAAAATTTATTTTAATTCCAAATCAAAATAAAAAGACAAATTTATTTTCCTATTGTAAAGAAAATTCTTTTTTAGTTAATTGTAAGGCCCTTTCCTACTAAATGGACAATATTCTTCAGGGAAAATCCTCAGTTCTTTTGGGTGAAGGATCTGGCAGTTATACTTGTAAACGTTGTAAAAAAACAGAAGTGTGGGAAGTACAGTATGAACACAGCTATCATTTCCCATTCACCATAATCAACAGAGAAGAAGCAGCATCTCTGAGGTGTGATCCAGGCAGGAAATGGCTGTATCCTCTTATAAAGGGACACCTCTCCACTGACTTTAGAAGTCATCATGGTGACTCAGCAATAAAGACCTACATGTTTAGTAAAATGGAGTTGTAAGGAGGTGTGTCCTGAAAGTGCCTTTTCCATTTTTGTAAGTTTAGAGGGAGCCTGAGGTGGCCAGCTCAGATAAAGATGACTACATTTGGTTGAAAGAAAACCATCCTAGAAGTGAAGCAGTGTTGACAACCAGCTGAGGGATAAAAACTCGTTAATACTTTACAGTAATGAAAATAGTTTATGTACATTGACTGCTGGCATTGTATTGCCTTTTGTGGTTTTGACCACAACATCTGATCTTTTGTCTATAAAAACCTGTGTGAACAAACAGAAGAATCTACAAGATGTCTTGAAGAGGCAGATTACACTAAGTGAAGTAACTATCCTTTTTCCATATGCTTTTGCAACTAAATATATGAACAACAAAAAAATTTACTGTGCTCTGCCTTTGTCATAACTTTTTCTCCATGGCAAGGTGTCTATATAGACAAATGAAAAAATAATTATGTAGACAAATTGCATCTCTGAAGGTTTAAAATAGAGTCTTCCTACCTCACTGGGGCTTTTATTTGTTTGTTAGCTTTATTTTGTTTTAAAGTAAATGCCAGTGACACTGGATGTCTTTTTTGGAGGCATTGCATGTTTAATTATCCACATTCACTGTTCTCAAACTGGACCAGAGGTAAGTGAAACTATCTTCCATTTCTCCTGGCACTTTGGATTCGTTTGAGAGTAAGACATTTGCCCTAAGGGAGAGAAGCACTGAGTTTACACAGAGCCGAACAAATGTTTTTTAATTAATGATTTATTTAGCTCATGCATTTCTTTGTCAGCATGTAACAGAACACCCCTGGGAAGATCACTGACAGAAGAGACTGAACTTGGGACCTTGAATCTGAAACCATGAACGTCTACTGCCAAAAGCCTTGTCTTTGTCTGACAAAGCTACTTGGGCATCTTAACCCCAAGGTGGAGTCTCTCCACTCTAGAGAGTATTGTTTCCCCGGGTACCAGTCAATGACTGTTGAACTGGCTGGCTGACACCCAGCCAAATCCAATCTTTTATTAAGTAATTCATTAAATTTATTAAATTATGTGGAGCCCATTTAGGTGACCCACATTAGCATAATGCTAATAATATACCATGTTTAACAGAAGAAATACAAGATATAGTTTTTCCCTGCCAAGTTTCCAATCCAATTTCTTGCTGGGCTTACTGGGTGCAATAGACTGGAAACAGTTATTTCCAGCCTCTGTCCCTCTTGAGGTAGCTTGTGTTTGTGTCATAGGAGCACAAACTTTGCTGGATTTAACTGAGAAGAACAGGAAAATTTTGGGTAGTCATCAGTTTTGAGGTAAGGGATTTCCCCTTCTCTCCTGTGACTTGCCAATTCTTTGAGCTACCTGGCTCAGATGTTACTGAGCTTTTTAAGAAATTCTTATTAACATACCAAGAAAGAAAGAGAAAACACACCAAGCAAAGTTAAAGACTAGCTCAGCCTCCTGCCCTTGACAGGGGAGGGTAGCAAATACCTGGGGAGAGGACATGAGGGCGGGAACGATCAGCAGGTGGTGCTTCTCTTCCCTGTAAGAACTTGCAGGTTTGGCAGAGTTCCCAGCCCAGACACTGCCTACAGGCTGTATCTATTCAGACCTATCAAAGTTCAATCAAAAGTTAATTACGGCTTTTGGCTCCTTGTGCTGACATCAGCGAAGCAGCAGAGATTTCCAGGAAGTTTGGTATGGTGATTTTGCATAGTTGTACAATTAGAATGCGATGTAGTTGCTTGTTTGGCAGGAGCTTCATGAACAAGGTCATGCCGCAACAGCAGGACCAGCTCTGTAGTTCATCTGCAGATGGAAAGGGACTTTCTTGAGCATCTTATCTATAAGGAATCATTGCCAGAATAATTTCAAAGGATCATTCTTTTCCTGGAAGCGTGTGTAAGCATTACGTTATGAGCATTTATGGAAGGACAGCAGAGGATTTTTCAGCCTAACCCGACACACTGAGCAATGTTATCTGTCTCTGCTGCCACACTGGATGAGCAGTAACTCTGCTTCCAGTGGGGTAGTCGGTGTTTATGAGTCATGGTTTTTGAGAGCAGTCCCTCCAGTCACCCTCATTTGTTTAAACTGTTCACAGAAGATAAACTCAGAATGACCAGAAGTGCAGTTAGAAGATTATTAATTCATAGTTTTTATTCTGACTTTGTCTGTATCACATATCAAACAAAGTGTAACAGCCTCAGAGGTGCAGGGTACACAGGAATGTAACAAATGTTGGGATCTTGCTACATCTCTAAAAAGGCAGCCCTCACCCCTTAGTATTGGTGTCGTGAGGTTTAAGGCGGTCCTGTTGTAAAACACTGGCCAGTAAAAACTGCTGGCAGGCAATGCTCTGTGCTGATCAACCAGATAGCAGCTGCCAGTGGGGTGAATTCAAAACATTTAAAAGGAGCTTTCTTCTCCCACTTCTCCCTGGTACACCATGGCAGGAGTACCTGTAATTCCACTCCCTGAATTGTTTGCTATCTCAGAGTTCTAAAGTGAGATTAATTGTTTTATGGGCAGTAGCAAACAATTATATCTATTGGGATTTTTTTTTTTTTTTGGTTCACAGTGCTTGACAACATAATCTTTTTCAGCTAGTGCTTTTGTGAAAAGGATAGGATTTTTCAAGTGCAGTGAAGTGATTTAGAAGTGCAGATGCTAATGGATTTATTCATTTTGTCCTTCCAGATAACACAGAATTAGAATCATAAATGTATTTTGACACAATTTTTGGTTTACTTCTCCAGAGTCTCTTAAATGCCTAGTTTTGACTGCAGAGTGTTAAGACAGTCAAAAAAATCCTAGGAGGTCAAAGAAATTCAGCATGCAGGTTGTGGTGGATACATAAAATCCGTTGCACATCTCTCTGGAGAGACATGATCTATTACAATCCACTTAACAGGGAGGGTGTCACCCAGAAGAGTTGCAGAGAGAAATGTACAGGGACTCCCTCCCCCTCTATGCTCTATGTTTGAAACCCAGTTTGAAAACTCTCCAATGATTACTTTGCAGTAGGGACTGGGGACAACAGTTTCTGACAAGATCCCAAAGGTCTTTTTGGTACTTTTCTGGATGAGCTTGAGCCCATGACGTTCTTATCTGGAGCTATTTTTTCCCCAAGCTGGTAGGGATCAATGACCTAGCTTTTATTCTACACTGCTGGGGAGGTACTGTTGTTATGGATGCTGTCCTGCCCCTGTGAACTTTCCCCGTGCCCTGGAGGTGTCATGGTCAAAGATTTTGGTATAAGCATGACTTATCTGTGTTTAATTTTATGCTTTTGCTCAGGTGCTACATTTTGTGTGTGTAAGGTTCAGCAATGTCAATTATTCTTATGGCATTATTTACAGCAAACTACCAACAACGAAAACCATCTCTGGAATTGGGATCCTTTTCTTGACTTGGGTGATTTTTTTCCTGAAGAATGTGGTGAAAAAAAGTCATAAAGTTCTTCAGAAATTCTGTGAGTCCCTGAGGCAGAGCAATAGCTCTAGAAAATGTGTTTAACTCAGAACATACAAAATGGCTTAAATGGCTTAGTAGAAAATGTCCTGAGTTTCAGTTTTGTAAATGTGCTAGTTCAGAGGTGTGGTAATAAATATTAATTTTATTTTGACATTTAAAAGAGACATCTGAATGCTGCCTATGTGCAGTGCAGAATGATTAAAATTATTGTGGTGTGTGAAATTTATGTTTTAGCTAGTGTGATTACATCCTTCTAAAAATGTGCAAGGCTGTAATCTTTTAAAATTGTTTTTGCAGTAGAGAGATTAAAATTCCATGAAGCATTTCATATATTTTTAAACAATCATGTTAATTTGGAAGTGACTCAAATAACATTCATTCTATTTTAAACATAAGTCATAATGATCCACGTTCAGATTCTTTGTTTCCAAAAAAAAGTAACCAAGTTCACAAAGATCTCAGCAAAGAAGTTTTCTTGTACCATGAGCCACCATAGAGATGACACCAGCTGGCTGGGTATATAGCAGACATGGTAGAAAGACTAAATGTATTTCCACTCCAAATCAATGCTTTATTTCAGAATACAGGGTAGTTTTCCATCCACCTTTGCCTCGCCTCACACCTCTGCTCTTAGTCTGTGTGCCTATCCTGGAATTTCCCTGGTGTGGCAGTGGAGTCAGAGTCAGGATGATTTGCTGCAATACGGGATTAAATAGAGGCTGAAAGTTTGTTTGGGTGTGGTTCTGCTGCATTTACTTTGCAGATAAGGATCTTACATCAAGGTTGCACTCTGAAGGTCAAATTCAAACCCGAGTGTAACAAGAACAGAGTTTGCGTGCTTCTGAATGGAAGAAAAAAATACAAAAATTAATCGGATACTCAAGTCTTTAGAAACGTATAGTATAGCATAGCTCCTTTTTATTGACGAGGTTTGTTACCTCGTATTTGGTCATCCTCTTTCTCTGTCGGTTCTGGATTTCTCTCAGTTGAAGGTTAAAAGGTGTTTATAGGTATTCTGGATAACGATTTACTCTTGTGTTAGACAGATTGCAATGAGAGATATCAGTGTTGAAGCTATGTTGTTTTGTCTTCTGATAGAACTACCATGTCTTCTTCCCTATTACTCAGCATTGACTTTTATCCTTGCTGTATTCTGGGCTTTCCAAGGCCTTTACGAATTCAGTGCAGTACATGTTGTTTCAGTGGCAAGCACAGGCATTACATATTTCTAACCCCCATGGACTTACACAACCCATGTCTCCACATCTGCCATGGAGCATTAGGTGAGTCAATCTGATGTCCTGTGTCTCATTGTCTAAGTTTATTTATTAGACTCCCTGGATGGACCCCAAATCTGACTCACTACTGGCCTCATCCAGGACACTTAACTGAGCCTTCACCATTGCTGCCCTGACCCTGTGCAGGTGCTTGGGATTGTGCCCTGTCAGAGGGGCTCTGCCTTGCCTGTAGGAGGTCTGCCACCTCAGATCATGGCTCATTTCTCCAGATTCAGTTATCTCCTTCCTGAAGATGTGTATAAAGCCTGTCTATGCCCATAGAACAGAAGGGATGCAAAGCTGCAGTTTCTTGATGGTAATGGTGAAACTAATTGAAAAAGATAGGGGTTTCACTGAAGAACTCAAAATTGCGTGTTGGTTAATGCTGCTGTGTGCTGACTGCAGGATCTTTGCTGGAAAACGTCTGTAGAACACACCTTTCTCTAGAGCATATTTTAACAAACTTTATGACTTTTCCATTACAAGTAACTAAAATTAGAGAAAATATTAAAGATTCAAGGTCGAAACAATATCTGGAGTTCTTGATTGTATAATGTGGGTGAAAGCCCTGTCCTTTCATACCTTAAAGGTGCTTGGTATTGCAGAGTGTCCTCACAAAAGGGTGGTGAATCCCAGATGATGCTTTCAGGTCATCTGTATTTGGTAAGATGCTTTTAACAGGCAGATTCTCCCCTTTTCTTCCATCTGACCTTAAGGGAAAAAATGCATTAAGGAAAAATAGTTCTGAGAGTGTGGGCGTACCTTGCATTGAAAGACAGGGTCCCTTCTTTACTTGACTTTAAACTCCAGTAATGACGGTTAACTCTTGAAGTAATGCTTTAAAGAGGGCTGCCAAACTCTATTAAAACTGAATTTATCTTTATTACTCTCTTGAGTTAGATAATGTAGTTTATGACTACACTTTTTTTGTGTGCATTGTAGACATAACCAAAATCATAAAACAACTCCCTGTGGGTATTTGGAAAACACCTGTGAAACACTGTTTTCCATTCCTACTAGATACAGTAAGACTATAATGAGTTATGAGGAAAAAGACATCTGTATCACTAAAAAAATGCTGCTTATTTGCCAAAACCAGAATAGGGAAGTTCAGGAAACTCACAAAGTGCTGCTGGTTGGTACAGGGGCAAATAGTATCAATGTCAAGACCATACATTTATTGAAGAAACATCAGAAGCACCGAGCAAAATGTAAATCAGTCACACTGTCCAAATCCAGGAACAGCTGTAGTTACCTACTACTGATCAGACTACACTATGTTGTGACTTATCCTTCGTCACAGAATAGGATAAAGTGCAGCAAAGAGAGTGCAAACTTTTTACTTCTGAAAAAATGTATTACATTCAGAATCCAGTTTTTACATGTGAAAAAAAGACTCTAAAAAGAAGAAAACTGGCTGATGAGTTGAACTGTTTGTGGAAAAAAACACTCTAACAAAATTACTACTAATGGCATTGCCACACATCAAAAGTCTTGAATTTCAGTGTGCATATTGATTCTGAAGTGCCATATTTTGCTCCACAGTCATTGCTGGTGTTGACGGGAAGTCCATTTTGGTATGTGGAGTGTTCTCATGTAAACTGATTTACATGTATACTGGGCAATCTAGTTAAGATTTTTTTTCTGAAATAATAGAGATGAGAAATGAAGGTAAACTTTTAAGCTTAAAACTGGATTTCAAGAGCTTTTGCTCCTCTTTTCTGTTAAGAGGTATTAAGTAAATGCTGTGGCAACCATAACTTCTCCTCAAAATAACTTTTGATCACTCCCAGTATAAACTACATTAAACATGAGGCACAGGGACCCTTACCCACATTCTGAAATACACGATACTGTGTACACACAAGGTGTGACAAAAAGAAAGCAGTATGACTGCATGGTATCTCTGTCTAATGTGGTAAGAAATGTTTGTTATGACAGAGCTCTAGAAATGGGGTTTTGTTCCTTTCCCCACTGACTTCTTTCTGAAATGGTCTGAAAATTCAGATCCTGACCTTCCACTGAGAGCCTTGATTTGTCATTCTTTAGGCGGTGGGAGCCCATGACAGGGTGACCGTTGTGGAGAAACTGCCCAAGAAAACCACTCTGCATTGGCGCCCTGGCAGAGGAGGAAAACTTGACGCAAATGAGGATACATCAGTTTTAATCCCATCAAATCATTGACCTTTCTGCTAAAAACTTTAAGAAGATTGTCTTCTATGCTGATGTTATTTGTGATGTGAACATATTCTCTGGGTTTGGAAAATAAAACCAAAGTAATTGGATTTTGAAAATGAGCTAATTTTCAATATATTGCTAGAGAAGTCAAAACATGAACTTTTAGGCCTTTTGTGGCTTGGGCAGAACCTGAATTTATGTTCTTGAAATGAAACGCTCTGCATGCCATTACTTATTCCCTGAGCCATACCAGGCTTATCTCTGATGTTTTTGTTTCTTAGAAGAAAATTTAGGCAAAAGGAAGTTGTATTTCTACACCTGTGTTGTGGGAACTGACACTGACAGAAGATGATGTCATGGTTGATGGTTGTCTTTCTGTAGAAGTATTTATAAAACATGCTTATATATAAAGCTATATAAATACAGTTTGAATCAATTTATCTCAATCCGTAGTCTGGAGTCCATCAACACTCTGCTGAAGACTTACTGATTGAATTTTACTGGACCTATTTTTAGTTTTCAGCTGTTACAATGCTTTTAAAAGTTGAAAAAACTTGACCTTACTGTGAGTAAAAAGACGTTGTGGCTACAGTAAGGGTATTAGGTGGTCAGCAACAGGAATGAAGATGTTCTCTGTACTACTAGTGAAAACATGGTAAATCCCAAAACAAATACTTTAAAATCTAGTTCACGTTATGAAACAAATCTGGGAATGTGTGGATATTAGCAGAACATAGCATGAAAAAAGAAATCAGTCACTGTAAAAGGACTGACTATCTGAAATGGAACATGACTGCAGCTGAGAAGAGAAACATGGGTCCTGCTCACATCTATTTTCCATTTGTGTTATCCCAGCAGAGATTATTACTTTTTGCAGGATCAAGTGAAGATTTGGTCTTTGAAAGTATTCATTGAAAAAAGAATAGTGGAAAGAAAATTTCCATTTTCCTAAATATGATATGCTTATTCATATGAGCCATTCCACATTGGGTAAGGGCGTAAAGGGAAACTGTCCATGGAAATACCCTGTCATCTTGAAGATTAAGGTCACTAAATAAAAAGCAGAAGGTTACTTATGACAGAAAGACTTTCTGCAAAGGTTCATGGCTCACAGGAGGGAGCTACCGATTGTCTGAAAGGCCTGAAGAGGCATTAAAAGTCAGAGAGGTCCTTCCCAGTGGCATACTTAACGAAGAGCTAACTTTCCTTCTTTGTGACATGGTGACATTACTTTTTTAATCCACCATAACTGCTCTTTGATGAAAAGAAGAATGGTGACAATACAGCCGATAAACTTGACTGCTTTTCCTACTACTATTCAGGAGAAACCGTATGTGTTTGGAGAAAATTGGAGGCCTGAGGTTTTGAAGGCATAATACCCAGAAAAGAAATTCTCTTCCAGAAGTTCTGAATACGTCCCTGGATACGTCCACACAGTAATGGTGTAATGGCAGAGAGGTAATTTATTTTCTGTTATGATGAATTCTTCTTTTGTTGTGAGTAGGAAAACATATGTGTGCTATTTATTGAAAATGGACTTACACTTGCTACCCACCTATTCACTTAAGACATCACAAACTCATTATATTAAAGCAGAAAATACTGTTGCCTTGTATTCCCATTTAACACCAGCACCTGCATTTTGTCTATGTTTTTGAAAAACGCGAGCATATTACTCATTCTCGACCTTTCTCTTGTGTTTTTGGTCTTCACTCCTCTCCACTTTCCCCTTGTATTTTGAAACTAGTTCCTTTTGGGGAGAAGATGGTACTTTCAATGCATTTGTCTGATTCTGAAGATTAGTTGTGAGGAATCAGATGATTTGGTAAGAAACTGAGTTTTTTTAGCATTTCTTTTGAGGGTTTTGTGTGAAGAAAATCAGTTATTTTCATGATTGCTTGAGAAATCAGTTTTGAAAGCTTTGATTCTGCACATTCAGTTGATAGTTTTTCCAGCAGAGGGCAAGAAAGTATAACAGATGAAAATGGTGCTAGTTTCCTGGACAGCCACAGTGGATATGTTAAGCAGAATAGCCTGAGGATGGAATGTGTAGCCAACCCCCTTTTAGGGCATAATGTCTTTTAAACAGCCTTTTACTCTTCAGGGATAGTCATAGACAGACAAGTTAGAAAAGGAGCAGAGGAGAACACTGGAGCCACCGGTGCTTGTTGCTCTGTCAGCACAAGTTCCTTCAGCTGAGATCTGATTTCTGGGGCATGCGAGGGAAAGTGACACACGGTACCTTTTCAAACCAGTGCCTGCACTGACACATAGTTCCTCACTCAATCTTGAGGCTGTGGGATGAGGAAGTACACAGCTGCCCCTCTGATGCAGGGCTCCTATCCTTTTCAGTCACTACGGTTGTTGAGTTCAAGCCTGTAAAGCAGAGTTTGCCTCTTCTCCAAGGGACAAACAAAACTCTAGTTGACCTCAGATGTTAGAACCTTAAGCTGTTGCTCAGGAATGAGCATCTGGGATTTTGCATCCAAATATGAATAAGGTGTACTTGTCACCATATATTTGCTATTGTGGTGAGCACATGTGTGTGCTAAAGACACATGCAAAACTTTGAGCTGTTCCATGGAATGAGTTTGAAGAATATCAAATTTAAGATTGCAGACCTCATTTGTTGTGCAACACTGTGTGATGCAAACCTTCTGTTAAGGTCCAAGCTTAGTTCGCAATGCAGTTGTTTGCTGTCGGTGATTCCTTATGAGTGAAAAGCATCTGATTTGGACAAAAGGTGCAGCTACCTGTTCTTTGGGTTTTCCTAATTTGGACAATGCATTTGGACAATGAATTTGGAAAATGCTTTCAGGCACGTGGTGCGACTCTTGGGGATGTCCTGGGTAGAGCTAAGAACTGGACTCAATAAACCTTATTGGTCCTTTCCAACTCAGGATATCCTGTGATTCTGTGATGTGTAATTTCATTGCAGTAAATTCTATAACTCATAAATAGGCACTCTCATACTTTTATTTTGCTGTCACTAATGGGGCAAATAATTTCATTTCTTATGATAATGGAAGAAGAATTCTGAGAAAAAACCAAACAAACGAGCTTTGGTTATCATAGTTGGTGAGGCTGTACTGGGTACAGCCTGTATGCCCTGGAAGAACAGAACTGATTCAAATGATGTACAAAGCTTTTTTATGTGAAAATAATAATCATAATAATAAAACTAAAATCATACTGGTTGAATGCCAAAGTTAGGACTATATTAATAAAAACATTCTGGTTTAGTAATATCTATCTGTTTAAAACATAGCCAGTCATTTTTGGACCAATGAAGTATTTATCTTGGAGGAAGCCTTATGTCAGTTTTCATAAAGGTAGCTTTGCTTCTCTGATTGTTAGTTATGACTATACTACAAGTCAAAAACCTTCTTATTGCTTGATTTAAGTTTCTAAAAGCAAATTCTGTTTATATAGTAGAAATGCATAATTCACAAAAAAAATGACATAGTTGACATAGCTTTGTAGCTCTGGACAACATATAAACTGCATAATGGTGACCACTGCCTGGTTCTGTTTTTATTTTCACATGAAAGAGATCAACATCTGTACTTTGATAGTTTTTGTTGTTGTTGTTGTTCTTGTTTTTTTTGTTTTGGTCATGTGTTGTCTCAAATACTTTTGATTTTTAGAACTTTTTAGAACTTTTTTTTTTTTTTTACTTTAGAACTGCTCAAAGCTGATGGTAGTGGCCTCAGTGACCTGCGCTGAGCAGAAAAGTCAACTCACTTTACCAACAATCATACATAAATGATCAGAAATGGAAACTCTGCTCTCTCTAACCTCAACTACTGGTCGGGTGGCTCATAGAAAGAGGAGCTGCAGGCCAAGAGAGCGTCCTGGAAACTGCAATGCACATTTGAGATCTGGAAAATAAATGTTCAAACCATTGGCATCTGTTTGATATCTCTGGCAGAGGATGATCAGCAGCACCTCCCACTAACATCTGAGGCATTTGTATTTTAGGTGTTGAAATTAGTGTGAGATGAATTGTGCCTGAAAGTGACTGTTGTCTTTGTCTTCACTGACTGTAGATAGTCCCTGTTGCCCTCAAATGTAGAATCCTGCTGCAGACTTTTGCAACTGATCAAATGAATTCCATTCTTAGGAGAGTCTTAATAGGAAGGATAGTGTCAGGGCATCTGCTATATAGTCCTTTATATGTGGCTTATAACAGTAGTCTTAAAAAATTCAACTTACGGAGCAACAGCAGTGGTCTTGAATATCTGGTTCTTGAAGTACCATTGAATAAAGGACAGATGTCTTTAACTCAGTGAAACACCTATTTGAAAAAAAACATATTACCCTCCTTGCATAAATAACATAAAGGTTCCTCTGTGAAAATTTCAGTAGTGTAGATCCATTTAATTTTCATACCTATTGTATCATAATACTTCTCAAAGCTATTTGAGTGAGTGATAGTTGTCTTGCCATTTTCTGATCCATAAGTACCTGGTTTGTCACTTGGGCTGCTACTCTGTTCATGTTGCTTTTATTTGCAGTTCTCATAAGAAATGGAGAATGGGGTACCCAGCACTTTTTTTTCCTGTAACATTCATGATAGCGTCTACCATATGTTCTCCCTACATTCTTCGTAAATACACTATGAGAACATATGTATGCTATTGCCTAACCCTCTTATGCCAACACTTGTCTGAGATGTCTGTAAGGATGCTATGTCTTATGACAGTATAACAACCCTCTGAATGCAATTAAAGTTATTCTGAATGTTTTGGGTGTTTTTAACCAAAATTCACGACCTATTTAAAACTTCTTCCCGGGGATTTCTTTGTGTCTTGACGTTTTACCCAAAATTAGTGTGTGTACAGATCACACGTCATCATCCTTGGCTGATGTTCAAGTATCATGCATGCATGAACTTCGGAGAAGTCTATCATCAAACTTGAAGTGAGATACTAGTATTGTGATTAGGTGTTTTTAGTGGATATTTAAATATAATCTTACTCCTTTACTCTTGAGCATATAATTTTAAATTTGATACTAAGAACCTGTTCAAACATTTCTCTTATTTTAACTACATTTTTATGAAAGAGTGAAGAATTTAAACAAGTGTTTCATACCAAGATGTTCTTCAGTGAATGCTGTACATCTAGTTTCTTTGCATTTCCTTTGAGACCCTCAACCCTAAGCCCCTTCATTTATGGATTCAGGTTTGCTGAAGTCAGCAATATTACATAAATTAATATTTGCTATATAATACTTTGCAAGCAGAAAAATGGCTATGAATGCTTAAATACTGAAGGGTGATTTGTGCCCTGTGTTAGAGAGCTGCACATTGACAAGAAGTTGCATGTTTTTTAGAAAATTTGATTGGCACATTCGTGTCTTGGGAATTCAACTTGGGGCCAGAGTGCTTAAGGCTATGAACCTGCACTAGCAAGCAGATGTGTAGAAGGGATGAGCCATGTAATGCTGGTGGTCCTTCCCTGAGGACCTGTAAATTTTAGCCTGCGGACAGGAGTTGGTATCTCAAACACAGTCTGGTATCATGGAGTGCTGTTAGAAGTCAAGAGTAACTGACAGATTTGTGTGAACAACCTTTTGTTCATCCATTAGGACATCCTAATTGTTTCTCTTTGATGCACTTTTCTATCAAGGTTTGTCTTTGTGGATGCTTGTAGTGGCAAGGGTAATTCACTATTTATGGTATGCAGAATTCATTAACATTAGTTTCTGTACTGTGTTTTTTAATCACCAGCAACATGTGTTACAGAGTACAAATTTGCATCTGTTATGTCTATCATTCTGATGTGGGTTAGTGACTAAGACACTTTTAAAGCAAGTTAAAGCAGTATCAGTGTAAAAGTGAGGAAATCAGACTTAACTTATGGTGTGCCACACCCACGGACACATTCCTCTGACCACAAGAGTGGGTTACGGGATGACCCTTACTGGCCTTTTCAGTCTGTTTCTTATTTGGCTAATTCTTAGGAGTTTTGGTTGGCAAAGTGTCTGGGCTATAAATGGAGAGAAACAGGGGTACGTCTCTAGGCAGCTTTGACCATTTGCATCTGAGGAACTTCTTAAAGCCATTATTGCTCTTCAAACTGAGCAAAATTATATCCTTTTGTGATCAAAAGTATTTTAGAAAAAGAAGATTTTTTTTCAGTGAATGTTTGTAGCCTCTGCTTTGCCAGTAGCTTGACATTTGACAATGTGGCAAATGTCTCCTTTAAGTTGTCATTTTGACAGACTCACAGAATAATTTAGGTTGGAAAGGACTTCTGAAAGTAAATTACTCTAACCTCCTGGTGAAAATAGGATTGATTTTGAACTTAGACCAGGCTGCTCAGGGCTTTTGTCCAGGCAAAATTTAAAAATTTCCAAGGATGGAGATCCCACAGCATCTTTGTGCAACAACTTGGTCTAGTGCTAGATGGCTCTCAGAGAGTGAATTTTTCTCCTAGTATCTAATCAGAATTTCTGGCATTGCAGCTTGTGTCTAATGCCCCATGTCATGCCACTGTGCATCTCCTGGAAGAATCGGTCTCTGCTTCTTCATGTACTCCCATCAGGGCATGTGACAATGTACAACTGCCAATGCAGCTCATAAGGCTGTTGCCCTTTGTTGCTGCAAAGGGTGCTTTGCTCAACTTGGTATCCACTAGGACACCTTAGGCTTTTCTTGAAAAGTTTATTTCTGTCTAGCTTTCTTCTTGAGGAAAAAGAGAGTAAGAGGAAAAAGTGTAATTTTGATCTTAAGTTTAGGTAATTAGCTCTGTGAGCTAATTGTGCAGGCAGTCTCTCCAGTCTTCCTAGAGAGAGGTTCCTATTCTGAATTGTCTTTTGGGAGAGCCTCCCCAGTATAAAGAAAGTTTGAGTAGAAACCCTGTATAACTCTCATAATGAAGATAGGTGTCTAAAGCTGGATGGTTGGTGAGCTCACTTTGATAAACTATTTCATTTCAACTTGGCATGCAAGTGTATTAATATTTTATTTTTTAAAAATAGAGTGATGGTCCATTGGGTACATCTCCAAGGCTTTAGAGAATCTGGGTTACAACTTCAAATCAGAAATATTTTGAATTTTATTTCTGGCAAACCTGAAGTATGTAGTAAAAGTGAAGTGGAATACTGTATTTATAAGTTTTGTTTCATATGATCATTTTCCCCTACCTTTTTTTGGATTGGGGAGCAATACTTTATATTTTCCATTAAGTTTTTAAAATAAAATTAAGCCTGGAAATTTGACAAATAAAATAAAATATATATAAAAAAATCTTGTTTTATAGAAATCTAGCTAGATTGTATTTGGAAAAAAAAAGACATACTGTAAAATGCTCTAGGTATCAAAACACTATTTAAAGTCCAAAGTATACAGAAGAGAAGGTGTTTTAAATGAGTATTTAATGAATAATAAGCTGCTGAAGCACTAGTTATTGCTGGCATTAGCTGGAAGGAAATGAAAACTAAGTGCTAAAAGCAGAAAGATATCTCTTTTATGATCAACAGTGTTTTGAGGAAAAGTTAAAATTGAAACTTTGATTATAAAACATTATATAGCAACATGAGGCTTTACAGGCCCTTTCTGTTTCAATTAAAGCCTACACATTTCAGAAAAAGAGAACGATAGGAAAATAAATGATGTCTTATAACTGTCAAGCTGTATGGTAAACGTTTCAAAGTTGATTCCTTGAAGGGCGAACAAGTATTCTGCTTAGTGTTCCCTATTCATTTTCAATTCAGAGTGATACTACTATGAGGATTTTTTTGTTTACTTGCTAGTAAGTGTCCTCTGGTAGCATTTGGATTTTTCCTTCCTCACTTACTGTTCTAGAGCTTTGTCATGGACCTCAAGAGCTAAATACGTTTCTTCTCCAACTTGTGAAATAGTATGATGAATATTACTCATTCAGAACAATTCTTTCCTCTCAAGTAGTCATATATACTGGGAAGATGTATTAATAATGAGAGGAAGTAAAGGAAAGCTAGTCCAGTAAATAATATGTATTCCTGACCCAAATGATAGAGGAGCAAATGAGGTGAGGTGCTCTACCAGACCTCATACTCACCAACAAGGAGAAGCTTGTTGGGGATATGAAGGTCAAAGGTGACTTTGCCTACAGTGGCCAAAAAATGGTGGAGTTCAGGATCCTAAGGGGAGAAAGCAAGCAAAAAATCAAGCTCATGGACCTGGAATTCAGGAGAGCAGAGTTTGATCTCTTCAAAGATTTGCTTGGAAGGGTTACATGGGATAAGAACCTGGAGGAAATAGGGGTCTAAGGAAAGAAATTG
Organism: Pipra filicauda; assembly: GCF_003945595.2. Taxonomy (NCBI): domain Eukaryota; kingdom Metazoa; phylum Chordata; class Aves; order Passeriformes; family Pipridae; genus Pipra; species Pipra filicauda. Next base: position 1,700,045 of record NW_024103718.1, read on the forward strand.
GTTAATATTTAAGGATGTTCTCCTCCACTCAATGAGTAAGAAATCAGTCAAAAATACCAGGAGGCCTTTACAGATGAACAAGGAGTTTCTGGCCAAACTCAAATATAAAAATAAGGCATACAGAGACTGGAAGCAAGGACGGGTAACCTGGGAGGAACATGTAGACGTTGTCTTAGCACACAGAGATGGGGTTAGGAAAGTCAAAGCCCAAATGGAATTGAATCTGCCTGGAGGTGTTTAAAACCACAAGAAAGTCTTCTTTAAGTACACAAGAAGATGACTAGGGACAATGTAGGCCCATTGCTCTATGAGACAGGTGACCTGGTTGCACAGGATTTGGAAAACTCTGAGATACTAAACACCTTCTTTGTCTCAGTCTTTTCTGTCAAGACCAACCTTCAGGAACCACAAGTCCCAGAGACCAGTGGGAAAGGCTGGAGCAAGGAAGATTTAGCCTTATTGGAAGAGGATCTGACCAGGGAATACTTAAGCAGGATGGACATACATCTCCGTGGGCTGTGATGGGATGCTCCCACAAGTGCTGAGGGAGCTGACAGCCATCATCGTGAGGCCAATCTCAATATCTAACCAATCATGTCTATTGGGGAAGTCATGCATAACCAACTTGATAAACTTTTATGAAATGGCTGTCTTGGTACAGGAGGGGATAATTGGATATTTTCTGTGTGGGCTTCAGTTAGTAAGACCTTTGACAAAGTCTCCCATAGGATCCTCATAGAGAAGTTGTTGATATACTGATTGAAAGTGAGGTGGGTGGAAAACAAGCTCAGTGGCTGGGTTCTGAGGATGGTGATTAGTGGCACAAAGTCCAGTTGGAGACAAAGAACTAGCAGCATACCCCAGGGATTCATAGTGGGTCTAATCCTCTTTTACCTCTTCATTAATGGTCTAGATGGTGAGGTAGAGTGCACCTGCAATGCCATCTAGAGAGACCTTAACAGGCTAGAGAAGTGAGCTGTCAAGAACCTCACGGAGTTCAGTAAGAGGAAGTGAAAAGTCCTGTATTTGGGGAGAAAAAAACCTCGTGTTGGGGGCCACGCAATTGGAAAACAGTTTGACAGTAAAGGACCTGGGGGTCCTGGTGAACACTAGATTGAACATAAGCCACCCCTGTGCCCTTGTGGCAAAGGAGACTAATGGTATCCTGCGTTGCATTAGGAATATTGTTATCAGCAGGTGGAGGGAGGAGATTTTCCCCCTCTACTTAGCACTAGTGAGGCCACACCTGGATCCTATGTCCATTTCTGGGCTGCTCAGTGTGGGAGAGACATGAACATAATGGAGAAAGTCCAAAAAGGACACCAAAGATGATGAAGGGACTAGAGCATCAGTCCTATGAGGAAATGCTGAGAGAGCTGGGACTGTTTAGGCTAGAGAAGAGAGGGTTCAGGGGGAACTTTGTCTATCTATCTATCTATCTATCTATCTATCTATCTATCTATCTATCTATCTATCTATCTATCTATTTATCTATCTTTCATCTTTCTATCTATCTAATCTATAAATATCTGAAGGAAGAGTGGAAAGAGGACAGGGCCAGGCCCTTTAAGTGGTGCCCAGTGACAGGACAAGAGGCAGTGGGTGCACACAGAAACTCAGGATCTTCCCTCTTTCTGAACATCAGGAAACACATTTTACTGCAAAGGTGACCGATCACTGGCATAGGTTACCCAGGGAGGTTATGGAATCTCCATCTTTGGAGACATTCAAAAGCCTCCTGGACATGGTTTTGGGCAACCAGCTCTAGGTGTCCCTGCTTGAGCAGAAGGATTGGGTCAGATGACCTCCAAAGGTGCCTTCCAACCTCATCCATCCAGTGATTCTGTGACATGTAGATCCCAATCTGTGGTAAGAATTCCATTTCTAGGCATTTATAATTAGAAAATAGCTACAATAGCAGAAAGTCAGATTGCAAACAAACCCATGAACTGCTCCCATGACATAGTATATTCCTCTGCCTAGGATATTTTGTCAAAATTACTCACCTTTCATTTTGTGAACTCTGAGCAGAATCGATGAGTTTAATAAAGGAAACATACAGAGAGTTCAGATTTCAGTAACATTTTTCAGAGCCACTTTCTGTAGATTGTGTTACATGGACCCATCAGCACTCAGTATGCTTTTTAACATTCTCAACATGTCTGGACCATGACAGCAAATTTTCTTTGGTATTCTCAGTGAAAAGCAGTCCAGCTCTGAGGCCAAAGCCCCAAAGTCACTCCAGTGAGAAGGAGGTATGGTTTCCATGAGTGTGGAAACACATCATCTACCCACACAATCTTATATGACTCAGAGTCCCTGTGTTGCACCAGGCAGTTGCCTTCCTAGCCTGGGAAAAATCATCAAGTCTGGAAACTCGTATCTGAGTAGAAAGTCATAGAGGCAGAGCATTAGCATGAAAAATACTTCTTCCTCGCTCCCTCTCTGTATCTGTGTTGTACATGCCTTTAAAAGTAAAGCAGTTTTTGATCATATACCTTTGAAAGTTGATTCATTAAGATCACCTAATAAACTGGGCACTCAGATGTAGAAGCCAGAGTAGGGCATGGTATATAAAACCTATAGGATATATCTTTGGTGTAACTGTCTTGATTTTAGAATACAGTAATTTTTGATTTCAACTCTACATATTCCTGATTGGTATTCGTATGAAGTGCTCAGTTGCTGAGCATGTCATTGAACTTTGGCCTGAAATTGATTTCTGAACAAGTCCTTCCTCTTTTCAAAAGATGACCATACTTCATTTTCAAAAGCCATCTAGCTATTGAAGAGTCAAAGTCAGTGGTGTTCATATGGCACTTAGATTCTTAGAGCTTCAATTATTTAAAAATTGAAACTTAGACTTCCAAAGTTGTTTAGACTGTTTTACTTGTAGCTTAGGCATTTCTTTGTATGGCTGTGACATGAGAACATGTCCACAAGTAAATGCTAGGGATATTATCCCACAAATAGCCATTCAGTTTGTTCTTCCTGCATTTAAATTAGCTAACCTAAATATATTCTACTAAATATATTCTAAATATATCTAAATATATTCTATTCAGTAAATCATTAAAGATGTGAAGTCAGAAAATATAGGGAGCATCATCACAGCTTGAGTGATGATCAGTCTGTTTGAAAGAAAAAGATTAAAATTGCCCATATTTGATAAGTTATAAAAAACCACTCAAAGTGTCATGTGCCTGCCTTCCTCCTCCTATGGGTTAATAATGTGTCACGTAGGCACAGATCACTGCAGAACCTTTTTTCTCAAATCTTACAATGCCTGTAAGAAAGTTTTTAATCTATGACTTCTCAGTATTATTGAACTGGGAGTGTGGAAGGTGAAGTTTCTGTTTAATGTGATTTCTGTTTTTTTAGCAAGCATCTTTCAATAGATATGATAAATAATGCTACTTATCACTAGAAATATTGTCCCTCCTATTAAACAAAAATTAGCTGTGACAAAACTTAAAAAGGGTTTCTGGAATTTTACCGGTGTAAATCTGGCAAATTACTCTGAATATGTCCAGACAAAGTGCCTTCCATTTATTTCCAGGTATAAATACATTCTGACAAACATTGTGAAGAAGCAGGTACCTGACATTGTTCTTGACTTTTCAACTTCTATCTGACAAGATTTTCTCTGACTATATCTTGGGGTAAGATACCGAGACTGGTATTATTGCTTTCCTGGTTCATAACACAGCAAGCAGTATCTTAGACTCTAATGATCAATACCTGAAATTGTTAAATTTCTTGTTCCAGTATACTAAAAGTCTTACTGCCATGTTGTCATATGAATTTTCAATCATGGGACAGTATAAATGCACACAAACCTGCTTCTTATTAATATATTTCCTCAAACTGTACTATTTCTGATAGTACAGCATTTTCAGAAATAATTTTTTCTTGTCACAGAATTCCATCTTTCTAAATTTTATGTCTGGATTACAGATGGAGAAAATATATTTATTGGCTATATGTAAATTAAACTAGCATCATGTTCTTTAATGTTCTTTTTTTATGTCTCATGGAAATTGAGACTTTGCAATTATGAACTGCAGTGTCTGGGTGATTTATTTGCCTTTCAGAAAGACTGATGTTTTTCCCCTATAGTTAGTGTTGCTAGAAGATGTGTCCTCCACTGGAAAAGATCTAGAAATTCTACAGGAGCTGACGAAGATGATAGTTGGATTAGAAACTCCAAGGAAAATGGAAATACATCAAAGAGTTAATTCACAGAAATTTCTTTTCCTTGTAGTGGTATCTGAAGCTTTTAGCTGGAATCAGCACAATGTTGTTGCAAATTTGTCTCTAAGATAAAGAACAAAGATAGACTTGATCACTAGTGATCACTAAACTGATAATCTATTTAAATTGATTAGTGAAGAACCATTCTTATCAGCAAGCCTGACCTTCTGGATTATTCAGACTATCCCACTTCATTCACTTCCTGAATTAAGCTAACAATTTCTTTACCTTAGAATAAAGTGAGCCTTTTAGAGTCTTGTGCAGGTGGAGAGGAAACTCACGATAAGCTTATTACCTTTCTCCATTGTATTTTAATTAAATTCTGCTCAAGACATTGTGTTCACCCAAGACTGACAGCATGCTTTCAAACTATATTCCTCATATATTTTGAGAAATGCTTTCCTAAAAATATATGTATTTAAAAATTGCTACTAGTGATTAGACAAGCCAGTAAAGAAAGGTAAAATTTAATTTTCCTGAATGAATATAATTATGACATCTTCTTTAGGTAATATTTTACTTTTCTTAGAAGGTCCTATTCCTGACAAAAGAATGTACATAGCAGAACTAGTATTTAAAACACATTATTTGGCTTTGTCTTTTAGAACCATGACTCTTGGATTGAGTGGCCATGGTGGACATATTAGGGAAGTAGGGGCCTGGGAGGGAATGGAAAAATTTAGGTTTATTTAATGCTACTTTTTGGATAACCACGTTCCTTTGCTTAGCAGTGTTAAAAAATGAGTAGAACAACACTAATATATAAGTCAATTCTTCGATTCTAATCAGTTGGTGTATTCTTTTCTATCTTGTGTTTTACTTTATCCCAATGATTTTTCTGTTCCACCTGTGTACTCTAGTTATTACCACTCTTCGGTGGAGTTAGATGTCCCACACTAAAGCAGTATGACAAACAGAAGTGATGATTTTCCTAAGCAGCCTTTAAAGCATTTTCTGCTCAGAGTTCCACTGATGCAAAAAAGGAATTGTGAATATATTCATTTTGCTGGGTGTGCAGCAAAAGCTCTGAATACAAATACTGCATAAAATATCTAAAGAGAAAATTCCTCAGGGAACGGGAGGACAAGGACAGAAATATGGTTTCAGGAAGTACTTTTCCCTTAGAATTACTGTGAGTGTCTAAAAGTGGCTTTGATGGCAAGCATTCAGAAAATGGAGTCATACATGAGTTAAAACCCACTCTGTGAATCTGCTTGTGATGCTGGGATTTAATTACATTACCTTTATGAAACTCTCCTAATTTGCAGCAGCAGATGAACCCATGCAGTAAACCTAGATTTTGTTCAACACAGAAAATATCTTGGATAAATGTTAAGACTGTAAGACTGTAGTCTTGATTGAACCCAATATCTTAAGTTGCAGAGGAGTGATTCATTCCCTCTTAGCTTCAGCCACATGATGAAGCTACCTAATTCAGGGTCGAATTCACTTTACAGTGAACAGAGATAACATTACTTGCAGAAGTCAATTTTAGCCCATTTTTTCTCTTTCCCTTGATTATAGTGGGGTCAGGCTACTCTTAAATTATAATCCACAGTGAAGTGCTTCAAGTTAAGTGGGATAAATCTAGTCGTGATCAGTTAATCCAGTTGGAACCAGCCAAGATCAGCCTAAGATGTCTCAGTATAATGAAATTCAATTTTCTGGCTCTTAAGATGACATAGAATAATACTGTCCTGGGGATTGTTAAATAGCAGTCATGGTTATGACAGAGATCTGTCCTTCTCAACTGGCTCTGTGTCTAGCCTGTGGTTACCCAGTGGGACAAGATAATATTCTCTTAAATCACTCTCTGTGGAAGAATTAAATGTGTGGCTTAGGCCTGGTAGGGGACATTTACTGTCTTGTCTCTGCACCTCACTCCAGTCTCTGGTCTGCTGTGCCTGTGCCAGTCTCTGATGGCACAATCAGCAACAGCAGGGGAGAGCAACAGCTCTCTACCAGGTGATCCTCTTCAGACCTGCCTCCTCTTGCCAGTTCAGTGTTGGAGGCTTTGGGCTGTGGGTTTTGTCTGGCTCTCCCTGGGAACTGTGTATTGTTGCAGTGCTGAGGTTGAGCCCATGAAGCTCTATTGTGTCCCAGCAACCAGCAGAAAGGTTTGGACACAGACCTCAGTGCCAACTGGTGGAAGCCTACCCCCAACTATGCCTGAGGGACCAGGATTTTGCTGACTTGCTCCATTTTCCAGAGTGATTGTCAGCTTTGCCTGTGTCTCAGGTCAGTCCTAAATCATAATTAGTGAAGGGAGGGCTAATGGTGAGATTCATTACAGATCTCAACTTCCAGGAAAATTTCAAACTCAAGAAAAAACCTGTCTCTTCTGAACTGAAAAAGTCTGATTAAGCTATGTGTGAGGCTTTCTACTTATGGTTAATATTGCGGTGACCAGAGAGAAAACAGTGACCTATCTAAAAAAAAATAATACAGTTTTCTTTTTCTGCTTGAATTCTAGATGTTCCTTCTGTACAAATGTATGTTACTGCCTGTACCAAACAAGAAGATTTATGATTAGGCAGAGTCAGTATTGACCATATTGAATACTAAAGAAATAAAATGGTTTTGGACATAAGATGCCATCAGACACTTCCAATCCCAAATATGAAAGAGAAAGAAAGAAATTGATCAATGCACCATAGGAAGAGTCCTTAAAAAGAGGCAGAGCAGCTCATAGCCATTAGACATGAGAGCACTAAGAAATTTATGAGGTTTTTTGAAGTTGGTTTTAGTAAGAAGGTTGCTCTGAGTTAGATACCAGATCTGTAATTCAGGAAGCTACAGACCTGGCTGCTATTAGGTAGAAATGTGTGAGCTTAGTTAAAACAGACATTGTAAAAAGGCTGCAACATTAAGTAATTTGATTATAATGCAGCCAAGATGCTTTAGAAAAGCAGGACTAATTTCCAACAACATTGCTGTTATAGCTGTCCTGCTTCTGGGACACAAACTAGTACCTCTGCATGAGACTACATTACAGAACTGGCAAAGAAGAGTTTTTATGGTGGTGCACTTGTGGTCTCATTCTAGCGTCTCTTATGTTGCAGTACAACCTCATCTAGCTTCTCCTTGAACTGGTCCATGCCTTTAGCTGGCAGAAAAGAATTCAGAGTAAGCCAATCTTGTGTAGACTTGCCAGCATTTTCAAAGCTGGTTCGTGTAGCTCCTCAGTGCTGCACTGTATGATACAGACTTATCCCCCCTCCCTGTGCATGCAGCTATTATGAATGTTTATATAGGCAGAAATATAACTGAGTGCCTAGGGATTGTGTCCCTTGTCCAAAATAACCTGCTTAAACATAGGGTCAGCCAGACTGATCATATGCCTCAATTAGATACATTTCTCAGTGCTCTGGTTGGATCAAATAGGAGCATGTCTTTGTATTTTTTGCTGTATCCCCAGGTTATCTATATGAAGACACACATAGCTTTTCAATGCAGAATTATAATAAAAGAGTCTTTTGAAATCCTAAATGCTGTATGGATAATGTGTCTCTCCTTGATATCAATCATATTAGGAGAAAATAACCCTTTCAAAACTGTATTCTCTGAGTTACCAGAAATCTACAGAATGCTAGTAATAATAAAATAGCTCAACAGAGCAGAAATTTGTGACAGCTATTAAGATTACAAGAAGGTAATATAAATCCCAGAAGTGTAAATCTGATAGGTTGTTTGATCACAATCTAGAAAAGATACAGCAATAAAAGACAGAGAGCTGTACATGCCATGTTATGTAAACCTCTCTGTTTTCAGATGCTACATTTTCTGAGGCAAGAATGTTGTATAATAGTTTCAAAAAACTTGAATCTTGAACATTTTTGAGTTAATATTCATCACAATCTCCAGAGATTATAAGCATATGCTTTTGTCCTTTAAAATCTAAACATTGTATGTTTTCTTCTGAAATTAAATTCTAATATATGCCTTTTTTTTTAAATAGAGTATTTGGAGGAGAGGTAACTGCCAAAATAACAGTTGAAGGAAGAGAATAATAGCACATTTTCTATCTATGAAGTAATTATTGTACATTTTCCCAAAGAAATCAGTCAGCAATAACTTTTTGAAAGGCTTGAATGGGTCACTGCATTGTAGGAAAATAAATTTTGGAATTCCTTCTTGTGTTGTCAGATGTTTGAACAAGTAATAATGGTGTTATGAACTGCCAGAATAGTAAACACACAGCACCACTGCAAAAGCATACGGAATTTAAACCTGCCATAACAGTGTTTTCATAATTACAGAGGAATACGTGGTGGCCTGTGGAAAGAAAGCTGAGGTGGTTGACATGTTTGAATGATTTTTGTCTATACTTAACCGATTCTTACCCTCTTTCTTTTATCTACTACTTGTTGATTTGTTCATTTAGGTATGCTTACATGTGATGCCATAGGTGCCTGCTGATGTGCACACAACTCCTGCTCAGGAACTGAACTTCCATATTAGATATATCTCAAACAGGCAGTTTAATAGACTGATGAACCTGAGAAATCTGAATATAGTAGTCAAGATAAAAATAATACAAAGGTGGTTTCATAAGATGTAAGACTTGTACATAACTATACCAGATGACAAATATAATTGTGTTAGATTTTAATGGATCAAAGGATTCAACTCCTACTTTTTATGGCTTTGGCTTTTGTGGCTTTCAAGAAAAATGTGTCATGGTCATAACCTCTGTACATCTATCACCTAATTAAAATAACACCAGAAGCAATGAATTTATTCTCTACAAATTGGATTAGAAATTTTCTCCTTTAATCTCAGTGTTCCAAATGACAAACATGCCAGATGAAAGAGACCAAAGCAATTGTTACATTTATGTATCCTAGAAAGTATTTAAATGTAGCTAAATTATTTGCTGAATTACACTTTCAGATTCTTTGTATCATTTTAGTATGTTTGGCTTCTGTTTTTTACTGGGTACTGCTTAATCCCCTGGAAGATGTTTACTTAAATTCTACAGTATATTTTTCCTTATGAAACAGTAAAGATATTGTAAACACATATTTTTTTCTCAAATACATGGTTTTCCCTTTCTCCTATAATGTATCATAAAGACAGAAAGACTTTTTTTTCTCTTGTAGGTTGTACATTATATTCCTGACATGTAAGCATCAGAAATTCTTTGAGCTTTTATTATGATATGAAGAACTCATTTGCAAAAAAAAAAAAAAAAAAAAAAAAAAAAGTAAACAAACCCTCAAAAGTCCCAAACTGAAACTCAGGTGAACATTATCGTCTGAATTAATCAGTCTTACTTTGTATGCTCTAAATGTTTTATGAGCTGCCTGTGTCTTTTGAGGATCCATAGATGCAAAACTGTTATCCTTCCACTAAACAGACTGGAATATTTGGTGTTCAGACTTTATTAATGGATGAAACAAAATGTGTTAGCAAGAAACATTTATTGTGTTCCTGTTTATATTGTTCTTTCAGCCTTCTTGACAAGAAACTTTGTCTTTCACTGGCATATTTGAAGTCCTGAAAAAGGTGTAACCACAGAAAAAAAAAAGTTGAACACAAAATACATTGTGGGCTAATAATAATAAAAAGAAGAAGAACAGATCCCTCCTTCCTAAATGTTTTCAGGCAAGGCAGTCCTCTGAACCCATTCTGTGCTGGAACAGAGTGAAAAATGTGAATAACTATTTTATACCATCATTTAGGTGAGCCACAGAAAAGTTCTCACTGTCTTCCTCCATATTCTCTGGATATATGGAAGACACTACTAGTAAGTTACATAAAAAATTGAAATTTGCTTCATAATGATTTTTTCTTTTATGAATAGTTGTTCTTATATTTTATGGTGATATCCGAATGCCATGTAAATCAGGGTAGCAATATTTTGCTTTTCTAAGGGATGTGTGGCTTGCTATCCAAAAGTCTTAGGCTGAATACTCACTTGTATTAAATTGAATTTATTACAGCTGCTATTAATATACAGGGTTGTAATCCACGGAGGAAGAAAACAAAAGAGGGTTAAATATTTGGAATATGTTGCAAACCTTACCGAATAACATCCTTCTGTATTCACTGCTTACAGCACTTGTGATTTAGAGATGCAACTGTTGCTTACGCATGTGGACAACTCCATCTGATGACCTGGATACTTTGTGGTCAGACTTGTGCTCTGCATGTGTGTGATTCACCAGGAGAAAAGAACTGGCAAGGCTGCCTTAGGGTCTGCACACAGAACCTTCCAACTCCCAGTCTATTACAAGAAACAGCTAGCCTGGCAAACAGAAGTGTAAAGATCACAAAAAACACCAAGGATATTTGTAAAATTTGTCATTTTTTTTCATCAAAATAGAAGTGGTTGTCAATATTAGGGACTTAAAGGGACAAAGTCATTGCAAGACCCTCCTTGGCTGGCAGTTGGGTTAGGAAAAGAATCCAGATGAAAAGTGAAAGGAAACCACAACTTTTACAAGAGTAATTAGCCACTGGAACAGACTATCAAGGGAAAGAGGGAATTCATCATGGTTTGGAATCTTTGTGAAAACAAGACTGCTTTAAAAATCGTGTTTGCTGATGTCTGTAATTTTTACAACGTGTCTTGGGATGCTTAATGGATTCTGTATTAAGCCAGCTCCTATGTTTATTTCAAATGCTCAGATTTCATCTCATTCTGGTTGTGCTGAAGAGTTTGTATGACCCAAGTGAAACTTAATGCCTCCAAAGTAAAAAGGCAAATAAAGATATCCAAATATTTTTAAAAATCTCAGCGTTTTAAAGTCAATCTCATAATTTCTGTGCTTATTTTATGATTCTTGAATCTTTGGTGTTTTCAGTAATATAAAAGGGGGTTTCTTCAGTTCTCTATCATCTGTAGGGTTTGTGAGTGAACTAAGAAACATGTAGTAGGACTGCAGCAACTTCAGTTTCTCTATGAAGTCTTTCTCCTTGAAATCTCTTGACTTTTTTCTTTTCCTGATCTTAAAATTCTTCAGTTTAAGAACCATGTATTACAACTGAAAATTCGGTGTCTTCTTTTGCTAGAAACTGTAGGAAGTCCATTATTAACACACATCTGAAGACAGATGGGAATCTCCTGGCACCTCTGTTACCTACTCTCTGCTTTTGAAATTCAAATGGAAAGTTTGTGACCATTTCAATAAAACTTGCTATGCACCTGTGAAACTTGTTGAGAAGTGTATTGATTTTATTCAGTTGGTTTTTTATTAATTATCCTTAATTTAAGACAGGTTGAACAAACAGACAATCATTTATTTATAACATCGGAAACGGACAGCACAGTCACATGTGTTCATAGAAAAACCAGATGAAATGGATGAAGAAATAAGAGAAAAGCTCTATTGATCTTACTTTACTAGGATTAAATCAGAAAGGTTTCCTTTTCTGTCTCAAAATGGGATTGTTTCTTCTCTTGTCAAGATTTTATTTGAGTTTCGGGTTTTATGGTTGCTACTTCTATCTGGTGGCTGAGCATTATAGCTTTTTTACTAATTTTCTTCAATCAAATCTTTCTGGACTCCAGACTCTGCACTTCTTCCCCTCTGCAGTGAATTCTGTTTTTTCCTTCTAGAAAATCAGTCTGGCTTCCCATCAAATTTAAGGGAGACAAAAAAGAGAGATTATTTCATTTCCATAGTTATGTAAATATGTTATGTCTACTGGGACTCATCCTTTGCTCTTAATTGATTAGTGAAGAGCAATTTATTTCAATGAGGTGCATGACTGTCTCCTTCCCTTTGGTAACTATTTCTAATTCTTCAGTTAGGAATGTATTTTTCTTAGAACTTATTCTATTAAAAACTTTTACATTAAAAATGCACATGGAAAAACAACAGTTTCAACTGTATACAGCTTATTACTAGCTTGTGACTGAGGCTAGACATGATGTCACGGAAGTCCTCTGGAGTGACAATGGATTTGGGGGTGACTAATCTACTATTTCTTCCTCTAAGGCATCTAATAGTGTAAGTAGATATGTGCGTGAGACTGTATTTCCCAGCTAGGTAAGTGGAAATGGAAATACTCTGATCTGCATCCCATTTCATTTTGCCAGAACATACAGATGCGTAATTCAAATCTGTAAACAAGTGTTAGGGGTAACTGGCTGAATATATTCCATAATGTAATTTTCTTTTAGCTGGTGGTTTAATTTATTCTGAAAGCAAATTTATTTTTTTGAATTACACTTTCATGGACATTTTGTAACCTCTATGAGTGGCAGAAAGACTAAAATTAAGTTTTAACATTTGCTAGAACCATTCTAAAGTATTCCTCTGAGGAAGTCCCATTTTGTGCTTAGAAGGACTAAAAATGTCTGAAAAAAAATGCTCCATACTCCAATATTAAGTAGGTCAAGAATGTCAAGTTATAAAAAAATTTGGAATATCTGAAGCAAAGATCCCTGTTTGGCTCTTTTTCTCTTATAGATTCATAATATCACAGAATGGTTTGGGTTGGAAGGGACCTTAAAGACCACCCAGTTCCAACCTCCCTGCCATGGACAGGAGTACCTCCCACTAGGCCAGGTTGCTCAAAGCCATCCAACCTTGCTTTGAACACTTCTAGGGATGAGGCATTCACAACTTCTCTGTGCAGCCTGTTCCAGTGCCTCACCACTCTCACAGTAACAAATGTCTTCCTAATATCTAATTCAAATATGCCCTCTTTCAGTTTAAAGCCATTCTCATTTATCCTACCTGTACGCGCCTTTGTCAAATATCCCTCCCTAGCTGTCTTATTAGTATCTCAAGAGTGTAAAATACTTAGGGATGTATTAGTAAGTTAATATGTAGAAAATTCTCATATATAAAACTTGGATTTTTAAAAGTCGGTTTCAGAGAAAGAAATACCTCTGAAAAGAAATACATAATCCCATAAATCTCTTTCTGTATTGACACTGAAAACAGCACTTCAGACATGAGCACTGTTTTGAATGATAACCAGGAGAGCTTATATCTTACAGGATATAGGTATCTCCTGCTTTACTCCCTACATTCATGAACTCTAAGATCATAGCCGAAGGTGATAAGCAGACCAGAGGACTTGGATTTAAGCTTTAGCGTCTTTCTACTCGGTCAGTCTTTTTCCCTGCAATTTAAATTGAAAGAACTATAAAAACAGCATTTCCTCTCTGATTTCCTATACAGTTGTAGTCACCAAAGCATCATGCATCTAAGATAGCTAATTTATATTTGAAGTAGCTTTATTAGGTAAGGAAATGTTATTTCCATTTTACAGGTGAAGAACCAAAGTACAAGAGCATTCACATAGAAAGGCTGGGGCTAATCTGCAACAGCAAACCAGAAATTACGCCCATTAATACAAGTGTATCTACACGCACCCACATAACCTGAAAGCCTGAACAACCAGTTTGGAAGTACGGGAAAGAAATAATTTCAGCAGTCTTATTCTACTTATTGTACTGTAAATATAGAATACTACATAAATCTAGAAAATGTGCCATTTGCTATCTTTGGATGAGGAATCCCTGCTTCACTGACTAGTAGCGTTTGATAGGGAGCTCCCTGGTCATCAAATGCAACCATTCTGTATTTCAAGCATGCATTTCAAATCAACATTTTCATGATCAATTCAGTGCTCATCTAGTATGTGAAAATTATTGGTGAGAGTTGGGTTAAAAATCAAGACTTTGTTTTTGTATTGATAAGGGGACAATGAGGCAAACAGGATACCAATGAGCTACAAAAAAACCTAGAACAATTTTGAAGTAAGGAAGGCAGGAGGAGTACAGACCCTAATTATACTCGCTACATATAAATTTAAATTCTGGCTCCGCTGAAATAGATACAGATTTTGTCATTGACTGTGCTGAAGCCAAGCAATTATTCATTACTTCCATCTGAACTCTTGGCCGTTAATAAAGTTGTTTCAATGTAAATTGTTTTTATTGGGACTCTGTTCAGGTATGTATTATTTATTCAATTTTTTTTTTTTGTGTGTCCTATCACTGAGGCAACCATTTTGACTATTTTTTGTGTGTTTTGCTTAGAAAAGGCTTCTTGACATTCATAGTCTGTTGTACTTTCATTCTGGTTAGACAAAGTCTTTAGTACAAGGACAGTTTTAATTCTCAAACTGAAGCTTAAAGAAACCACATCACATTTTAGACCAGATTATATTTAACTGTTTTCTTCAGCAAATATTGCTATTGATTTTTTTTTCTCACAGGTAATATAAAACTCTGTATCCCATTGAACTGAGACAAGGAACATTTCTGATGTCACTAAATACCTAAGAAGTCTCTGAGAGTGTGTGTGTGTGCATGCACATGTGCATATGTGTATGCATGTGTGTATTGTTCAAATCTAACAAGTACTGTAGGGTGAGAAAAGGCAAGCTATAGACTCTTTATTGAAATTTTCCTAAACTTCCTGAACCTCTTGTGTCTGCAAAATTTCGTGGAAAATCTCATATGAGGAAGCTGACTTGTGATGTTTTGATTCTTTCTTCTCCAAAGTCAAAAAGCTGAAACATACCAGAATAATTCAAAATAAAGTTAGCCAAAGGCTTTGAACCTTAGGAATATTATATAAGTTTAGTTTATATTTGGAGCAAATGCTCTTAGCAGATCTTATTTTATTTTAGCTTGTTTATACGCACCAGTTGTAAGTGGTTCATCCTGAAGGTTATTTAACAATGAGAGTCTAGGAATTCAAGATCTGGAACTAGGCACAGACTGAACCAGCAGCTATGACAGTGGCAGTAATGGAGGTCAGGATTTAACACATGGATGCATGTCCCTTGAATGGGTCAAACTGCAAAAGCCCTACATGCTGATGGGCTGATTACTGATCACACTAACCCCTAATAGGTACCATGTTCTGAAATAATTTGACACCTTATAGCAGCGTTATCACTCCATTAAGAGGTGAGTTTAAAGAAGATGATTTCTTGGAAGACTAAATAACTATTTTATGACAGTTTAAAAGGATAATTAAATTTAAATTAATTTTTTTAATTTTCTAAAATAGAAAATAACTAACCTGGGTGAAAATGCATGGATCATTGTGACTTTGGCTATTATAGAAAATCTATAAATATGGACATTGATATATCCTTTGTTATACAATACAATTACTTTGTGGTAGTTTTATTAGAGGTAAACTGTATTTTACTTAGTAGGTTTTTAAAATTATTTTAGAGAAGATCACAAAAGGGCTTTCATTTAAGATCTAATTGATTTGCTGGAGGTCACTCTCCTTCTAAAGTCCCCTTTGACTGATTTGTTCAAATAGGAGGTAAAGGAGCACTGAAAAAAATGCCAGCCTGGCCTATATTGATAAAATACAGCATTCTGGTAGATATAACTTTGGGCAAGGTCAGTGTTGTGTCATCTCAGATGCCCTTGTTCTTATAGATTAGGTTTTTGTCACACACAGTTCTAGCAGACATGCAGACATTGACTATTGTGGAGGAGAGGCTGGACATGACCCGGCAATGAGCACTCACAGCCCAGAAATCCAGTTGTATCCTGGGCTGTATCAAAAGCAGCATGGCCAGCAGGTGGAGGGAGGTGATTCTGCCCTGCCACTCGGCTCTGTGAGACCAATTGTGGAGCACTGCTTCCAGTTCTGGGATCCCCAGTACAGGAAGGACATTGACCTGTTAGAGCAAGTCCAGAGAGGAGGCACTAATATGATTAGATTGATGGACCAACACTCCTATGAAAAGAGGCTGAGGGAACTGGGATTGTTCAGCCTGGAAAAAAGAAGGTTTCACAGTGAGCTAGTTGCGGCCTTCCAGTACCTGAGGGAAGCTTACAAGAAAGATGTAGAGTCTATTTACAAGAATGTGTAGTGACAGGACAAGGGGAAATAGCTTCAAACTGAAAGACAGTAGGATTAGATTAGATATTAGGAAGAAATTCTTTACTGTGAGGGTGGTGAGGCACTGGAATATGGAGGAATACGGCTAGTCCCAGAGTTCTCTGAGTGAAATGGATATAAC
Organism: Pipra filicauda; assembly: GCF_003945595.2. Taxonomy (NCBI): domain Eukaryota; kingdom Metazoa; phylum Chordata; class Aves; order Passeriformes; family Pipridae; genus Pipra; species Pipra filicauda. Next base: position 1,716,260 of record NW_024103718.1, read on the forward strand.
ACAGATAACTGTGTATCCCTGAGACAGCTAGGGAAGGAAGTGAGAAGAAGGAAGCTGGAACTGCAAGGCTGGATTTCCTGAACTTTTGCAAAGTCATCGTGATCCTGCTAGAGCCAAGTCACTATGAGTTTGAAGATGCTGAATCATCATGAGTTGCTACAAGGCAGCCACTTGTGATGCATGTTTATGTAGAATCACCAGTGGTAGTATAACATGTATGTTACACCAAGGATTATAAATGTCAGTGAACTGTTGCAATAAAGGTCCTGTCCTATTCTTCTGGAAGAAGACTGTGTCACGTTTTGGCCATCCCGACAACGACACTGGAACAAGCAGTCTAGAAAAGTTGTGGATGCCCAATCCCTGGAAGTGTTCAAGGCAAGGCTGGATGGAGCTCTGAGCAGTCTAATCTAGCAGAAAGTGTTGTGACCAGATGATCTTCAAGGTCCACTTCAGCCAAGGCCATTCTACGATTCTAGGATTGACTGGCGAACTTCTTAGGCCAAAGTCCTGGAGACCATCCTGGCAACACCCCAATGCTATTCTGAGGCACAGTTTAGCTATGTACATGTAAGTCTCTTCCATTTCCTCCAGCAACAGGGCAGGTAGACTGAGGAGGGATAATAGAATACTCTTCCAATACAGAGAACTGCAGGGCCAGGGATAAGCTCTGGCAAATATGGTGGCACTCATTGGAGTTTAATTGATACTGTTCTGCAAACTTGAAACTATGAACAGACATGCAAAAAATCTTCAGTTCTTCAGTTAAACATTTGTACCAGAAGTCCCACCTCCTGCACAGTTAACAGGATATATTATATTGACTTAAAGAATCTATGAGTCTACCTCTTGTTCTGCTTCTAAATTAAAGGACTTTTTGAAAGGACTTTTCATCCCAACTAGGGAGTAATTTTTCTACAAAGAAAAATTATCTGAAGACATTTTGGCTGTGTGATTGTAATTTAATGTAATTTAAGCAAAATAAAATAAAATGTTAACAAAAAACCCAAGAATCAAACTATATAAAGGTGGATTTTCATGACCATGCATTTTCAAATTTTTCATTTTATTTAATTGGTATAAACTGAAAGATATATATAGTTGTTGTAGGCCAGGGACCTTTTTGCACTACAGTAGAACTGGCCCAGAAAATTAATTGTTTCTCCAATCATTCAGTTCATCTGCACACACCTTTATAGGCAAGATACACAGAGTTGCTCTTTGTGTGACCGCTGACTTATTTTCCTCATGCATGGGAAGATTTTGCACATACAGGATGCATAAATGGGTATGGTGGATATATCATGGATAGGAAGTTCTGACAGTGTAATTCCAGATTCCCTGTCATATGATTTCTAATTACTGGAGCCAGGTAATTTTGTAATTTGACTTTCTTGACTGTCCAGAAGTTATTTATAAACTATGTTTTATTTGCGATTCTCTGGTTATTTAGGAGTATTACCATGAGTAGATGAGTACCCATACCTATAAAGAGCATGAGAAGGGAAAAGTAAAGAAGTGACCCTTAAATGGCACAATAAATAGTAATGAGGTGTGCTCACCTGAGATAAAAGCACGGTGAGAGGTTATAAACAGGAAGCAGTTTAAACAATCTGACCCACCAGTAAGAAGCAGTGAAATGCACAGAGGAAGAATTTCTGGAGAAGGCTGAATTTGGCATCACTTAAAATCCACTCTGTTCATCTTTACTTATCATGTAACATGATAGGGCACTTAACCTGTTGTGTTAGTTTTTTTTTTCCCTTTCATCTGCAGTAAATGCCACTGAGACAAGAAAGCTAGCACCCAGAGCTAGCTGCAAATTGTTTACAATTTCCATGGAGAGTGTATCTTTAAACACATAATTTGTTTGCTAGACAACAGCCCCTTTTACTGCTTGGGTATCATTTGATATTTCCTCTTGCTTAATAAAAGAAAGGCTTTTTATTATTTCATTTTTAGTTTTTAAATAATCTTTATTATATTTCTTGTAGAGTTTGTTCAGCTTGTGTTTCTCGGTGTCAGGCACTTGCAAATGCAGCTGTCTACAGCCGATACGCTCAGTTCTGCCAAAAATATTCCTGGTAATTCCAACATTCTTTATTCTATTGTTGCTAGTATCACATGCAAAAATAAATACTTATCCTGCTTTTATGTTTCTTCCATAAACATAACTTCAAAATTTCTAAGCAAATCATGCCAGTAAAGGACACGGTCTTTTTGGCTTCCTTTACCTTCAGTCCTTCAAAAAAGCATAATTTCTTAAAAATGGCATTCTGAAAAGAGAGTGAATAGAAATTAAAATAATAACTCCTGATTAAGTTAAAATTTTCATACTTGAATATACCTGTGCTTTACTTTCAATCAAAATTGTTCCTGAGTTGGGGTTTTTTGCCTTTTTTTCCCTACTAAAAATGCCACCCTCATAGAATCATTTCCAATATTATTATTTCTTATTACAAGATGTTGAAATACAGTCTTGAAATTGTTTGCTCAGATAATCTTTAAGTAATTATTTTTCTTTCCTGTTCATATTTACCTTCCTTTTAGAAAGTAATGGTAGCAATTAGGAATAAAGATATTAAAATTAATAAAATTAAAGTGTTTTTGATATTGCCCAGACTTGGCCTCCTCCAGATTTTTGTCAGTCTATGTGAGATTTATCTTACTGACTTTAAGTTATTCCATCTACTATCCCTCTGGCTGCTGAGGGAATTTAACCTTTATCTAACTAACATTAGCTGAGGTTTCTTTCTTCTTTCATCTCTTTGTGTCTCCTAATGAAGTTTGGGTGGCATGATGCCCCTGATGCACATTTTTAGAAGGTTCACTGTTAGAAATTCACAGTTGAGGGATACATCTTTCCCTTCTGGTTTTTGAGCTCCACTTATGTGAATTGCCTCCTTTATTCCTGAATAGCCACTCAAGGCAAAGAATACAGAGCTCTTCGGTCACCATGTTCTTCATCCCTATATGTGACCTGAATCCATTACTTCCTCACCAACAGCACAAAACAAGACAAAGAAATGAAGTCATTAACAATTGTGTTAAGACCAGCAGAATATCTTCACATTCTTCAGATTTATCCCTGGCTGTATCAGAGCTGAGTCATTTCTCTTTTTTTTTTTTGTCATCTAGTGCTGGTGGGTCCCTTTCAGCATTATCACCTTAGTTTTAATGTTGATATCTCTAAGGATTTGTGTTTTGAATTTCCAGAGCTATATATGTTTCTAATAAGTCAGAGGCACTCTAGCTCTTCTCTCCTTAAATACTCTGTTCTAAGCTAACATTCTGTAAACTGTTAAAATCCATTTGAAACTATTCTTATTGAAGAAAATTTTAATTCATTTTCAGATTAAAGATTTCACAGGTTTGTAATACTTCATAAGAAAAATGTTGTCCAAGCAGGAACCTCTAAACAACTGAAAGGCTTTTCTGTAATCCTAATTTTCTGTTCTCCTAATTTTGCATCTGGATTTCCCCAGGCATAAAAATTATCTCTTCTTGGAAGTTTGCCTGGTTGGAATTTGAGGATGAAGTAATTTTCTTGAGTACCTCACACCTCTTCCTCTACTCTGGATATGCTGCTGAATAACTGGAATTCACAGGCACTTCAGCTGAACTCTGTCACTCTCATACAAAATCTCTGTTTTTTTTTCTCAGGCCTCCTGTGAGTGTGCCATACAGTGAATTCCATATCTTCAGAAGGTTATGGCCACACCATGCAAAGCATCTGCAAAATCCTGGTAAGGATGGCCTCCTGTAGGCTTGGGCAGGAGAAAAACCCCAGGGAAAGGCTTTGACTGGCAGCTGAACAGACTCCTGCCTCAGGCGCTGTTTGACACTGAGCAGGGGCATGTGTGATTTGAAAACTTGTATATTTCTTTCAACAATATGACTAGCTAGCTAAAATTTTTCTCTCAGACAACCACAAGTGCATTTGCACTGCCACAAGTAAGTATCATATTATATCTTAAAAACTTTTTTGGGTGTTTCTTTCACCCCAACACAGTTAATTCTGTTATTAGGGGTCTTCCTACAGCTTTGTTCAAGATTTTGCTCATTGCCTTGCCTTGCCTTGCTTGCCTTGCCTTGCCTTGCTTGCCTTGCCTTGCCTTCCCTTCCCTACCCTGCCCTTTCCTGCCCTTTCCTTCCCATGGGTTTTCCCTAACACTTTTTTCCAGGCTTATATTTACTTCTAATATAATTTGCCCTGGACCCGGGTTCGTTTCCTGGTCAGGGGACTTCCCCGGGCAGATGGAGCTCGTCAGCCCTGTAAGGCCATCCATCTAAGAGAAGGTCACTCTAAACAAACCTACGTCCTGAGGACCTCGCTGCCGCCGTCCGAGCTCTCTTGGCCCCTGCAGATGAACCTTAGGATTAAAGGGTGGGCTCAGTTCAGCGCACACTGTGTCTCACCTAAAAAATCCACTGCGCAGGCTCGAAGGGTAAAGACCTTTCCCAAATCTTTGTTTGCGAAGACTGGCCACCCCCAATTTGCCCTGGAATACATATAATGTAACATGATATGATAAAATAATAATAAAAGTGAATATTCTCATATCTACCTAACAATATTTTTTAAAACCCATGGTATATCTGCATACCTGTTGGAGACTGCTGCTAACATGTTGTATTCTCCCACATGAGTCTGACCTTCATGTGGAGGCTGAAGCCTTTTCTGGGCAACAGTTGTCTCTCCTGGGCAGTGCATAGCCCAAGGGGTCTGGCATTTCTAAGAACTCTCAAAGGGAAATTGCTTACTATTACTAACAAAGGATCTGGCTGGGGCTTCCAGAATTTGTTTCTTATGGAAGAACAGTAAATGCATTTCTGTGAGAATCCTGTGCAATGCTGTCTTCTCAAAATACTGCTTATGAGAAGCTGGAAGCCTGTGTCAAGGTAATGATCATATATTGCCCTATTGTATGCATCTCCTTGTCTGATTCAGGTCACTGGTCTGTAGACAGACCTTGTCTCAGACATGATATGCTGTCTCTTTAGGCCACTGAGCTGGAAGCATTGGCAGCTTTTAAATGCTCTTCTCACCCCTGTCCTGAAGATGGGTGCTACTGGCTGCAGTCTCCAGAAAAGCTCATGTAAAGACCTCAGTTAATCCTTGCACCTGAGTGATAAAGTAATGTCCAATCAACCTTGCCCCTGCCTGAAAAAGCAGATTAGTAAAATATTATTATTTGGATTTTAGCTTTGTTCCCCTGCAGTAGATAATTTTGTAGTTCTATGCAAATGGCAATCAAGCTATTTGAGCAGCACCATTAAAAGCTGACACTTTATAGCATGCAATATATTTGCTGGCCTTTTATTTTAGCTTTTCTCAGTATTTATTCTTTTGCTGTGTTACAGAATGCCTTAGTAGGTTATTTTAAATACAGCTTTTCAAAATTCTTATCTCATACTTCTGGTTAGCATTCAGCACTTTTATAGAGAATGTGAATTACACACTATGTGAGCCAATAAAGATTTCATTCAAAACCTTAAGAAGAGCATTTTTAGAATCACTGGGGGATAATACAATAAAATCCAGAATAAATACAAAATAGTGTTCCAGTGAGAATTGCTTATTACCAACCAGAAGATTTTGCTGACTAACTCATGGGTATAATGGCTGACAAACTTTTCTTGAAATCTCTCAGTCCTGCCATTTTCTGCATGGTTGCAGAGTAAATCATAGACAATAAGCAGAGTACCTTGTTCAGTAAATCAACACAGCACTTCCCAAGCACTGCAGTAAATGGACAAGAGACAAGTTTGTGGCATGTTGCTTTACATCCAGTGTTTCGATAACAGTCAATTAGATTTTACAGCATGGAGTTACACTGAAGTTTTACCGCTCTGTTGGTACCAAATAGGGTACCAAACGGAGAAGGTGGTTGTTTTAACTGCTAGGCAATAAAAGAAAAATACTATTATTACAGATTTTTCTCCCCATTTCTTTTAGAGCTCGGCTGCATTATGATTTCATTTCAGTTTTGAGATAATACATGTCAACACTGTCAGACAAGGTACACACCACCTGCAAGGCAGACCTGTTGGTTGGGCAGGCATGCTCATTATCAATGCCGTGATGGTCCTTGTCTGCTCTTGCCTGCTTCTGACTCTGTCACGTTGTTTTACATTTTATTTTAATTTTTATATTTATTCATTTTCAGAAATAGTTTAAAAGTGTAATCCTGTGGTCTGTGCAAACTGGAAAGTAAATTTAGCTCACAGAGCATATTTTGATATTTTTGGTAATGAAATCCGATAATATAGTTCAGAGGTTCAAGTTTGTGAGAGAGATGCAAAATGGTTGCAACATTTCTTAGGAGGAGAGACCCTAGGTTTGCTGGGCATGTGGCAGTGTTTATGAAACAGCAGTAGGGAGAATAATGACTCGTGTTCAGAGAAGGAATGTGAGCTTCTTCCCTAGAAATAAGGGGAAAAATATGATCATTGATTAAGAAAAGAGGCAGAAAGAGCAGGGGAGCAGATTCCATTAGAAGCTCATGTAGAGAAGGATAGATGCCCATGGATGTCCTAGACGTGTCCTAGTAACAGGCCAATAAATGCACTACAGCACAACACATATTTCTGGGGAAACACGGTCTATCCAGGTTTTCTGACAGATTATCTCTCTCTCTTTTTGAGCAGGGTCTTATTTGGGGTTTTGCTGATCCTTCAGGAAGCTTTTCATATGTGAATATAATTTTTATGCTTATTCTTATCCCTGGGTGTATGGGTCCTTCCAGGCTGTTGGGTAGCAAGGAGCACATTATTTTAAGCAAGCTGCAGAATATCAGGGAGATTCTATCTACACTTTTCTAGAGAAGACATATTAAGAGAGATCTTGAGACAGAATATAGGTATCATTTTCATTACTTTTTAAAGGTAGGACAGTTCAAAACACATTGGATTGCCTTTGTGGGACATGGCTGAAGGTAAACCCACCTACGGTATCTCTGCTTTCTGCGGTTTTTGGTCTTGTCCCTGCTACTCGAGGAAAGTGGTTCTGCACACGCTCTGGAGAAAGCAGCATGGTCACGGCTTCTGCCTCCCCCTCTCTGCCAGTGTCTGACCATGGAGTGAAGTACATACTGAACTGCCTAAACTGTGAGCCCCATGCTATCTGGGCTTAACCTCTCCTACACTGCCAGTGACAGGTCTCCAGAGGGAGAAAGCCCAAACTCTCCAGCACAGAGGATACTCTGTCAGGCTCCATGGAATTCCATGATTTAGAAGCCTAGGGGGTCAGAACTTCCCTTGGATGGTCTTAATTGGGCTGCTAACAGACTGTAAGTCTCAAGAACTGCTATTTTTCTGCCCTGAGTGGAAAGTGCCTGTAGAACTTAATAAGAACTAAATTGCAGGGTTCTATAAAAATGAAACATGATCCTGTACACATTATCCTTTGAAGGTATACAAAAATAGCTATTTGTATGCTGAAGCGTTTATAAGAAAGAAGTCTTGTACGCAGCAGACTTTAACTTCTCTCCTTGAAATGGCAGAAGTGTAATACAGGGAGTAATTCTTGGTTAAAACAAAATTATGGTAAAATTTACTGAAAAGCTTTTAATTTTCATTAGAGTATTCACAATTTATTGTGAAGGATTGTTAAACTTAATGGATTGTTTTAAAATAATACCTGTAAAAAATAATAAGAAAAAATATCTTGTCAGAAATATTACAGTTGATTTTCTTCTTATTATTTTTATTATTATTATCACCTTTTTCTTAATACTATCTGGTTTAGTGACCTGCTTTGGTCTCTGTGTAGTACACTGAAGTCATCTAGTTGTCACAGAAGCCAAAGGCACACTTACATGGTTAGAAATCAGGACTAGGTATTGTACTAGTAAAAAAGGCAATAATGTTTTCCTAAACCAGCTATAAAAAATACTAATTCAAACTTGTTTAGAAATGACTGTAGTAGTGTTTATAAACAATTAATTTTTATATGTATTTTATTCTGTCATAATATGTATTCACAGCAAGTGGCCAGCAAACTTTCTCTGTTTTTAACTTAATGGTGTTTAGAAGAAACAGTTCAGGTGGTGCTTGTTTTACAGAGTGCTAAAAGCTGTTCAGCAGTTTACTCTGATGTGGGGGAAAAGATTTTAACCTGTGAACAGTGCAAGACTCACCAAGCTGATCAGCACCTAGAGCCTTTAGATAAAATCAGTGAGAAACACCATTTCTAACTGGATTTGAACTGCTGTTCAGCAGTTTACTCTGATGTGGGGGAAAAGATTTTAACCTGTGAACAGTGCAAGACTCACCAAGCTGATCAGCACCTAGAGCCTTTAGATAAAATCAGTGAGAAACACCATTTCTAACTGGATTTGAACTGTCCTGTGTGCTCTGCCTTTTGCTGCTATGGAGTTCCTCTCTGGCTGACATAACTGAGGTACTTTTCTCCTTTTCTCCCACTGGTTTGTTAACTTCTTTTTTGACCTGAGAAATAATAGCTTATTTTTGTGATTTGTGGAGTCTTTTTTCTTCTTTACAGAGTCTTCTTTTTCCCTCACTCAGACCTTTTCCTGACGAAGAAGTCAGTGTGACCTTCTTACCCTCCTTGATGCACTTTAGAATTAGAATTTTATACCTAGAATTCTTAAAGAAGATAAAAAGGTTAAGTACATGGACGCAAATGGTTGTGTGAATGCATGCTTTTTTACAGAAACAGTGCTGCACTCTGCTTTTTATATCAATTCTTAATTCTTCTGATTTCACTAAGGTGTGATGGTCTTGATTATACTAATGTCAAACAAGAATTTCTCCAAGGAAGTTCCTTTAACAGAATTAATCTGGACCTACACTATCTATTAGAGTTCAGGAGATTCCTATTTTGTGTCTTTACAGATGAAAGCAGTAAGAAATCAATAATATTTTTCAAGGGAAATACTCTTGCAAAGAAAGAAATTCTTACCTGCTATTTATAGTTCTGATTTTTTTAGGCATTAAACTATGACAGAAATAATGAAAAAGAATGAGGAATATTTGAAATTTTAATTAAAACAAGTGTTACCAGAAATCAGTATATTTTTCAGCTTAGGCTATCAGCCTTTCATAGGTCTATAAAGCAATGGGATAAAATACTTTCTGTAACTACACTTCATAATTCTGGTATAGTATTAGCTAAACCTCATAACAGTTTATAACACTACAGAAAGATAACAGGAAAGCTACTTTTAAAAATGCCACTCTTCTGTTGCTTAAAACAGAGGTTTTTCATAAACAGGGAAGCTAGTTACATTAACTTAAGGCTTATTGCAATTAAGCACTTTACACAAAAAGATTTGCCAATGAATCATCACAAAGATCCAGAAATAGAAACAGAGCTCTGTAGTACGTTTTTTGCCTTCTAAAAAGGAGGACAAGCTGTGTCAGTGCGAAGTCCTGGCTGGCAGACTACAACTACTCCATCACTCAGGTTTGGTCCAAACATGCCCTGCTGAAGTGAACTCCCCCAGCTGCCCCCATTTAAGATGTTTTGGTTTCATTTGTAGTGACATTTAAATAAATGTTAGCAGTATCCTTTCTGGAGAGGCTACACTGAAAGTTGCCACCCCATTGTGTGCCAAATGAACTCCAAGCCTTCATGAGGACAGAGTGTCTGACTTGATGGCTGGTCTCCCAGAGAGTTTCATGCTACGTGTGTGCTGAGCTGCTCATCCCAAGTAACTGGGTTACATCTGTTGTAAAGTTATGCTCCTGAGCTCTTACCCAGTGAAGATATAGTGTCCTCGGCACCACTTGATTCTATAAACTGCATCTCCTGTATTGTTTGATATTACTTGCTTAATATAGACATAGCTTTAATTTCATACTTTTAGTTTACCAATACATTTTGAAAGCATTTAATTAGGCCCAAAGAGGAAACCTCAGCCTTGTTGACTTTCAGTAGGATCCAGTGCTCTTCATACATTTATCGTCCTTCCAAAGCAATTAAGGAATTTACATACCTTTATTAAGCCTCTGAGTAGGGAAACTGTGGCAGAAGAAAGGAATATGTAAACAGACTTCCATTGGCATTAACATGCAGTCCCATAAGATAAATCTCAGTAGCTGCTTAGTGATCTGAAGCAACCAGTCTGAAGCAATATGCAATGTAAAGTGAAAGGAGAATCTAAAAAACCATTTCACTTCAATGGAAAATTAGTCTGGTCATAAGAATTAATGCTGAAGTTAATGATACTAATCTTAGAAGAAACGCCACAGAAATTTCAATAACCATAGCAGAATTGTGGGTTTCTGTCTCACCCAGGAGAGATACTAGTGCTGCAAAAATAACCCAGTGATCTTGAGGAGGTCCAACTGAGGGATCCAATTTTCCTTGCCTAAATCTAGCTCACTTGAGCTGTGAAAGCTCAGAGAACACCAGGACAGGTGGCTTGGGTAAACAGATGGGTGTATTTACATGTACGTTGTGTGTGTTCTTCCAGACAAGAGGCAAAATTACAGGATGAGTTATGCATTTCACATATATTCAGGGAAGAACAATAGGCAGACGGGTAGCAACCTGAACTTACTGGGGAAAAAAGGCAAAAATCCTTTTGACTTAACTGAAACCAGGATTTAAATAAACTTCATAATGATTTCCACTCATATTTAGAAAACCCTCATTTTTCCTCTTAAACGCTGACTTATTAAACAAAGCTCCCTTTGACTTCTTTGCATCATGGTTTGGCCATACAGTTTTGCTAATTTGGGTGATTCCTATTTTAACTCTCTGAGTTATTCCTTTGAACTTCACCTGTCTATCTTTATTAGACATAATTGGCAAGTGTACAATAAACAGGATGCATAAAAGCTGATACTTTAATTCAGCAGTCCATAATTAAATTAAGCTACATCCTACTCTGAAAAAAATTGATTATGCAGCAGATGGCAATTTCTGTGTGGGCTACACTATTACATAAGATGCAATAGCATCTGAGCATGTAGAGTCTGCCACCTGTAGCTGATTGGGAAGTGTTTTCCCTTTTCTTTTTCTTTCCCCCTTTTGCCTTTTTTTTTTTTTTTTTTTCTCCGTTTTTCTTTCCTTTACCTTTTCTTTCTTCTTCAAGCCATATTATTATAATGGCAGATTGACAAAAAGCAGACATAATTGCATATTGCAGTTATGAAAAATAAAACATTTTGATGGCACATTGTGATGCTATTCTAATATGCTAAAGTATACCTCTTATTTAAGCAAAATTTAAAGAAGATAGGCTGAGTACATTTTAAAATCTAATATTTATTATTGAAACTCTAAAGAAAAACCATTGAAGCTGCAAAGTTAAGTAGATTTTTATACCTAGAAAGAATAATGAGCCTATTTCTCATTTTGATCCTGCTTCTTGAACAGAGACTGTAGAATTTAGAAGCAGAGGTTAAAGTGAGGAGAGGGAGTTAAAAAGGGGGACTAAAGGGGGAGGAACAAGAGATTGAGCCTTTACGTTCATAACACAATAAGTTTGTGGATCTGCAGTATTTTTATTGTTCCTGCTAAATTTTTAGTCATATCTGGCAAATACATAAAAATTCCCCCCATTTTTTTTTGTCCTTACATCAACACCCTCTAAATTTTGCTGATCCTTCTTAAATATGTTTCTCAGCTTTGGGTTTTCTTATTAATTTTCAATACTAAACCACATCACAAGGCTCTGATCGCCTCCCATCTCAACTGCTGCAGCCTCCCCTTCCCTTGACAAAAGCGGTCTTGCCACAGCACTATATCAAAAATCTCTCTCTGGGTCTGTTGACCATGCAGCCCCTCTCTTTGATTCCCTCCACATGCTTTCTCCTCTGTATATCAAATGTAAGCTGCTTGTCTTCACTTCCAAGGATTTTTATGGTCTATTCCCACTGTCATCTTATTGTGACAGACTGAACAACCACATAGGTGGAAAACCTGCCAAGCATCTGCCTCCAATTAGCCACCTATCTTTTTTAAGAGCTGGTGGGAGCAAGGGGGAATCTAAGTGCCGTATAATCAGACCCAGCTCTTTCTGAGAAGCCCTCCTGTGGTGAAGAAGGGTAGATGTTGAAGGCGTATCAAAGACAAAACAGTACAGGGAAAGGAAGAAGGATGAAAGGCAAGGTCTCAGTGAAGAAATAAAAAAAAAGAAAGAACTGGAGCTGAAAGTAATTGGGGACCCAGCAATTCTACAACAGAGTGCAATGCAATGCATCAATGAGACCCAGGTGGAAGTCCTTGAGAACCATTTACCACAGCTCTCCTCCCATGGCATGGCTGAGCCTGTGTTCTAATTGTCTTATATGGGTTTCCCTTTCCCCATCCTCGACGTGGGGGAGCCCAGCTCTAGTTCCTTCTCCGTCTGAAGAACCATTTCCGACGTCTTGTGGGACGGGGAAGGGGAACTCCAGAAACAGGGTTTTTCAGGCCCCGAGCCTGGAGGGGAGAGGTGCCCTCCCCTCCCCCCAGCACCCACGTGGCTCCATGGCAGGCACAGAGACAGCACACCGGGCGTGGAGAGGAGGCAAGAGAGAGTTTATTGTTGGGAAGGGGTTTATAAGGCTTTTAGGAGGGTCAAAGGGGAACCAATCACGAGTTCAGGGTCACACAGAAAAAACCATCAGGTAAAGGGTCAACAGCCAATAGGAAGGGGTTAAACAAAGGACCAATGAGACGCCTCGGGACATCTTTCCCAGGACACTCCTGCATGGGAGATAACAGTTGCTGTGGGGGGTATTGGGAAGAAGAAACACGTGTTTGCAAAGGGACCACAAAGAGCCATTTTAAGACATGTTTAAACAAGTTTCTCATCAGGTATAGTGCCACAGTCTTAGTCTGTCCTAAGAGCAGGGTGTGATGCTGCTGGGGAGAGCACTGCACATGCCTGATTGGCATGAGGAAGGCAGCCTTAGAGAACTTGGTGCCAGTTACACACTCTTTTGGTCAGGTAAACCCAGAACTGAAAGGCATCTTTCAGGAGTTGGCTTCATGATTAAAAACTCTATTGTTCCTAAACCCGAAAATCTGCCGACAGGTCATTCTGACCGCATTATCTCCCTACGCCTTCCACTACACAACAAGCAACACACTGTCCTCTTTAGTATATATGCCCCAACTCTCCAAGCTGAGCCTGCTGAAAAAGATAAATTTTACACTGACCTGCGCCGCCTTACCCAAAAGGTGCCTGCAGATGATAAGATCATTATCCTTGGTGATTTCAATGCCAGAGTAGGTAAGAATTTTGAAGCATGGAAAGGTATATTAGGCAAGTATGGTGTTGGAAACTGCAACGATAATGGTCGCCTTCTGATAGAGTTTTGTGCGGAGCAGCAGCTCACCATCACCAACACTATCTTTCAGCAGAAAAATAGATTGAAGATAACCTGGATGCATCCTAGATCCAAATATTGGCACCTCATTGATTATGTCTTGGTGTGACAGAGAGATGTTTGCGATGTTCATCATACCCATGTGATGCCTAGTGCAGAATGCCAAACAGACCATCGCCTTGTGCACTGTAAACTTAACTTCAACCTTAAGTTCAAACCTAAAAGGGGCTGTATTCCAAGGAGGAGACTCCAAGTTAATGACCTTCAATCAGCTAAAGTGAGAGACAGCTTTCAGGTAAACCTTCAAGCTAGGCTTGAGGATCACTCCATAGATCCCTCTCCTGAATCCTGAATCACTTTGGCAACATATTAAAAATAACATCCTGCAGTCCTCTGAAGAATCCTTAAGATTCTCCCTCAAGAAAAACAAGGACTGGTTTGATGAAAACAATCAAGAGATCCAGAATTGTTGAGGAAAAAGAGAACTGCCCACCAAGCACACCTTGCTCAGCCATTTTGTCATGTAAGAAAAGCAGCCTTTTGTCTTGCATGCAGCAAGCTCCAACAGAAACTCCGTGACATCCAGAACAAGTGGTGGATCAATCTAACAGGAAAAATTCAATTATGTGCAGATACGAGTGATCACAGAGGATTCTATGAGGCCTTGAAAACAGCATAAGGGCTTACATACCAGGTCCAAAGCCCTCTACTCAGCGCTGATGGTCAAACGCTTCTGACAGATAAAACCTCCATTCTGAATCAATGGTCTGAACACTTTCAGACTCTTTTCAGTACCAACCGTGTAGTTCAAGACTCAGCTATTCAGTACATTACGCAACAACCGGTGAAGAATGAATTGGATACTGCCCCTACTACAGGAGAAACCCTTAAGGCCATACAGCAGGTGAAAACTGGTAAGGCAGTTGGAGTTGATGGAATTCCACCCGAAGTCTGGAAGCGCAGGGGCCAAGCACTCCATGCTAAATTTCACGAGTTTGTGGTGTGCTGTTGGGAACTAGGCAAACTCTCATCAGACCTTCGTGATGCAGTCATCATCACCCTGTATAAGAAGAAGGGAGATAAATCAGACTGCTCAAACTACCATGGTATTACTCTGCTCTCCATTGCTGGCAAAATCCTGGCAAGAATACTTTTGAGCAGACTAATACCCACTATAGCAGAAGAAATTCTTCCTGAAAGCTGACATGGTTTCAGAGCCGACAGGAGTACCACAGACATGATATTTGTTCTCAGACAACTGCAAGAGAAGTGTAGGGAACAGAACAAAGGTCTCTATGTAACCTTTGTTGGTCTCACAAAGGCTTTCGATACTGTGAGCAGAAAAAGTCCATGGCAGATTTTGGAACGCTTAGATTGTCCCCCCAAGTTCCTTAAAATGATCATCTCACTCCACGAGGATCAGCGCGGCCAAGTCAGATATGGCAATACACTTTCTGAGCCCTTTCTAATAACTAATGGTGTGAAACAAGGCTGTGTTCTTGCACCAACCCTGTTCACAGTCTTTTTCAGCATGATGCTCCAAAGGGCCACAGCAGACCTCGATGACCAGGATGGTATCTACATTTGATACTGTACTGATGGAAGCCTTTTCAACCCAAGGCGACTGAAGGCCCACACTAAGACCTTAAATCATCTTGTCCGGGAGCTGCTTTACGCTGACAACAACGCCCTTGTCGCCCGCACAGAAGCAGCTCTGCAGCATTTAACATCCTGCTTTGCTGAGGTTGCTGAGCTTTTTGGGTTGGAAGTCAGCTTCAAGAAGGCAGAAGTTTTCTATCAGCCTGCACCTCAGGAAGTCTTCCATCCTCCCCATATCACCACTGACGAATCAGAGCTCAAATCAGTCCAGTAGTTTAATTACCTAGGTACCTGTCACAGTTTGCTAGGTAGCAAACATTCACAGGAATGTTTGCTAAAGAGGATGAGTTATGAGATAGACCAAACTTCTCTCTCTCAGCAATTGTAAATTCAAAATTAAGGGGCTTTAATCGAGGAAGTGTGGAAAAACAGAAGAAATAACAACCCTTTATTAAAAGATATATGTATGTTGGCAAAAACAGTAACAGAACACAAAAAACCTAGACAGTAGTCCTAGAAAAACAAACAAACAAACAAAAGTCTGAATGAATACTTCTCTGCCCTTTAGCGCAGTCCTAATCGTGGCCTGCAGAGGGCGCTGTTGGATCGCTGGAGGTGCAGAGCCTGCAGTTCTCTGTGTTGGCCTGCAGGGGGCGCTGTTGGGCTCCGGCGGTCACCACGCAGGAAGGGGGTCTGGGGGGTGGTCTCAGATCGCGGGAGAAGCCGAAAAGAAAATGGGGGACCCTTCCCCCAATGGAAGAAAAGGGGAAGGGAAGCAGTTCACTCCCACTGTTGTCTCAGATGACGGTGTCTCAAAGCTCCTCCCTTCCCTCCCCGTGGGCACGCAACTCTCCAATGAAAACACAGCAGATCTGGGCTGGAGACAAGAGACAGCTCGCAGGCAAGTTGAGGCCAGTAGTCAGAGCTGACCAGGACGAGAAGCCAGAAAGGCAGGCTTCCAGGCCCCCTCTCCAGATGCACGCACGCAGACCTCCGTCTCTGTCCCAGAGCGAGAACTCTGCGGTCTGCCCTGTCCTCTGTCTAGGTGGCCAGCTACCCCAATCTCAAAAACCTTCCCCCCCTTACTCCAGCATTCGATGGGCCATTAGCTAGGAATACAGCTCGACTGGCTATAAAGCTAATAACTTCCCTTTCCCCCTTCCCATTCCAACTCCGTTTTTCTTACAGTGAAGCAGGGAAAGAAAAATTCCTCTCTCAGATTTATTACCTGTAACAGTAGCATCATTTCCTCAGATGGTAAGATTGACAGAGAGATAGACAATAGCTTAGCAAAGGCATATAGAGCTTTTGGAAGACTCCATAAAAGAGTCCGGCGAAATAAACACTTGAAGAAAAGTACAAAGATCAGTGTTTACAGAGCCACAGTGCTGTCTACTCTCTTATATTGGTCTGAATCATGGTTTGTCTACCGTTACCACCTGCGACTCCTAGAACGCTTCCATCAACACTGCCTCCGTATAATCCTAAACATCCACTGGTCAGATTATGTGACTAACACGTCTGTTCTAGAACAGGCAGCAGTTATGAGTATTGAGGCCATGTTGCTGAGAACACAGCTGTGTTGGGCAGGGCACGTCTCAAGGACGAAGGACCACCGCCTCCCTAAGATCTTGCTTTACGGTGAACTTGCCACTGGCTGCCGCAAGAGAGGAGCCCCGAAGAGGAGATACAAGGACTCCCTGAAACATCTCAGCCTTGGCCACATTAATCTCCATTGCTGGTCTACTCTGGCCTCCAATCAGGAGGTCTGGAGACACACAATTCATAATGCTGCTGCTTCCTTTGAGAACGCACGCAGGATCACCATCAAAGAGAAAAGACAATGTAGAAAGAGTCGTGTCTTGCTGATACCATCCAAGGAGTCTTTCTGCTGTGCCTTTTGCAACTGGACTTGTCTATCTCACATTGGCCTCTTTAGCCACCAGCGTGCTTGTAGCAAATGTGGGTAGAGCCCTTCCTAAATCTTTGTTTGCAAAGCCTAGCCATGATGATGATGATGATAGTGAATGGGTACCTCTTGGGACACAAAGTATAAACAAAACCTTGCCCAAGGATCACAAAGACTGAACAGCTGGTCTGAGTGCACACTTACCTTCCACAGCAACCCATGCAGGATGAAATCTACTGTGCTGAGGAGTACCTGCCTTCAGATATCAAATTCTTTTTCTCTCATCATTACAAACTCCGTAAAGAAATTGCAAGTGTGCTTACAGACAATCCTTGATTGGGCCATTTACCCTTACAAAGGCCACAAAACCTTAGTTTAGTCAAACTATGTTATCAAGGTTTTTTTAGTAGAATATATTAATTATTTGGGATTTATGGCTTAACATCCCACCCCTTCACTCTTGCAAGGATTCTCAAGGATGCCTTTAATCAAAGTTCTCACTCTGTAAGTCCTTGTAATAAATCTTCCGTCTCACTTGGTAGATGTTTCATTCTCTTGCACCTTGTGTTCAGTATTTAATTATCTTTTGTTGTTAAAGGACGTGAATAAAGACAAAAGCAGAAAGCAGGTCTCACTGAATCCTTCCATCGTGAAAGTCTTTTCATACCAAGTTGTCTGAAGTAATTCAAACTCTTCTACAATTTCTTGTATATTATTAGTACAGGGTGACACTAACTATTGTTATTTTGCTTTTGGACAAGGGGAAGGAAGAGCATTCACATAAAAGCTCCTTTTCTGGGTTGGATTTAAAATTTTAGCGAATTAATCTGCATTGCTACAAGGGTGAATTTTTTCCACTGATCTTGGCACTTGCACATCCCTCAGCCAGCCACTTTGAAACCTTCAAACACTGCTGGGTTTCTGGGTCTCTCAGCCCCTCTTCTGTACTACCAAATATGAAATAAACTTTTATGATGTTCATTTTAGAAGTTGGAGGACAACTTTTGCTTTACAAAGAAGATGAAAACTCTCTTTTTATGGGGAGTCACATGGAAAAGATGAAGGATAATGAATACAAGATATCCCGGGGAGATTCCAAATGGACACAAGGGGAAAATTTTTCACAATGAGAACAAATCAGCCATTGGAAAAATCTCCCCAGTGAACTGGTGGATTCCCCAACATTGGGCACATTTAAAATTCAGCTACTCAGCCACCTTGTCTAGACTGTGCTTTTGACAAGAAAAGTTGGACCAGATGGTTATTGAGTTCTCTTCCAACTTAGTGTTCTATGCTTCTGTGATTCTATGATTTTAACTTTCATATTTAGGGAGGAGTTTCCTTCCTTCCTTCTTTCCTTCCTTCCTTCCTTTCAAGTAGTATATATAATGTTCTTAAAAATACTCTCTTTTTCTTAGTGAAGGACTTTAACCTTCAGTCTCATTTTTAAAATGTCATGTGTATTTTTTATAGGAAACTAACAATAACCAGTATTATAAAAGTCAAGTGGCTTCATTTTAAAACATTACTATGAAAAGAAATGCCATATGTAAAAAATATAAGGCTGTTCATCTCTCACTATCCCTGATATACTATCAAGGATGTCTCTTTAACCTTAATTGTTCTTCACTGAACCATTCAATTTCTTGTTCTCTGTTCCTGCAGTTCTTTTGTCTTTGCTCAAAAACTGAAGTTCTTTTTAACATCAAAATTACAGGACATGCAGTTGTGAAAGAGATGATTGTAAAGTTTTCAAATGTGGATGGAAAGTCAATGTATTTTGCCTGAGAGCAGTGTTCTCTGTTTATAATTTTTCCGAACAGAAATTTTTAGCAGCTTTATCAAATATTTACGAAGTGGTATATTTTTTATTTATATAATGGCTTTAATAAATGAAATGTAGATCATACTTAATCATGATGTCAAAAAATGACAAGAACTGAAAAACTCCTATATGATGAATTATTTGACCTTTTGTAATTAGAGAAGGAAGCACAGTACAGGTGTCTTCCTGTAGTTAGAAATAATACTTCTGAGAAAGTATCTACATTGCAATAAAATGTGTTTCTACTCAAAAGCAGTTCAAGTAAAGTGGAAACACAACTTCACAGCACAGTCCTTATTCAGAGTGTAGTTTGGTGTTTATAATTGCTAACACAACAAGCGATGGGCCCTGTTGTGTTCAGTGCTGGTATAGATATAGACAATATAATTGGCCCTGGTAAGGTTTGGCTAACAAGAGAGAGAAAAACTAAATGCACATCTTAACTTACCTGTCAGGTTATGGTACTGATGAGTATCTTTGTTAGGATTAAAGTGAAAAGCATCAGAAAATGAAGGAGTAGAAATGGCACTGACTGCTTAAAAATGAGCAGCTATCAGCAATTAGCAGGGCTGTTTTTCTTTTGCCATTTCTTAGCTAGTTATTTTACTCTTTTTTTTTTTTTTGCAACCATCTTAGTTATCAAAACACAACATGTCTTTGGTAAGCAAGATACTTATATGTTTACACTGGTTTTTAAAGTAAAAATAGTATTTTACATATCTAACTGCATTTTGGCTACAGTTTTTTCAGAGATGTTACATGCCTCTGATCTTACCTTTTCTGTTTGAAAGCATCAACTTTCAGGCTTGAGCTATTGACTGTTTTCGGAAGGAGCTCTGTGCTGGTGAGGCCACATCTTGAGTACTGTGTCCAGTTCTGGGCCCCTCAGTTCAGGAACGATATTGAGGTGCTGGAGCAGGTCCAGAGAAGAGCAACAAAGCTGGTGAAGGGACTCGAGCACAGGCCCTATGAGGAGAGGCTGAAGGAGCTGGGGTTGTTCAGCCTGGAGAAGAGGAGGCTCAGGGGAGACCTCATCACTCTCTACAACTCCCTGAAAGGAGGTTGTAGCCAGGTAGGCGTCGGACTCTTCTCCCAGGTAACCAGCAGTAGGACAAGAGGGCATGGTCTTAAGCTCTACCAGGGGAAGTTTAGGTTGGATATTAGCAAGAAATTTTTTATGGAGAGAGTAATCAGATGTTGGAATGGGCTGCCCAAGGAGGTGGTGGATTCACCATCCCTAGAGGTTTTTAAGATGAGACTGGATGTGGCACTTAGTGCCATGATCTAGTAACCGCAGCAGTTTTGGATCAAGGGTTGGACTTGGTGATCTCAGAGGTCTTTTCCAACCTGGTTGATCCTATGATTTTGTGAATCTATGATTCTATGATCTCAAAGTGACCAGCTGTAGAAGTTCCCTACATATCAACATTTGGGGAAGAACAGTTCTTCGCCCACCTTATCTGTCCTCATCAGGATTTTGTTAATCTTTCCCTTGTCTCTTTTCCAACTCCAACCTGTTTAACCCTTCCGCACAAAACATCTGGGTCCATCTCTTCAGCCATTTTAGCTGTACTTCTCTGTGCCCTTTCTAACAACAGGCTTCCATACAGAATCTTGGTACTTTAAACTATGGATTTTCTTGAGTGTGACTGGTGTAATATGTTATGTTAATGATTAGGTCACTTAAATCTCTGCTTTAAAAACAATAACTTTTTTTAAATGTTGCATTATTCTTCGACCAGCAAGGTGCCCTACAAGCTGAACACAGGGAAACTCAGTATTGCTGCACCTAGGCCTGGCCTGGGAGCCTGGGTCCCAGGCTGCAAACCTGATGCAGATGACTGTGAACCTCTGTAATACTTAAGAAGATGTGGATTCCTGAAAACTGGATTTAAACTAGTCAGCATGCTGACACTTCAACAGCAGCAGGTACAAGTGAAGAAAGGTTCAGTCTCATCTGTATTTAGGACAATATCTCGGTTCAAAAAATGGGAGAGAGATAGCCCTGATGTTTCAGTCTCTATGCTCTGGTCTCACTGGTGGAACAAAGCAGAACAGTGGAGACTTGTAAAAGCAGGGCACCAGATGTTGAGCCTACCTCTGCTGCCAGTCCTCAGAAGGCTTCCATATGAATACTGCTGGATGCATAGTAGCATGAGAGAAAGGAGGTTATTTCTCCTCTTTGCTTGGTAATAAAATGCGTAAGTAGCATACCAAACATACCCCTGCTCCTTCTGGAGTTGCAGAGGCTTTAATCATTCACAAAATCTTCCTGTTCACTTTTTCCCTCCTCCTCTCTCTTAAATGTTTTGAAAGCCTTGTCATGAGCAGTATAGAAAATGAGGCATAGATTAGATTAAATGTTTCCATCTGGAGTGAACGTATCTGTAAATTAGTGAACTCAAAGAAAGTAGTTAAATGCACATAAAAACAAAGTCCTCCTGAAGCACAGCACTGCTAATGACATGACATTTAGTTATATGCTCACAGACAGACTCTAACCAGTGTCAGTGGTGCAGCATTTGGCTTTGCTGCAAAGCGTGAAGTACCTGCTTGCAGAAGACATAGGTTACCAAAGGGCAGCAGTTCTTTTCAATCTGTGTATAATTGTTGTTATTAATTTCAAGGCTGACATTTTATGGTGGACTTGCATGTGACACATGAATCATTGTGTATTTACGTAACCTACATGGTTTAAAAAGTGATATTAAGTGCTAGACTCATAACACTACCCTAAAAAACCCCAAAACCAAAACACCCAACAAAAAACCCCAGAAGAAACTAGCGTGTTTTGCCCTTTTTTTTCTTTAAAAACTATAAAATTATATATATTTTTTTTGCAAAGAAATACATGTACACAAAATGACATGGAAAGGGTTTGCTTGAGCTGGGGACCATGACAAATAACTGAAGACTATCTAATGAATTCATAGATCATGATTACAACTGGCCAGATACCGTCTGACAAAACATTTTCACTAGGAAACACTACTTTGTAGAACCAAATCAGTCACAGAGGAGACAGGTTTTCACATTTTTAACAGTATAGTCATATTAAAAATGTTAGTGCTGCACATTCAACATTTACAAAAGAACCAGTATCAGGATTCCTATAATTAAATTAACTTTGCTTTTGAAAGTAAAACTGTAAATACATACATAGAAAGAAAGAAAAAGACAGGAGAGTGAACAGTGAAAATTTAAACAAAATATTAAATTCTAGGAGATTAAGCTATAAAAATGTGAAGATGCTTTTCTCCGTTTAGTGAGGCAAAGTGATTCACTGAAGGATCAGATGATTTTCTGACCCTGCAGACTGGAAGGTGTGAGAGCAGGAAGGCTTTATTCTGCTAGAAATAAGCTTTTAGGTCTGCTCAGTTATCTGCAGGTGCATCACCCCAGGTGATGCCTTCACATGTGTTCTTATTTCCTAAACTTTTGGGTTTGGAAAGCAGAGCTTTGACCCATTGTGTCCAGTGCCACGGGTATTTTTTTGTGCTTGAACAAATGTTACAACTGAGGCCACCTGTGCTTAAAAAAAATTGTACGTAGACTTATGGAGGATATTCAGAGAGGAATTTGCAATTACATAACGAATGCTGGTAGTAGTCTGCTAACTTCTGGTCTTTTGGTCATTGTTGTCATTTCAGTAAGAAGGCATCTGACTGGTGGTACACTTTCAGGGCACATGGCAGATCTAGCTCCCCTCTGCTGGGAGGAAGCTATCTATCTCCCCTCAGTCTCCCCCCCTCAACTTGTCCCTGTGTACCTGTGTGTCATTCTGAGCTGGTTCAGGCGTCAGGCCCCATCAGAGCAGATTCAACTCAACCACCTGGCAGAAAAAGAACTTGGGTGGGTAAAAACCCTTAAACCATAGTTTTCCTGTGGTGTTAGTGGTTGTTATCAACTGATCCAAATCTGAGAAGCACAGGTGAAGGGGATCCATCTGAAAGTGGGTCTGAGAGAGGAGGTAAGGGAGGAGAGAGTAAGGTCTTTCCTTGCGGCAGGAGGGCAGAATCAGATTGGGTCAACTGCACCTGGAACATTACCTGTTGGGTAATGTAACCTGTGAGGTTGCTAAAGTAGCCTGGTACTTTGATGCCATGGACAGAAATTGTCTCACTCCCTGCCCCCTGCTTTTAATTGGGCCTGGTATACTTTTTACTTTTATCAGTTCTGATACTCTCCTTGCCCTTTGAGACTGCTTCATCTTACTTAGCTAGCAGAAAGCTCTTTAATTTCTTTCTACATGCTGGTATATTTTCTGGCTGGTGTAGTGAATTGGATGGGCTCAATGAGGTTTTGGGTGAGTCCTGCAGTCAGCAAAAGAGTGAGAAGGGGAGTTGGCTGTCTTCTGATACTTCACCACATAACCTAAAAACCAGTGATTAGGAATCTATCAGAGAAGGAGGGAAACAGAAGTACAACTAGCAAATGTGACCAATTTTATGACATGAAGGGTGATTGTCATGGGTGTGTATGATTTTGGAGACATTCACATTTCACATTATGTTATTTCTTAGTGATTACTAATAGCTTTCTCTTTTGTATTTCCTCTCTTAAACAGTAGATAAGGTGTTATTTCTCATTCCTTATTGCAGAGCTAAGAGTACATTAATTTTCAACTACATGATAATAATAATGTAAAATTCTGCAGAGGTTTTATGCCTTATTCATTGCTTGAGCATGATTTCTCAACTTGTGAAGTAGGAGGTGAGTACTAGTGGGGCTGAGAAATCCTAGGATAACTACAGAGAACCAAAGAAAATTCAGAAGCAGCCTGTACCAGCCTAAGAATGAGAGTACGTGAAATCAGCTGGCATATTCAGATGCATTTCTATGATGTTTATCTCTAGGATAGGAGTCGATTTGCTACGCTGAATTTAGAGGAGGCTGTGTGTGCTAAAGAGGTTCAGAGCCACTCCATCTTAGTTTGGCAGAGAGAATGCTCCCTCTGAACCCTCTCTGGATAGGAAGCCAGTCCATATCAAACGAGATGGAGGGGATCTCCCTTTAGATCCCTTTTAAAAGACTTACCCCACTCTTCTAGAAACTGATGCATTTAGAAAAATTAGTTTTTAAGGGTTTAATGTTAGAACTGGAAGTTACTGTATTTAAATGTGTCAATTTCTTGTGATGAATTCATATTTATATGACACTCTTCCTCCAGAATTTTTTCCAAATTTTTTTCTACACTAAACAAAGGAACTAATAAATAATCATTCTTAAGTTTCAGAGACAACAGGCTTTTGGGAAGCTCACATAAGAATCATAGCTACACTGAAATAGAGACTTCACATCTCCACTTACTCTTTGTAAGTAAAATATCTGAAATTAAGAAACACCCTTAAATGACTGAAAAAATCACAGGACAACTCTGTAGTTTGGAAAATTCTGCAGTCGATAACCAAACTTGAAACAAGAATAAACACTGGTGATGACACTTCTCAAATATAATTTCCACTAACAGCCAGGTTCTTAATATAAACATAATCCAAAAGAAAAATCCTCTTCATGTCTGACATGTTCTTGTGGAGGCTTAGCTTTTGCTGCTTATTTTCTTATGAACAAAGGGAAGATTGCTATGATGTTTTTTCTTTGATTTCCAATACAGGTGCAGATTAAGTTCCTGCTTCTTTTGTAGGAACTGGAGGTTATACAAGGAAATGTGATAAAAGGCACTCAAGGTACTTAGAGACTTACAGTCTACTGACATTTGATGGCTGTGTCTGAGCTTCAGGTGGGTGCACTTAGTGGAGTAAACTGCTGCCTTACCTCCTAGATTGTCTGGTCTTGGTCTACAGTTTGGTTCTTCTCCAAGGAAATACAGGGATTTGGAATAGAGACAGTGGGCATGAGAGTATAGTTTGTTACCAGGTCTCAGTGCAATGCAAAAATGAGACATAGCTACCATACATATTCAGAAACCATATATACATGGTATTCTTACTTATGTTTCTGTGTAGGTATGCTATTAGTCCTAAAATCCTCTGTTTTCTGATATTAGTTTATACTTTAGGGTGAAGTGAAAGCTGCAATTCTGAGTTCCATCCAGGGTAATGACAGCAAAAGAAAATGTACTGCAACTGTAGAGATTTTTTTGCCATTGTTCACTCTCAGCTATTAACTGATCAGCTCAGAACCATGCCCTTGCACAAAGCAGTGGCACTGACAGCAAGCTATTAGCTCTCAGCACAAGGGGAAGGAGAGAAAAACATAGGAAAACATTTTCAACAGACTAGGAGATAAAAGGCATTCAGGATGGTTATGTGCATACAGATTTTCACTGGAAATTCTCAGTGTTTCACTTGAGTTTTGTAGGGCATGCACAAACATGAAGCAAATCTCCTGAAGGAGAGGTATGAAAGGCTGAAAATGGTATATATGACATTTTTGTAGTAAATAATTGAAAGATATCACTTGAAAAAAACACTTAATTGAGGCTTCACATAATGATTTCTCTGATGGCAAGTCTGGTTTGGGAAGGTTGTAGTTCCTTCTGTTTGCAGCTGCTTTCATCTCCTCTGTCCCTCATAAATCACTGTCTCCTTTGTTATGCCAATGTAACTGTTTATACAGTTTTTTCTCTGAGAAGTGTGAGTCATATTATCTAGAGCTCATACCCCCTTCTGTTTTTAATCCTGATTCCTTTTACACTGAGCTGGTTTAAACCCTGGCAACAAATTGAATCCCATGATGAGGGATCAGGTTGCTTGTTCAGCCTGACTAAACCTACAACTGAACTAATGAATTTGTTGCTTTGCCTCTGCCTTAACACTTGTGAAATCCAAATGACTGGTTCTGGGAGCTAAACCAGCAAGAAAAACAACACTTCAAAAAAACAGGTCAAAGCACGTCCTTCCCTGTTGGCTGGCATCCTTAGCTGGCTCATGACAGGGTCAGCATAGGTGTGAGGGTAGAAGTGGGGGCCAGCAGGTGGGCTGAGAAGAGAGTTGGATCTTCTTGTGCTTAACCAGCTCAGCTATAAAGTGAAGCAGCTCCCATAGGAAGTAGTCATGCACAGCAGGTGGGTGAGAATTACCTCAAGATGAATAAATCAAGGAGTGGATGGGCACAAAGTTTACTGCTGGAAAACAGTACTGTGAGGCAAGCCTTTGGTGTAAACCTCAAATGAATAGTGCCATGAGAATCACATCCCATTCCCATGTTTCTATTGGGTTAAGGTGGCCCCTGGCTTCTTCCTTTAAGTGCAACATCTGAAAGTCACTGATTGAGAATTCAGGAAGATATTTCTTCATTGGATATTTATTTATGTCTTTTTTTTCCCTTTCATCATGTCAAAAACTGTATTAACAGCAATCCATATTATATTGCTTCCCAAGAGCCTGATTTTGCTACCATAATTTACACAAATAATTTTAACTCATTTAACAAGTCCCAGTGGGAGTATCTTCTTAGAAACTACATAGCCAGATAAGTAGCACATTCAGGGATTAAGTTTTAAACCTACTGCTAAACTATCCCTTTTTGGGCACTTTCCTTCTTATAAGGTCACGGCGCACATTTTCCTGTCATGTATTCCTTAGTACAAATCTCTGATTGACTTGACTTTTCTGATTTAGTTCAATGGAAAATATTTTTGTATTAAAAATATCACAAGTTGTTGTCAATGTTGCCAAATTTTCTCCTTTTTCCTTTTTTCTTTTTTCCTTTTTTTTCCTTTTCCCCCCTTTTTCCTTTCCCTATTGTAAAGAAGAAAAAAATTAATGCTTTATAACAACACAGGTTCATATGGCTTTGCTATCTGACATATGATGTAGAGACAATATCTATTCTAAGTAGATGAAAGAGATAGAAAGAGGTGTATTGATTTATATGCTCATAAACTCTATCTGTTGTAAAGAAGTAGGGATAGTTGAAACCCAAGTAGTTTTACTTTCAATGGTTTACCCTGGAAGATTTTTAGTTGCTTGGATTAGGACTGCAAAGCTAATTGACTCATTCTGTCATGTTACTGTCAAGAGTATTTATTCTTAATTTTGTAAAATAAAGATAAGGATATTTGTTTGACTTTTATGATTTTGGAATGCACCTTGCCAAACAGAGCCTTGTTCTGAAGGTTACTGCATGAATTCAAGTGTCCTTGCCAGGGAAATAGAGAATCTGCTCAGTTATTGTTCCCATATTTCCACTAATTAAAAGTGGGCTCGGTTTGTCTTCCTGCATGTGTGATCAGCTGAGCTCTGTCTCACGGGTGTTACTAAAAATCTTAGACAAACAGCATTAATAATATGCATATATCAATTCGTTTTCTTTGCTTTCCTTAATATTTTGATGAGTATGGAGTAGACAACACTTCGTGCTGCCTTCCAGCTCTTCTTTCTGTTGTACCAGCATTTGGGAATAAATAGAGCTCTGTTGCCCAATGGCTTGGCTGTGGTTAACTCTCTCACTTCTTCTAAGCAATGCCTGGTATGAACTGTGGAAGGTATTTTTTCAAAAAAGGTGTATACTTTTTGTGGCTTTGAGAGAAGTTACGTAAAAACAGAGTCTAGTTCTGAAAACAAGTCAGGTGTCCTTAGTCCTTCTCATGACCCGTGTCATTCTGAAAATACCTTAGATTTGTTAACCGTCAGTGAGTCACCTCTCTCTTCCCTCATGATAGAACTTAAACAGTGGGTTTCTAATGGAACTATTCATTCAGCATAGCAACAAATTTAAAAAGTGACTTATCTTTCTTCTCTCCTGTATATAAAGCACTGTTAAAATAGAGATGTGATCCAAATTAGACTCCTTGATTTTCGTACACAAAAGAACCTGACTTATTACACTGCATCACAAATTATATTCTCTAGAATTTGATTTTGCTGTTCTCAAGAACTCAATTTTGTTTTGTGATAATAATGTTGTAAAGGACAGATGGCTTTGAATAAAGAGAATTATTTCATGTCAAACGCCACACTGAATAGTTTAAATTTTCTGATATTTTCAACCAGGTTCTTTTTACTTCCCAGCTACCCAGATTTCTGAACATCCCTTTTACTTTCTTTATATTTATAAATCAAATGAGGATTTCAGTTTAAGCGTCATACACTGTAGTTTTTCTCCTCACTCTATCAGAGGTATTACTTTTATTTATTTTTAGAATGCATAAAAACATTTTGCCAATCTCTTAAAAATCCTTTAAGATGTGGTTAATCTAGGTAAACTGACATTTAATCAATTTCTTTATTTACATTCTGACCTTAACTGTAGTGCTTGGAATCACCTTACAAAGAAAAAACTAGTGAATGTATTTAACTACAAAGCAATGGAGTAAATATAAAGCCTCATCAATGAGATAACAAATTTGTTTATTCAGATAAATAACAAATGAGTCAAGAGATTTCTGCTATTGTGGTACTGAATGAGAACTGAGAAGAGGAATATATGAAATGACTAAAAACGGAAGAAGTCTCCTTAAAGAGGGTTCACATCCTAGCTGATGGAGGATGCAAACATATGTTGTATGTAAAATGACCTAGTATGACTGTACTAGTGTTAAAATCCTAAAATCCTCAGTATCTTTTTTTCCCCTGAGGTTTGTGCTTTTATTTTTGAGGAATTTTCAAAAATAGTGATACCAGAAAAGATTTGTTCTTTCCTAGAGATGAACTTTGCTGTAAAAATTGTGCATGGGAGGCTTAAGTGTCAGAGCTGCTGCTGCATTCCCATATTCCTGTATTTCTTTTCCCTAAGAAGCAGTAGGCCTTTTTTTATTTTTTATTTTTTTTAATTTTTTTTTTTAATCAGCAATTCAAAGTTGAACCAGCTTTTGGTGGAGGCTTCTTTAGCGGGACTAGGATGCTGATATATTCCTAAACAGCTACTAGAAAACGTCTTCCATAACTTCTCTGAGAGCCTTTTTGTGGACACTTTTTTTCCATGAGTCATCACATGGTACTTGAAAATAAAGCCTAAAGTGTGGAATAATTAAAGAATGTAAGACCGTAGTCATACAATGTACTGAAAGATTATTTTTTCTTCTATACTGGGCCATTAATAGATGACCCATACCAGATGCTTTTTTTATAAATATGTTAAAATATATAATAAATTATATCCTTGTTATATCCCTTTTTTTGTCAGTGCCTAGCTCTTAAATGTTTTTCACAAAACTGCCCTTTACTGCTGCTCTGCTAAGCATATATAGGTACCTTCTCCCAGACTGGAGTATTGTGTGGTAAATAGCACCAGAAAGGGTATTCTAATAAACAAATAATTTAAGTGAAAAAATTGCCATGATCGCTAAGGTTTCTGTTGCTCCATGAATTATGAATACACACACAGTAGTGTATAGGGATGTGTATATAATGTCTGTTTATTCTCCAAGATGTCCTGGCTAAAACTCTCTGAATACACTGTCTTTTTCATCTGCTGTGCTGAGTGCCTGCAGGCACATCAATGCTCTGCTGCTTCTGCTGTCACAAGCAGCCACCAGTGACCTGCAGCCCTTGTGCAGTGCTACCAGTCTACAGACACAGCTTCAGTTGGACCATTTCAGGCAGGCACCATTTCAGGCAGACACTGTATGGAGAAGATATTATTTGGCCAGGTACCAAATCATCAGTGAACTTCAGCTCCTAGGGTTCAAGAAGGACTCTTTGGTAAGCCAATGGCTGTAATAAACTTATGGGACATCAGGCATTTGATAACCCTAACTACACTTATTCTTTTACTATTTGGAAAACAAGGTCCATTTGAGATTTATTATGCTTCTCATTATCGAGAAATAGAAATCCTCAGCTGCCTGTGGCATTCTCATAGCTTCAAAATCTACAGATGGTTGATTTTTGAAATGATTTCTGAATAGATTCGTATGCTTCGGGTAACAATGTGGTTTCACTGAAGTTTAAAACCCCCTTTACAGTTCAATGCCAACTAAAATATTCACAGCCTGCCAAGGTTTTCCCTGGTCTGTATGTACTAGATGGATTATTACTCCTAGACCTGTAAAGGCTTTATGTTTAAATATGACTTTTATCAATTTACTGTATAACGTAACGCAGTTATTAGTGATTTTTATTGATCCTGTGGGAAAACAAAATCTCTGAAGTGAGCTCTGTGGACCTTGCTGGACAGTTATCACTGCTCCTCCTCTCGTGGTTGTTCTGTCTAGGGTGAGAGTGCTCTGAATATCTGTTAGATGTTTCCCAGGATGAATCAGTGTGAATTCTACAGCTGAGTTGCATCATTTGTATCACATTACCTGGGAAATTTCAAAGATTTTGGGTAGTCAACCCCTTAGTCTTTTGGGACTGGTGAATTGAAAGACTGTCAAGACCACATATACTGTGTCCTTATGTTGCTTGGCTGCTATAGGGAGTTTACCCTTGGGCCAGTAGGGCATATTTTCCCAGACAACATTCTGTCACTAACAACAAAGCCCATTGTATTCCCATGAGCATTAGCAATAACTGATGATGAAGTTTGACTTTCATCACCTGCGTAGTGAGTGAGCTGGCTCTATTTGTGTTTTGCAGCTTCGTAAATCTGTTTGGGTTGTCCTTGGTCATAAGATAGAGTGTGACGAAAAAAAAATAGGTTTTTTTTGTTTTTGTTTTTTTAATGATCATGTAAATATGGATAATAAAGAAACCTCAGAATGTCCAATCTGTGAAATACCATGCAACCTACAGCAAAGATCTTAAGCGCATAAGCATTTTTCTTGCTGTATGCAATATGCAGACGTGAATAAGATATTATTGTGCATTTCAAGATTGGCAGCTTCTGCTTTCATTGGTCACACCATTCTGTCATTTGCAGGGACTGTTTTCAAGTCTGCTGTGGGCACTTTTTTTATTTTTATGGATTATGATCTACCAGTTGTGATTTTTTAAATGATTTATCACGGTCATTAGATGATTCGGCATTAGATGATTTCTGTTGCTGGTTAGATAAATGAAAATATTCGTCTGATAACCCTTTTCTCATTTCAGGTACAAGAGACAATTGGGGATGTCAATGACGATGTTATTAAGAGTAGGAAACCCTGTGACAAAATACTCTTGAATTTTTGTTGTTGCCTGTCAGCAATTTACAGCTGTCACTGTCAGCTGATGGATATAGTGACTCATTAGTGAAATTGTCTGGAGAAAAAAATTCAGGAATTTTCAACTGTCATCTGAACACAAACTTAAGCTATATATTGCTCCTTTTTATGACATTGGGAAGTCAAATTTTTTAGTGATTATACCATACTTTTCCAGGTTTTGTCTCATGATCTGACTGTTTTAAAAGTTGGAAATTTGAAATGGTGGAATTTCTGAGGCTTTTTTTGAAAATATATATTCTTAAAAAAAAATAAAGTAGCAGTTATTACTTATAGGAAATAACAAGAGTTAGAAAAAAATACACTTCCTTAAGTGCCTCCAAGGGAGATATTTAGTTTCTTGCTTATTTGTCACTTTGAAAACTGTCAGGGTAAAAATTGCATTGATATGTAGATGAAGAGCTTCATTCTAACCCTGCATGAAAGCTTAGGTGGAGGTAAAATGAACATCTTTGCTCCTTAGCTTGGACAATTTGAAACTACTACAGGTCTCATCTTGTTCAGAGAACATGCTTGTTGACTGAACAGCAGAGAACCAAGCTTGTAGTTTTGCATATTGTTGTACAGTTGTATTCAACAAATCTTGTCATTAACAAGAAAAAAAAATATGGCTTGTTCTCTAGGAGAGGAACTAGTTTTTTTAAATGATGTCTGCTTTCTCTGAACACAATGAATATAGCTCCATCTTCAAAAATGGTTTGATGTGTTTGAGAGGATCATATAACTGTCTTTACCTTTTATACATTTTTTTTATACTGAGTATGAAAGTTTGCTTGTGAATTAAGTAGACATGGATTAGTAAGGACCATTTATGATTTTGGTCCCTTTTCAAGAACTTAAAAAGTCCCTGGGAATACAAACACCATGACAGATTGCCTGAAAGTTTGCAGTAAACACTGGTTTGAAAAGCTTGTAACAACCTCCATCTGTTCACTGCACACTTGAAAAGGTTTACAGAGCTTATGCAGTAGTACAAAGATTCCTGTGAGGGCAGGTCTTTTCTTGGGAGGATTTTTTAATTTCACTGGTGCTGTTTAGGGACATGAAACTTCCTAAATACTTATTAGAAGATTTTTTGTTTTGTTTGTTTTTTTTTTTTTCAGTGAAGACAGTCATTCAAGTGGTTTTCATTCCAGCATACTTTTTTTATACTGTTACGCATTGTAACTTGTTTCTTCTCAAAAGTTCTGCGACAGGTAAATGAGGAATCCTCAAGCATTAAGTGCATCAGCTTTTTGAACTAGTTTTTGACAGAAGTAATTCTCATAAGGCTGTTAATACACAGCCCTGTGATGCTGATTCTCATGATGCTGTGAATATAGGTATACCAGCCTTCAGTCTCAGTGCTCCGTACAGAGGAGTGCTTGCAAATTTAACTTCTGTGAGCATCAGGACCTTATGTACTAAATTGAAATGATAGTCAACACAAATAAAAAGGTTTTTCAAACAATTGACTGGGATCTACTTTATATTTAACGAGAATTTCTACTGATCTGATTAGTTATTGTTAACCTGGATGATGTCTGCCTTGTACAATTTCCCTCCTCTTGTGTTTAGTAGTAAGTTCTTAGAGGGACTGACCTTACAAAACTTGACTTATGACTCATCTATTTCCCTTACTGGATAAACAACAAAAAATGAGAATGATGTCATGGTTCTTTGTAATGTTGCTTTCTGTCATAACTAATTTTGCAAAGTTTTCTGTGGAATATATTCAGACATATATTCACATAAATTAAACTACTTAGGAATAATTTTAAATCAATTACAATTCTTTGTACAACTAAGGAAATGTTATAGAGGTTAGAAATTACCTCTGCATTAGCATTACAGTTTCCTATTTTGTCACATTAAAGCATGCAGATGGCATATGTTGTAACAACACAATCGGTAGCTTTCTTCTATTTGGCTTTTCTGATAGCCAAAAGACGTTCTATTTGACATCAAGAAAAAAATTTCCTTTTTTCTATTACCCTTCACTTGCTGCCCTGCAATAAAAATGCCTAGCTTTCAGTAGAGAGAAACTTCAATTGCTGCTAAAATGCAACAGGCTATTCAGTTTACAAATGATAAACAGTGGACCATGTAAACAGCAGTTTGATTTTAGTGTGACAATAACTATATTCTATCATTTCACAGAAGGGAAAACCCTACAAAAAAAAATTTATAAAATTTACATGAGGAAATTTCTCATTCTTCTTCACAGTACAAGTACCCACCTAAAAGCTGAGGGGTTTGTATGTAGGGGGATTATGAGATTAGGCACAGACAGAATTGAGCGCTGAATGGACTTGTTGACTTCATCATGTGTTACAGGATATATCCATCATCCTCTGATGATTAAGCCCCTGCCATGAGTTTTAGGGCCTGCCTGACTCAAAAAATATGAATCCTGGAACTGCTCTCAACTGTACTACTAAGAAGATGTTGGTCAGCTGCAGGTACAGGTTCTAACTTATCTATTCAGTTACTTAACGGCTTCTGCTATCCTTTTAGGCATCTAGATATAGATTTAAATGTGAAAAAATCATGGTGGGCTTTCTGTGTAGTACTTGGAGACAAGTAGTTCAAATGAACCACTCTGAGGAGGGATCTTAGCTGACTGATTCAGAATGAGATGGATTTTCTTTGTTACCAAATGAGGTATCTGTTGATTCACTGTCTTTAGAAAGAGCTGCAGTCACCAGGTTGGATTTAGCTTTATAATGAATCTTACCTGAAGTTACTCAGATTGGATAGATGGTTGCAGTAATGTGTACTATAGAAAAAGTATTGTCATTTCTGGAAAATTAATTTGTAAATTTTTAGTTACTCAGCAGTTAAATATATGGAAACACCTGCTTTAGCATTTCTTTACATATCATGGCCAGTCTTCACAAACGAAGATTTGGGAAAGGTCTTTACCCACATTTGTTACAAGCACACTGGTGATACAGGGCTTTGCATATGCGGGTAAGGCCTTCGAGCCTGCGCAATGGATTTTTTAGGTGAGACACAGTGTGCGCTGAACTGAACCCACCCTTTAATCCTGAGGTTCATCTGCCGGGGCCGAGCAAGCTTGGACGGTGGCAGCGAGGTCCTCAGGATGTAGGTTTGTTTAGAGTGACCTCTTAGATGTATGGCCTCACAGGGCTGACGAGCTCCATCTGCCCGGGTTTAGAGTTGTCCTTCTCTTCTGTGTGTTCTGGGGCTCCCCTCTCAACTCCCACGATGGCACTGTCTGCACAGGCGAAGGTCCCATTCTCTCACTCCTTTCCGCACCCGGGGCCGGGCACTGGGGCTGGGCAGGCTGACGGGTCCAGGCCCCAGCGCCCGGGGCCGGCCGGGCCCGTGCCGCCATGACGCACCTCTTTACATATATCATTACTACATTTTAATGAAGACTGGATTGAATAATGTTTTTCTGATATAGGTGTTAAGGATTAATTTTAAGAATTAGTCTATCTCATGTAGTTCCCACTGTCACATTTTAAAAATACAGTTTTTCAGAGGGGAAATCCTGCTTGTCCAATAAGGCAATAGGTAGCTGCTTCTTGTAGAATTGGTTACAATAGCACTTAAGAAGTGTATAATTCCAGCAAAAGCAGAAGATCTACTGCTTCAAAATATTTTGCTCACCTCACCACATCTTGTCTTTGAGCCTTAATCTGCATTTAAGTGATTCTTCCTTAAGCTTATCCAAACATCTCTGTAAAGCATCTTTGTGGCAGCTGTTTGACAGCAAGGGGAAAGATTTCCTTTCCTGTAGAGTGAATAGTTTGGTGCTGTCTCAGAAATTTAGACCAAAGTTTCATTCTGAATGGTAACAATAAAATTACCATCTCCTGGTTTTAGAGTTTTAAAATTAGGAAAGATGAAAAGAAATTGTTGTAACAAGACATTTCTTTGGGATGGCTTTTGCAAACATCTTCCACAAATGAGACAGACACAACTAATTCTACATTTTTGTATCCAAAAGAATTAGCTGATTTTTTTAAATTGCTACTTCGTCTTATGAGTCAAGCTTCTATTGGCATTAATGTAGGCTACTGCTGAAACAACCATAACTCAGTGTTTTCGTCATGACTACTTGAGTCCCTCAGAGGTATTTGAATTTATTATTTATTATATAAAACTCCTGAAGTTCTAACTGTGTTATTTTTACTCCTTATAGGCTTCTGAGATAACGCGAAAACCTGTGGAGTTGGGAGCTTCGGTTGATTTCTTTAACCTTTGGCAGGTAAAGTATCATAGACACAGACAGAGGGTCCATGTGTGGTCTCCAGATAGAAACCAGGCTTGTTCCATTTCTGTTTATCTCTTTCTTAACATTGCCTGAAGTAGCTGTAAAACAAAATATGGGTGACACTGGAATTTAGTAGGTTGATAGACTTAGATGTATTAAATGAAGCTTAAGTCTTCACTCTGTGGGCACTGAGGAATTAATAGGATTGAAAATATGGCATTGAAAAAATGGCATAAGTACATAAACTTCAGAAGCAGGGAAGAAATGTGGAAATGTATTGTTTTGTTAAAATAGTTAGGTGTATAATGTGAACACTATTCTTTAACAACTTTTCTTAGAAGTATTTGCTCTTTATTTGTGATCTCATAATTCCCTTTCAAAAACAAAAATACTTGTAACATGCATGTTAAGAAATGTCTGAAATCATTAAGAATACGTAGAGGAAACACTTGTTAAAATCAACTCATAATATTTTAGAGATCCTTAGGTGTTAAAAAATATGAAGTTAGGATCCATACATGTACAGAAACTATACCACAAATGCAGAATGGGAAACATTAGTCTCTTGCTACAGTCCACATCTTTACAGATGATCCATAACCTTTAACAGCAGCACACGATGTAAGACGAATATTTGTCAATGAGAATGAAAGATTGCAGAAGTCAATGAAGTATTTTAGCTCAGTTTTGATTTTTTTTTTTCTCCATTAGTGAGGGAGGAAAAACTATTCCAGACAAGCAGTTCTTGAAAGATATTTGATGTTGCTGCAACATCAGCCAGACACACTAATGTAATGCTCTGTAACAACTCAAGCCTTATTTTCCTACAGATGATTGTCTAGAATGGTTTATTTAAACTAGAAACCTGAAGAGACTTCTGGCTCCATAGACATTATTGGCATCTTTGTGCCCTACATGCACCACATAGCCAGAGATTGCTAAGAGATTATTAAGCTCCTAATTCATCCCCTGGTGTAGAGTGATTAATTTGTCTTCTAAAATGTGTTAACCCAGAATCCTAAAGTATATTTTCACCTGTTTATGTATTCCTAGTGGCCACATGTGTTGAATTCTTGCTCTGTATAAAATTAAGTTCCTCTGACTGCATTGTTTTGAGTGACTAAAACTACTTTTATCTCTTTTTTTCACCCAGCATTACATGTGTGTGTCCTAATTTATGTCCATCCTCCTGATAAAATAAAAAAAAATAAAAAAAGGAAAACAAAACAAAGCTGTTGGTGTCTTCTTGAGTGAAAAAGTAATTTTTTAATTTTTTTTCCCTAGATTAAGACTGTTGCAAGCAACCTGCTTTGATTGGAAATATAAAGTTGCTCAATAAAAATACAAAATATGGGACCCCGGCTAATCCATATTTACATTACAAGTGTATTCTACCTCCCATATTTTATAGATATTCAGTATTTTGCCAACAGTGTAATGGATCCGTATTTTCTACTACAGAACAGAAGGCATTTTATTTTTTATTACCAGAGACGCAGAGATGCTTATTTTGGACCTGACTTTTTTTTTTTTTTTTTTTTTTTTTTTTAATTCTTTAAGCTCCATCCCCTCAAATCACTTAAACCTTTACCCAAGAGATTCTTTTCTGGTAAATAAAACTGCAGTTTCCTTTTTTTTTTTTTTTTTTTTTTTTTTTAATTGTATAGATATTTTTATTCTATTTAAAATCCCAGTAAGAATTGACTCAGTCAAATAAATACATCTGCATTTCCCTTATATTAACTTGGTCCAAAAAAATGATTGAAGTGTTCCATTACTACACAATTACTTCTTAAGCTACTTGAGTTAAACATATATTTTTTTTCCCCAGTAGATTTTTATTGTTTTTAACTTCTGAACTGGTGAAGATGAAGAAAAAATAAATAGTATGGTGTAAAATTTAAATGACTCAGACTCAGAAATCTGTTCTCAAGAGCAGTTGACCAAACCCAGTAATTACTTATATCATGTATGTCTTTAAAAGAAATCAGAAGGAGACCCCCCATAAGACTTCCAGCTAATTACTGTTATAGAAATCCAGACAGTTCCCATAAATCTGAATGTCATAACATTGCAATAGAGGTAGCAGACATGACTTTGAAATCTATTTCTTTACTGGTACAGCTAGGAGAGAATTTCCAAATAGGCAGTAATGCTTCCTACCACATTAGCGTCACTGTGAAAAATAAAACTGATCATGATCTAACACGACCATGTCACTCAGAAAAGAAAGTGAACAGCTGTTGTGTTCAGTGAGTTTATTACAAAAGTATTCTTTATTTTCCCATGAGATTGACAGGGAAAATATAGTAGGTGAAACAAATGACATGTTTGATCTTAGGCTTAACCTTATATACCACTGAAAATCCTAGAAGAGAGAAAGAAGTATCTTGTTATAAGCAGAAGCCACTTAAGCAGCAGCAGTATGCTCACTGTTCAGTTGATATCAGAGCTTTTTAACCAAAAAGATTGCAGCTTCCAAGTCCTTGCGGTACATTCAGGCTTCCAATTCTCTCAGGTGTGTTTAATTCTTGCTCAAGGACTGTATGCCCAAACCTTTATTTTTAGTATAACTCATGTAATTGTAACCTCCCAGTCTCTCCTAGCCCATGCAAACTGCTTAATAACTTGCAGTCTTGAGCAATAGGTCTATGAAGAATAATTTGAGTTTTTTCCCATTAATGATAAGAAAGAATTGTAGACCTTTTGACATTCAAGTAGCTATACCACTTCAACTCCAATCTCTCTAGCCTGCTACAGAAGGACGATTGGAATGGTAATGTGATTTTTTTGCACGATTCCAATTTGATGAGCTTTCATTATCTGATCTTCGTAAGAGTAATGAAAGTATTGTACAGTTTATCATAGCATAAGGTGTATTTATCATGGTATATACACTACACACAGGTGTTGTATAGCTACCCTAAAAGTCCAAATTTACCCAGCCATTTGGGGTGTGATTTGCAAAGCAATATGAAGATTGTTATGAGATTTCAGAGAGCACATGGTTCTGCCCATATATTTAATGTTGGAATAAGGAGGTCCAGACTTCTTTGGACTATTTGAAAATGCAGAGTTAACAAGGATATTCCTACTGTTGCCAGTATCAATATCTGGGTCTTTGAGGTAGCGTTAATATGTGGGTTTATTTAAAATATAATTAGCTATGGTGTATGCAGTGAAGATGTCTAAATACTGTTATACACAATATTGACTGTACTGTGGTTTTTTATAATAAGACTAAACCCAAAAGATAATGTACAATTTTCATGTTAATTTTTAATTTTCAATACTATTTATATTCAAATAAGACGGAACAAGAACAGGAGAAGACCGAAAGAAAACAAATAAATTGGAAAACTCTTGTGGAGACTAACATTCATGTTAATCCTGACTCAAAGACTGGTATACCACTTTTGAACAGCAATTCTGGTAGATTCACCTTTTTTTCTGATCTTTATAAACAGCATATTTGGTATTCAAATCTCACTTTGGATCTTAGGCAAAACTTCTTAGAAGAGAAAGGCTTCAATGTGTCAGCTGAAACAAGGGCATGAGTAACCAAATCACTCTGTAATAAAATTTGCCTCATTGCTTTTAAGAACTAGCAGATGGTTTCAACTTTATCTCCCATTGGAGACAAGCTGATTGAATTCAGTTTTTGCTTAATGGCTACTATTTGTGGAAATGAAGATAAAGGAACTAAGCTAAAGATTGGTTGTTCCTGTACAGCCAAGTAACAGAAAGGGTTCTGCTTGTGTGACCAAAAGTCTTATTTGCAAAAGCTGCTTTTTTCATATATTTGATGACTGGTAGTGACACCTTCTCACAATGTGCAAGTAAGAGAGTAGAGTGGTTTCCTGTCTCACTCTTTACAGTCAGATTCAGCTATAGATAGATAGATGATAAAAAGAAAATATTTAACAACAGATTCACCAAGCCCTCTTGATCCCTAGCTCTAACACAGGCATTTAAGAGGCTGCTAAAATAAATTATTCAAACAGAAATTAGACTCTGACACAATCGTATGGATATGAACCTTACTTCAGAAACAGAATTTCCTGTGGCTAAAGTGTGCATCAGGGTTGTCTAAACTGTCTGTGTACCAATAGGAAAACACACGGAAACTACCCAGTGTGGACTGCACTCTCTTACTTGAGATACAGAGAGACAAGGTTTGAAAACTTTGAAAATAATGGAGTATTTGTGCTGGGAAACAGTTGTTACAGGTTTCTTCTCTTCTCTCTGTGGTCAACAGCCTATTCACAGCATACAGACACAATTGTTGAACCTATGTATAGCCTCATCAAGTAGAAGATTTTTGTTTGAGGCTAAGTCAAGACCCTTTTGTGGTTCAAAAGTGCAGAATCATCACTAAAACCATTTTGCTGGGAGATTGCAGCTTGCTTGGAAAGCAGCAGTCCTACTTCTGCCCTGCTCAACCAGCATGGTGGCTGGGATTTGTGGGTTCTCTCTGACTGCTGGACAGCCCTCCCAGGTCATGATCCTGGAATTAGTCCTGAACCCTGTTTTTATGAGAATTTTACAACTTTTGATTTTTGTTTTGAATTAGAATGAAATGTCAGAGTGTCTGAGTGTAACCGGATTCTGGCACAGGCCTGGGGAGAACAATGAAAGTTTGTGGGGACCTCAGCTCTTCTTGCAGACGGTATTCCCATCAACGTCACAATAAGAAAGTATCTCCAGGAAGATTCTAGACTTTATTCTGGGACTTGCCCACAACATATTTCTCCTAGTACAGCAGAGGCAAGGCACAAGGTCACAACAGCATTATAATTCAGGTATAACAGCAGATAATTGACACACAGAGAAACATTTTCATTTGTACCACTGATCACGTGGGAGCACACAGGCAGTATGTTGGTAGAAAGGACAAAGAGAGAGAAGACTGTTTTAATTACTTAATTTTATAAATGTGTATGTATGTGCTCCCACGCATAAAAGCAATTAGCTCTCCTAAGTAAACCCAATTCAGATAGACAACAGCATGGCCAAACAAAATAAGAGCATATTTTTAATTTTTATTTGTATAGTTCTTTCACTGTGTGAAGTACTGCGTGGCACACCTTTCATTTGAATACTTTCAAGACCTGCAGAAAATCTGGGTGATGGAAATGCCTAAAATGGATAGAATTAAGAGTATGAACCACACATAAACACTGGCAAGGTGAAACAGCTTTGTCAGAGGTCTGAGCTTGATCCAAACATTTTGTAATTTAGATCAGATGTCCACAGAAGAGCACAGACTGGACCACTGGAGGTTCTAGTTGCCCAAGACACACACTATACATACATGGTGAAGGCTACGTATCTAAAGGAAGAAAGAATAACAGCTGTCTGCATTCAAGTAGGCTTGTAGTGTATGCATAGTATATCTGTGGTTACGTCTGTAACCTGTGTCTACTTATTTTGCTGAAATTTTGTCTCTGAGTGTCTGTTTCAGCCAGAAGTTGGGGTCATTCAGTGTGTGTCTGTGTACACAAGTGTTAGCTCTGCCCTTGCTTCCAGGAAAAGAGAATATTATTCAGGCTATGAGATTGTGCTCTCACAGCTGTAAGACTGATGGGCTGGAGCTGGGTCCCATATCTTCAGTCTCCAGGAGCACAGTCCAGAGAAATGTGCACCTCTTCTGTACATTTGGTATTCTTAACGAGGAAGTCTCTTTGTAGTCAATAAAATTGTTGTGTCCTTTGTAAGAAAAAGTGGTGTTACTTTTTCTCTTAAATTGCTAGTGCCCTAGCACCCCATTATGAAAATGAGTTCTTACAAGTATACATGCATGAATAGGCAAATAGAAACTATGTAGGAAGAAGTCAGGAATATGCAAAAATAGCATATTCTCAGGAGAACTCTTTTGAAATATGTTGGTGGTTTTGTTGTTTTATTTTTTTACAGAAAGGGAATTGTCACTTGGGTGGTTATTTAATCCTTTGCCCTCAAGTAGAAGTGAATATGAGACACACCATCCAGAATGCCTTCAGGTGCTTTCAAAGCTTTGTCGTTCTTCAAAGGGGTAAAAAAGGGGGAGGGACAGAGTGAGACACAAAGCCGGTCAGAGGTGGAATAATGAAGGAAGAAATGTTTGAAAAACGTGTTATAAAATGTTCACAAGCTGCAAAGAGTTTGAACAACCACAAAACCAATCCAAGAAAAGGCATCTAATCCTCTTTATCTTTTGCTTCATCAGGGGAAAATGCTGGACAAGAGCAAATGTTTTCTGTGTAGTTGAATGTGGTAAGCAGTTCAGTTAAAGATATGCTCCAGGCTACGTGCTGAATGGTGACCCACTGAAATTATTTAGACTAAAAACCATGGCAAGAATTTCACTCTTTGTCTGTCTGGGAAAGCAGCTTTATCACATACATGATCTAAAATATGCTGAAGTATTTATTTTTGTACATGGTCTTGGTTTTTTTTCAAGATTTATACTTTTCCCTAGCACATGTTACTTTTGGGAATGTGAATCAGTGTTTACACTCTTGAAGGAAATATCCTTATTCTTACCTGTTTGTATTTCTCCTTTGAAGAAATTATGTGACAAAATCATTCGCATTATGTTTTTGTAATGTTGGCAGATATGGTTGTAACTTTTAACTACTTTGACACTAGGCTAATGAATCTGAGTAGATGTTCAGAATAGTGATACATATTGTATCAATATAGATCGTGCAGTGCTGCTTCTGTTAAGGAGGAAGGAGTTTACAGTTTTGTGTTGCTATCCTTTAAAGATGCTGTAGGGTTTCTAACACACACAACAGGATTGTTTCCATGTGTACTGAAGATTTAATGTTAAAAAATTTGAGCATGCCTTAAAAGCACAATACCTCACTGGATAAGGATGCAAAAGCAGAGGCAGCTCAGCAGCCACCAGCAAAAGCCTGTGACTGGCAATGACTGGGCAAGTCTGACCAGCTCAGAAGAAGATTGGGAAACAGAAGATGGTGGATGACTAGAAAATTTATGCATGTTATGTATTTTTTTCAGCACTAATTTAGTAATTTTGTAATTTAGTAATGTTTTCCTCCCTTTGGGAGGAAAAACATAGAAGGCATTACAAAGATGTCTATAAGCAGTTCTGTTTCTCTCAAGCCAATAAACACAAAACTTACACATGTTAGGCATTATGCTTGATTGCCTAGAACGCAAGGCCACAGTGGAATTTCACGATAAGGATTTAACCTATAAAAATCAATAGGAATATAGTAGTTAACTGTAGAAATTCAAAATTGTTTAGACTTCAATAGTGAATTGTCTCTTCTGTATGCATTCTTAAGAGGTCTGTAGCACCCTATAGCAAGCATGACATTTTCATTAAATTGAACAACTCCAAAATTTGTTAGAAATGGTGTAGTTTATATTTTTTTCCTGAAGAACTTCATATATGGAAATAGTGAGTTACTATGGCAAGCTGCTACACTGCTCTTGATCTCAGATCTTGAATAGCCATTCAGAATAGTGTTGTTTGCAGAAATAGAGAATGCTTAATGCCCCTTGAGAAAAGGACCTTGTCTTAAGAAAGCAGGGAGGTCATCACCTAAATTGGAGTGGACTATGATGAACATAGCATGGGATGGAGGAAGGATGTTGGGACCATTGTATACTCTAGTGAGACAAATATCAATGAAATAGGGAGTTAATCTAGCATTTTTAGGTGGGGGAACTTGAGCAGAAAGTACACTGAAATAGGTAACTCAGAAGGAGAAAGATCAAATGCAGTCAGAATCTTAAATCACAAATGGCTCTGATAAACTGAAAGATGATTATTTTAGGAATGAGGACAAAGTGGCTATAGGGTATATCTGCAAATTTTAGTTTGGATTGGATTAGTCTGCTTCTGAAGTGGATTTCCCAGTCATTCCCACAATCTGTGCTGTATTTCACATGTTAAAAAAGGTTCTGTATGACTATTTTCTGTATGAAATTAAATCAAAAGATAGTCTCTAGGATCTCTCCTTAATGTACTCCAAATGTGAGTAGTTGTCAGTTAACAGGTCCAGAGCAGAGCTTGGAATAAAGGCCCCCAAAACATACAAAATGTGACCGATTCTCAGAACTAATATTTTGCTCTACAGCT
The DNA here is from genome assembly GCF_003945595.2 of Pipra filicauda. Lineage (NCBI taxonomy): Eukaryota > Metazoa > Chordata > Aves > Passeriformes > Pipridae > Pipra > Pipra filicauda. The sequence continues at coordinate 1,759,255 of NW_024103718.1, forward strand.
CAGTTGATACTGTGATGCTCTTGTTAACAAAGATGTAGCCCAAGAGTAGTTAAAAGCGAGAAAAAAGAACTGTAGAGCTCCTTCTACTTGCTAAAGAAAGTATTTTATGCTAGAAGGATACATTTTGCAAACTGAAGTTCCTCAATAGGAAGGAGAAAGGAACCTATGGAAAAGTGTTTGTTAAGTACTAAAGAAAAATATATAGATCTGCTTGCATGAAGAAATTCTCACAAGTCTGTGCTGCTGTATATAGCTTTGGCACACACTTTACTATTGTAATGTAAAAATAATGGGTGAAACCAATTTACAATTTTCAGAATCTCATTTGATAATCAGTAGCCTTGCAGACTACAATTTAGCATTGTGATTTTGCATGTACTTTTCCTCCATCCAGAATGACTTGTTTACTAAAGTCTGTAAAAGGATTCTATTGCAACATTTCTTTTGATAAATCTGTGTTTTGAAAGGTGTGAGTGTTAACATAGGTTAATCTAGCAATCTTTTACTGTGAAAATGTATTCCACAGGGCATTGAAGTGTCGTAGTAGAAAGCTATCTGATAAAATAAGCAATCAAATTGGAATTCAGGCTTAAACTACTTTTTCAATAAATAAGTTATCCTAAGGGTCATGTTTGAACCAGCTGCTATTATTTGTTATGTGTAGAAGTCATTTCCTTATTATTGAAAGTCTAAATTTATTTAAGCTACAGTTGGGTGTAGAATTTCTTGGTACAGTTACAGGTACCATTAAAAAAAAAGATTCATTGTTATTACTTGAATTTTAAAATTTGGTTCTTCATAGACAGCAAGTAAAAGAGAATATTGCATTTCATTCCATTTTGAATAATATTGAATGTCTTAGCTCTGTGTAGCTCTGCTTAAAAATGAAATTAAAATAGTTTATTTTATAGTCTAATCCTGTCCTAGACATTCATTTTAATTTTAAACAAAGGTTTGAAATATCTCTTTTTGATAATTAAAGCATTGCCTTTCGCATAGCTGAATGCTACTATTCTGCATTTCTTTATTATTTCACTTGAAAAACTTCCATCTAAGCAGATACAGATACAGCTATAGCATAGACACAACTGCCTGAGATAGGAAATGCCCACTGATGATGTAACAGTAAAAAGCTTCTGTGATAGCATTCTTCCTGTACATTGTATCACGGAAGTCTGTTCATTGTATGAGGTTCAAAGCTTTATCCTCTTTGAGGATAAACAGGGGAGAAGCAAAGGAAAAGAAAACTTGAATTAAGACTGCAGTGAAATAGTGCTAACTTCCCTCCTGGGCTGTTTTGAGAGATATTTTTCTATATGAAAGTACATGCATGTACATTTCATGCGTTTGGTATGGGAATGTGTACAGTAAGAGGAAATATCTGTAATTCTAGTGTGGTCTATATCTTTAACTGCATATACATTTTTTAAAAAAGATCTGAAAGTATCACCTTAACCTTTTGCCTGTACATGTCCTAAATTTAAAGCTTGTGTGCCCACAATCTGATGAAAAATTTTATCTGCATGATACTCGAAAGAATTAGAAGCAGAGACATCAGAGAAAAGAACATGGGAAACAGGAGTGAATAGGTTAGACTGTTCCCTCATATACTCTTGGAATTTCACCTTTACAGGGGAGATGCAAAAAAAAAAAGTACATTTTCCATAATTAGCAACCTTCTTCTGTCATATGTTGCCTAAAACATGCCTTCATATGGAGTTTATGGCTTCTTTTACTGTAGATTCCTCATATCTGGCATCTTACAGAAGAAAGAATGGCTAAAATGTAGCTAAAGAAAACAAAGTGAGAGATTATTTACTTTTAAACTAGTGGCTAAATAATAAAGATGCTAGAAACAAATAAGGTCTTATAAGCTTTACTATGTTTCACTTACTGTTCTTTTTGTGTAATATTTGGTTCATAGTTTGCCAGATTGTCCAGTGCCAGATGTTCCAGAAAAAAGTGTAAGAAAAGAAGAAGTGGAGTACCATTAAATATGACTGCAGAGGGAGTTTCTTATTTTCCAGGCATCTAGTTAGTTACTGTTTTACTGTGAAAGCATGAAGATTTGGGACCCCTATAGATTTTAATTTTTTTTTTAATATACAGATAAATTTAAAAAACTGGGAATTGAAACACTGGATTCCAGTTTTATTCTGGAGGATAAATTTATGTTGCCATTTAAAACGCATTCATGAAAAATTACAGCAAACCGGTAGTTATGCTGTGTGCATTTGCTCTCATTAGCTGGGGAGAGGAACAGAGCTTTTAAAAAATTACATTGTATGAGATTCTAAGAAATGTCTTTCTGTGAAATGGGAAAGATGAGATGTATATGGTAGTCCACAGACAGGAAAATAATTTTATAAGAAGATTCTACTCTATTACAGGCAAAACATGGAGACACTAATAAGGCTTGCATTGGTGTGACAGTTTTTTTTCATTGGTTTGCTATTTTCCAGTCAGTAATATTTCAGGGAAGTGTAAAGAAACATTGTTTTACACAGCACAGTGTTTACAAATTGTTTTCAGAATCATTTACATTTCTTGTTAGAGTTAATGTTTGCTATTTAACTCAGATCTACGAATCATCAGCTTAGGGTTACTTCTTTCCTGGAGTCTGTCCTCCGTTGCATCTTTTCTTTCTACTCTGAATCTCTTTCTGTGTACCATTCAACACCATTTTCAAAAGTAGAACGCAACTACTAAACTGTTAAAATACAGAATATAGTGTAGAATGGCTCTGGTATGAAATCAAAGCCTATAAATTCAGTAGACAAGACAAGGTTTTTTTCTTTTTTTTTTTTTTAATCCTTTGGTACGATGCTGACAGTTTTCATCTTTACCCAGATACTGAAATTTCCATTCCTGGTAAGCTTTCTAGTTTCAGAACTTATTCTCCAACTAATAAAATAGTCAATAAATAATGTGTGTAATATGTTACTTGTATTTATATCACCTACTAACCCTTTGACCCTCACCTGCCCTGTTGTACATGGGGCTTTTATCCTGCAAACACTGAAAACTGGATTAATTTCAAATACAGGATTAATGCCATTGAAGGATAATTTTGCATATTCCTTATGAATTGCAATATCAAAGGCCTAAATCCTTTACTGACTAATCTTGTGATTCAGTTCATAAGATGTTACAATCTCACATGAAGGTCCATTGATTTGTTGCTAGAGAGTGATGATCCATTGGTGCTGGTGAATATGATGAGGGAAGAGCTACCCAGCCATTTTCATGCAGAAAATTTGGATGTTTTAACTGACTAAAGTTTATCTCTGTGTGCAACTTTTCATCAGTAAATAAGGGTCAGCCATCTGGCAGTTATAAATTTGGCTGGAATGGATTCCATCTGCTAAAATATGATGTAAAAATATTCTGCTCTTCCATGGCACTGGAAAGATATGACATCTGGGATTAGACAAAATAAAGAAGCTTGAAATTGGAAGGCACTGACAAAATGATTTGCTTTCTGAGGAATTGGAAAGGTGCCGTTGAAGAGTGGGATTAACAACAGGCCTGTAAATAGGGTTTATTTGTTCGCAGATAAGTTTTTCTAGAAGTTAATGTTAACTCAGAAGTTAAAACACTGAGTTCACTATCCCTATTCAAGCTCACTCCATCATCGACTGAAATTATTAACTAGATTCAAGAGAATCACCTATCCGAGTACATAAAGATGTAGGTTTCTCATGTGGACATGGAATTCTGCGCTCCCTGGCATCCAGCTGTCTACAGCTGTGCAGCTTGTGGTTTATCAGAAGAGCTGAAAAAATAGAAAAGACTTTGCACTGCTTTATTTACAAGCTGAAGCGTAGCTTCTATTTTCATGCATCATTGTAAATATATCACAATAGAGCTTCTGGGGATCTTAATTTTCAAGGCACTGAATTTGCCTGAAGAATGAATAGGTATGCTCTAGAGCTGACGATAAAACTGTTCTTTGCCTTTTCGGTATACTGAGACATGGCATTTTATTATCAAAATCTAGGATCTTCTACATAGATAAGGTCTGTTCATATTGGCTAATTTGTTTTTTTGGTCTTTGACTGGCTGATGCTGTCAAAAAATAGTAAAGACATAACTCATCTATGACTATCAATTCCCCAACAGCAAGATAAACTATTATTCTATTTAGTGTTTTAGTATATTTTTCCTTTGTATTGTGCCAGTTTTGAAAAGTGAAAGTTTTACATGCATTCAGGTGACAGAGCAAATCTAAGGGATTTGGAGAAAAACTGCAGGTCTTCTGTGTGGGAGCAGTTTCTCCAGGGAGCCCACATCCTTGTAGATGTTGTTTTAAAAATACACCTTTCAGTTTTATTTGAGGGCTTCTTTTAAAATTTAGAAAACATTTGTAAGGAGTGACATATGGAAAACTCCAATCTTGATTTTTTTTCCCCTGGAGCAAAGCAAGCTGCTTTCTAATTTATCATGTCCCAGAGAGGAAAGATGTGAAAATAAGGTTCTGTGTTTGACCCTATCCTGAAGACTGGAATTGTAATGCATCCTACAGAATTATTAATCGGAAACCATGTTAATGTGATGTTCTTTCTGTAAGCCTAAGCAGTGGTATGCCGTCATATATTCCTCAAAGGCTGTTGTAATGTGAACCTGTGGGCATTTACTTTTAGAGTACTATGTACAAGTTAATTTTTAAAAAATCAATCCTCAGTAATTGGTTTAATAGTTAATAATAACTGACTACTATGGTGCAGTAGGGAAACTATTACATCTATTGGAATGTCTGTAAGTGTGAAAATTGTTCTTTTGTGACCAGAGCCAAGAGAAAGATTTTAACAACTTTTTTTGCTTTCCTTTAGCAGAAGGCAATTAAGCAAGAAGTTTGTGGAGGTTGGAATTTTTTATTAGACACACCCTCTTCACTCTTTTTTTTTGTTGTTGTAGGCAGTGATACAGTTGCTTTGTGTGTAGTCAAATCTCACATAAATGCATTAATCACTGTTCAGCAAGAAATGCTGAGCTTAAGAAACACTGGGAAATAATGTAGGATTCAAGTAAATACAGAGATTTTGACTAGTCCACTTTTGTGCCTGTAATGATATAGTAAAAAATCTGCATAATTTTAGAATAATCAAATGCAAACAGAATAAGTAGAATTTTAAGACTGTGTTTCTGAGAAAGGGATTTAGCTTAAATTTTCTTACATTTCAATAAGGAGTACATGAGCTTAAATTAGGCAATTGCTTACTTGTTTTGCTGACTCAGGGCCTCAGTAAAAATACTACTGTGCAAAGTTTTGAAAAACACTTTTTAAAGGGATGTAGCTTTTTTTTCACAGATTTTGTCCTTTTGAGTTTAAATGCCACAAATTTTCACTGATGACAAAGAGAATCTTACTTCCCTCCAGCACTTAAAATTTTATATGCATTTATCTAAATACCATGCTTGATTTCTTCTTCTGATTTATGGGTGACTTCTCTTACTATTCCCGAGGCTTCCTTTCAATTTATAACTCCTTAGTGTTGAAATCGTGACATGTAAAAATCAATATCAACTTATATTTAAGCACTTGTAAAATACTGATTCCTTGGCTAAATCCCCAAATTACTTGTACCCCCACAAAAGTACATTTATTTGAATAGAAGTAGACTCATAAAAAAAAGAAGATAGAAAATTTTAAAAGTTTGATTACTGTTAGAACAAAAGTCATATAATACTCTTTTCTCTTATTTTGCTTTAAAGAAAATGCTAAGCATGTGTTTCAACAACTACTGAATTGGATTGAATATACTTAGTTGTATAGAATCTTCATCTAATTTGTGATCTGAAAAAAAAAATATGGTTAATACAGAAGACACCAACACTCTAGTGCAAGATGCTGATGTTCAGAAAGTAATGTTCATTTCAGAATTTAACAGCAAGGCATATTATAACCCATTTGTTTCCCTCACTTATTTTTTATCTTCTTTGCTCTAACATTTCAGTTTGTGGGGTATAATCTGATATAAATATATGACTACATAGATGTAAAGGCATTACTAGATCTAGACCTAGTAAATTGAAAACAAAACTAGCACCTCCACTCTCTTCACAACTATTGCTTTATTTCAAATAGCTGCAATATTAGTAGAATAAAAAACACATCAAATATTACTTCATCCTTGCCTGTCAGCAACTTAACTTCAATTTTTTTTTTGTATTAGTAGATTGCCTTTACAGAGAGCTTTCATGTTTGTTGTCTCCACTTGCTGAAGTAGCTGAATGTGGTCCAAATGGAAAAATAAATCACAGAAAAAGCTTATTAGGAAATGTTTATATTGTTGAATTAGAAAGCAGTAGGCAGCATTTGTTAGGCCAGATAAACTCTATATTGCTGTCTTTTGGGGAAACTAAAACCTGAATAAAATCTTTACCTTGGACACTCAAGTTTTTCTCCAAAGGTTAAGCTGATGTAGCAGTTACTTCTTTAATTATTTATGGATGAGACATGTGAAATGCCTGCCAAAGTTAGCAGAGAGAAAATAATGGCTAGTATTAAACATTTGACCTTGAAAGCAGCTCTGATTGAAAATAATTACCTAAGTTTTAAAACCTTTATTTCCTGTTCTGGTGGCAATGTCCTTCTTAAGCTGTAATAAATTACCCAATCATTTTAGCATCAGATTAACTTGACTCAAGTGTTTATTTCACATTAAGCTTCAACATTACTGATGCACTATGTAAAAGTAATATTAATTATCTTTAAGGTTCTTTTTTTTTTTTTTTAATCCAGACTTCTTTAGTGGTATAAATTTTCATTGATTTCACCCTCAATGTTCCACCAAGGCCAGATGTCATTTCAACTTATCAAAATCCTAAAATTAACTCTGAATTTTCTATTGACCTCTGTGATGTTTTGGTATTGACCAGGTGCAAATTAATTCTCTTAGACTCCTTTGTTATGTCTATCTACGTTGTCAATCTAGTTTACATTAACATCTGGAAAATGGATATGGAAAAATTATTAGTCTTTTTAATTATAATTAGCTGTCATTCTTCTCAATGAGAGGTATTTTGGTCACTGAGTGAATAATATTGTCTCATGAATATTCCTTCATATAATAAATGCTTAAAAATAAATTATAATATTTCTGCTTTCAAGCATAATAATGCCACCGTAACCACTGTGCATCGATTTATGTGGGTTTTGTGTTTTGGCAAACATTTTACCTCAAGGATACCAGGTGTAGCTTTGTAGGGTCCTTTGATTAATGTCTGTCTAGTAACATCACTGGTTGCTTAGGGGAAACTGTTCTATAAAAGGAAACCTTGCTGCCACGGAAAAGAAAATTGCAAATCTGCTGTGCACAAGATTTTAATTACAATAAACAAAAATTAAACAGATTATTATAGCAGCACAATTATTACTCTTAAGTTGACATTGTGTCAGCACCTTATTTTCATTTCTTTTGTAATCAGTCTGTAGAATTTGCCTTGAGCTAAAATAGAAACTCTTTTTAAAGTCAACAACACCATGATTTAAGACAATTTATTTTCGTAATTTATTTTAATCACTGGAAAGATTTTCAGAGGTTTTTTTCTGTTTCTTACTTTCTTGGTCACAAAGCCATCAAAAAAATATTTTTCACCCATCTGGTTCACAACAAGCCAAATTCTGTTGTCCTTATGCAGTAAGCTTCCTTCTGACTGTGAATTAATTGTGCACTACCGGTCTGCTGTAATGTGTGCTCCAAATGCCTCATATTGTGCTTCAGTGCCTTGTAAGAAAACTAGTGGAAAATATTCTTTGAAGCTTTTTAAATGGTCTAAGTGTTCAATTATATATATCCAAAGAAAACTAATGAAACTAATGACGACTGAAATTCTCACTTTGAAGAAAACACATCTATTCCACGGCCTATATTTATCTTTGAATAACAGTGACAATGGCAAGAGGATTTTCTGGGGATTGGAGTGAAGATATGGTTGCTTAATGTGATCAGCAAGTCGAGTTTTTGTACTTTTTTTCTTCTGCCTATCCATTTCTTGCTTTATAAAGGTGGAACTAGCAATATAGTTGATGGAGAAGTGATAGCATTTCTAAACGAAAAATAGAACTTTGGTAGGATTGGAACTAAATGCCTTTGAACACAGACACATTTTCCTCTCCTATATGGCACTTCGTGGTAATTGAGCAAATTTTATAGGGCCAAAATTAGTCACAAGAGAACTCTATATTTCTCTCTGAAAGCAATGGAATCACAGTGAGAGTTTTGAGAAAAAAAAAAAGAAAAAAATTAATTAAGGAAAGGAAGTGTCTGGGGAGTAGTTTAGCTTTGATATGCTTCAGCTTTTGGTCTTACTGACATGATGACTGCAGTGAGACTAAACCTGCAGACTGGCTCCAAATGTTGGCAACCCAGCTGGGATCAGCCTTTGGCAAAAAGGTAAGGAAAAATAAAGGGTCTACAAAGCTCCAACTGCAAACTATGTTAGCTGCTGTCAGTGAAACTACACAAGAGATGGGGAGAGCCTGCAGGTTTCCACAGCTTTTTCAGAAAACTATTTGAAGAACACATGAGGTACTCATCTGGAACCAATCCTTCTCACCAATGGAGGTAAACCAAGCTGAAGGCTGCTCCTCTCTCACGCTTAGAAGGGGGTCCATAGACCTTGCCAAAACTGAGTTTCTTTAATTTTGTCATTTTCAGTGAATGGACCCAGAAGAATTCAGAACAACAACATGGAAAGTCACCTAAGTCTGTCCCTCAATACACTTAGAGTGCCAGTTGCCTAACAACTGAGATAAAGAAGAGCAAAAGGCTTTTCAGTGCTTTGACAGTGTTTTTCATCTGAAAGAAAACTATTTAAACTGGTCCTTGTATACATGATGGAACAGCAGCTGCTGTAATGGCAGACAAAAGCAGATGTAAACATACATTCATATTTCCGATAGTGATCTAATTCTCTGTGAAACAGCCCCCTCCAGGGTATCATTCAGCACCATGGTGCTTTGCTTGCTTTTTTGGCATTCTGATATTACACTAGTGGATTGAAATGCTCTGCTAATTGGGATGTGCACAAATGTCTGGTTGACAAAAGAGAAAATGTACTTAGAGTAACAGGAGTTCTTTCAGACACACTGGCTTTATTTACATAGTATAGCTATGCCAGTATCTATCCCTGTCTTGTGGCCTTGCACAGCTCTTTGTCTGGGGTCAATGGGAGCCCCTGCAAACCTTTCCCTCCAAATACAAAGATTTGGCATGCATGTGCACAGAAAGGGTACTACTAACCTCAATCCTTTAAGCTGTCTCCCATGAGGTACACCTGTGTTAGCAGAAGAATGTGTTTATGAACAATAAATCTTAAAAAGCTCCGATTAGTGCAAAGTAAGTAATTTTTTGATAAGTAATTATGTAGCTAGGTTGGGTATTACATAGCTATAAACGTTTCCTTCCTGATGTGTTTCCTCTGTGCATATAGCTACAGACACTTAAGGATCTAGAACTTTATGTACATCATGAATTTATTTGAGGTGTAATAGATATTTGCAAAACTTAATATTTTTTCTTTTTATGAACTTCATGGAACCTATGTAGAACCATGGTCAGCAATCTGTCTCTGTATTTCCTGGGTTTTGCGTATTTTAATGTGAGTAGAGTCATCATAATGAATGTTTGGTATGATAAAATTGTTGTTCTCCAAAAGTTACCTTTTCCATGCCAAGAGTGGTGTCTAAAATTGGAATAATTAAATACAGAAATGTTAAATCTAGTTTAAGTTTTATTACTTTACTGGATAACTAAGGGATCATTATTATTCTGGGTTTTGCTGTAGAAATATAGCTGGTTGAAATTTTTGCTTGAAAGTGGTAAATTTATTAAGTGTTTTCTGCCTGCATTATCGATTTTTTAAAAAAGTATGGTTGAACAGCACTCCACAGTCCACTTCTACACACACAGGTTGTCTGCATATACTGTCATCATTCTTTCATATCTCTTATTTTTTCACTCATAATGGAGAAAGTGATGTTTTAATTTCCACATCATTTCATTGTAGAACTATTAAAGCTACTGAAAGAATCTCAGCAACTCATTTAATTTAATCAAAAATGAGAAAAACAATTAAGGTTATGTAGTAAGTCATCATTTTCTTTTCTGAGATGTTATTTAATGTGCAGAGGTCACTTTTCTATTTTTCTATGTACTAACCAGTACTAGCATTCTGACCTTTGGTACCCAATTTCAGAATTTTTATATTAATGATGGAAGGAGAAGTTGCAACTATAAATCCTTCCAAAGAACATATGGCTTTTTTTATTTCTTAACCAGTGTACCATACTTTTTCTGCTCATGAAATACTTCTGAATTATTTACAGAATCACAGAATATGCCTAGTTGGAAAGAACCCACAAGGATCATAGAGCCCAACCCTTAGTCCTGCACAGTACCATCCCCAAGAGTCATACCATGTGCCTGAGAGTATCATCCAGATGCTTCTTGAACTCTAGTAGACTTGGTGCTGGGGAGCCTGTTCCAGTGCCCAACCACCCTCTGGGTGAAGAACCTCCTTCTAATATCCAGCCTAAACCTCCCCTGACATACCTTCAGGCCTTTCCGTTGTGTCCTGTCACTGGTCACCAGACAGAAGAGATCAGTGCCTGCCCCTTCTCTTCTGCTCACAAGGAAGTTGTAACTGCAATGAGGTCTCCCCTCAGTCTCCTCCAGGCTGAACTGACAAAGTGATCTCAGCTGCTCCTTACACCGGTTCCCCTCAAGGCTCTTCACCATTTTCATTGCCCTCCTTTGGTTGGTCTCTAAGAGCTTAATACCTTCTTACAATGTGGTGCCCAAAACTGCACACAATATTCAAGGTGAGGCTGCACCAGTGCAGAGCAGAGTGGGACAAGCCCCTCCCTCAACCGGCTGGTGATGCTTTGCCTGATGCCCCCCCGGACACAGTTGGCCCTCCTGGCTGCCAGGGCACTGCTGACTCATATTCAGCTTGCCAGTGACCAGGACCCCCAGGTCCATTTCCACAGCAGTGCTTTCCAGCATCTCATTCCCCAGTTCTTTTCCTTATGGCAGGAATAGGAATTATTACAGAGATTTGACTCTCCATTATCCCTGTCCATTGTTTTGAGAGACTTCAATCTGAATCTTCTTAGTGTTAAAGCTTGTCTCTAATTTAATTTTCTAGGTTTCATTCCTGAAACTTAAGGACATACTTGTCTAATGATGATGTTGCTTCTCTGCAACATTACTATTGTGGGTGGAGGTTTTATGCCTGTGAGATCTGTGCATAACAATTGATTCTTTATTGTTAGTTTTTAGTTTAAAGCATTTTAATCTCAGAAAGCAAGGAGAAAAAATGGTTTTGCCTATGTTTAAAAGAAAAAAAATAGTTATGTTTTCTAATCTGCAGGGTAGTCAGTGTTTCTGATATGATTTGACATATACAGTCTTTGCATTCTAAGGTCCTTGAGATTTTTACGGTAAGTGCTGAAATTATGACAGTGAAGAGTGTTATTTCTAGAAATCATGATAGCAGTCTTTTCCAAATATCAGTGCCTAATTACACTTGTGAACAATAGGATTGATTTGTTATTGTTTGGTCCCCATTGCCAGTGCTGACATGTCTGAAAGAAAAGAAAACAAGCAAACTGCCCAACATCAATCATGGAATGATATTATCAGATTTATGTATGAGGGATAGTCTCTCTTTCCGCCATTCATTTTCTATAATGATCATTACATCATGTTTCACTGTGTCTTGATTGCCTGCCTGCTACCTGTCCAAGAGCTGATCCAAGCATCTGGGTTGTGCTGACTTGCAAGCCAGCAATGATTAACTTCAAAGGCCATTTAAGTCAGTGACCAAAACCATCTATCCTGTCTCTAATCCAGCTTCCATTGAAAGACAGGCAGCAATAATCAACCTCTCAGCTTGTTACCCTTCTGTGAATTCACCCATGTTCTGTTCTAGAGGAACAGAGCAAAGTATTTTGCTCTCTAGAATGTCTCCTGAAGGGTTTCCATCTTTTGAAATGTGCATAATGAGCTCATTGTGCAGGACAGGGTCGCAGGTGGAGGCAGGACAGGGGTATTGCATTGCTTCATGCAGGAAAGCAATAGTTGTTTTACTAGTAATACATTATATTAAAAGAAAAAAAACATTTCAAGTAGTCTTTTTTTTCTTTTGCTGATTGAGTCCCATATCTGTGTACAGTATGTGTGTGGGATTATTTTCTGAGAAAGCTTTTATACATAACATTCTCTGTCAAAAGATAAGCTTGAACCAACAAGGAAACATGCCAGCATTTTGTGGATTTATAGGCATTTGAACTTTAAAACTTTTCGAGCACACAGGGGATGCTGACAGAAAACACTGAAACAGCATCTAGAATTAGTTTTATAAATTGCTGTATATGTAGTTTCAGATGTAAACATACTGGATCAGGAAAAACAAGAATAATTGATGAAAGATTTTCCCAAGTACAATAACCTCCATAAATAAATAAATGACTACAAAAATTATGAGAGTTTTCAGCTGGATTTCGTCTTCAACCATTCAAGTTAGTCAAGTGTGTGAACTTTACTCACTTAATGGTGGTCTAGCAAAATTTAACTACAGTTACTCAAGGCTTCTAGACAAAGCAAAGAGACAGAAGATAAGAAAAAATATATATTAATGTGTGGGGAAGTTTGGTGTTTAATGTCCACTGGTTTTCCAAAGTATATCTTTATTCAAAGAGTATAATGTTATATCATGGTGGTGTTTGGTTATCTCATCATTCATTACGACCCTATGGAAAAAAAAATACGTTGTCATGTCATATAAATGTTGCTTAATATAAACAGTAAACTAAACATTGATTGATGTCCAAATTATGAGTTGTCTCACAGTTAGCTTAAACACTCAAGCTTTCAGAGAACCTAAATTTCTGAAGCAAGAAGGGAACTGTGAGTTAAAGATGAGAAGGTAAAAAAAAAGGTCTTTGCATATTGACATTGTAATCAAATGTTAGGATATTGAAACACAATTGATTATGTAAGTAATAGAAAGCTTCAGTATGCAAGGTTATACTGTTTTACTTTTACAAGCAAACATTCTAAATGCAATAACAGCAACAAATCCACAGCTAAATCTGCTAATCAGGTGTTAATGTATGAATTTTCCTCAAGGTTTTTTATCATCATTATGCTAAAAAAAGTTATAGAAAGTTAATCTAAATGGATATTAACATTTTCAATTTTTTGCTTCAGGGTCACTGTATGAGCACAGAAGCTTTTCTCTGCCATCCCCTCATGACATTGCATCTCGCTAAAATCAACATTTATGAAGCAGATTGATACGACTTCTGACCTTTATACTTGGAGCTGTGTCTGACTCCTGGCTGCATCAGGCAAGGGAATTAATGAGTGTACCACTCTACCTTGCTGTAAGATCTGTTCCTATAATGATAATTATAATGGCACTGTTATGCTATTATGGTTGAGGTGCTGTCACCAATCCCATTATTGAAACAGGGATTTTAAGGTGTTGATAATTCAGCTATAAAAACAATATTTATGTTGCAGTAGTGTAATAAAGGGTGAATACAAGAAGGTGAAGAATAACTGTTTCTACCAAACACTGCTGGGAGAGGATCCAGTCTGCCTAATGTAGCAATCTCATTCCTTGGCTCCTTATGAAGCCTTCCATGAGGAGAAGTACATGTTTCCATGAACAGTGCCACAATGGGACTCTGCAGGCCTTTGGAGGGTCTTTGTGTCTCCATATATTTTCCTGTCTAGAACAAATCTCTTGAGACCTTCCATGGCACCTACGCTTTCCATCTTACTACACGGGTAATGTATAAAGCACGCTCGGGAGCACAGCTACTTGTGAACATTTTCATTAGTTAGGTATTATGTATTTACTGCTTAGAGCACTTTCATTTGGAAAAATGCAACTATTTAGTCTTGTGTCATGGACCTCTTGTTTTTGGGAGGTAGTACTTACCTTCTCCAGTTTCAGCTGTCTGCAAGTTGGTTGTTAAATCTAAGCTAGTCACTTAAACTCCTATCATCAGTGGAAGTCCATTGGTTTTTCTCATCTTAGATACGTATTTTCAGATGGCAATGAATGTTCTCCAGAGGTGTCTTTTTCCCTCAAGTAATGATAACTAAAAAGAAGTGTCTGTGATTATGCTGAGTTTAAACATCTAACCCATAGCCCCTTACGTTAAGGCAAATGATTCATCCCTTGTGTTATGGAGACTGAGATAAAGGACACAGAGTCATGAGTTTGGAGGTTTTAGTTTGCACTGCTAAAGAACATTACAACATTTTCATATAAATGTGCAGAAGTTAAAAAATTCTTATACCAGGCAAAAACCAGGATGATGCCAGCCCATGTGCAGTAACATCTCTACATTGAGATAGATTTCTCTTAAATGAGTGAGGTATACATGTACCAGTGCAGCAGCACAGGCATGTGCCTACCTGAATATGTAAGGGGAAACTTGGACTGCATTTTTTCCCTCAAAATAGTAAAGCTCTAACTCCACTTTCATAAGAGTCAGTGCTCTGATATTTCAGAATGTCCAAAGATAAAATTATTCAGGTCACATCTGAATTTGTGATACTCCATAATCTATTGTTATTCTTCTTCATTAATATTTATTTTTATGTTATTATTCATTCATTATTTACTTTGCTCCTTATTTAATGTTACTGATGGTTGTTGGTTATTATTATTTGATTACAATCATTAAAGGAACTCTATTAGATATAAGGGCTGTGTGACGCTGAGCACATTGTGCAAATGGTGAACAAAACATACAAAGGCACTACTCTTAAGGAAAGTAAGAGGCAACATAGTTCCTGCATCTCTGTGGGGAAATTCTGTAGAGTAGACTAAGTAATCTATTCATCATCAGCTGTGTTGGATCCTGTCAAAATAATGGTTTCTGTTAGTACCATACTTCTTGAATCACTGTTGTCTCACATATCCAGGACACACTGTGAAGTATTTCTTAGCAAATGCAAGTAGTATTTTACTTGAATAAAAGTTCAAAATTTAGCAAATCAACTCAAGGAAAGTGCCGTAAAAACTCAATTATTATTCTATGCTTTTAACGAAATTGCAAAGATGAAGGTAGGCATAAACTGCCTTTTTTTTCATTTGTTCTGATTATCTGTTAATATAGCAAAGTGCAAATCAATTTGTAAGAGTACATTAAAACTCGGTGTAATTTTTTTGTTGTTGTTGCAGGAAGACTTCTAAAGAGATATAATATTTTAGAATAGTTTTAATGTAACAAAGAGAATCTCTGTTTCACAGCTAATGTGAAATTAATGGATTACTCAGAATGAAAAATAATATTCTGGACAGACTATTTGGAGATATAAATGCAATTTTGAAATATTTTAGTGAGCATACTGAATATATGCTTTCATTTGCCCTTGATTGCTAACTCTTGGTGACAATTCTTTATGAAAGCACTTTTTGTAGAGTAAGTTATTTTGTGTAAACTAATGGTGCAATAAATATTTTTCAATGCTATGCAAGCTTCTTTTAGCTATTAAAAAATCCAACCAGCACTCAGAATTATTCTCCACTTTCTTCTGGTGCCTCTTGTTTGACAGATACAGAGGTTTTTTTGATCTTTATTTTCCTTATTTCTCAGGAGAAAACACTGTAAAGTTCTCTACAGATAGAAACAACTATTCTTAATTTATTACAGAATAATTTAATAATAAAAATATTTATTTCAGAATTGGAGTTACCTGACTATCTTCCAGAACTTAACCTTAGTCTTTAGTAAGGTGGTTGTCCTCTTTTCCCACTATGGTGAGGAGAGAGAAACAAGAAGTTTCAATAGGCAATTCAGCTGTAGGTGTGCCAACTCTGCCCTTGAAATTAGCGTCTTTGTACTACTCACATAGGTCTTGATTTGTAATGTATCTACCACTGATAATTTTGTGAAATTTTTGCTGCTGGACCACAGAAATTTTGATGGTGCCCAGGAAGTAAATTATCTTCCTGTTTCCAGATGGAAAATTGCATTTAAAGACAATTACATACATTATATAGGTAGTCTTCTACCTAATCTAATTTTAGACAGTCTCTTGAGCTAATAAAGCAAATGAACAGGTTCAAAGACTTAACTTTTCCGGTGATGCAGAATTCATACCGGAGGAATGTTTGGAAACCACTGCTCCTTATAATCCTCTATAGGCAAAGACTGTCAAAGTTGGCTGCTTTGGCAATGTTCCTGATGAAATTGTAAGCACATGAAATTGTTAACTACCAAGTTGGAGTTAAAATCTACAGCACATGGATTACATTTGGGAACTTCAGGCACTTTGAAATATCCTTCAAAATAAAGTTTTAAAAAATCAGATCTCTACAGATGGAATGAGTTTTTAAGAAAGGTAGTTCTTTTGTACAAGTAATTCCCCAAATTTGATTGTTCCCAAGTGGAACCTATTTTATTCTCTCATTAGGCATGTGATTTCACCTTCTGTTGGATGTATTTTGCTCAGTTTTAGCCATGTAGCATTCAGAGGTCTAAGTCCAAGTGTGACATTTGAATTATTTTTTTTAATAATTTCAGAGGGTAGCTTTCTTTCCTTATCTTATTAAAAGAATTAGCCATTTGTTCCCTCCCACTTATTTTAGTTTGCCTACTATCGGAGTAAAAGATCTGAGAAATATTTTACAGACCTAGTAATTTGCATTGTGCCAAAGTCCTTGCTAACTTTTCTCCTGGTATGGTCTTTAATGTGAAATGATTTTTAATGCAGTAAACACAGTCAGCATTGTGGAAATAAATTGGAAGGGATCATGGGACAGTTTATTAAGGTTGACAAGTCTTTTTATTCTTCAGATAAATGTTGTACATGTTGAAGGGCAGATTATATGTAATTTATGGTCAATAGAAATTTTGTGAAAGTTAAGTCTGGGTATTAATTTGAAGCATCTCTTCTTTCCTTTAACCTTGTTCTCTCATTGGTCTTGATTGCCGGAGATTACTCAGTACTCCAGAGTTATATAAACCTGGGTTTGCTGTGAATCTCATGGCTGGTTTTGAACTTCATGGTCATAGAAAAAGAAGCAATATCAAAATGAAGAGTCTTGTATTGGTTTGTATTATGGGAAGCAATATTTCTAGATTTTCTTTTTTATTTCCCAATAGTTGTTGCTGTTATTGTTTGGTTATAATTTGTGAAGAGCATGTGACAACACCAGAAAAGACTGTTGAAAAATTTATGGTTTAGACAGTTCGATGATAGAAAATGTTTTAAGCTATAAAACACAGTTCCAGCTTTTTTATTTTCAGCTTTTTTTTCTGGATCTGGTTTTTTTCCATAACAAGTTGGGCATATGTATGCGAGTATCTCTCTTATTCTTTTCTAAAGACTGATCAAAAAATTACTTGCTTTTCATTTAGTGACAATATCTTTTGGATGTAACTTTTGGAAACTAATTTCTGATAACCTTAATTCAAAGTGCATTATTTATTTTTCCAAATTGTGTTGACTTCTGCAAGGGAGACTAATAATAACTGCCATGAAAGATGTTATCAGAATATAGCTGCCAGTGTATGTAACGTGTTTTCACACTCTTTCTACATCAATGAAACTAATAAGTTTTCCAGGATAAGTTACTCAAAGAGCTTTGGGTTTCTAAAAACATTCCTTTTCCAAATTTTATATATGACTATCCTGGATATATCTAGTTGAGAATACACTGCATAATACATACTCTATGTATAAAGTGCACTAAACTGTTGCAATAGCACTGTCCTGTTTTAGTCTGCTGTTTTCTTTTTTCCTTTAAAAAATTGGTAGCAAATCCAGGGTTCATTAGTGATAACAAATATATATTTATTTCTTGACATTTATTTTTGTAGATTTGTTTTAAACATTAGTAACCACTTTTCAGGTGCTTATAATTTTCTATTTAATTTTTTAATGATCTTGTGATTTTTTTCTAATTATCATGATTTTTTAAAGATCATTTTTTTTTAGGATCAAAACAAACACTGGTGACATTGGGACCACTTTTCAGTCTTTTCGCAATTATTGTTCTGTATGATGATTTATAAATGACAGTTAAATGTTCCTTATAGGTTTTTTTTTTCCCGCCAGGCTAAGGATTTTTAATATGGAAAACTCTTTGTATTTCATAAATGGAATAATTGAGAGCTGGACTGCTTTGATCTTTGCACTGCTGCATCATTTGGCTCTGACTATTTAAAGCTGTTTACAGATCACAGCCTGTTTGTAAAACAG
Source organism: Pipra filicauda (assembly GCF_003945595.2). Lineage (NCBI taxonomy): Eukaryota > Metazoa > Chordata > Aves > Passeriformes > Pipridae > Pipra > Pipra filicauda. The sequence continues at coordinate 1,777,494 of NW_024103718.1, forward strand.
CAGGCAGGGACAGAGTGTTCAGTCATCAGAATAAAGAGAGCTGCAAGGTTAAAAAACCTTAGTCCTTCTACTTTTCCTCAGATATATTTATTGTTAATATTTTAATTGTTAATTATTACAATTTATATGGTATTGCTAATATTCATGCATTTAACAATTCTAGTCAACAGAATTTATTTTAAACATGAAAAATTAAAGAACATATTCAGACAATGAGACCCATAGCAAATGTTTTACATTTACATTTGATATGTTTATGTACAACTGCATTCAGATTGGGCCTATTAATACTCAAGTTCTTGGTTATCATCATTTTGGTTTACATGCTTCATGCATAATTATGTCAATCATATAATATGCATGTGTATCGAAAAGAGCCAGAATATGCAGACCAAAATGGCACATCTGAAATTTTTTTTCTCCACATATACCAAAATTAAGCAGAAATTTTTACAGCCTGTTGCTTTGTGAAAACTCTGCCTAGCTAACTAGTAGATTACATATATGTTATGGACAGGGCTTCTGGTGGTGTTTTCCCGAGGTTATACTACTATCTCTGAATTTGAACATCCTGAAATTTCAATTTTTTACGTCTAAACACCCAAATGACTTTTTCTTAGACAAATTGTGATAGGTATTTTGAGGAGGTAAGAGCCTGGTATTCTGAGGATGTAAGAGCCTAGTATTTTGTGCACAAATTCAAAGTACTCTTTCAAACAAGAAAGGCATTATGTCCCTAGTTGAATACATAATCATGATTAGCCCTTACTTTGTTCAGATCGTCTTCAAGTTTCAAAAAATTTAGTTGTGGGTAAAACTCAAACCTAAGCTGTACTTTAAAGTGCATTTGGAGCTGGCATTCCTGCAATGTGAGACCACTGCACCCCTTCTCCAGTGTTCCTGCCTTTGACTGTAAATAACCTCTAACTTTTACAGCCTAACGTTGGTTAATGTTTCTTTAGGAGATACCAGATTGCTTGTATGAGTGAGTCCTTTCAGAGAACTATCTAAGCTCCCTATGTCAGGGTGCCCTTGGACTAGGTAGGCTTATGAAACACATTTGTGTATTTGCAATAAATTAGGAGATACAAGAATTTTTCCATGAGAATTTTTCCTCAAAGAAAATTTCTTTTTCTTCTTAGCTTGACATCATTCTCCATTTAACAAGAACAGACTGAGCATACAATATAGACTTAAACTGGTTACCAACTCTAGAAGCTTCTTTCACCCACATGGCTAATATTTTGGGCATACTTCCATTCAGACCATGTTGTGTGAGAAAGATAACAAATCTCATTCTGCATAGTTTTCCCAGATGTTTTTTTGCCAAAGGGAACAGCTGCCATTGTCACAGTTTTAAGCTCTGCATTTGACAGCACCTTATGTCAGACCTTGCGATGAAATTTTGTGGAATTTGTTATTTTTGCTTCATGGAAAAGTGGTGTTCTGACTCTAAGAAGCAGAGCATCACAATATCATTTGGCTGACAAAAGCAATCCCTATGAGAAATTATGGTAATATATCAATATACCATGCATCATTTCAGATTTTGCTTTAGATTTTAATTTCAGACTTCAATTTCAGACTTCTTACAAGTCTGTTCATGTGAATCATTCCTTTTTTGCATCTTAGGGAAATGCAGGGCAGGTTATAGGTTTTCCTAGTCCTCCTAAGTAGACAGATGTAGTGCAATACACTATGAATTAAGACATGGATAGATTGGCTTCAAAACCAGTGCAATCTGAGAATTGAATTTTAATTAATTTCTGGGACTTGTCTTTTCTTTCTCAAATAGTTCATGCTGAAAGAAACAAAACACTTTGAGCACGGCACTGATATCCCCCTATGAAATGCTATCTTACAATCTCCTCTAGATATTACTCAGTATGCATTATGATATGAAAACAGTTGTCTGACTTGATGTCACATAAAATATTTCTTGTCTATTAGTGCCTAACAAGGTTTATTTAAGACGAGGTTGTGAAGCTTCAGATTAGAAAGTTTTTTAAATTTTACAACATGCATAATGGAGATTTAGGATAAAATGACAGCATATAAATTTGCAAATCTTCTTGTAGCAGCCAAAGAAGTCAATGTATACATAATAGTATTATTTGTGAATATTATAAAATATGTATTTTTTAATATGATGTACCTGGGAGAACTGGAGAAAGGAGAACAAACTATACTATATGTGACAAAAATTAGTCATATTACTTACCACATGACTAGAATGACAATGCAATTTACAGTGATGCTCATGATGTTAGTTACAGAGCTCTTAGAGAATAGAATTGCAATAGAGAAGAACAAAGTGGTGAAAGAGAAAATGTTTTGATATTTCCCCCAAATCAGTAGTGTGTCTACTGCGTGTTATATACATGCACATAATATTCAGTAACTTCTGAGTAATTATGGGATGAAACAGAGAAAGGGAGGGACAAGGCACATGGCCAGAATATACCACCTCCAAAGTCAAAGACGGGAAAACATGACTTGTCAATATAAGAAATTGTTGGTACCTCAAGGTTTGTTCTCCTGTGAGCCAAGATCAAGAGTGGAGACAGGGCAAAACCACCAGGAAGGAGACATTGCAACCTGACACCAGAGTGCATATACAGATTCAGTAGTTGGCTTTCTTTCCCCAAATGATCTTCTCCCTTTTCTTCATCCGTATCTTCTACTTGTGGCGTGAATAAAATTCTGATTTCACTTTGCTTTGGCAAATGCATTTGATACCATTTTCAGGACTGGGAAAAGTTTTTCTTTTCACTTCCAGGTTGATGGAGTTGGGGAAGGGGAAGAAAGAGACATGAAGGAAAATGGAGTCATGAGCTGAATAGCAAGGTCATGTTTTTGGTTTTGTGTGCAAGTGTTTTTTCCAAGTGCCTCCATAGTCTGTGATACAACCAGAAAAAGTCTTATAGAAAGGTACTCATTATCTCATTGTCTTGCAGTACAGATTCTGGTGTTGGGCTCACACCTTCCCACAATGACTCAAGCTGAGGTGCTTATGTGCAGTCACCCTTGGTGCCCTCAACAGTAGAAAGAAAAAAGGCACTTCCAGTTCTCCTAAGAGATGACTTAGCAGGGAGAGTTTCTCTCTGTTGATCAGAGCCTAGGGTCTGGGATGGAGCCCAGACACCTGAAGTAGTTACCTCTGGTAAAGTCTTATGGTCAATGTTGGTCTAAGCCCTGAGGATTGTCATGGTAAGGAGGGCAAAAGCAGTCACAACAGAGGACAAGGCACTAAGTTTAAAGCAGGGCTGGTGGGGTAGAAACATGAGGGATTAACAGCAGTCATTCCCAGAGAGGTGGATAAAAAGGAAATAATAACCTCTGTTATATGAAGAAAGAACTGATAATTGCTAGATGAGTTTAATTCATAAAGTTTTGACCGTGTTAGGTCATCTCTGCACATCTCATTGCTCCTCATATCTGTCTGGGACAAAAGGCCAATAATATTTCTCTAGTTTGATCCCTGATGCAATATAGATCAAAGCACCTTATCTTGATTTGTGCATTATACCTATAATTTTGGTTTGAACTGCAACATGTCTTGGTTATAGATAGAATAGTTGCTAATGGACCATCAGAAAGTAATGAAAAATCACAGCCTATGGTCTCCACTCATCTAGGCAAGAAAAACATTTTTCTAGTGCCAAGAATGCTCTGATTTATATTTCTGGAACTTCTTCAGTGTAAATTGACTATATCTAGGTGATTTATTGGAAATATTAACATCACACTCTTAATAAAGTCTCTCTTAAAATTCTATTTCAATAACAAAGAAAAGTCTGAAATAGGACTAAGTAATCTTGTATTACTACATGTTCAATGTGTGTATTACTGTATTTTTCTCTTGAATGTGGACTAAAATACATTTTTTATGGAGTCAGTCTAGAGCATAAAGTTAAGAGCAAACCAGAACATTATTTCATTATAACTTTATTATTACCTGTACATGATGATTTTACAATAGCTGAACTGTGTCAAACATTTCGAACAGTGCTTCAGTGGACTTGTACCCTAAAGGCAAAACAGGCTCAATACAGCACCACAAATCAACCACTGACAGTAGCACAGTGCAGTCTACAGCAAACTTTCCAAAGTGCCTTATATATAAAAAGTGAAGTGCAAAGTAAAGAAGAATGTTTGCCTTTAAGCTACTTATCTGCAGTTTGTAAATATAATCTCACAGGTTTCTTCATAAAACGGTTTCTTTTGTTGTTCTGTTCATTTTCCATTAGCTATGCAAAGGACTTCATCTGTCTAAAGAGAGGCTTCACTTTATCTTCTGAGAAACAAAATAGTGAGACCCCTCATCAGTAATGAAATCTTCGTTCCTGTTTGAGACTCTCACTTTATCTCAATGTCTTCTTCTAAGCAAAGGAAGGCACACATACATAAAATAGGTATAGAAGCAAATGCTACTAATTTACAGCTCAATTTTAAGAATCCATTCTCTTTCTTTCCTCTCGACCCAGATCCTCTCGATCTCCAGTTGTTTAGAGTGCAAAGAGTCAGTTCAAATGAAGACACAGTGAAACTGGATAATTTATTTGACTAAATACAAGCATTTAGTAGAACAATATACACTATATACTTCTGAATCCTTATCTTTCCTATGGTTCTTTTACTTAGAACTATATATAAGTGCTATAATGTATCAAACAGATCATCGTTTGACATTGCTGGGTGCATTTATACTCAAAGTTTGCATGTAAACTGTTGAATTTGAGATGTGGGAGGACTGGTTTCATAGTTAAACAAGGGAAAAAAATCTTACATTTTTCCTAAACACATATTCAGTTTGGAAGCAATCTAGGGTAAGAATGTAATCTCTCAAACATAACATGATTAGCGAAATCAAAAGTCTTTCCGGTCTTTAAAATACTGAGGCCAATCACCTGGTTATTATCCATCGCCGTTACAAATTTAGAAAACTGAAAAATAACTGATGGTAGATTTAGAAGAATAAGTAGTCTTTCATTTATAAAACATGCATCTCAATAAATGTCATTAACAGCTTCTGGAACACCGTTCCAGAAACGTGTTTATCATGTGCTGAATAAGGAATTAGCTAATGTCTCCGGTCTGTCAAGGACTTCGGTTTAATTTATGGAGGTATTGTACTATGCAGAAAGTGAAAGCAGAAGCAAAACCAGATAAAGACAGGAAAAAAGAAAATAACTTAGGTGTGTCAATTTAAAGGTAAAGAAAAAATCTAACACCACTATAACTTTTAGAAGGTCTTTCTTTTTTTCTGGCATTATATCTTTCATGTCTGTTTTGCAATGAAGAAAATATAGTTCTTTGGGTGAAAGAAATGTTAAAATCTACAGAATTAAAGGACAAACAATTTAAAACCTGATATAAACTTGTTCGTCAAACTTCCAATAGGCAATGCTCATCAATAACTATCATCCTGGAAACAGCATTTATGTTAATGGAACCATGAGAAGCAGTTGTGTATTATGAACTATAACTTCTCCTCACGGAGATTCCTTTGCCTGTGACCAACACAGGTATTCAGATTGCTGCTTAAGTACTTAATGACATCTAAACATCCTGTTTCCTTCATAGCAACATCTAAGAAGTCAGTTTGCTCCATGGCAACTGCTCTGTCTGAAGTGTCACAGTAGCTTTCACCAGGACCAATCCTTACTAGACACAATGTCCTGGTATTTATTATCTTTTCCTAGTTCAGTCTGCAGGGTGAGATGTAGATACTGGGTATATATCACTTTCTCTCACCTACTCTTCCCCTGATTCACACACTGCTGTCTTCTCTGCTGTAAGCAAATCCCTGAAACAGAAAGAAATATTTATGTGATTTGGAGGAAAGGGCTGCTGCTGCTGTTTCAGCTTCTTTTCTAAATTGGAATAATCAGCAAGAAAGATTAATACTATTACAAATTTAGTAGCTTGGTTTTCCATATTTTACTCTCTAAATATGCATTTGGTTTACTGTAAAGAGAGTCTAGTGAGAACAAATGCTTTATTAAAATTAAGTAACATGTCTGATTTATATGAATCTATATCATCAACATTCATAGGAAATTATGTCACTCCACTCAGTTTCTACTCATTTTCTCAGGCCAACAGATCAGTAAAATGTAAATAAAGAAAAATATGTTGAAAATTAATCCTCCACTAGCTTCCCTTTAATTTTGAATTTAGACACTTTGATAAGTAAAGTAAGAAATATTGTAGGAAAAATAGTCTTCCTTTTCATATAATTACACTGTGTATCCAGATGTATGGACTGATGGCTTTTCACTCATTAAAAACACATCTTAAAATATGATATTCCATAGTAGAACCTGGCCAAAATGTGGCCAAACTGTAACCATACCTTCAAAAATATTTCAAATAGAAGCACAAAAAGCTCCTGTTTTTCAGCTCCAATTCAACACCAAGTATTAACATTTGTCTAAATATCCTGACATAGAGGTCCTTCAATTTGATTATAATTTTAGAAGATCTTACAGACATCATAAATTTGAAATTGCCTACCCCTTGAATATTAGAGTGGAAGAAGGGCTGGCTTCACAGGGCAAGAGAACTGACCTGTTACAGTCTGTTCATGCTAATGGTCCTGCTGTTACCACTTCTGCTCTTCTAAAAAAAGCTGCATCAAGACCTACTTGTCTTGATGCCAGCACAGACTTGGAGGTCAAAGACTATGTTCTGAGCATTTGTTTATATTTGTAAAGAACATTTTTTCATTTGGCTGTCCTGGGCTTTGGGAACTACTGACAGTCATTAAAGGAAAAAAAAAGAAAAAAAAAGGAAACCAAAAAACAAACAAACAAAAAAATCACCCAGCATGTAAATAAATATTGCAGTCCTTCCTCCACTATGCCAGCTGCACACAAATCAAGTAATGGTGTCCATTGGAGCCAACAACAGATATAGAAAGTATTAACCATCATGACCAGGGAAGAGCAAATGCCGATCCTAACTAAAAAGCATTTAATAAGAACTTAGACTGCATAGGTAATGCAAATTATATGGAGCAGCTGTTTTAAATTGTCAGGCAGTATTAATTAATGATAAGGTTGTTCATTTCTATAGAAATAGATTTTGCATTCAGAAAAGAATAAGAATGAAATATATAATATTTTTTAAGTAGGAATGAGTTCCTAGGTGTAATGTTAACTTTTATTTCCACAGCTGAAAATTTTTTTTAAAAAATAGTCTTATAGTCTAAAAAGTTTAATGGTAATGATAAACTAAATGAGATGAATAGTTATCCTTTTGGGTATAATATGAATCTTTAGAAGTTACATATTCCAACAAAGACATTCACTGGTCAATTGGGTCCCAGTTGTCTCAGTCCAGGATTTAACTCACTCAAAGTTTTAAGTTGAGAGCAGTGTTATGCAGCATTTTCTAAGTAAATAAAAATAAGATTTTCAATATATTTATTTCTATTGTAAAGTGATCAGTTTCATATGTGCATTTGATAGTTAGGGTAAATTGGGATATTATCTATTAAAGTTACCTTTTTTTTCTTTGAAGAGAGTATTGTGCTAGGTATTTCCAGATGTAATTAGGTACTTAAAATGCATAGTTCTTTCTGTTAACATCTGCCTGCTCTTTCTCCTCAGAACTGAAGGAAATGTCCTCTTTAGCTCTTGTTAGTTTTGTAAGCAGAAATTACTCCCATTTATCTTTAATTTCAGCAACTTAGTGCAAATAAAACATTGTATGATTTCCTCAAGTGAATCTCTGTTTAGAAAACTTAAATGCAGAAGAATTTACATGGATTATATTTTAGATCCTTTCAGCACATAAGAATAAATCCCTAAAGTGTTCAAATTATTCACCTATTATTCAAAATCTGTGATGCTACCTATATTATGGGTACTACCACAATAATTTCATAATAATTTTTTTTCTGATTACCTAAAAATGTTTGTGACTAGTTTCAAAGATGAGGGAAGGAAAGAAAATCTAGGTTTGATGTAATAAATCTATCCATGTCACCTCTCAATAATAAAAGAAACAATTTTTATTATTTTTTTTAAAAGGTGGTTTTCACTTGAAAGGTCTGAAACAGTGGTCTCAGATATTGATAGAACTGGACCAGGCCTTTTCCCACAAATAGAACATGACTGGTTGGTTACTTGCTAATGAATGTATTTGTGGTAACTAAGTAATAAATTAATAATACTGTTGAACTGCAAATCATTTGTTATTTCATTATTATTAAAAAAAAATCTTTGGGTGAAAACAGCATATTGTAAATATGATAATGCATTCACTTCATTTATGGGATAATTGTGCTAGATTATTCCCAAGTACAACATAATATTCTCAGTGGGGAAGTATTTCCAATCTGTAATAAATATTGTTTTGCATGAAACCCCACTAAGATAATGTCTGTCAATTACAATATATTTTAGTGATTGGTAAAACATCTAAACACAAAATTAAGCCATCGTATTGGTTAATAATAGATTTGCACAAACTTGTTCACAGCCTTCTTTCTTCAATTAAGTTTAAATATTTAACTGTTGAAATATTGTCATGGAGACATGAGTCTTTAATGTCAGTAAAATGTTAAATAACTCTCATTACTTAAAGAAAGGAAATTCTGTCTTTTCAGTAGCTGATCTTGAAGGATCAGTATTTTCAGTTCTGCTGCATGTATGTTTGCATGGACTCTGAAATGTTCAGAAGGAAATGAAATGTTACTCTAAATACGGAGAATATACTTAGCTCTCCGGGAATTTTCACTTTATGTTTGTGTATTGCTTTTATGGTATCAATGCTGGCTATGATCTAGATTGACATGATTTAAAGGCCTAAAAGGTTAGTAAGTTTCTTACCTATCAAGTGAAAAATTCTTTGCTGTGAAACCATTTGTCTTCTGTTTACACTAATACAATGCATCCCTTGACAACTAACAAAACAGTTAGCAGAAAAGAAACAGAAAATGTATAAATATTTGACTTGTATATTTTTCCAACATTAGGCACTGATAATGCATAATTGTATAAGGCATTGTGTGAACCACTATTAACAAGGGTTACCTTTACCTTCTAAGAAAATACAGTTCTTATCCAACAAACTATATATTTTCTATTCTCTGTTTCCTTATATTTACAAAGTATGTAGGTATTAAAGAGAAATCTGTATAGATTTCCATGGTATAAAGGCTAATAAATATCTGTATAATAGGTAAAGCAGCTTTTTAAGTCCCCAGAGCAGTTGATACTTAATTATGTCAACTGTAATTCTGGATTAGGTTAGTTAATTACACTGAAATGTTCAGCAATGTACAACGTTTTTGCCCTACTCTAAAAGTAAAACAACTCTACTAATTTTCTAGTGCCATAGTTGCTTAAGAGTTTTGTATTTCTTAACTGGAATTTCAATGTGAAAGGCAGATGAAAGAGAAACCACACAATCTTGCCCCCTTCATATGTTCAGTATAGGTCTTCAGGGTGTTCAGTTTCTGTTAATAAGTTCTGCAAAGAGTACACTGCGTCTTGGTCACTCATAAAGAAGGAAATATTATTCCTTGAATTCAGAAGTATTCCCCCTTCTTTGAAGAAGGCATTGGTGGCAGCAGTAAAAACTCATTTTGTCGAGCCATGAGAATGAAATATTCACTCCTAGTCAGGTTATGAAAGAGACATGTTCTCCTACTTTCCTATTCACTATTGCGCAGCTATTTGCGGGCTGAATCAAAACTCACAAACTTATGTTCATGAAGAGAAAATATCAGAAATTACAAATTCATTAGATAGCTTGTGGCCAACCACACAGGTAAATATCTTTATATAAAGTATTCATCAAAATTTTTGTGAGCTGGACATATCTGTTAAAATCTAATCATGTGCAAAGAGCAGAGAGTCAGTGAAGTAAATTTTATGTTGTGAATCATTTCTCCAACTACAGAAAAGAGGAAAAAACAGATTAAGTCATAACTGGAATCATTCTTTACAGGTGTCAGATAAGCATACACCTGGAAAAGGAAATGCATTTCTTGTTTTGGTCTCGGCATGTTAGCATACACACAACATTACTAAACATTGATTGATAAGGACATAATAGGCATTATCAATTCCTGCTATCTGGAAGTCAGACAGTATGTTTATGCAGTATGTTTATTACTCCACTCTCTTGAGATGCCCACCTGGAGTACTGCATCCAAGTCTGGGATTAGCAGTACAGGAAATACATCGACGTCTTAGAGTGAGTCCAGCGAAGGGCCATAAAAATCATCAGAAAACAAACTGAGGGAGGACGTTCAGTCTGGAGAACAGGAGTGTCCAGGGAGACCTTATTGTGGCATTTCAATATACAAAGAGGTCTTTCAAGAAAGATGAAGAGACACTTTTTTACCAAGGCTGGTAGTGACAGGACAGGGGACAGTGGCTTTAAACTGAATTGGGGCAGATTTAGATTGGAAATAAGGAAGACATTTTTTAAGATAGAAGTAATGAGACACAGATTGCCCAGGGAAATTTTGGATACCCCATCACTGGAAGTGTTCAAGGCCAGATTGGGCGGGGCTTTGACCCCTTTGATTTAGTGGACAATGTACCTACCCATGGCAGGGGATTTGGACAAGATGATCTTTAAAGTCCCTTCCAATCCAAACCTTCCCATGATTCTATGATTCCATGTTGAGTAGCTGTAGCTGGTTGTTATGCTGCAGTCTATCATGCAAGGAGTACTAGTTAAACTGCAAGGACTACTAGTAGCTTCCTTGTGAGAAATGCAGAGAAAAATGTTATTCAGTGTGTGTCACTGAGCAGGGCTCTCTGAAGATAAGAATCTAGGCATATTAATAAAAAAATGCTAAGTATCTAAAATGCATCAGCAAAAGAAAGAAGAAAGCAAAGACATTTACAAACTAAAAGTGCTCAGCAATATTACAAATCTTATTTAGAAGTCTAAATTTAGCTTGCCTTTTTTTGACCATCCATTTTTCTTCATATTTTCAAGACCAAGAGGGAAAGAGGTGATATCACAAGGAAGCTGCCCAGACTGAAGAAAAAAAATCTGGCTAGAATTTGCTGTAATCAGCTAATTGTGTTATACCATGGAGAAACTGTAGTCACAGACTGGGACTATTTCTGTTAATTTCCATGCTAAGAACAACAGTAAAACGGACCTTGAGGATCTCACTTCCTCCAACTGGCTGCCAGAGCAAGACAGAGCTGGAACAGAAGGGACACTTCTTTAGAAGGAATTTGTGTTCCTGGCAACCTCTGTGTGAACATATCTTTTTCTTACAGATAAGTCAAATGTAATTTCTGGTATTTTTAAAGGGAAACAAGGAATGACTGAATCAAAAATTTTGTGGCTGGTCTGATACACCTTGGGGTAAGGAGCAGTGTCAGACATAAGCTGCCATCAGTGTTTCAGAAAGGTGAGGATTGCATTTTCCAGTGTAATTCCTGAGTGCTTGTTGAAGTGTTGCAGAATCACAGTACTAAACACAGATCAGGTCACTGAGTGAAGATGGAGGTCAAAAAACTACCTGTAATAGGCAACTGCTCAGAAAGGGACAATTCAGTGTTTTAGAAAAACTACAGAGCATCTGTGAGGCTGGATGTTTTTATTTCTTTAAATGCAAACTGAGGTGGAGATGGGCAGACATAGTTTCTGAAATTCTAGGAAATAAAGAAGTCAAAGCCTTCCTCACATGATACCTTTGATTATAGAACAGTCTATTATAAAATCAGGAAAGTTGCGTCGATTTGCTAACCAAGATGTTCCTGGGGGAAGGAAAGTATGCAGGAAAAAAACCCCCACACCTTGGAATCATCAAATCTAATCAGCAAATCTGGAAATAATACATAGGATTAAGAAACTGAAAGGAAAATCCTTTTTCCTGTGCTTGGAGGCACAGTGCTTTGAGTACTTCATTTGCTGATAGTGTAAAATCGTCATGAACATTGAATCTTTTGGCACTGTGCAGTAGCTAGCTAACTTGGTGTCATTCCTACTTTGCAACTTATTGTATCTTTTAGTCACTGATGTACATTCTTTTAGCAACTTTCCCTCAAGGTAGACAAAAGGGTCCACCTGTAACCAGACTATGAGCAACGTACACTGTCTCCGCTTTGTGGTTGTTGGCGAGAAGGATGTGGATGATGGTGTAGTAGTTGTGCTTTCAGAAGAATTTGTAATGGGAAAGCTAGAAACTCGTTTTCACTTAAGAAGACTGCAAAGTGCCTTCTCAAGAGGGATAGATGTTTTTTTTCCCCTTCTGCAGTCCAGAAGGGGTTGCAAAGAGCTGTGTTATCTCTCTCTCTGCTATGCCAGAGAGAGATACCCTAATAGATATGTGCAGAGGGCTTGGGAAGGCGGGGGAGAAACAGAGAGGATAAAGAGGCCCTGGACAGGGCAGGAACTTGTCTTTTCTCCCTGGGGCCCAGTGCTTCAATAAGCACTGTGAGGTATTTGTAAGTTTCTCCTGTTCTGGCCTTCTAAATAAACTTTTTAATTTCTGGGGATACCTGCGCATCTTACTTTACAATGGCTATGCTTTGTTGTTATTGCTGTGTACTCATCTACTTGCTGATATGTGGTTTGCTCTGTGGGTACAAGGGACCAATTCTGAGAAGTGCAAACATCAAGCAACCTGGAAAGTGGGCAATAAGTTCAGGCTCCTCTGCTTGCAAAGTCATTCTAAACCCAGTCACCTGTAAATTTTGCCTTGGTGAAGCAAGGTCTCCAGTCTCATTGGCAGACTTTTGGGAGTTATTGTGGACATAAGAGGTTTAGCAAGTTGAAAATCTTATAAAAATGATTCTTGGGAAAGAGGGATATAGGAAGAAGGAGGGAAATATTGCCCACACTGACTGTGGCCATCAGATTTTACAGTAAGATGCTGATCTCAGTCTCAGGAGAGAAAGATGCACTTGCAGATTGTTGCATTATTAACCTTGCCTGTGTTATGTTTTATTTTTCTTGTTGAGATTAATGGTGGCTTTGTTTCGACAGTCACATGTCTTTAGTTGGAGTCCCTGAATGCACACACTGGTCTAAAATCCAAAAGGGAAGAGCTGCAGGGGCTGAGCCAACCTAGTCCTACTGCAATCATGGCAAATACGTGGGATGTTGCACTCTGACTGGTCTAAGGCTGTAGTCATGCGCTGTAGGGGGAAAAGATTTAATGCCACAGAGATCATAGTGTGTATCATAGATGCTGCTGTGTCTTGAAGACAGGAAATAAAGCAACAATGAAATGTGGAAGGGCAGAAGAATATGATATAACTATGATCAAAGAGTATAAGACTGCACTGTCTCCTGAGTGACTGATTGAGGTAATGATAACTGATTGCAGGACCACTGCAGAGGCAAATCACCAGTAAATAATCTAAACCCTTCATGGTTTGAGTGGTCAGACAGCAGGAGCGTCACTGAAGGCTTTCGCTAGCCTGCCATTTGACACAATAAATTTAAAATGTCATTGTCTTGTTTTGGCTTATATGAGAATGGATTCATTAGTCTGAAAGTATTTCAACATTCTAATGGACATTTCCAAAATAACTTTCCATATCCAGGCTTTAGACTTTTTTTTCTTACTTGGGAAAGGGCAGAAGACCAAGTTGTGTCTGTTGGTCCTTCCTGCCCTATCCCTGATTAGTCTATTGGTGTTTCTTCTGTGCTAGTACTGGAGTCATAGCTAGAATGAACCAATAGACAAGCAGCATCTTTTGTTTCTTTCAATTCTTCAGAAATAGCTTTCAGCTTTTGAATCCTATGACTGATTTGTGATGGATCTTTGTTTTTAAGTGACTGACGTGATGGGTGCTAGGTGACAGGCACACTGCTTACAATTGAAAACGTATTATTTCCAACAGTTATTAAACAGTATTACCTATGTCACCAAATAAATGTTGAAAACTGTACCTGACACAGCTGTGCGTAGTAGTAGCAGCACATGGTTATTAGGAGTATGAGAGGTTAACTATGGATGACTTTGCTCTTTGCAAAAATGGTTGTTCAGGTGTTAAAAGAAGTTTTTTCAAAGTTAGATGGATTAACGTTTCAGTCATTGATACTATAATCTCCTGCTGTGGATGTCTATCATTTTTAAGGGATGAAAGAATGTTAAGTCTGCTGCAGAGATGCTTTTTCTTTCTGACATGACTGTGAAAGATACATGACATTTATTATCAGTAGGCTAAAGAGAAAGATCTTTGAAAGTGCAGATAAAGTTGGATGATAATTCTAAATAATCTCTTTGAATGACTTTCAGACCAAGTTACAAGTTATTTTTGTCTCCATTATGACATAAATGTAAGGCAAGATTGCTTCTGAGATGGTTACAGTGATTTCTAGCAAAATAGATGAAGATAGCTCTGGACTTCTTAAATTTTTCAGATATGTGATTGTCATAAGATGCCCCTCATATTCTATTTAAAGCTCTGAAACATTTTTTTTAAAAGTTAGGAGAAAATAATTGCTTTGTTTATGTTGAGCAATCTTTATCAAAATGGTCTGGCCTTCAGCAGATGGATAAATAGAAGAAAGGTTTCAAAGTCCCTGTAAAGTTTCCACAGCACTGTTCACTGTCATCTCTGATGGTGATAAGTGTTCCATCAAAACAAGAAAAAAGTCTTGCCATTACGTACTGAATTATTTTGTTTTCTTTCTATCAGCTTTTTTTTTTTTTTTTTACTTCCTGCTGCAAGCAAGTTCCTTACTTCTCTAAAGCTTGTTGTGAGAAATCTTTTCCAGGACAAAGTCCTTCTATAAGACTATCTACGTTCATTCAGACTAACGAATTTGCCTGGTCCCAGAAAGACTAACTCTGACTTTGTGTTTTCATGTACTTGCCCAAATCTTCCATACACAGATACATACAAGCCATGTCTTGAAATATAGACCTATCAGATGAGTGATTTTTTTCATAATAATCTGGTTTAAACTCTCTGTTGCTTATCATCTGTCTCTTAGGCTGTTCTCATACAAAGTAATATGCAGACATTCTCAAGTTGTCTTTGGATTAGGGAGTGGAAGAGCATTGGTAGTACTCTGATAAGGAAATGGCTAATCAGCTATGGGCAGAGCATATTGATAAGCACACCACTGCTTCTCTAAGCTTAGCTGTTATTTCTACATGTCACCAAGTAGTGTCATACAGACACATGGATGTGTCAGGTCTACATGATATACCAAATGACTTGGACCAAACTTGGGCATCTTAACATCTTCTATACATTGAATCATAGAGTACCCTTCTCCTATCCAACTGGCATCATCTTCATCCCTTCACGTGGAAGCCATGTCAAATGTTTTGCTAAACTGAAGAGTATAAAATAAATCTCCTGAATTTTTCTTACTGATATGGATATTTATGCCCCTAGAAACACCTTTAGCATCAGATATGCAGCCTGTCTAAGTCTGTCTGAATTCATGCCCGCTATCTACAGTTGGTGTGCTTATTCTGGTGTTCCCCCAACAGCTATCTCAGAATAATTTTCCATCTTTGTTTGCAGTTCTGTGATTTGTCTTATTTTGATAACAAACAAACAGAAAAAAAAACTATTAAATTTTACACTCTTCATTCACCAGAAACTTCCTGAAAACTTTGTAATCTTTTAGCTAATGTGGTTTTTTTAATAATAATAATAAAAAAGTAAGATTCATTGATTTTCTAAGCACTTTTCTTAAAATTCCTGGATGTAAGAAAAAAAAGTTAAACCTTCACTATTTCTTCAAATGCTGACTTTTTCATATTTCCATTATTGTTGAAATCATCACTTCTGAGACATGGGTCATTTCTGGATTGTGTTACAGCTGGGGTATTTTTTTTAATACAAAGATTAAAGTGTGAGCTAAAGCCAACTACTTTCCAGGCAGAACTGAATACTGATTGGAGTAGGGAGAGATGTGTGAATATATTTATGCATAGGTGCCCCAAGTTTTTTGTCAGCACAAGCTGCCAAGATTTATAATAAATCCCAGGAAAAACCTATTAAAAAGATGAGGTCTTTTTCTGCTCTAGTTTTATTCTCCAGTTTAGCTATGTATTTCCCATATATATTTATGAAAATTTTTCAAGTCAGTGTGCTTTGGGTCAGTATGTTTCAGAGGTAATTCTAATGTGGTCCAAAACCAAAACTGAAACATTTTACTTTTCAATGATTCAATTCACTTATAGTATATTTTTATTATACCTGTTGTCCAAGTCTACTTTATCAGTTCCTTTCATTCCAAGTTAAAAACACAAGCCCAAATATGGTGAAAGTAAAAAAAGAAATGGTGAAAAGAAAAAAGAATCCTTCATCGATGTTTGAGAAATTTCTTTTCAACAGTTTTCATGTGAGTGGACGATAAAAATTTGCGAATTTTAGGAGGATCAGTAGGGACTTGATGAAGGGACTCTGAGACTGAAAGTATGCCTGCTTTTTCAACCATATCAGCCGGTTTAATAAAAGATATTACTTCTTCCTACCAACCATACCTCCCTAGAGTTAAAACTATATATTTTTGGGTGTTCCTCTGGGCTTGCTTTCACTGAAAGTCATGTCAATTGCTACACTCAGTGTACCCTAGGCAGCCTCACCTGGCTGGCATTAAAACACTCACTCTGCAGTAGGAAGCTCTAGCCATGCTGTATGTGAGTGCATACATGCTCATTCAGTGCTCATGCTTATCTGGAAACTCACTGCAGCTGTGAGTTCCTCAGCCTCCTGAAGGCATATTTTTTTGTTTTCATAAAAAAAAAAAAAAAAAAAAAAAAAAAAAAAAAAAAAAAAAAAAAAAGAGAGAGAGAGAGAAAGCTTCTCCTTTTCCCTTTCTGTCCCTCCTAAACTGCTATGCTTTTATGCTTTTCTGCCTTTTGTATGTGAGTTGTTGGCTTAGCAGCTTTCTGTAAAACCTTGCTTTTACTTTGTCTGAAGCCTAAGCTTGGAAGGAAGTACAAGATTTACCTATGAATACTAATATCTGAAATGCTGGCATTGATGTATCTGTCATTTTGGACACAGGAGATATCCGCTGTGGATAAGAGATGTTTTATAAAGAGATGCCTTTTTTTCTTACCTGACTGTTGCTATGTAAAGGCTGCTGCATGACAGAACCTAAAAAGGATGAATACTGGAATTCATGGATTCATGTCCATGAAATAGAAGCTGACTTTGAATACGGGTGCTTGAAGATGAAAAAGGAACAGCATATGAGACGATAGAGAAAAAAAAATCAAGATGAAAAATGTCATTGCTGAATCTAACATAATTTGCAAATTGAATCCTGAAGACATGTGCCTTTATTAGCTCCTATGAAATCTATCAGGCCAGTATGAATATCAGAGTATGTAGACATCGCTGTCAACATTGCTGCAGAATTTGCTGTCTTGCCTGGCTAGTCTAGGCTCTTTTTGAATAGATCACAGGAAAAATAAGCAGCCTATACGTTCCTGTGTTAACCATAACAACAAAGGTGTTTTTGACTTTTAGTCTGCAGTAAAATTTACATTTTCCAGGCTCACAGACACTTGTAGAAACCACTAAAGTTAGTATTAGTGTATCTTTTCAGTCTGGATAAATGTCTTTATTTCCTTAATTTTATTATAGTTAAAAGTTTTATTAAATTGCAGGTAACAGAAGTATTTAACTATTGTATTATACCACATTAACTGTAGTGCATCCACAGATTAAAAGTACACATGGTGCTTCTGGAGAAGGTGGTTTCAGAACAGTCTTATCCAGGGCATTTACACTTCTAAGGGCTGGGGAACCTCAACAGTGGTCAGGAATTGCACTCTCATCTCCACAGAAGGGAGATTTGTAAGCTTGATAATCCTAACTTAGATTTACACTCTCCTGCCTCTGAGTGTTAATTTATTGAGGTGAGAGTTGGAAGTTGTAGGGACATAAAAGTTTTGAAGCTCTAACTGTTAAGCAAGGATACCAGATATTCAGGGGCTGGCTTCCCTTCTGTAAAGTATCCCAGGCTGAGTTCAGACAATACATTTGTCGTGGGTTGAGGTGGCTGGGTTTTTGGTAGCGGGGGGAGCTACATGGAGTGGCTTCAGTTAGAAGGTGCTAGAAGTTTACCCCCCAATGAAGCCAATGATAGCTAGCTACAGGAGGGACTTCCTGCTGCTGGCCAAGGGAGAACCAATAATTACGTCTCTGTGACAACATATTTAAGAACAAGTTTGTTGTGAGAAGAAATTCCAGCCAGGGGAGAGCTGACCGAAGCTCCCAGGTGGCCTGACCACCTCCCCTGCTGGGGGGGGGGCAATGGCAGCCTGGCCCGGGCCTCTCAGCACCCAACTCAAAGCAGGCAGTGGTGCCCCAGCCAAGCTACTCATGCTGCTCTTGGCAGTGCCAGCCGAGCCGAGTGGCGGCCCCTGCAAAGGGGCGGCCGGGGCTGGAGTGGCCCACTGCGGTGTAGCCGAGTCCATGCTGGAGCAGATGGATGCATGCAAGAAGGCTGTTACCCCCATGGAAGGCCCAGGATGAAGCGGAGTCCTTCAAGAGACTTGTGGCTTGTGGAGAGAAAAATCCACACCGGAGCAGGTTATTCCTGGGAAGGACTCATGGTCCTGTGGGGGATCCACATTGGTACAGCTCACCCTGTGAAGGACTGCATCCTATGAAGGACGATCGGGGTGCAGAGACCCCCCTCCTGCACCCCATGGAGAAGTGACCCTCAAGACAGTAGATATGGAAGAACTACTGCCTGAGGGGTGGACCCACGTTGGAGAGGTCCATCAAGGACTGTTACCTGTGGTAGGGACCCCACGGAGCAGGCTCAGAGCTGTGGCCCCTCCTGTAACCCGTGATGAGGACCATGGTGAAACCGGCTGTCCCCCTGCAGACCATGGAAGAGCGACCTATGGGACAGCAGATTTGGAAGACCTGTTGCCTGAGGGGTGGACTTGTCCCCCTGCGCTGCTGCAGGGGGAGGAGGGAGCCTGCAAAAGGAAGGAGGGGTGGGTGGAAAGTGTGTTTAAAACTTTTATTTCTCACTCTTTAGGTCTTATTCTGTTAGTAATAAATTTTAGTATTAACGCCACTGTCTGTTTTGCCTGTGTGACCTCTCCCAGCTCAGAGCGACTTTAGTAGGCGCCTACCCACAACAACATTGCAGTCTCACCTTAGCAGCAAATGTCATATTTGGAGAGTGAAGAATGAAAATATTCATTAGCTACTTCTGTAGCTCAGTGAAGGATATATGATGGTGTTTCCATAACTGAATTTCAAGTTTAATAAATAGAAAGATTTTATTTTTCTATTTTGAAGTATTTCAGGTGAACCAAAAATCCTGACATTGGGTCAGTTTTGCCCATTTTTTTTTCCTTTTTGGTGTAAACTCTTCTTTATTTTTATCCTTTGATGAAAAAGAAAAAAACCAACAAAATTATTCTCTCTCACATTCAGTTGTTAAAAATAGCCCTCACATTGAAGCTTGTGTTAAAACTGTTGTAAAAATTTTAAGTACATAGATACATCCTATGATTGTAAACTACTATAGTTGGTCAAAATTGATTTGAAATAGAAGTGGTTTGTTTTGCAAAGGTTTCACACAATCCAGCAAAGGAAAGTGAAAATTTTAAAAAATATCTCCAAACTTTTGAATCAAAAGTTTTCTTTTGGAAAGAATCACTTTGTATGAAGGGTTTCCTCAGCTTATAAACGTTTTTTGTCCATCGACTAGTTGCTTGCTTTTGCTCTTCCTTATTATTTATACTGATGTGTTAAGATATTTAAGTCATATATCGCAATACATTGTTCAAGCTTAACACATAAATAAGCTCTGTCGTAAACATTGCAGTACTCTGACCAGGAGATCTCAAGTTGACTGTTCTTATTATTTTATTTCTTATTATTAAAATTCTTAATTTTTTAAAAAAAATCTAATAAAAATAATAAATAGTACAAAACAAAAAAAATCTGATAACAAATATTTGTTGGCATATTCTGCTCATACAAAATTAGAAACAGATTTTATTTACTGTGTCATCTCTGAATTTCTTCCATGAAAAACTGTGCTGTTGACTGAAAAAAACCCCCACACTCAGAATTCTAAAAACCAAAAGTAACTGACTTAGTTTTTCTTTAACTATGGTGAAAATCAAATCCAACCATCTTCACCCTTTCTTCTAGTTCCCAGCACTTAATGGTAACTTAATTTTCCTTTCGTGCCTTGATCCTGGAGCCTTTTTTCTAAAGCAGTGCTCAGGGTACTGGAAGTCCAAGAAATTAACTGCTTTGTAGATATTCCCCTTCCTTTGCGGTGTCAGCAGATGAAGGGTGGAACCATGAGGGAACCTTTCAGTGACTCTACTTTGAGGCTTCCTCAGACTTTATAGAACAGTGAATGTTTGTGTTTCCTGTGCAAGCGGAGGAGCTGTAGCAACAAGGACTGAGGAAGCCATGACCAAAATATTGTGTATTAAATGCATGTATTTTTGTCTCTGGGCACCCAATGAACCAGATAAATGAAAAGTTCCCCCATCAGGATTTCCTTTATAGCTACTCTTTTTCTCAAAACTGGAGTTCTTGGGAACAGCCATATCTTATCAATTAACAGCCTCTCTCTTCTTTGTGGCACTTTAAGCACACACCATTACCCTGTTCTTAATTCTTTGTAATGCAATTTAAAAGTCCTATAAAATATTGGAAGAAAGGATATGAAAAAAAAATCATTAAATAAATGTGACACATAGATCTTACAGGGCATGATCTGCATTAATTTATAGAATATACACCATATGGAAATTACTTACCTTTTTGGATCTTTTACAGTCATTACAACTTCCTAAGAGGAAATTTGTGGTTTATGGTATGAATTTAGAGGAGGTTTGAGGGTGGGATTTTTGTTATTTGAGGCTGTACCTTGTCATTTAATTTGTATATATCTGCATATTTAATATGACTTATTTCAAAGAGCAGTAGTGACAGTATTTTTTTTATATTGTTCTTATAATGAATAAATAAATATTATTACCAAATATTAAGAAAACACAGCCTAGGGAATGCAAATCCTCAGTGCAGTATAGGGGATAATTTCTCCTAGAGTATGGGACTGAAAATTGTGTTGCTGAGAGCTTGGTAAGAGGATCAACAGCTCTTCATGGTCACCCTTTCCAATTTAACCCCAAATCAAAAGTAACTGAAAATTGTTTCCATCTGATATGGTTGTTCATTCCTTGATGGTCTCATAACAAAGCTGGACAGATTGACTGCATTATAAATTTTCCACAATAAGTACATTAACGACCGTCCTTGTTTTCAGTATCAGCCAAAATCTCACTGGCAAATTGAGTAGGTGGTCTTCAGAGTAAAGTGACCTTTTATCGAAAGACATACTCTGAATAAAACTGAAGCACACTAAGAAAAGAGGACTATTGTGGGATTACACTGAGTAACTTATGTCACACAGATTCCATTAATAAGTAAAGGCATTCAGGTTCCAAGTCTTAAATTGCAGTATTTTTCAATTTAGGGTACAATTCAATGAAAAAAACCAACCACATAATTCCATAATTGAAACTCATGCAATTTTATTAGCAGATTATTTCTGACTGTTCTTATTACATGATCGACATAGTAATGCAAAGGTTGTACTGAAACTGTACTGTTCAGTGTCCACAGTATTTTCACACTGTAAAACATGGTACATAATAAATCTGAATAAAACCTACTGCACTATACTGAAAGCAATAATTTCAAAAAAATGCATTTTTCCCTAAATAATTTAACGTAATATGGGAAAATCAATATTTAATTTTTCCAGTACTATTATACACTGGGGGAAAAGCTGGATATATAGTTCAGGATGATAGAATGTTAGAACAGATATACACACAGTAGTTTGCTAAAGGGTCTTGAATAGTTGCATGTGAATTACAATTAAATGAGGAAGTAGCCCTTATGGTGGAAAGCCAAGGGGTTTAGGACGATTTTTCAGGAGAGTAGGGTATTCTGGTTGCAGCACAGAGAGGATACCATTCATCTGGGAACAGATAAACCATATTGTGAAGATTTATATTGTGAAGAGTATATCAAACTACATTGATGACTTTCTTAAGAAGTTCAGAGTGCAATTAAGAGCCAGACTTTCAGGCAACTTAAATCAAATCAAAATCAAATCTGTTGGTTTTCTCTGAGCTATATAGTTTGCCCAAGCTGATTATTTGTCCAGATGTAAAGCTGGATGTCTATGGAGAACACAGCAAGGGTGGAGACCATGAACTACTGTAATGCTTCTAAACATTCTGAGAGGGTTAACTGTGGATGTAGGATGGTTAAAAAACACACTAAAGAATAAATCTATAGCTCTTAGATTAGTTTTCTGAATCTGCCAGGTCATATGAAGTCTGAACATGTAATTAGTTTTTATAAAGATACCTGCCAAAGTTTCCAGCCAAATGTTAATTTAAAAAATAAAGTCATGAAGTTTCATCAAGGTGATTCCCAAGACTGTGGCTAACAGGTCTTCACAATAGCAGCCCACAGAGCAGCTGCTAATTGCTGCATTATTTGGAGTTGTGAGGATAAAGTTACCACAACTGCACTGGAAGCAGTCAGATGCTGTGACTGACCCCATGCCATGTCTTTCTCTAGTGGGATTTCTCTAGTAAACTGTGTTGTCTGAATGTTCACAAGTGCTTCGTAAAAAGGCATGTGATAATTAGGAGTTTCATTAATGAAGTGCTCTTATTTTACGATTTAAAGAAACACAGTAATTATATATAAAAATGAAGCAGAACTGTGAATGCCCTGTTGTCATTTCAATCAGTCCATTGACAGAAATATCTTGCAGAGTTGATGCTAGTAAATTAAGATTCACGGTGCCTAATAATTTTTATCCATGATGGCATTTTTTAGCGTGCCGGATAGAATGAAACTGAAATATATTTGATATTATTTGATAGACAAAAATAGTAAAGTGAAATACGAATATGTGTACTGTTTCCATTGATTGGTACAGAGATGCCTTTGCCTTCCAGTAATGTCAGATTGCATGAAAACACACTAGTACCCATGGCAGAATATCTTGGGTGAATATTAACTCTTACCTGAAAAGTTAGAGCCACTCAGGCTTGTTTGTATGGAGTCTTCTAATGTTAATGGAGTCGTCTTCTGCTTTGTCACAAGTACGCCTGCACGCCTAGTATCCTGCCAGAGTAAACAGACATAACCCAAGGTAAATCCTTTCATCTAGCAAAGGAATCACAGTAGATGGGCTGGGACAGGAAGGCACATCGGTGTCCTTGTAGCCTTCATGCCCCTTTGGTCTCACATTTGATGGTGCATTATGCTTTCAACCTGTGATGGAGGACTGGTCATACAAAAGCAGAGCATTTTAATCCATTAGTGAGGCAGAAGCTTTCCTGGAGCTGGAGTTCTTGTTCACCTATATAAAATGTGAGTGCAACTAATTAGGACTGAATGAATATCTGTTTTGTGCTGTTTCTTAAAAGTCTGTGAAACGTTTTTAAATAGAAACCAGTAAACTTCAGAAGACTACTTTCAGACAGGATATTTTGGAAACTTTTATACACACACTCCCAAAAGAAAAAATGGGTTCTGAATATTGTAGTGGAAAAACAAAACAAAACACCCTCACTTTGCTAATTATTTTACATAGTTTCACTGGTCTGAGTGCAGAACTCCCTATAAGAATGATAATTGGTATCATATAAGGATCTGCAAATTTTTTCTGAAGACTTTTAGTGTACCTTTCCAATTGGCCCCAGCCTACAATGACACTGGCAGAGGGTAGAACTACCAAACATTGTATAGATTCTGCGTGTAACTGCTATGACTGTAGGTCTAGCAGAGACTCCCATAGACTATTGTCTATGCTGATTTTAGAGAACAGACTCATTGCTTCTAGTATACCTCTTCTTTTGTGTTTCATGCAGAGCATACCACTGCTGATGAAATTTCTGTCTTTAACTGAAGGTACTAGTTTGTAAAGTTCAAGTGAAAAAAAGCACTGAAGTGCTGAGGTTTGTAGATAATTTTATAACTTGAAATAACTATAATAATCTTGGATTGTACCTCCAAGATTACATGTTATTTTGCTCTAAATGAGCTTTTCTCACATTTTTAATTTCTAGGGATGTTGTGTGATATTCTGATCCTTTAAGAAGGACATTTTAGAAAACCAGTACTTTTGTAACAAAGAAGGTAGGATTGAGTCACCACTGACTTTATCTTAACTTTGCAGTTCCATCTACCCAATGACAGCACATCTGTGCATAGTTAATTCATGTAACCAGGCAAGACATTTATAATTTGTTGTGATTTGTTATAATGCAGACATAAGTAATAGTCTGCAAGTGGAAAACAGTGGTAAGCTTTCTTACCATGCTGAACTTACCTGCAGAAACACATTCCACAGCATTAACTCTGCCTACATCTGCACTCATCTGCACTGTTGGCACGTCCACTCTATATGTCTTTTTTTTGTGGAAATACTATATGGTAGTGATGGCTAAATGGATTTCACTCAGAAATATGGCTGGGGCTTACAACAATAATAAAGAGTCGGGAAGTGCTTCCATGGCTTAGCTGTAACCCATTTGTTTGACTGAGGGAAAAAGAGAAAATATTCAGTGTCAGGAGAGGTTGAAGGAATAATTATATCTTTCGGATCTCTTCACAAACAGATGGTTACAGTTAAAGGGAATATCTGTCTACAGTGTGCTTTAAAACAGAAAATGTTTTCAAATGGCTACTCCACGGAGAGGGTATTACCTTCACCTACTCTAGCAGTTTTCTCAGGACAGTATGGAAAGAACAGTCCTTGGCTTTTCCTGAGAGCAAGATTTGCTTTGTTAGTGCTCACTAAATTTGAAAAGCGAGAACTTTCTCTCCTCTGCACCTATCCTCATAAATAAAACCCCTGCAGTACTTAGATCTAAGTGTATGTTCTATGTATATCTATGCAATAACTAAAGGACAAATGATCTTCCATTTTTATTTCTACAACTTTAATGAAAGGAATAGGATTGTATTACACAGCAGCAAGTGAGGAAGGAGTGCTGTCATTGCCAAGCCACAGAATTGCATCTAGGAAGCATTTATCTTATAATGCGGCACTTGACTCAGGATAGTTTGAATCATCCTGCGTATATGCAGTAGTGACAAAGATATCATTCTTGATCTTTTTTTTCCTAAGCCTGGTCTGCTCATCTCATCAGTTGAAAAAAATATAACTCCTCTCTCTTCTTTCCTCAGTCACAACTTTATATCCAGGAATGACCTTTAATGTGCTGCCTTGAAAGACATTGAAAATAATAGGTGTGTGATGTAAAACAATAAAATGTTCTGTGTCCCTGTTATGAGCAAGGGACTGTATAGAATCAAACTTCCTAATGCTTTTTGTTTTACTAATTCTAACCTAACCAACCTTAACACGTAGCTAGTACAACTCATCATATTTTAAATAAAGTCCTAGAATTTCAGGATTAGCTTATTGTAAAAATTTACAATATTAAGATGTTAAATATATAGCATAATATGTGTAAAATACTCTGAATTCTATTTGAAAATAAGATTACAGGGAATCATAATGCACTGTTTACATAAATAAGCAAGTGTCTTTAAGAAAATGTAAGCACCTATCAGAATACACATCAGTGCAGGAGGCAAACAGTCATCAGCAGTGTACCAGTTTGCCTTCCATGGGCTGAGAGCCATGTCTGTATTTCATACTAAAACACATACTGTTACTGGCTGATGCAGCCTGGATGCATGCTGGATGTGCTGTGAGACCATCACAGGGGATGCAGGCAGAATTAGTCTCATTTTTGTTCACAAAGCTGAGAAGATTCAGCTGAGATGCAGATGAAATTAAAGCAGATCTGTGGGTGACTTATGGGCAAATGTAATGTCTGAAGGTATGCCAGGCCCAGCTCGGCACATACACTCACTCTGCAACATTCAATTTTCAATGGCATCATGTAGGACATGCTGAAACAGCTAGCTTGACTGTTCCAGTTTTCATTTGAAAGATTCTTAAAGCAAGAGGACCTTTTTTTCTTTTGTACTTGTACCATAGTATTGAATGCCACAGGTTGATATAAACCTGTTAAAATATTGAATCAGTGCTATGTGATGTTTTACCAAGAGTTCGTTACCAATATGGGTAGGTCCAAACACAGATGGGAAGGCAAGCACCTGTCTTATTTCAACACTTGATAGTAGAAAGGGCAAGAAGGTGTCTTATTCGTCTTCTGCTGGTCATCTTACACAGCTTGGTGCAAACCTCAGAGCAGGACAGGCCTGGAAAGTTAAAACCAGCAGCAAATACACTATGTGATTAGTATGACATTCTGTAATCTAGGGTAAGAAACCTTACCTCAACCTTAGGATAAGCATGCAATATCGATTAACATCCTGCCAAAGGTTCAAAGGGACATGAATTAGACCCTGTAGAATAGAGAATGTGTCCCAACCAGGAACTGTAGTCAGAGGTATATGTATAAATACCCCACCTCATTTTTAAAACAAAGTTTAGTAGACTTGTATCTGCATATGTTGTAACTCAATATAGTCCCGTGAAAGTCACCTTGGTGTTATATTGTAATACACTGAGGTACATATTCTGTCATCTTGAGTTACAAAAGCTATGCTTAAAGCACAGATTAAATGACACCAGGACATATTTCCAGGCACTGGAAGCCTTTCATACGTTATTGCATTGTTAGAATATTCTCTGTTACACTTTTGCTTTGTGTTACTAATGCCATCAAGAGTAATTCTCAGTCATATTTTTAGAGTTATCTTAATGGCTCACTTGGAATAAACACCTGCTTTTGTGGTCACCTGTTTTGAAGACTAAGAGAGCTTGATGGTACAGATGAAGCCAAACCATAGACTGGTCTCAGGGCCAGAGTATGCAGGCGGTACATCATTGGCTAAAAACAGAAAGATTTGGGTAAATGCAGGACAGCTGCTGAATAAGTAAAGGAACACATATCTCACCAAACTCTTAGCCTTCCATGATGTGATGAGTGGCTCGGTGGATGAGAGAGAACAGTGAATCTTGCCTTGACTTTAACAAAGTTTTTGAGACTGTCTGCTATAAGCTCCTCATAGACAAGTTTATGAAGTATGGCCTAGAAAAATGGGTAGTAAAGTGATTTACAAATCGGCTGAATTTTTGGACTCAAAAAATTATTATCAGTGGAACGGAGTCCGTCTGGATGCCAGGCAGGAGTATGTACCACAGAGGTTGATACTGGTTCCAGTATTCTTTAATATCTTTTTTATTGACTTGGACAATAGGGTAGAGAGCACCCTCAGGAAGTTTTCAAACAAAAGTAGAAGCCATTTTTCCATGAGTTGGGCAAAGGTGGTCAAAACAAACAGCAGAAGAGAGCTGCAACAGAAACATAAAAACAAATTCAGTAGTCACATAGCTGAATTCTTTCTTTTTTAAAAGTGGAAAGACAGAAAAGGTCTCCTCCACCTCAACAGAACTCTTTGACTTCAGAGTGTCCTATGTATTATGCTAATCATGTACTTGGTGCAGAGAGCAGCTCCAGAGGAAATCAACTCCCAAGAAAGATCAACTTTTAAAAGTTGTAGAGATTCTTTTGTATTTAGTAATATAAAGGGTAATCCAAGTTCTGGCAAAGTAAGACAAAAGTCTAGGAAATAAGTACCTGAGTAGTAACATCAGAAGATAATAACCTGAAGAAGTTTCATGCCAATAATGTGTCTCCCTAGAGATGAATAAGGCAAATGGTCATATCCAGTGATAGTTGAAGCTTCAATCAGAACCTCTTACAGTGAAAACATTTTCCTAGAATATCACAGCAGCCGTATGTGCAGTCCCAGTTATTGACACTGTAGAGAATCAGATGCAAAATCTATAATTCATCTGCCAGCTGAGAAATCACTGTCAATTTTTCCTCTTACAGTAAGAGCCTGGGAAAGCTTTAGATGTAGAAAGTGGTCCTTGATGTAGCACCTAATTCTACACTTCAGTTTTATTTTAAGCCTATGACAAGTTTCTTCTAGAGTTACAACAGACATAAAACATATTATTCACTGGGTTTGCTAACATTTTGTGGATTCTCAGTACTACTTCTGTGTAATGTTCAAGGTATCAAGTTCATGATTTAAAAGGTAACTGAGCTTTTCTAGATAAATAATACGACTACATCTCCCTGTTTACTGTTTTTATTTTCCAGTTTTGTTACTGTAGATATTTCCAGAGACATTATTTGTTTATGGTGTTTCTGAACATCCTAACACTGAGTGTTGCATGATTTGAGGGCCTGTATAAGTGGGTTTTAGCACAAACCAGCCTCAAAATGCAAATCCTTTAGAGAGAAGAAGTGCATGCTTTGTGTTTCATAAGCATGAATACAGAAAATACTGAGAAATGGCATGTGTGGGAAGTGATAAGGTCATAGGCAGTCTTTTGGACATGACATATGGAGAAAAGTTGAATTTCCATTTGCAGGTTCTACCTCCCGTGCTGGAGAGGATAGCTGGAGGATATGGTGATGTCCTGAACAGGACCAAGATTTTGAGTGGCAAAACCTTTTCACCTTTCGGGGAAAGACAGATCTCATACTTTAATGATACTGAATTTTCAACATGTTAAACAGAGAGGAAAGATGGAGAACCATGATGTTCTACAACTGGGAAATGAGCATTAAAATTGTGCATAAGGTCTGATAAATTATTAAAGAGAAGGAGAGGGGATAAAAAGAAACAGAATAAACATTTGCTACAACTAATGATGTGGAAATCTTGAGCAACAAGCTGGCAAACAGGTTACAGTAGAATCTTTGGACAAGAGCAAGCTTTAAGTCGTATAGTAAAAGAAAGATAAAAAAGCAAAAAAGCAGGGGTTTTAAAAAATTTAGAATATAGTAGTTTAACATTATCTGCAGCCATTCAATCTGCATAAAGCTTTTGCAGTTCTTGCAACGGTAGGGTTATCTTGCTGCTTTGAACAAATAGGTCAGAAGGAGGAATCTCTATCCCATGGCAAAGTTCTGAAGTTCTGGGCATGTCTGTTAGAAAACGGTTTTGAAATACACCTGATTTCAGAATGAGAACACCCTTCCTCTTGAAGGGTGTTGAATGCAAACATACTTGGAATTCACTGTAGATTTATTTGTCCCTTCAGATCTGCCTTCAATTCCACAAAACCCTCTTGAACCAAAGTTTATTGTTTATTAAATAGTTTGTGCTCATTGACCACATTTTCCAAGAAAACATCATGTGGTAGAATTCTTTGACCAACTCTGTTTGGGGAAATAATAGTGAAGTAATCAAAAAGAGTGATCAAAATTAAATTATTTTCCCCAAGGCGAGTCTATTTTGTCTGATGGGGACATAGCCAGGATTGACAGAGATAAGGTGTGGGAGGGGAGAACTATAGTGACCACCCTAATAGCAGAAGGAGACTAAAGAGGGAATATCTCAAGCAAACACAAACAGCCGAAGATATAACCATAAGACAGGACTATGGGGACTTCTCACCCCCACTGGGATACTGACACTATCAAATACTTCTCTAAAGTACCTGTACGCCATGGCATGCCGTATGGGGAACAAAAAGGGGAAACTAGAGATTTGTGCACAGTCACAGACCTTTGATGTCATTGCGATTACAGAGACATAGTGGGATAGCTTGCATGACTGAATGTTTTCATGAAGGGTTACATAGTGCTTAGGAGAGACAGACCAGGAGGGTTTGATGGCGGAGTTGCTCTCTATGTAAGAACACTTTGAATGTATGGATCTTGTCTTGGGGTGGATGACGAGTGAGTTGAGAAATTAAAGGATTAAAGGGCAAACTAGTGACAGCGACACTGTTGTGGATTCTTGCTACAGGTCGCTTGATTAGGAGGAAGTGGATGAGGTCTTCTACAGACTGGAAGTAGCCTCACAGTCCCTGGTTCTTGTGGAGGACTTTAACCACCCTGACATCTGCTATAGAAGCAAGGCAGTGAAGCACAAGCAGTGCAGGAGGTTCCTGGAAAGCACTGATGACAACATCCTGACATGGAGATGAAGGAACCAAAAAGGAATAGTGTGCTGCTTGACCTTATACTAACTAACAGGGAAGGCCTTGCTGGAGGTACGAAGGTTGGGGGCAGACGATGACAGTGACCATAAGATTCTGGAGTTCAGTATCTGGTGAAGAGGGAACAGGGCAGCAATTAATATCCCAGCTATGGACTTCAGGTCTTTATCCTCTTCAGGGATCTTCTTGGAAGAATCCAATGATCTGATGGAACAGAACCTGCAGGGAAAAGGGGTCCTAGAAAGTTTGTTGATATTCAAGGAGCATTTCCTCCAGGTTCAAGAATGATGCATCCTGATGAGCAAGAAATCAGGCAAAGGGGGCAAAAGACCTGTGTGGATGAATAAAGAACACCTGTCATTCCTCAAAAATAAGCAGGAAATGCACAGGAGATGGAAGCAGGTCAAGTCATCTGAATGAATATAGAGAGGTTGCCAGAGTAAGTAGAAATGAGACAGGGAAGGCCAAGGCCCATCTGGAATTAAAGCTGGCTCTTGGTCCAGACTGCCAGTTCTGGACTCCTCAGTACAAGAGGCATGGAGCTCCTGGAGCAGGTCCAGCGGAGGGCTACAAATATTATTAGGGGACTGGAGCATCTCTCTTACAAAGAAAGGCTGAGAGTTGGGCCTATTCAGCTTCAAGAGGAGATGACTCAGTGCCTGTAAGCATATGAAGGGAGTGTGTCAAATGGATGGAGTCAGGCTCCTTTTGGTGATGCTGAGCAATAGGACAAGAGGCAATGGGCATAAACTGATGCATAGGAAGTTCCACCTGAATGTGAGTATAAACTGATGCACAGGAAGTTCCACCTGAATACGAGGAAGAACTTTACTGTGTGGGTGACCAAGCAATGGAACAGATTACCCAGAGAGGTTATGGAGTCTTTCTCACTGCAGATATTCAAGAACTACCTGGACAAAATCCCCTGTCATGTGCTCTGAGATGACCCTGCTCAGGTAGGGATGTTGGACCAGATGATCCACCATGGTCTCTTCCAACCTTACCCATTCTGTGATTCTGTCATTCTGTTATTCTGTGATGGTAATTGGTGAATGATCTCTCCCTGTCCTTTTCTCAGTTACATTTTGTCTTCCCTGTCCAGCTAAGGAGGGAAAGTGACAGAGCAGCAGTCAGGGTCAATCAACCATGGAATTTTATAGAGGAAAATTGGATAAAAATTGGGAAAATTTCTCCTAAGACTATATATGTTCCATGAGTCTGTCTCAGTCTAACAGAAGCCTATAGGTTATTGATTCCTCACTGCATTACTGGTAGTTCCTTAGCTGCTTTCTTAGTCATACAGTTACAGTTAGAAAGAGAAAAGATTGTTTAATGGAAGAAGAAATAGATTAGGAATTTTATGCTTCCCAGCTGGAAAGTAGAGATAGGCTAAAAAGAGCATATTGGCCTTTCCACATTTCCTTTGGGGAATACATATTGTAATTAATTGTTTGAGTAATTGCATATCTGGCTGAGAGATATGGAACATGTGGAATTCAGGAGAAATTTAAAAGCAAATGAAGGCTAAAACTAGATTTACAGAGCCCTTGGTGACAAAAGGTTGGACAGATCCTTTATATCCCTTTTTATTTGAGGGGTATAAAGGAAGGAGAATGTAGAGGGACACACTAGGGCTATGCTACCATAGTTGGGGTACACCAGTAGGGACCCTGCTGTCACGTAGAGGGTAGCTCAGAAAAACTACAAGTAAGCTCTTCCAGGAATGAATCATTCTTCCTGTTCAGCAACAGGTTTTCAGGTTTTTTAAAGGAACTCCAAGTTCTAAAACTCTGCTAACGAGAAACAGGACTTTCTTGAGAGACCAGAAGAAAAGATGGATGTTTGCATAGGTTTTCTATCAGTGAGAAAGGGAACTGCCTCTGGAGCTGGGAGGATGGTTGAAGAATTTTATCAGACACTCATTGATCCCTTTTCTGTGGTGGTTTCCGAAGGCTTTAAAAGATGTCTTGAGTGAAAGAACATTATGATCTTCACCATATAAAGGCCTTTTGCATTGATTTCTTTCTTTGGTAAAAATTAATATTTAGAGAATACTAGAGATCAGAGATTTATGGCCTATTTGAAATAGATGACAAAATTTTGATTCTATTTTAGCTAAGAGACTGGGAAAGAAAATAACAGGACAATTATTACATCTCAACCACTCTAGTACCCCTAAAGTGTAATGAAATTACCTTCTGCCTGTCAAACTGCCCCTACAAGACTCTTGACTTCTGTAATATTTGCTATTTACATTTGCTTGACATTTAACAGTTGTTGCTGTCTAGAAGGACACAGAGAGGATTTTTGCCAGAAATTAACTTCAATAACAGTATCTGAAGCAGTTGCATTCGTTGTTAATATCCTGATGGAATAAGGTCATCTGTGTTAGAAGAAAAAACAAAAGAAGAAAACTGCAGTACTGGGCTGCATTTCTGCAGTTCAGAATTAAGCAGTGTCATGTCCTTGGCCACTGAACCATAAACCTGTAGGTCTCTAGTGGATGAAGAGTGCAGGTGCACTGTCAATCACAACCTGCAAGGCCTGTCTCACTATTGTCTAGCTTTACATGCAAACACTATCTTTTAATGAGATCTTAGCTGTTAGAAATGCTTCCAGGTTGTGGTAGGATTCCAGTTCTTCAGGCATTCAACTTTTTTGATTACTCTAGCTTCTATCAGCATGATGGATTTTTAGTGCTGCATGGGAGAGCAGGGCAAAGACAGGGAAAAAGGTGTGGCTGGGGCACTGCAGTCAGCCCTGTGTCTCATCCATTTCTTCACTATGTGAACCAAGAAAGGGGAGCTTTCTACTGCTTTCAGACAGTCTGGACATTATGATGTTAAATTTATTGCATCCCAAAATATTATTTGACCTATAATTTAAAGCTATATTAAAGTAACACCAAGAATCCTTAGTGATGCCCTGGTATATGAGCGCCATACCTGCAACAACCTCTCTGCTCAGACAGGTTGCTCTTGAATAGACAAGACAGTTTCCTCGTGCCTCTGTTAAGTGCTTTTCTTACGCTTCTTCTACTGGTTTGCTCAGGTCCGTCAGGGCTTCTGTAAGAAGAGCTAAATATCTAACCCAGATTTGCTGAGTTTTCATTTAGTATCTTAATCACAGTGCTATTTTTTTTCCTTTCACAGATGATATATTTGCTTTCCATTTTTCAGAAGTGGCTTTAAAGACAGGTTAAATTATTAACTGAAGGCACCAGTTATTGGAAAACAAAAAGCTCAAGGACACACATACAGTAGCTCTCAACCTGCAGTGGTGTGAGGATGTTTTTCAATTGATACTGTAAGTGCAGAATTAGCATAATCAACAATCATTCCTCCAGAGTCACTGGATTCTATGATACTCTTGCTGTGAGTAGAATGTGCTCCAGCATGCTATGCTCCACTCACTGAGAAAATGAAAGATTCGTAGAGACCACGGATTAATGATCTCCAGCCGGCCAGCTTCACTTGGGTATGTAGCAGCAGGTAAGTGGAAGCTGAGGAAAAGTTCCAGTTCACATATTTGAATTTTAAAGGCAGTGTCTGTCCTTTGACTGTATGCTAGCACAATTCCCTCTGCAGTGTAGCAGAGTACTATTAATTAAATCAGAGCTGGCTTTTTATGTTTTACTGCTGTTGACATTTTTGCAGCTGTTAGAGAAATGACTCAAGGCCTACAAGTTCTGGGTCATTTTTCATTTATCAGATATTTTCTCCTCTACATACTCAATTCTGACTTTTATTTTTATTAATTCCTTATTGTACCTGAGGATCATTGTGATATTTCATAGGAATTTTATAACTTGAACAGAGGTAGGGATATTATCTGAAACCACCTTTACCAACCTGATGTCTATTTAGACAGGGACAAAATCTGACATTCTGAAGTGTGAAGACCCTCTTTAATTCAAGTTGCTTGAGGCATTTTGCATGATATCTCAAGTTTAAAATTTTAAAGTTTAAAATTTTTGGTTGCTTGAATTTATATGACAAATCTAGAGTTTACAGTGTTTACTAGCAGACTGAGTAACAGTAAACAGTAACAAATGGGACACATAATCAACTGCAAATAGTGGTATTTTGGATTTAGCTTTTTTGGGTTTTCACCTTCACAATGTTAACTGATCATTAAATACAGGGCTTGTACTTCAAAATCTTCTTGAGCTATAGTAGAAACATCTGTTCTTAATAGTGTTGATGTGATTAAGGTGATGCTTAAATATACACAGAAGAATATATTTAATAACCTTTAAATAACCTCAATATCTCTGTCTTTGAAAAAATGTAATACCATGACTTAATCCTAATCAATCACAAATTCATTTTTGTTGATTCAGCTTCCTCAGTGACTTGGCAAGATTCTTAAAATTGGCAGTGCTAAGAGATTACGGTCTAGTTTGAAATGAACAGTAGTTTGATATTGCCTGACCATTTTTGCCCTATCCAAATGGTATATTCTACCTTTCAGTAGTAATTATCATATAATTCCACACATGTCAGGTTAGAATAGTTAATAGAACTAAATGGCTCATTTCCCTCTTTCCTTCATTTAATCTCCAAGGTTTATTATCCCCAGTAGAGAGACAGAGAGGGATGTCCATTGCAAAAAATTCTCCACAGTGTTTTCAAATGAGATTGCATGGAGGTGTATAGATTTCTGTGTAATTACTCATCTACATTTTTCCTGCTAAACTTTATTAGTCATATTGCCTTTGATCTCACTAACAACATTGTTTTAAAGGGTGAAAGACACTCTAAAATGTTTACTTTCTGAATCAATGCACCCAGGCCTGACCAAATGAAAAACCAATATTTTTGCCATCGAAACATTCTCTAAATCAATGCAGGCTTGGTTCTGGCTATGATGGTGCTACTAAAATCTCTTCTCAGAGATTGATTTTGTTAGCTCCCAGGCCAGGTGGTGCAAGATGAGTCACTTCCCAGTGCAAACTCCTCTCCAGAGGGCTGGACACATCAATGTTACGTATCACCTGGTCCAGCTCTGCTCTGTGACCCTATGGTCCATCAGGGTTTTAATGACATTTTGTTTTGAAATGCATAAAGATGGAGATGTCAGAGTCTGCTTATAAGGTTTTTATGGAGAGTAGGTAGCAGCATATGCCTCATGTCTCGAAATGCAGTATGAGGGCACATAGACGTGTTTGAGGCTAGAAAGGTGCCTGGAATTGTTCTAGAGGGTGTGAAACAAGGCAAAATTTTAATTACTTTATTGCAACAAGCTACCGTCCTGCAGACTAGAGCAAACTATCCCTCAACCATACCTAGTTTTGTCTCAAAGGAAGCTCTGAGTGCAAAGAGAACAGTGAGTGACAGTGAGGCTAAACCACCAATCTGAGAGCGCACTCAATTATTCTACATGCTACATAGTACTGTCTTAAAAAAGAATGGTCTCATAATGGTTATTTAGATCCTAAGATGCTTCCTATCTCTAACTTGGAGAGCAGAAATAACACCTATTATTGTGGGTAAAGTTTGGTGTATAATATTTTCATTATAAACCTATTATAACTTCCCCAAACACCAATAATTTTGGCATAAGTTTTTCCACATTTTGAGTAGCTATTTTATTTTAATGCTTCAGTAAAAATGGCTTAGTCATTTAAAATGCAAAAAAAATTTAAAAGAAGAAAAGTATTTTTTAAAAAAAAAATATTATAATTTGCTTCTTTGAAGTGTTCTAATGCCTTTGGGCTTAGGAACAGGAGCACTACATTCATCAGAGTGCTTTTCTTCTATGCTTAGTTTGGAACAAATTATTAGACTCTGAAAAGCAACAGGTTCATATACAGTTAAGTGGTACATGATGATGAAATGTGCTATCAAGAAACCTGCTGTTGAATTTTCTGCATGTTCAGGTACAGAGCAAGTTCACAAGTCTCATAGACCTTGATCCATGGCTGAAGTACAGCAGCTGAAACCAGACTTTGGTACTGGGGCAGTAGGGCTGGGCAGTCGTAGGTGTTTCAGATCATTCCTGTGATTTGCTGGTAATTCTGAATTCTTCACTGTAAGACATCAGACTGTATCTGCTTCAGATGGGGATGACTGAGCAACTTCATAGATACTTGGCCTCTCCTTTTCTCTACCTCATATTTCCTGGTAGCTCATCCACGCAAAAAATAACTCACCTTCATCAGCTATGCTTTCCATCAGAAGCTCTTGGTCCAGACTGACTGTTTAAAAGACTTAAAATGAAACCTATTGACTTTCAAATTCAGAATTATTTGCTTATTTAAAAGTAGTTTTTCTTTCTTTAAGCAGCCTTTTCCATTATCTTCTTTTATTTTAAGAGATATTTTACTCCACAGCTGAGATTTCATCCTTTGTATTTCTATCATGCTGATAATATATTAATTACTCTCATTTTGTTTTCATATCTCCTTTATGCAGTGTACAGCATGGAAAAAAAAGTAGTAATAAAAGGAAATATGATTTGAAGTTGAAATGAAAGTTAAGTAGACTTTCTGGATTTGTCACCATTGTCTACATAATTTTAGTTAAGAACTTATTATAAGTGCAAAGATGCTGAACTGAAGCTGCAAATGGAGCTTGATTCTGTCATTTCCTATTTTCTGTGTGCTTGCCTTTGTGGTTGTGGTGAGCCATTTAATAATTACTTTAAAAGGAAATTAATTGTATGAAGCTACACAGTGCCACACACTCATAAATTCATTTAATTGCCAAAATTGCTAAATCTCCCAGGAAGAACTTTACCATTGTAATTTTCACACTTCAACAACAATTGAAGTATCAGACTCTGAAACCGAATGCTATTTCTTTTCCAATGTTTAGATCAGTCTATATCTGATAACTGCATTGCTCATCAACACTTTTATTTTTACTTTCACTTTTCAATGAGACCTGTGATGCCCTACTGCCAAAAAAGTAGACTTCTGAATAGGTTATCTGGCTAATGCAGGGATCTCTCGGTGGAAATCCAGTTGCTGATGTGGCCTTCTGATGTGTTCTCAAGTCACTTCATATTTTTAAAATATGCTCAGACACATCATATTTTTAAAATATGCTGATCTTTCCATATTTGGAAGTGAAGACAATATTTTACATGATTAGTAATATCTACTATAAGCTGCTAAACAGCATATCCTTATAATATGACAAGTAAGTATACTATTAGCTAACATGAACAACGCAATCTCACTGTGGGAGTTAAATGATGAGATGAAATGATCTGTGAATTGGAAATGTGGCTTACAGTTCCTTAGGTATAGACTATATCGTTGATGAAGCAATTTGTTCTGTGTCCATTCACATTTCATTTGCTGCCATCAACAATTAAGAAATGTCATAGTAAGGTCATTCCAGATTAACACCTTGTCTTTGCAGAAATCTCATTAAAATAAAGTTCCAATTTCTATCAAGATAATGTTAATTCAATGGGAGAGTAAATATTGTGGAGGACATTCGTGCAAAAGAAATTACTCTTAGAGACATTGTTCTCTTTTTACTAGAAGAAGTAATTCTTACACAGAAAGACATCCTATTGAAAATAGTAGCAAGGGATATTACTGTAGGAATTGGTTGAGTACCCTGGCCTGGTTAAGGAAGTGTGTCTTGTTGTCTGAGCTTTGCACAGATGTGCAGACCCTTAAATAAATTGAACAGAAAATAAGATTTCTCCCTTTGCTGGCTGCCTGTATTACAGCTAAACTACAAAGAAAGTAATTTCTCCAACCATCATGCATTTACTTCCCAGTCATCCTCAGAAACTTGTAACATTGAAGAGCGTTGTAATTGACATTTCATTCTAATATATTGACTGCATTGTCTGAATTCTGACTGGCTGATAAAGCTCACGGAAATCCAGAGTCTCATCATGCCCTGAACGATTTCAGTCTAGCCCTCTGGCAATCTAAGTGCTTAACCAGTGAAATAGGAAAGACAATATTTGGGAATTCTACTTTTCAAAATGCATAGGAACACAGTAACTGAAATAATCAAGTAGTCCCTGTATAAGGCAATTCTTTTTAAACTTGCAAAGCAGAATGAAGGAAAGATTTAAAAGAATATACATGCCAATTTAAATAAGTAAATGCACAGACATGAGTTCATCCCAACTATCTATAACTTAATTGAAGTTATATTTCAGATAAATTTCATCATAATATCACATTTTTTATTGGAGAAAAAAATCAGCGATCTTGTCTACAGATTTTCCATTACATCCCAGTTACTTGAAAGAAAATGTGATGTACATCAACTCATTCTTCAGGTCATACTTTCTAAATAGATGTGGATAATATTACACAGACTAAGTTATTGATCTCCCAGGTCCTCCACAAATGAAGTGTCATGTCATGCAACTTGTTCTTTACTATATCATCATGTTTTCATTCACATGGGCTTCTCTTCTTGAGAATGCATTTACTTATATAATAAGCTTTACTTCTTCCTAGGTCTCTGAAAAATGCTCTTGTTTTCAGCCTGCCTTTTAATGTGTATGTATATGCCCCTTGTATAAGAAGTTCAAACAGAAGCTAAGTAATTTTACAAATGTAAATATTTCTGATGTCTGACTTTTGATGTATTTGGGTTGTATAAATGCTGTGGGGTTTGGATTTGTTTCCTCTTTCTTTCCCTATCTTCCTTTCTTTTTCTTCAGTGTTGCAGCATATCAAAATCCATGCTAACCTTGTCAATAATGGAATGATGACTGGTCAGCTGTTTACCAGTCTACAAAATACCTTATTTGTATTTGATTCCTAATTGCAGAATTTTTACGTATTTGTTTCTTATTTTTGAACAAATAAAGAGAGATCATAAAATCGTTTCATTCCTAAAAGAAGGAGCTCCTCGATCCAGGCTAACTCCCCAGATCTTGCTAGAAAACATCCTGAATGTCAGGCAGATTATTGTGCGGCCAGGGCTTCTCATAGGCTCCATGGGATTTGCCCCAGAGCCAAGAATCCCAGAACTCCTATGCCAGCGCCTCCTGCTCACGGGCACAGCTCAGGAAAATGGGGTGAATAGAAAGGTGGCTTTGCCTTGTCATTGCTCTTTTAGACCTCTGAGAATAAATGCTTGCTAATAAACTAAAGATACTCTGTGCTGTTCTCCAGCACCGAGGGCAAAACAGACTTAAACCTACCTGTAATATAATATTCAGCTCCAGTAGGTCTGATAAAAGTCTCTTATCCACCCTAACCCTGAACTCCACCCAGGAACTCTTTGGAAGCACACTAATTCATCAAGACCAGCAAGGATGGGTGGTTCTGGATAGCATAGACAGCCAAAATTCCCCACCTGGGAAAAGCGTCCTTCAGTTTTTTATAATCTGGGCACATATGCTTAGCCCCAAAGCTTTAGGACTTTGATTCCCATATGAAGTCACACTTAGAAATTCGTGCAGCAAAATTATTTTGATTATTCTGAAATGATATTTCTGTTATTTTCCTCTTCTGCATAATTAAAAAAATTGAAAGTTCATTTTATTCTAAAAAAGGAAGATCTGTTATAGACACTCTTAATTACTTGTGAGAACGTCATGCTATCTACAAGTCTTGTAATTTATGTGTCACCTTGAGCTCTATTTCCTTGAGGGACATATAATATCTACATTTTGTTAAAAACTTACTGCATGACAAACAATTCTGGGGAAATACACTGTTGCTCTGCTACATTTGAGCTGCTCAAAGGCAATGGTCCATATGCATGATTTATCTTGTTGAACTCTGTTGAGAATCAGAAGTTATTCTGGTGAGCACAGTCTTGTGTAAAACACAGGTAAGTATCTCATATTTATCTTTGAGTTTGGAGGGGAAGAAAATGCATACAGACAGTACCATGGATACTTGGTAAAATATTTCCCTGTGGTAATTTTGTTCATGTGTTTGATCCCTGTGAAGTAGCTCTCCATATCCACTTGTATTAACTTGTCTGGAATCTATTCTCCCTCCTACTTTCTTCTTAGGCATCCTACTTTTTTTCAGAATTAATTTCCTCTTCTTTCAAGACTCTCCCTAGCCTTTCTCAGTACTATCTACAAGCTATCCAATACTGTTGACCTGTTAACTCACGTGTCTAATTGGTTGGCTGTGGTGAAATTCATAACTTTTCATAAATATTTTTTAAGGACCTTCTTATAAATATTGTTTAAAATTTTTTAATATTTTTGGTTTTGTCTGCTTGAAGTTTTTCAATAGCAAAATACAAAACCTTCTTTGAAAAGTCTCCATGGTGTCCACGAAACACTTGACACCAGACAAGGATCTTTTTGAACTGAGATGTCTTTTTGTCATGATAGTCATATCTTTCCCTTGTGTCTACCCTTCCAGCTAAATATAACATAATTATCTAACCATATATGTCAAACTAGACTACAAATATTACTGAATGGAAACAGCATTTTTTTTTCCTGTGTTCATACAATATGTGAAACAGTAGGGGTGTCACTGAGCCATGACTTCTTTTCTTATATGCAAAAGAAAGAGTTCTGCAACAGAACAGAGAGCATACATGGTAATTCTTACTTTCAGAGTCCCAGGACAAGGTGTTAATGAACTAAGCAGATTCTCTGCTGCTCATAAGATCCTGCAGAACCTAAAATACCTGTCTACAAATCCTCAGTGTTGCCTTGTGCAATTAGATATTCTTCTAGACAGTAAGAAGAGGAGCTTACAAAACTGTGTAGAGGAGTTTTATTGAACTATTTTTCCAGAACTTTGTGTCCTCAGCTCACTGTAGCCTAGAAACCAAGACCAATAATGGATTTTGAAGATAAATCTGGTATGGCACTTACTATCACTGTAATTGATTTACATGGAAATATCTGTATACATATGCATATATATATAGATAATATTTATGTGTGAGCGTATGTATGTGAATTACACACACAAGTCTATGGGGCCAGATGGAATCCACCCAAGGGTGCTGAGGGAGCTGGCTGAGCTGCTCACTGAACCACTTTCCATCATTTACCAGCAGTCCTGACCAGCTGGGGAGGTCCGAGTTGACTCAAGGCTTGCCAATGTGATGCCCATACAGAAGAAGGGCAGAAAGGAGGATAGGGGAACTAAAGACCTGTCAGCCCAACCTCAGTGCCAGGGAAGGTCATGGAGCAGATAATCTTGAGTGCCATCACCCAACACATACAGATCAACCAGTGGCTCAGGCCCAGACAACAGTGGTTTATGAAAGGCAGGTCCTGCTTGACCAACCTGATCCCCTTCTGTGACAGGGTGACCCACTTAGTGGATGAGAGAATGGCTGTGGATGTTGTCTGCCTGGACTTTGGTAAAGCCTTTGACACTGTTTCTGACAGCATTCTCCTGGAGAAGCTGGATGCTCATGACTTGGACAGGTGCACTGTTCACTGGGTAAAAAATTGACTGGATGGCCAGGCCCAAAGAGTGATGGTGGAATCCTGGATTTACATACATCTGGCAACTGCTCACAAGTGGCGTTCCCCAGGGCTCAGTACTGGGGCCAGTCCTGTTTAATAATATCTTTATCAATGATCTGGACAAGGGGATTGAGAGCATTCTCAGTCAGTTTGCAGATAACACCAAGCTGAGCGGGAGTATTGATCTGCTAGAGAGTAGGAAGGCTCTGCAGATGGATCTGGACGGGCTGGATCAATAGGCTAAGGCCAACTGCATGAGGTTCAACAAGGCAAAATGCACTTGGGTCACAATAAGCCCATGCAGCCCTGCAGGCTGTGGGAAGAGTTACCTGGTGGAAAAGGACCAGAGGGTGCTGGTCTACAGCCGCTCAATATGAGCCAGCATTGTGCCCAGGCTGCCAAGAAGGCCAGTGGCATCCTGACTTATATCAAAAATAGTGTGACCTGCAGAACTAGGGCAGTGATGTTTCTTCAGAAAAGAGTTTTCAAGCATTAGAAGAGGTGGCCCAGGAAAGCAGCTGAGTCACTATCCCTGGAGGTATTTAAAAGACATTTAGATGTGGCATGAAACATGGTTTAGAGGTTGATTTGGATGATTGGATTCAATGATCTTAATAGTCTCTTCTGATGTAAATGACTCTGATTCTACGGTTCTGTTATTCTGCATCTTTTATGATGTGATCTTTCATTTCTATACTCTGGGCTACTGAAGAATACAAATGCTTTGCAAAAATTATCAAGTCTAGCAAAAATAGATCAGTTTCAAACCAACTGCTTTCCCTCCCAAGGGAAAAAAGCTGACAAAATTCAGTATAAAAATCAGTAGTATTCTGATTTTAAAATTGTTATATTTTAGATATTACTATTTCTTATGCTCAGATTTAGCTTTTTCATGTTCACAAAGTTTCATTCTGGAAGTTTCTTTCCATATAATGCAATAATAAGAATTAATAATGAATAATATTAATAATATTGCATCAGATGGAAAGATATGTAAACCCTTATATATAGTCCTGAAAGTGAAGCAGTATCAAAGAAAATAATTTGCTGCTACAGTAGGAAACTGTCAACTTTCACACAAAAAGTCATTAACTTTTTTCTCTTTTGAATTATAATTTTGTCACTTGCATATAACACCAAGGTAATAGATTTTCATTATATTCAGAGTGCAAAAACATTGGCTGTGGAAAAAGCAACAGGGCTCAGATTAATAGGAGCCGACAAGCTGACCAAAGAGGAAGTGGCAGCATGGCTGGCACCATGGCTCAGTGGTTGTGACAGGCAATTAGTGAACAGAGCAGAACAGATGTAACAGGAGGCAGCAACAATTTACTGAAGTATTAGCTTGCTCACTCTGTAGTACAAGGAACTGATACTATTTGCTGATAAAAATAAATACTAATATGATCTTGAGAGGGGAAAAGAGACAATGTACACAGTCACATACAGGATTGAAATAACCTACAAAACAACAACAATAGAATCCCAACAAAACAAGCTGTGGTAGGCTAAAGGGAAAACAAAACAAAATGATCTTTGGGGATTTTGAAGATGAGATTAAGAGTCTTGCCTCATTACTGGGTTGTAACAAACTTTGAAAAAATAGCATGCTGTAGAGAACTTGTAATAGCATGTTCGTATTTCACAGCACTCAGAGAGGATGTACAATGTTCATTTCCTTTCTCCCCTGTTGTTCTGGGATAGACTTGTGTTACTGCAGCTCCTGGAAGTTGCTGCTGATTGGTGTGTTGACGTGCAGAGGACACAGCTACGTCCTTACCTAGATGGTCAGAGGAGAGAATTAGAATCACAACATTTGTATCTTGCTTTTTAAGATTTTTTCTTAAAAATACAGATCTCGCAGGTAAAATTAAATTATTTTACCTCAGAGAACTTAGGAGTTGTGGTTCCAGAAGGATTTGGATGGATGTCTTCAGTCTCAGAGGATTAAGTTGTCAATATGTACAGGGAAACTGAGACTGGATAAGTTACTGTTTTTTACTATATTAGGAATGGCTATGATTTTTCAAAAAGTAGAAGTGAAACTACATATTGTGGTTAAGAGTAGATTACAGCAACTTCATTCTGTAAATTGCCCAGAAAAGTACTTCAGTCAGCACTTAGGGTGCTTTCATATTGGGGAGTCCATATGTTTCAGTCTGAGCTATATAAACTTATTAAATCACTTTAGCCCACTAGATACTTGCTATCGCTACAGTCTTCACAAGATCATTCTAAGAACAAGTTCTCTAGGTCTGGACTCATCTCCATCTTAGCTCGATTCCATCTACTTACCGCTTTAACAACCCTCTGGCGTATGTTTCATAGATGTCAATTGTTTTGAAATTCTGTTTATATGACAAAGCCTATATATAGTTCACAGCAATTACTACAGGCCTTCAAAAACTCTTTCCTAGGAGCTTTTCTGCATTCTTATGTGTCATGGTTTGAGATAACCCCAAAATCCAATCCCCTAGTCTAAGCCCCCTCCCACATCTCAACCTAATGTGAGATGGGTTTTTCCAGACAAAACACACCAGATTCCACATGGGGGAAAGGGAATATATTACAATGACTATACAAACAAATATTATAATACATTATACACACGATCACAACTATCTCTACCATGACATATAGTATTTACAATGGATCAGATCTCTTCTCCCCTGCAAATAAAGTCCAGGAGGGAAAGA
Source organism: Pipra filicauda (assembly GCF_003945595.2). Classification (NCBI taxonomy): domain Eukaryota; kingdom Metazoa; phylum Chordata; class Aves; order Passeriformes; family Pipridae; genus Pipra; species Pipra filicauda. The sequence goes on from NW_024103718.1 coordinate 1,821,581, forward strand.
AGGACAGGTCCCTTCCACATTTAGGGCAGCAGCTCCTCTTCTGTCTTCCATGCAGCAGTTACTGGATTGTTGTAGCTGGACTTCTGTTCAATACACACAAGGGGGTCTCCAAGCCCCTTGGACCGTCGTCTCCAAAACGAGGGTCTTTCTCTTCCATGGACTGCATAGCAGGGACAAGCTCGCATCACCACGTCATACCACGAAGCTCAGGGGTCTTCGTGGCAGTCCCTTTCCTCAGGGGATTCACCCCTGAGTCAGAACATCTTGGGCAGCATTCAGTTGCAAGCCTTTGCCTCAAGAGTTCTACCAGAGCTCCTGTGCTCTGTTCCAGGCTGTCAGGCTTGTCAGCAGCAACGAGGGGGACCAAGGTCAACCTCCCCCCACATTCCATCTGGCCGTCCCGGTCCAGCTCCGGGACGTCTTTTGATCTTCTTAGCTCCTCTCTCTCTCTCCGGTACTGCATGTCCAAAACTACTCTCCAAAATAGGAGTCCATGTCCCTCCTTTCCAAGAGGGGTCTCAAAGCAGTTTGGGGGGGTCTGGTACAGTTCTTACCCCAAACTCTGTCTCTCAACTGCTGGCTCTCTTTCTTCGGACAACACTGTGTCTCTCCTGTTTGGCTGTAATGCCTCTACCGTATCTTATCTCTTCTGGCTCTGTGCCACTGTTTCTCCAGTCAGTGCAGTTCTGCTGCAGCCACTTACAGTGAAGAAACGTCTCCAGGTTCAGCTACAGACACTTAGTCCAGCTTAACACTGTTCCAAGTCTCTGCAGCCCCCCCAGACGGGGCTGGGGGGCCCCAGAGGGCCCAAGGGGCTCAGAGTCCCTTCCTCGTGGCTCACAACATGACCACCACTCCTTCAACAACCTACAATAACCAAAACGAGAACTCATCTCTTCCGGTGCTTGTTTACATTTTTGCAGGAGCACCCATTGGACAAAACTTCAAAACTTCCAGGGGTTTCCACCCCTTGGGGTCTACCACTTTTCTTAGCCTCTGGGGGAAAACAAGATTCAAACCACTACATTATGGAAGGCTATTTTGTTTTATCTGATCTACAGATTTTGTGTGTGTGTGTGTGTGTCTCAAGGACTGTTTGGGGCAAGCTTGTCTGACAGGCTGCAGAGACAGATTCTCATGAGTATCACCCAAATGGAAAAAGTGTTACAAATTAAATTGTCATTTATTTGTCCTCAATTTAGCTGTCAGAAAAAAAATTATTTTAATTTGACAATCATGCTAAATAGACATGCAGTTCTGGGACTGGTAAGAGTACTAGACTTACCCTATTGAGTCTGAAGTTCTGAAATACAAAACTGTTACAGTCCACCATATGTTACTTTTCAAGGCATGCTGTATCCAGCTAACTATTGCTTTCACTTTAGTTTGTCCAACAAAGAAAAAGTACCTCACCACACAAAAAAGAAGTCTCACAGAAATATACATACATACACTAACATGCTAATCTTTACATAGTGCCTCTTATATTGAAAAAGAGCATCCCTGAACAGGAATGAACATGCATACACTTTTTTTGTGAATTAGGTCCAATGCAGTTTTGACTGAAACCAGATTAAAATTCAGACAAAAATTAGATTTCTGTAGATAGAGGGAAGAGAAGGAGAAAGGGACAATCCTGCACAACCCTGGGCCTGTCTGTCCTAAATATCTGCATATAGGCTCTTCTGAGTCAGTTCTCTTTTCCAGTTGATTATAGAGGAAGTCTAGGCAACCAGCTTTAAGCCAAATGCCTAACTTTCAAATAGCTGAACTTAGATAAGATGAATTCCACACCTAACTTTTTTTTAATTTCTCCCTAAAAACATACACCTCAGAAAGTCAGAATGGCTTTACTGGTGTCCCAACAATGGCCAGTGGTAAATGCTGAGAATTACAGAATGGTTTAGGCTGAAAGGGACCTTTGAAAGTCATCTGATCCAACTCCTCTGCAATGAGCAGGGACATTTTCAAGTATATCAGGTTGCTCAGAACACCATCCAGTCTGATCTTGAATGTTTCCAGGGATGAGACATCCCACCACCACTCTTGGCAACCTGTTCCAGTGTTTTGCCATTCTCATTGTAAAAAATCTTTTCTTCTATATAATCTAAATTTGCCCTCTTTCATTTTAAAGCTATTACCCCTTGTCCTGTAACTACATGCCCTTGAAAAAAGTCCCTCTCTAACTTTCTTGTAATCACCTTCATGTGCAGAAAGGCTCCTGTAAGGTCTCTCCGAATCCTTCTCTTCTCCAGTCTGAACAACCCCAACTCTCTCAGCCTGTCTTCATAGGAGAGATTGGGATCTGTGGGTTGCTACCACATTCTGGTTTCAGGTATGAAAGTGTGAGTGATCTAATGTGATTGTTGTCCAACAAAAAAAGATCGAGCATTCAAGGTACCAGTTTTCTTTATGGCCTTTGAAGATGCAAGGGCAGCTCATGTTAATGAAAAACAGTGCTTAAGACAGTGTTTACTGCAAAAATAAGAGTGTTTTTAGATCAAGGAAGCTAAATCAAGATTGTAATCTCCATGTAAAATCTGAACAGAGACAAGCTAGGGCTAACAGACCACTATCTGAGATAAACCTCAAGAAGGACACACAAAGCTGACCTTCACTGGTCACATCAAGGCATGGATATAGATGACTATCTCATTGTTTGAGATATCCTTTCATTTGTTTTAGTCAAAACAATAAATTTCTGTCCTTGATTTACCCTTACTTCAGTGGTACAATATGGCTACTTTTCCATTTCAGAGGTGACAGATTTTCTGTGCAAAAAAGAATTGGATTATATTTTTCTGCTATGATCTGTATAGAAAAACAGTGTCATCTTGGAAAGTCTGCTGTTATGGAGCTGATGTGCTAAGCTTATATTAAAAATTACTGTACCTTTCAAGTTAGTAATATCTCTTCCACAAGCTTCATTTCATGCTAATTTGTTCACACGTTAACCAGTACATTTTAAAGCTTGCTGTTTCCTGATAGAAAGCAGTGCTGTGGTTGCCAGGTACAAAGGTGCTTTGAAAGTTATATTGCCTCATTTCAGTGATTGAATAACGGGGTCAGAGTTACCTGAGGGAATGTTTTGCCTTCTTTTCTAGAGGTTACATTCCCCAATTATAAGAGCTCTGTCCTTCATTTAGAGAGACAACGGTGGAATGAGATACTCTGCAGGATATTTATAACTGTCTATTCTCAGGCTGCTGCATTGTGGCTAGTTAGAAGAGTAACATATGGCACTGTAGAGAAAATAATTATTATTCTTTGATAACTTACTTAGGAGCAGTTATTCTAGATGACTATCATGACAGACTCTGAAAAACTGTAAAGTTATTGATACAATAATGCAGTAAAGGCATATATTTTCTCACAGTTTTCAGCACAATTAATACCCTTTAATGTGTTTTTAAACTTCCAGACATTTATCTATCTTTGCAAAAATCTCAAAGGAAGTCACTTTAATCTGCATTCAGATTAGTTACTATTTAGGCTAATTTACTGTGGGCCAAAGTTCAAGAGAACTTTGACTGTTTCAAACTATCATCTACCTAGGGCTATGAATCTGAGATTCCAGTCCAGTCATTCAAGAGAAGTGGTCATAGAAACTAAGTTAGAGAGCATCAGCAAAAATATTGCCCCTTTGTGGCATAGTTTTATTAGAAAAAGAAATCCAGTCTTAGATCAAAACCAACTCTCTTTCCAGTTTATTTAATAAATCCTATCTAGAACATTTCAGATTTGGTTTTATTGGAACATTATCCCTACTTTTATAACATGTTATATTTATTTAGAAAATTTGTATTTGATGACAAGCTGTAGTACGTATTTTACCATGCTACTTCACAACCAGTCTTCATAAGGAGAAAGGGAGGAAGTTGACTGCTAATTTTTCAGCTTTGCAGGCAAAAAAAAAGAAAAGGAAAACTTCTTAAGTGCCATGGAAGAGACTATAATAGCTCCTTAGGCTATAGATTTAGGTTGTGATAGTACAGGGACTGTAGTGTTGCTCTGGGACTTGCTGTTAAACTTGGATCTGAAATTCATGCTATGCTTTTTCAAGCATAATTACCTGGTCTTTAAGTAACTACAGTGAATTTTGCCCCTGAGGAGGATCATTATCCTGAATGACTCTATTTGACTTTTGATCCATGCTCAAACTAAGAAACAACACATAAGAAAAAGAAGTTCATTTCCTTGTAATGATAAATTATGTTTCTTATACGTGTGGCTGGTTTATTAGAAATACAGCAAGATAGAGTGGCATACAATGTTTTCCTTTTCACAAACATATGAAAGTCAAGAACCTAAGCATCACACTTCAGGAGGAAAGAGCTACACATCTTCCAGTTAGCCAAAGGTGGAGATAATTTAGAGTTAGAAGAGTACCTATTGACCTCCTGAATACAAGGAATCAGGTTGTTTTTCATTTACTTATTACCACAATCAGACAACGGGTCTTTAGTGATGTGCCCCAAATATTGTTCAAAGGTAAAGAAATAGCATATTTTATTGTCTTGATTCTGGCCAGGAGTGGGTTAATTTTTGCAGTAGCCAGGAGGGGGGCATGGCCAGGACATGGAGGTTATTCTATACCACCTCATGTCATTGCTGGGGGCTGCAGGAGGAAGTCTCTTCCAGGGAGAAATGGTCCCTTCCCAGTTGGTGTAGCATGGCAGAGGGAGTGGTCAGTTCATGTTGATAGTTTTCTTTGTCATCAGTCTAGGCTCCACGTGGGATTGGACTTTTTACTGTTGTTTTAACATTTTGCTAATATTTTTTTACATTTTTGTTTTTCATTGTTTTGAAGACTTATATTTGAAAATTACATCTGAGTTTTCTCTATATGGTGTCTTTTGTGCACGATAGACACCATTTCTTTGCTTGCTTTATTAGCTCTAAAACCAGTTTTGTTCACCACCAGGTCTGCATTTCTTTAGCTGATCATTGGTGAGTGGTTTATATATGTGAGGTTTCCCATGGTAAGCCTGTGCCTGCTCTTCCCTATACCACATTTCTGTCTCCCTTTCTCAAGACTTCTGTTGCTGTGCTAGACTTGTCTTTCTCCACACAATATTGTGATAGAGCTGTAAGTACCTCATTCTACATAGAATAATTTCTGAGTATTTCTATATGTATAAAATTATGAGTTTTAAACCACACCAAGTTAGAAAAAAGTAGACACCCAGTTGATTAAAGAAATTTCTGTCAGCTAAATCAAGTCAGAAAGAATAGCAGGCAGGTCAAGAAAATTTCAGACATAGAATGCCTGACACACATCACTCTTGAGGCCTCACAAACTCAGTAGAAAGCTTACAGTCTGTTATTAGCAGTGGCAGTACCATTACAGAAGGCTCATCAGTTTTGCTGGTCTCAGTCACACAGCTGAAACCCTGCACTGGTGTTTCTGCCTGTCCAAGACCGAAGCACGAGCAGCCCCACCTCAGTGCCTTTAGTTCCCGGTCAACCTCCCTGCAGGAACCCCACTGACCAGATGGCAGACTGTGCTTCAGACATTTCTGTAATAATTCTCTGGATAACCTCCTCTGGCCTTGTTTCCTTGGGAACAAGCTACCTGAAATGGTGGTCCCACAGCTCTATTAACACCTCATTTACAATGGTGGGAAGATGGATTGTATGCAATATGGATAAAAAAAGTGCATTTCAATAAATTCAAGTCGTAAGTCACTGAAGACAGTTAATAGCCACCCATGGAATAGGAAGGCAAAAGCTACATATGAGATAAAAATACTAGAAGATTATTTAAGCTTTTTTTCCTCTAAACTATTTTACATAATTGCATGCAAAATAGTATACTTAGTGACTATTAAGTTTTCATGTACAAGCATTTAAATTCCAGAAAATGTCACAAAGAAGACTGCTCCAAAACTCTGTAAATGGGCCAAAATCTTTTATGCCCCCTCATGATACATGCTATATTCAGCAAACAGAAGGCTACTTCTATTAAGGAGATTTTGATAGAAATTAAATAAATTGATGTGCAGGTAGTGAAACATCTGGGCAACATTTGCCCAATCTTATTCTGAAAAATAGCACAGCTCTTCTCTTGAAATTCTCTTTCTCATAATATTGGTAATAATAATGGTAGAAATTCTGATAATGATACATTCAGCACAAGATTATATTTTGGCAAAGATATATGAAATTGAATGGAAAATTGGGTTTTAAAAAAAATCATCAGGCAGTATTAACTCTAGAACTTGCTATATTCTCTGTCTGTAATAGGTATTGCAATGTTTTTCATTCTAATATGGAATTAAAATCTTTTTTATGTCCTTTTAACAAGGAAAGACCATGAAGAGAAAAAATAATTAAATAATTAAGAAAATAGAATATAAATTTAAAATAAAATGTAATCTGTAATCTAGTTGTTCCAAAGAAAACTCCATCTGCCATAGACTATTTTAGAACTTGCTCCCCTGGAGCACATAATTCTTCCCATCTTAGGCTGTCCAGTTACACTTTAGAAAACTCAGCAGTTGGTATGATGATTTCTTTTAGACTTAAGGCTATGAAAAATCATTTCTGATTAAACAGACTTGAGAAAAGAATTGCAGTTGATTATTTTATAAAGATACATCAAAATGGACACATTTTCAACTCTTGTGTGTCCATGTACTTTCTGGATTGTTAAGGTTTCCCCGTACTACTGCCTCTTAAATAGTTTTAGCTTTTTACTGTTGTACTTAATGTATAAGTATTTTGAGATATTATGATAAGTGTCATCATTCTATGTCTTTATTCTTTGACTCCTGTCTAATTTGCATTCATAAATCTAATTATTTTTAATATGATTGGTAATATATGATGGCAAACAATTTTTTTTTTAAATTAATGTAAAAAGGAAGGAGAGCTGTACCTTAGAATTCTTGGGTTTTTTATAGCATGAAGCTGTAGGTGCTCCACAAAATATCATTCAATCAATGAGAAGAAAGAAAGTGGAACTGAAAGATTAATCAGTTAGCAATGATAGAATTTTCTTGCAATGTATTAGATTTTCTCTTTTGAACAGCAGCAATCCTAACTGGTTATTATTCATATATGTATTCATAGGTTGTATTGTACTGCTATACTCAAATATAAGGGTCCTACTGGGCAAGTTGCTATAAGAAATGCTACATCTGGAGACAGCTTTAATACAGGTACAATCTTGCTTATTTTTGTCCAATTATATAAGAAAACTGTATGTTTAAATTTTCCAGAAATTTAAAACTAAATTATATACAAAACAAAGGAATTATCTAAAGAATGGGCCTGAACAGTCCTAATAATTGCTGTCATGCCTTAGAACAATATTAAAAGTAATTTGTCTATTCTTCCTCCATCATTGCACTATTTCATGTCAGAGCAATATGTTGTACCAAGTTTGTTATACTTTTACTTCATGTTGAGTATCAGATTAAAAAAATCAACTTTTTTATATCATTTCTCATGTCTTACTGTGTGCATTCACATAGTATTATCATTCATATAGGAAACTCCTTGTAATTACCAAAGGATATGAGAGTCCCTGTGTACCATGAAGAGTGACTTTCAGGTATTGTAGTCTGGTGCAACTGGTCTAGTTTTGCTTCATATAGTACTTCAGAGTCTTGTTCTTATTTACTATTTTCTTGCTTATTTCTAAGGTTTGGAAATTATTTCTGAGTTTGCAAATCTCAGCATCTAGTCTTGCCAGGAAAACCAAAAGTCAAAACACATATAGTGTGTAGGAAATTTAATATGAAACACTTCAAGATTGAAAGAAATAGAAAGAAACCAGAAAACAAAGGGGGGGGGTGTTTTTAAAAGTGCATAACTTTGAATTTAACTTTTGCTATTCATATACATCCTGCTTATGAGTTTAAAATTCTTAGAAATACTGCAGTTCCTCATCAGACAGAGCATTTCAAAGGTATCCATAATATCTGTGAAATTCTCACAGTGAAACTCTGTTTTAATGGGTACATGTCTTACCTGAAAATATATCAATTTACATGTTTGACAGCTACATATGTCCTTTTTGCATAGGCAAAGCTGCTTTTTGTGCCCATCTTTGCTCATAAAGAGTCAAAGATGGAGTTATGAATGTCCATTTCTTAGGTGAATGGTAAGTTCACCTTAACTGGGGAATAGTTCAGTTTCTCTCTGAGAGTTTCCAAATATAATTGGTAGTATATCTTCCACAAATCGTAAGGATAGGGAGGAGAAAATTATACTTGTGGCAGATCTGTATATGTTTTACCATAGACTATCATTGCTGGAATTGCATAAAATATTTTCTGTGTCTAGCCTCCTGACAATATCTGACGTATACTGTTTCTCCATGCGGCTGAATGAGGGGTTTCTCCATTTGTGTCACCACATTGTGTGGGTCTGATTTCCTTCAGATCTTCTGGTTGCTCATGTTGCTTTTTCAATGCACATAGTGCATGCCAGTGGCAACACGAGCATTTCAACAGCTGTACCCCCAAATAAACTTGTGGCTGTGTTCATTATTACTGGTGCTGGCAGACTGAGCTCTGTCTGTAGGTAAACATAGGCCAGCTATAAATATGTTTTTAAAACTATGGGCATGTATCATGATACTGAAGCAGCAGGTATCACACTAAATTCCCATTTGCTCTGTCATTATTGAAACATATTTTTTTAACTTATCTATATATTTTTATGGGTCACAAAGATACAATCTTATCTGTTACTTTTTATGCATCATATTCTTGTTGTTGCTTTCCTCTAAAGAAGAAAAGATGCAATAGCAGTAGTACCAACAGGTAGAATTCTGAAAATAATGAAATTTAATACAATCAGTCTCTCCCTGGAGGAAACGATAGCAGGATTTTGCTACCAAACATAAGTCAGGTCTCTTGCTAATCCTGAGATAGTGTGGCCCTTTAGAAGTCTTTTGAATATTTAGCAATTAAAAAAAAAAAAAGGGAAGGTCTTTTTCTAAAACCTTCACCCTGTACAATCCTTTTACAATAACCTCAATTCCAAGTGAAGAGAATAAACTAAGTGTTAGCTTCTTTATCACACCTCCTGCTATATTGCCTGCTTGTGACAAAACCCAAACTAGTAACTAAACCAGATCTTTCTGACATACTGATTTTAGTCCTAAAGGGACAACCTTGACAGGGGTTCTCTTACAGTTGTATTCCCTGTATCCCAAACCAGGCAACGATTCTGTGTATACCAGGTGCTGGCTCTGCCCTTTCCAGCAGAAGAGAGACATTTTCTATCTCATAAATTGTCTTCAAAGGCAAGCTTAATATGTTTGTAATTCTCTTTATGGAGAGAATGCAATATTTTATATTGACCAAATATGCTCAAGGGCAAGGGCTGATTATAGCCAAACAGTTAAGAGCAAGACACTCAAACTGTGCAGGGCTTCTTGCCTATCCACGAATTGCGTGACAAGGATGGCTCCGTGCTCAGCAGCTGCTTTGAACACACTGTTTAGGCTGCTGTGCTGAAATACGGATTTTCCAAAACCCTGCTTCTCAGGCAATGACTCCTTCACCTGTGTAATAAGATTAGCAGAGCTACTTGAAGGACAGAAAAGCCTTGCCAGTCAAGTGGAGATCAACATCTTTTAGACTGGTTTTCTAAAAGATGACAAGACATACACAACACTAGAACCAGGACAATTTTTTAGTATCCATAAGTGCTTGATTTTCACTGGGCCTATTCAGTTAACAAGAAGTGTTGTTCACAAAAACTGGTTGAACTATAGCAAATAGTGGATAGTTAGTATTTAAACTTAGCTGAACTTTAAAATTTAAGCCAAGTGAAACTGCTGCAAAATGTCTCAGTTATAAGGCAAGATAGAAAACTCTACTCTCCTAAACAATTTCTGCCATAAGCCTGCAAGAAAAAATTCACAAAACCACAAAGTGTGCTTTCCCTGTACTGGAAAATGAAATAGATTGGCAGATTACAGACAAAATAAAGGTTCAATAGGTACAATCATCAATAAACAATAAAGCAATTTCACTACAACACTAGATGACATTAGCTGCACTTGTTTTATGAATAGCAGAATAGACTTTATGTCAGTATCAAGAGTAACAAAACCTATAAGAGAGCAGAAGTATGTTGCTTTTATGAATGTATCTTGAAGAAATTTGCTCTTATTATGTCAACATGAGTTTACTGATATGAACTGGAACGTCAAGAGATTTTAAAAACAGGGAAAATACAACAAGTTATGGTCATAAGTTCTATGGTGAATTCAGGTCATTCACTAGTTTTTCCACTTAAGACTCATACTAAGTACAGAGAAACAAAACCCACAGTACACTGTGAGCTTTCTCTATCAAGTTCTCCTAGTTCAGGTCAGTAGTGACCTGCAATGAACTTTCTCTGACCAGAGTTTCTCCTGAGCAAAGCTTGCCAATCACACAAAATTACTTAGTGGTTTTGGGATCTGGACACATATATGGACAAGGGAATTAATGGATACTACTACCAAACTAATTTAATGTGTACTATAAATCAGAAGTGAAAGTTAGTTTCCCGAGGGGGAAAAAAGGACCTAGTGTATTAAACCACTTTGACACCTTTGATCTTCAATGTTCACAACATGAAGTATTTTCTAAACACCTTTAAACTGAAATTGAAAGATACATTGCTGAAATTGACCCCGGTCTTTCTACCCGTTTTTTCTGAGTAAATGTGAAACTTCAGTGCTGTCCTAGACACAGATATGATTTTTTTACAATGTTCAAAAATCCTTAACTGAAATCTGTTTTTATGCCTAATGTGTGCAGAGCTATTATTTGCTTTAAATAGTTCTCTTCTGTGTACAAGAAGACTATTGTAGTCCTAGTTAGACTGGTAATAGTTTTCAATTTTCCTTTAATTGATACTATGAGGTAAGAAAAGACTGCATCTACCTTTGCCCTTCAGCAGAGTGTGCACCCATGTAAGTTTGAGATCTGCTGAGGTTAATGGAATTGTCAGTCTAATATTACCATTCCAAGTTCTCTGATTTCTGTTTGCAATTAACTACATATGGCATTTATTATAAAATATCTAACTTATTAATAACAATTACATTTAATACAGCAATACAATCGCACTTATATACATATTTAACCTTCAAATTGCATTGATCTTTTATTTTAATTGACTCATTGTTACAGGGTGGTTTTTTTAAATTAATGGCTGGCTATGTTTCAAGCAGCTTCCATGTTTATGAACTTTGACCTATCTAAATAGTCTTTGTTTCCATACTGATTTATTTGAATTTGATTTTGTGATTTTATCAGGATAAATTTCTTGTCATATTGAAGATACGACTTGAATACAAGAAAAAATAAATAATCCTCTGTAGCTTTCTCAACTTACAGTCTCTCTGAAGTGATGGGGCTAAAGAAAGCACCGTTCTTAATCCATTCTTCATTCTTCCATACATTCTGAAGAATGGATTACTAATAGAGTAATAGTCAAGAAGGTTTTCGCATTTTGTTTTGGTTTTGTTTTTTTCCAGTTACCCCACATTGGGAAATCTCACTAAGCATTTTAGATGTTAATAGAAGTTCTGATTCCTTCTTTGCTGCAGATGTGAATAATGGCCAAAATTTATGCTTCATGAAAGGATAAAGTAAAGCCAACAATACTGAATATACATACATATATATATATGAAAAAAGTATATCGACCGCTACTGAGCTTACAAAAACAGTAAGTTTTTGTAAGTGTCTACAGTGCCTACATGAGCACACTGAGCAGTCACAGTGAATCCAAACAGCTAGGCATGCCTGTGTCTGTGGAGTGTACTGCAGTCCTAGGGTCGTAGGTACCACTATCTGGCTGAATCTTCCTCTCAGATGTCCTTTGTCTAGAAGGTACAAATCTATCAGAGACTTAAATAGATGTGATGAAGCATCTCATTTCCTCTGCTCCCACTTCCTTGGTGATACCATCAAAGCCACGGCCGCTATGAGAAAGTGAATAAATGCCACCTACACAAGATTACTCAGACTACTCGATGTATTTGCCACGACTTCAAGTACTTAAAAGCTGAATATTTAATTTTAAGAGTTTTTTAATCTCTATAGACAGTGATGTACAGGGTGATTCAGAGTATGACTCAGAATGCTTGTACTGAAGCAGTTAAGCACCCAGCTGGCCTCAGTCTAGGCTAGTTACACCCCTCCTTAAGATAAATGTTTCAGATGGTTTTAGATGCAACACTTCAGAATTTCCTCCCTACCAGCTGATATAGTGGCTGATTTACACTGATAGCTTTTAAATGACTCTAAATGCCACAGATGAGCTGGTGTCCTTAGACACCTAAGTTAGATGCCCAAAGTTAAGATATATGACTGTCATTTTATCTGTGTCCTTTTAGACACACAAAAAACCCTCTCTGAGCATCACTTAAGAAAAAGAGGAGACTTTCTGTAGGAAAGCTCTGTAGAGGCCAAACTTCTCCCAAGGTAAATGCAACAGTAATTGACTGTTTCACTTAAAATGAAGACACTAGGGATCACCAACAAGATATTTTCCCACTTAATTCTCCCAAAGTATCTAACATTTTAAAAGTGCTCAGAACACTGTGTAAATCGGGAATCGAGTCAGGGAATTTCGATGACACTTTTTTTTACAGACTTTTGATAGCCCTTTCATTGACTCAGACTCAAAAGTGTCAAAGTAAATGAGGACGAAGTTATAAAAAATGCAGTTTCTTAAACAGTTTTTTTTTCAGTTTAAATTGGAGGAATTTAAATAAAATTCTTCATTTCAGGTTGTTTCTTAGGGAGCAATAATGAATGTTAGACCTCTCACTTTTTTGTAGGAGGAGATGAAGAGGATGTTTGTGGTTGCCTCCACTGATGAACTGGAGACATTTCACTATAGATATATCTGAGAAAATTTAGGTTAATTTGATGGGATGAATTATGAGCATACTGCCCATGGAAATGTAACCCTGACCAACAAAATTTTCCTAAGAAGGACATCATTCAATAGAATTATAGAATTGGTTTGGAAGGGACATTAAAGATGTCCCTTAAAGATAAAGTTCCAAACTCACTGCCATGGGGGGCAATAGGCAAGATAGCTGAATAACAACTCCAAACAGGTGTTATAGCAGTTCTGGAGGAGAAAACTTCTTAACAAATTGGAACAAAACATTTTGAAATTTCCAAATTAAGACTTCTGGAAAATTATTTTAGCAGTGGAAAAAAAAAATCTAATTTTGAGTTCTTATAGAGTACAGCTATTACTTTTGCCAATAATTTATTGCTGTTGATTATAGTTTCTTGACTGACTTTTAACATTTTGCAAGTGGAAGGGAGGCATTGTTGTTGCCACTGCACTGGCAGACAAATTGAAACCTGATTTGAAGTGAATTACCTAAAGTCAAACAAGGTTATTGTAATGACCACTGGGGAAATTAAAAAACCTTGCAAAAGTTTAGAGATATTTTTGTTAGGGCATCTGTGTCTTGAAATACTCTATGTCTCTTAGTTAAAACAAAATTGTGTGATCACTCCTAAGTGATTTCAGGAGTTAGTAAGTGACTGATTTTCTGTTCCCTTGGTAAGCAATAATTCTTGCAAACAGATTTACTGAGGTTTTACTGTGCTACCGAAGTGGGGGGAAACCAGTGAAATATTGTTTGTGACTTTTTACAAGTGAAAATGACAGCATATAGGGAAAAAATTTTATGAAAGGTGGGTAGTACTCAAAATAGAATAAAATTCAGAAACCTAGACTTATTTTTTTAAAACAAATTATATTAAAGAAACTGAAAAGAAAAAAGCCTACTTGTTTCTTACATGTGGAAAGAAAATAGGCATTAATATCCTAAATATGCCTAGATCAGCAAATTTATGAATAAATGTATGAACAGAAAATACCTGTTGGCATGTGCCATTTATAATTATAGGATGGTTCACAAGGAGCTGAAAAAAATGAAGCAGATTAAAAATTTTAGCAGTTGCAAGAAAAGTTTTGTCAGTTTGTGCTGGTTTTAAAGGCTATTTCTCTGGAACAGATTTGTTCCATTGTGTTTAGCTTGAGTTCTTACAAAATACAGATATCATCACTTGCTTAAACAAACCTTACCTTTTAAAGTAGCACTGTCATTGCTGTCAGCAAAAAGCAACTGAAAAAATAAAAAGGAAGGCCCTAATTAAGGACATAAAATGAAACTATCTTGTATGCTTTAATTCTAATGTGGTAAACCAACATATGGTGTTATGCACGTTATATGTATATATATACATATATATATTTACTCCTCTGTATCACAATGGTCAGAAGAATGAATTGTGTAATTGTTTATGCAGCAGCAAATTACAGGAAAAATTGCTTCCACATGATAGGAAGTGAGAATCTAGTAAACCCGTTTCAGAAGCGTACTTGTCTGGTCTAACTTTAAACACCTATAATATAGAAGTCCACATCTGAGCTAATCACTTTAAGCACATTTAACATTCTCCTGACCCACATTGAATGGTTTCTTTAGGATGAGATGAAGTCTGAATATAAACCCAAAAGGGCACTTGAAGATGGAAGTAAAAGCACACACTTGTGATTGTAGAATTGCATCTCTGGGAAAGACAAAATTTCCCCCTCTGCCTATAAAATTACTAAAAAAAGTGTAGGAAATTAACATTGAAAAATGCACATGCCAGTATGAAATTTTTTCAGTTATTCTGATGTTTAAAAATAATTAATAATCAGTTATCTCCCCTTATATTGGTATAAAGATTAAAGTTTGGCACAATAAACGTTTCCTAGTTTCTCAACAGCAGTTGACATTCTGCAAAGCTTTCCATGAGGAGTTTTCCCAGAAGATTTAATAGCACATTTAAGATATAATATACTACTTGAAAATGTAGAGGGTGCTGTGAAATATTTAAATATCAGTGGATTAAGATGAAAAATACCTAATGACTTTTCTTGGAGAATAGTATCTTGAATATTTTGGATCTATTTTAAATCTTAAGGGATCCATCTAGCCACTTAATTGCTGGAAAAATGCTGCAATAGTTACATATGTACCAAAATTCCTTTAACCAGGTCTTGAATTAAAAACTACTTGTATTTTTACTGCAGAATATGAATTCCAATATATCTGCAATGGCAAAATCTCCTGAAAAGCTATTAACCAGAAGAATTACTTGGCCGAGCAAACCAACCTACTAAGCAATTTTGTGAAAATTAAAATTCATTTCCTACACAGTATAGTAGCTGGTTCACTATAGCCCCAGTAAACAGTTTTTCTGTTGATGTTTCCCCTTTTTAAACTGGGAGAAGCAGTCATCCTATTTCTTTCAGTTCAAGAGCCTTAATACCTGCTGAGAAAAAGTGCTGAGGATCTGTGAGAGATGTCTAGTTTTTTATTTTATAAGTATCTACCTGGTAAAACCAAATCAAGCCAAAATGACAGAACTCACTTTTCTTAGCCTTTATTCCTAATTCAGTGAAAAAAAAAAAGACTGATTTTTGCCTAAAGACCTCACAGATGGACAAGTCAGTCATTATTTGAGTAGTGTTCTTTTGCTTTAGATGATAGTGCTGCTGCAGCTTTTTAGTCTGTCTTGAAGATTGCCTCAATATTTTGTGAAAAGATTATTCTGCATACCACAAGTAACCAGCTTCTGCTACAGAGCTGTATATTACAAATTGACAGATCACCTGTGTCATTCCAAACAAGTCTTCTGGATCTCACAAATACAGGCATTGTTTCCAGTCTACAAGAACTGGATGCCAAAATAAACATCAACTGTTCAGTAGCTTCATATTTTTCTAATATATATGAAGTTGGTGTGGATAAATCAGTGCAGTTTAATCATTTCAGAAAGGATTTAGAAATTCCCAAAGCACAACTATATACATGGCTAGTATGACAGGAGGAGACACAGTAGAATTAAAGAATGCTGAAAATCTTTTGACTTTGCAAAACCAATTGTTTATTTTCATTATGCTTTTGAAAAGTCATAACATTCATGAAGTGAATTCTACTCCTTTCCAGCTGAAGGCAGAGACTGATCTAGATGTCCAGAAGGTATCTTAGTACCCCAATGAAGAGATTTAGGAAATAGCTTAATGAAAAGGATTCAGATTGCCTTGAAAATTATGTGCATTAATGTTAATGTTCCAAAGCACTACTCTTAGTTTTTTCAATTACTAAAAATTCAGAGATAAATTGTCTCCATTGAAAGTCAGTCCACAGCATTCTTCTGTTAAAGTTTGCAATGCCTTTGACTCCTAAGATAAATTTAAGTTTCTTTTTTCTTGTTGCATCCAGGAGCTTTTATGCAGCGTATTACAAAATGCCATGAAAAAAAAAAAAAGACATTTAGTGAAACCATTAAGGAAATAAAAGTGTTTTTCAACTAAAATGTCTACAATTCAAACAATAGTACAGCTTTTGGCAGATAATTAGTCAATGATTGCCTTTTGAACTCTGAAAATTAATGACAGCTTTAACTGTTTGGTGGTGGGGGGGGTTGTTAGGGTTTTTTTTTGTTGCCTTTTTTTTTTCTTTTTAAGACTTTTAATGATTTTTTTTCAAAGGCATTTTTCTAACCAAGTACCCATAATTATGTACACATGAAGAGGTCTTGAGGAAACCATACAGGTCTATTCAACCACATGCTATAAAGATTTTAATTTTACAGATTCTTATTATTTTAGTTCCACTAAATGCTTTTAGCTAAGGTTGACCAAAACTTTTACCTTTGAGACCCTGTTTTGAATCACTTATAATTGCCATATTTAAACTGTTCAGACTGACATCCCCCATGCCAGATGTCTACTCTAGGATGAATCATTTTGGAAAATTCCAGCATAAATAGCTCAGTAGTTTTGCAATATTAAAGAAAGAAGTTTTTAGTTTGTCCTTATTAATGTGTTATTTTGAAGCAATTAACTTGAATATTCTTGTTATTTTTTAATAAATCTGTCTCCACTTTACAATGGTGTCTTTGCAGAAATGGATCCAAATGAAGCTTCAGATAAACTTTTAGCAGCAAACAATTTTAACAACAAAACAATGACACACACACACACTCCCCTCCCATTGATTTTGTTGGGGGTGAAATTATGACATTTGGAGGAGTTAACAATTTTATAATAACTTCTAATATAAATTTAATATTGTTTAAATACTCTCTTTTGTTTCTGCTTTCTTTGCTTCTCCTCTTTTGTCACTTTCCTCCAGGCCCTTGCATATGACGTTTTATGCAGCAGTTACAGAAATCTGTGATCTACAGGAGCTAGTGTATAGGTGGTTTAGCCTGGTGCCTCAGTATATTGTCAGGAATGGAGACACCACAAAAT
Organism: Pipra filicauda; assembly: GCF_003945595.2. Classification (NCBI taxonomy): domain Eukaryota; kingdom Metazoa; phylum Chordata; class Aves; order Passeriformes; family Pipridae; genus Pipra; species Pipra filicauda. Next base: position 1,838,882 of record NW_024103718.1, read on the forward strand.
CGTAGTGACAGGAAGTCCTACCTGAATGAGTCATTTCCTCTCACAGGCGCTACTTTAGAAGAAAGAAAGAGAGAGACAGAGAAAGAAAGAAAGAGAGAGAGGAAGAAATAAAGAAAGAGAGGAAGAAAGAAAGAAAAGAAAGAAAGAAAGAAAGAAAGAAAGAAAGGAAAAGAAAGAAAGAACAATTAGAAGGGTGGAATACTTAAAGTAGTATTTTGTCTCTAAAAACTATTTAAAAAAAACTCCTGGGTATCAATGGAACTTGGGTAGGGCTGTATTGTACATTTACATGAGGGAACTTGGGAATGTTTCTCAATTTAGCAAAATAAACATAGTTTTAGAGCTTAGTCTTTGAGTGGTTATGTAAACCATGCAAGTATTTGCAGGATCAAAAGACAACTAAAGTAGAGAAAACTAGATGGAAAATAAAAATATCTGTTAGTTTGCCAGGTTAGGCTGTATAATGTGCTAGTAGCACATTTTTGTCATATTAGAGGTATATAATTTGTTTTCATGTACCAACACTTCAGCCATAGTCTTTCAGAAGGGTTTCCATTTACCACTGATTTTAAATCGTAAAGTGACAAAAGACTTTCATTTAACACATTAGATGATCTTGATAAGTGTTTTCTTTAAAAAAAGAACCAATCAGTGTGTTGAAATGAATGGCAATCTACTACATCTCATAATATTCAATCACCATTTAGCTGATAAATAATGAAGATTAAAGTTTCTTCATTTTCACTATACATCACCCCTTGGTCAGGTTTGCTGCTTCAGCAGCTCTCTGAGAAAAATATATCTTGCAGCATGCCCTCAAGGGCATTAGATTTGGACTATTTCAGATTAAGAAGATTTCACTGAGAATGCACTGCCAAGACTACTTTCTCTTTTACATCTAGAAGGATCCAGCTTGAGTGACATTTTACATGCATTGTGGTTGAAGAGGACCTGTAAGAGATATATGCCTGAGAAGACTTTAATGGCTTTACAGATCATTTCAGAAAGGACATTCCTTGACTTTTAACCTTCATGGTCTCATCTGGATGTTCATCAGCTAAGAAAAATAGTTAAAGTTGTCTTTACTGCTCTTTGATTTCATGCACCAGATAAGGTGCATATCTCTCCAGTCTCTTCAAACTCTTTGCATCACTCTGCTTCTTTTCTCCACTGACTCCTAGCCAATTCTTCTCCCCAGAAAAGACACTTGGCACCCACAGTAATTAAGAATAGTCTTACTGCCTTATTAAAAGGAAGCTACAGCAGTGTCCTTTGCAATTACACAGCGCACCAGAAGGCATCATACCTAAAGGTCAAACACTAATTGAATTTACAGGTGGGATTAGCTTGAGCAAATATAGATACCTAAACAATAAATATCTACAACTGCAGAAGACACTCACCAGAGAGAAGAAACAGACATTTTTAGGCTTTGGTTTGTCTGACCTGTTTCAGTCATCTACTTTAGGTGGTTAATCACATCCTGAAGATTCTTCAATTCTTTCTATTGACAATAGAGACTACAGTATCTTGCTCACATGTAGGCATGGACATATCTAAAGGTGGGTGAGGTAAAACCTGTGCTGATGAGTATGTGGATCAGAGCAGGCTGTAAAGTCAGATGGAACTTCTGTGTCTCTGCATGTGATTGGACTGCATGCCTTCACCCAGAAAAGGTAGAAAGAACTGTCTTAGAAACAACGAAGTTAGCGGTACTTGTGTCTTTGAAATTTGAAATTGACTTTCACAAAACACCCTTTTAAATTATGTGAACTTTAAATTAAACAAACTTTAATTTTAAAATTAAATGAACTGTGTTGGTGTTTCTACAGGCACGGGGTTTCTGAAATATCCATATAGACTATCTTTTCAAAACTTCAAAGCTTCTGCGTTGCTTCACTAGCACTTATACATAGAGGTCATCTTTATATTCAGAAAAGGAAAAATATAACCCAAAACATTCAAATTAGAATGTCTTAGAGCATTGAAACAAAATTTAACGGAATTCAACGAGTGCTTATGAAGTTCTTCACTGTTTTAGGCATCCAAGTTTGAAAAAGGAACCTGGTTTGCTATTTGGTTTATGTAAGTATATTTCATTGGAATAATTTATGTGTCAGTTATACAGTTGTGCAGATCTTGGTTGTCTGAAACTTAAATGGTCTGAAACTTAAACTTCACAGGAAATACCTTATATCTTACCACAAAATCTCCAGCAGAACTCTGAATCAAGAAGTGTATGGTAATTCTGCATATATGGATATGCAACATGACTTAAATGTGCAATTTCTGGTTTGTGGTATATTAGAAACATGGAACAATGTATAAATAACTTGAATTAAACTCCCATAGATGTCTGGGGTCAAGGAAAACAGGGGAATTTTCATCAGGCTTGGACTGGTTCTCTAAAGGAATGTAAATCTTACGTAGCTAGTCTTTACAGGAAGAAAATGAACTTCACTGCCCATTTGCAGAACTGGATATTATAGTCAGTGATTTCAGGAGTAAACATATTCAAACAATTGACAACATAAAAGATCTGAGTAAAACTGATTAGTATTTTATACTGCTTTAATATCTGGGATAATATCTGTAAATAGTGCTAGTTTCTGACATCATATATATATGTGTGTGTGTATATATATATATATCTGTGGGACATTAACTTACCAGGCTGAGTTATTTTCATAATTCGAAAACTACTATTTGAGATACTAATGTGTAATGTGAAAAAGGTTTATTTGAATGTGGACCTGTAAATAGATCTAAATTGCATTCAATGGTTATGATTCTTCAACTACATACTTAGAGTGGAGCTTCTCTGAGACCAGGAAGGTTTCAGATGAGCACACCCATGAGAACAGTGGTTGTTAGTAGAATTTCACTCTTCCCAATGTACTAGCATCCAGCAAAGGACCAATATACTGGCAATATACTGGACTAAACAAACCCAACTCCCTCAACTACTCCTCACAGGACTTGTGCTTCAGACCCTTCACCAGCTTCATTGTCCTTCTCTGGACTCGCTTCAGCATCTCAATGTCTTTCCTGATTTGATGGATCCAGTACTTGAGATGTGGCCTCACCAGTGCTGAGAATTATGCAAGGTAGGTAAAATAATGCAGAGGAAGCAATATTAAAGGAAAAAATCCTACCTATTTAGCAATCAAAAGCAAGGAAAATAACTATGAAACTGTGCCTATTGAGTGAATCCACATTGTTTTCTTCTTGATTGCTTTAGGCAACCTAAATAATTTTGTATACAACAAAAATAGAGGTTAATAGAGATAACTGTGAGCTTGGAATTACAAAATAAACCAAAATTTGATGCCTGAAGGAGGGAAAAAGAAAGAAATTATTCAAAACGTAGTGTATGTTAGTATTTTCTAAGGAGACCACTGTTGACTAGATAGAAAACTGCACAGAGTAATTTAAAATAACATTTTTTTAAGATCAGCTCATTACTCTAAGATCAAATATACTAATATGAAGGCAATCCAAATTTTGTAAGTTTGGTTTATGTCATGTTAGAGCTTAGGACTAATTAACTTTTAATTTATGAAGTTTTAACAATCCTATCACTTACAAAATAAACTATTTAGAAAGCTTGCTAGTCGAATCAATTTAGTTTGTAATATCATATTTTTAAAACACTACAGAAAATTCCAAAAAAATAAGAATTTAGTTGAATTGACCACAAATTGGGGAAAAGATGTATTACAAAAGGCACATTAGTAACTTCTGTGACAAGTACCCCTACCTTCATTAACAGGGATAGTATAAGTTGTTTTGCAGAATTGATCCTAATTTGGTTTAAACGGAGAAAATATCATTATAGGTAGAAGGAGTGGTTTCAACTCATCTTTTGAAGTATTTCTCTGGTTGATTCTCTGGCCTGTGTGTAAATTAGAAAAGTCTAGAGACCACTCTCAGAATAAAGAGATCTTTCTTCTCACTTGTTACCTTTAAGTGGTAGAAGCTGGAGTACTACTGTTAAATCTGTCACTTCATTTTGTCTTTAAGGAAAAACATAAAATATTCCTTTGTCTCAGAAAGTGAGGCCTTAAAAATTTTTCTGGCTCACTATATAAAATTTACATTTTAAAAAGAAGTAAAAACCTTGACATATGCATCGGTTGATATTGTTAGAGGCAATGTCTTTCACACACATTCATTTCCAAGACAGTGATATCGGAAGCAGCAATTCTTACCAGTTTGTCTTTGCACAAAAATAGATTTACTGTGAGAGTTTAAGTGGGCTGAAGCCCACAGTATCCTTACACAATGAAGCATAGTTAGACCAGGTTGTGCATCACCATGCAGCATCACATATGTGTGTCTTACAAACCTGACTTGTGTGTCTGCTTGCAGAGGAAGACAGCTCAACAGTAATTTGAGTTCTGTCCTGAAATAGTTTTCTAGAGGCAGCTCAATAAAAGAATAGAACTAGTTTGTAAATATATGATGTTGACACTTCTGCTGCACCATGTTACCTAAAGGCATCAGCGCACTCTATGTAAGTCAACGTATGCCTTCTGTAAAGGTCGTGATGATGGTGAGGTGTCGTCAGAACAGCACTTATCTTTGTAAACTTAGGGTAAAAACTCACAATGAAAGCAGTCATTTTAAAGTGTTGCACCTAGAAGGATCTTCAAAATAAGGGAATGCAGAAATAAATGTGAGTTTCCATCTTGCCTCAAGATGAGGATGATGTGATATCATTTACAGTAGGATATATTTCTCAGTATTATTTCCAAAGAGGCGTGCTGCGCAGTGGCCCAGGCCTGGCCGGCCCTGGGCGTGTGTGTGGTGCTGGGGCCTGGCCCTGGGTGCTGGGGCACCCAGCCTGGCCCCGGGTTTGGAAAGGAGTGAGAGAATGGGAACTTCGCCTGTGCGGACAGTGCCATCGTGGGAGATGAGAGGGGAGCCCCGGAACACACAGAAGAGAAGGACAACTCTAAACCCGGGCAGATGGAGCTCATTCAGCCCTGTAAGGCCATACATCAAGAGAAGGTCACTCTAAACAAACCTACGTCCTGAGGACCTCACTGCCACCATCCAAGCTCGCTCGGCCCCAGCAGATGAACTTTAGGATTAAAGTTCAGCTCATACTGTACCTCACCTAAAAAATCCATTGCGCAGGCTTGAAGGCCTTACCCGCATTTGCAAAGCCCTGTATCACCAGCATGCTCGTGACAAATGTGGGTAGAGACCTTTCCCAAATCTTTGTTCGTGAAGACTGGCCATTATTTCCAAAGAAAAAAGAAGTTTCACTTCTTTGTACACTGTTCAGCACATGAAGCAAAGAATGGATATCTGTAGCTTGTGATCAGCAGAGAACTACAAGGTTTTCTTAAATTCTACAATAAAAAAACTTTTTCAGACTGCTTGTAGTTAGTCTAATGTCTCTGTCTCCAATGACTTGTTCTAAAGCTGTAGTTGATGGTATTGTAAGCTCTTGAGTAATATGGCATCAGATTTATTTTTGTTGATGTATCAGAATGAGAAAAATCAGTTTTCTGTCAAGAAGAAAGAAATAGTACTGTAGAGGAAAGATCTCTAAATATATACATTGGCTTTGTGACAGCAGAAAGTTAAATAGGGATTAAAACACAGTGATATGCATACTGTAGGCCTCACTACATAGATGTCACATCAGAAAGAGTTTAGTTTCAGTGTCTACCAAAGCAAACAAAGTAGCATAACAAAGACAAGTATACGTCAATGTGATGATCAACAGGACCATGTCTAATATCTCAATGAAAATGTAATTAAAAAAACCCTTTCACTTAGTAAAAAAAAAGTCCTCCACAATAATGACATTTGCAAGTGATAATTTCCTTTGTGATCTAATTATTGTTAACTATTGAGGAATTCATCCTGTTTGAATTTCAGCTTCTGCAGTTTTCCCTGACTTGCGTACTGGAGGAAACATTATTGGTACCACAGCAGGTGGCACTATTTCCTTCGCATTCTTTCTGAATTTGTTTCTTCAGACACAGAACACAAAAAATAATTGAAAGTATCTTATTTCATGAGATCTGTGAAATAGTGTTTGTGTTGGCTGAAGATCAACTTGAGGGTCTTTGAGTCTTCTTACTGTTCCAGTACCTTCCCTGGATGCTGCTGAAGAGGTTTTCAGATGCCTTGTAGGGAGCTATAGAAGTCACCTGTATGGTGTCTTTGATGCAAGCAACACTAGATAGTATCAAAAAAGTGCCTTGGTAGAAAGAGAGTCTTTGCACTGGGGATTTGGAGAGCTGTCATCTCATAATTTGCTGTCTAAAGCTAGAGTTTACGGCAAAGTCCAATTTTTCCTCAGTGCACCAGTGACAGCTTTAATTTCTGTCTTCCACCTGAATGCTTGTGTTGCATGTCTAAAAAGAGTAATGCCTAACTATTCTATACCCTAAAATACTGAAGCCTTGATCCTGTAATGCATGGTGTGGAGTTTGTTGGGTGATTGACACAAACTTTTTACCCTGTTATGGCAAATTCAGCTCACCTCAGGGATAGGAGTAATTCCTATCATACCATGCCAAGATAAGTACAATCCACAGTAAGTAGGATAAATGTCTTTTCAGAACTCGAAGCTTCTGTTCTGTTTGATATGTGCAAGTATTTTGTTATTTAATCACATGAAATTTTTTTTTTCTCCTAAAGATCTGTCTATGAGTACAGGAGATTAAAAATGTAGTGGTTATCTAAGAAGAGATTGTTACACAAGGGTGAAGCATCTGCATCATTACCATCCACATCATGTTTGTAGAATTTAATTATTTCATTTAACAGTTTTCCATACTTATCTTTATTGAGTAAGAGAAGTACAGAATGGATTCATAAAATTATTTAAATTAAGTATAAAAAAATTAAGATTATGTATGCCCAGAATCAAGTAGCAGATCAAACAACTAAGCTAAGAACTGTTCCAAGGCTTTACTTTTCCTACCAAGTCCTTCTGCATTCTCTCTGTCTTCTACATGAATTAACAAATTTAGCTGCATTTTCTTTCTCTAACTTGATAAATATATTTCTCTAGAAAAGGGAGAGAAAATGAACTAAATTTACAGTTATGAGCCTATTCTAGGATAATGATACTGAGTTGTTATTAAGTGAGGTGAGGCCTTGAGCTAGTGTACTCTGAAGCTCCTTTTTGTGTAAGCTTTTTTTTGTTTATCGAAAAGAACTTGGTGATTTTGTTTGCTTTGAAAAGGACTAATTTATTAGAATCATAATGTCTATTATATCACAGAGTTTCTACTGTCAAAATCTGCACTCTTTTGGCACAAATATTTTGCAGCACATAAAGGCAATCTGAAAGCATGTAAAAAGTAATACTGGAAAAACTATGTTACTAATCAACAGGTTGACTTTGCAAGCAGACACTGAATTAATTATCTTAACAATAGATTCAAACAGAAAGTTGTTTGTGATGGAGACTTGAAATTAATTTTGTCTGTAAATCTAGTTGCATGCAGAATCGCCAATCATACTAAGAAGGAAAGTTTTAAAACCAGAGGAATTTGCCTTCTATGTATGATGTACTGTGACATGTACTGTAAAACAAAAATAATGCCATTTGGCCAAATGCTGTACAAATGATGATTCTTGTTCCATGAGCAAGATTATTATTAAGAATTATTAACTCTCATGAAGCTAAAAACTTGTGTATCAGTGGATTTTGGGTTCCAAAATCCAAGTCAATCAGCTGGAGCAGCTATGAGGATGAGAGTTCGCTTTGAAGAGCTTCCCTCTGGACAAGGGGGTTGAGGTGGCACCAGTGCTCACTACAATATGTGAAATCCTGAGGATCTGCTTGTGGGGTTTGTTGTTTGATTTTGTTTTTTTTTTTTTGAAATCTAGTTGAATGGGTGATCTTCATGTGGTTTGTTACACCATGGTGACTGAAGTGGATTGACTCTTTTACCTGTCCTTTTAGTGGGAATTAACCATACGGCCTCAATTTAGAAGCATGCTTAATTCACAAAATGTCATATTGGGTTCTTCCCTTGTCACAGTGGATACAGCAGCTGTGACAGATGACATAGATTTGTTGTCAGTTGCTCTTTGTGGTGGGTTCACCTTGGCCGAATGCCAGGTACCCACCCAGCTGCTCTATCCCTCCCCTTCCCAACCAGACAGGGGAGAGGGTAAGGTGGGAAAAGAAAACAACACAAATTGTGGGTTGCAATAATGCAGTTTATATTTATGCAAAAAAAGAAAGCAAAAGCAGCGTGAACACACAGGAAGCAGAAGCCAGCAGTTAATCTCTACTTCCCATAAGCAGCGATGGTCGGCCACTTCTCCGAGAAGCAGGGCTCCGGCACACGTAGTGGTTGTCAGCAGGCAGCCATCACAGACAATGAGTGCCTCCAGTCCTGCTCCTTACCTCAGCTTTCATATCTGGGTTGATGTCATATGGTATGGAACATCCCCTTGGTCAGTGTGGGTCAACTGGCCTACTTGTGTCCCCTCCCAGAACCTCGCCCTCGATTGAATGTTACAGTGTTGTGCCCAGCAGTAGCCAAAATATGGGTGTGTTATCAACACTCCTCTAGCTACCAATGCAGAGTTACTATGGGGAAATAAATTCCGGCTCGGTCAGACCCACCACACTTCTTGAGGCAGATGGAGCTACGGGAGCACAGTGATAAGGGTCAAAATCTGCTCAGAAGTTCTTTTGTTTTGCTTGTCACACTTATGTACTCCCTAAGGCTGGGCTAAAAAAATGGGAATGACTCAGTGACAGAGTGATTAGGGCTGTTAAATGAGGCAGTGTGCACCACCTCCTACAATTTATAGTCGTGTCTTCAGTGCAAAATGGACCACTTAAGCTGAGTGATTTTGGAAAGGTGAGAAGAAAACCCTCCTAATTAGATACACTGATCAGTGCACTGCTGAGCAACAGTGGAGACTTTCACTCCTTTCGCTATCATACCCTTACTGGTTTTTAAAATGGTGCCTTCCTAGATCTCTTTCTTCTGTATAATCAATGAAGGGGGTGGATGGCCTCGAAATGTGATTTATATCAACTTTCAACTTGCCTCCTTCCATTGGTGACAGGGGGAGTTAGGTGACTTAATTAGATTGGACATCTAAACTGCGGTTGGCAAAGTTAGTAGAGATGGTTCTCACTCTAAATTACAGCAATCTAGAGAAAACATCAATTTTATCTTAAAAGTAGATAGGTATAATTCAATATTTCTGAATTGATCTTCCTAAGGTTAAAAATTACATGAATGAAAAGGAGGCAAAGGTTCCTCAAAAATATGGAGCATACTGCACTGTGATATGGAGAATATTAGGAGCCAAGTAAATAATTAAAGTATGGAATGAGATTAATCAAGTCATATGCAATCTTGCATGAGAAAAAACTTAAAATGCAATAATATTAGAAGAGATAAAATGCTTGTGCATTTTATGTGGATGATTGTATTTAAAAAATAGCAGAAGCTGTAATGAGCAGTAATTTCAATCAGAGCTTCAAAAGCAGTACTTGAGTTGCTGAATAGCAGTTCTAAATATGGTAAACAGCAAAAAAGCTATCTCTACTGTAAAATTAAAAAGGTTCATTGAAGTTAAAGATGCTATGATGACTTATATCAGCTGAAGAGCTGCCCCATGAAGTTTATCAGTTCCATATTGAAATATAAATTGGAAGGCGTTTATAATAATTACTTCAGCTGCTTCCTGTCAGACAACATTTAAACCTGCATGCTGTATCTAAAGTCTGCCTTATCCAAAAGGGTCTGAGAAGGAAGCCAGAGAGGGAGGAGAGGCACATCAGGAAAAAAAAAAAAGTTTGTGTACTTTAAATGTACAAAGAAAGACAAACTACTCGTTATTCTGCACAGCACAGGTTTAGCAGAACACTGCAGCATGCACCTTGATTTTACCTTAGCACATCTAGGTTAATCTTCAGACAAATAGTAGTAAAAGCAAAGGATGCAGGCATTAGCATCAGATTTGCCTAAGCCACTTAATCATGTTACAGCACTCTGAGCAAGCTGCAAGCTTGAGAGCAGGGAGTGACAATAATCAGGCATTATTGTCACAGAGGCAGATGCCAGTCTGGAAAGTTACCACAGAATGAATCAGATTAAGCCTTTGCAACTTGGCTAATGGAAAAGAATATTGGAGGACGTACTGGTGGCTTTCGGCTACAGCAAATGACAACATTAGTTACTTTTTGCATTACTTCATGAGGATTTTCCTCCTTCAGGGAAAAAAAACTGTTCATGATAACATCTTCCTCTATGATGAGGAGACATTGACTTCTACTTCCTCAGTTCTTAACATCCATATCTCATCTTTTTTGTCTTCAGTCCTACCCTTTACATTTGCTTACAATTTGTGGCCTTATATACATATCTGTATGCACACATATATACACATATATGTATACGAGAAATATATATCAGTTTCTCTACCCATCTTGCAGGGATCCAGTCTTTACAGAAAACAGTTCTGAAATGGGCTTCTCAAATTCCTCAAAGACATAACGATAAGGAAATGAATAAAAAATAATAACCCCCCTACCTGATTAAGATAATGGTTTTAGTTTATGAGAGCCATAAAAATTGAATGAAAATGGTTGGCGACATGTATCCTTTATATAATTAGTTCCTCACTAATCATGGATAGTATTTTACCCATTTGGCTTACAATTTTCTTTTTTTTCTGATCACAAATTAATTATATAATATATGCCAGTAATAAAATCCCAACACCACTACAATGAAAAGAGCACCTGTTCAGATCCTGTACCAATTAAAATAACAGAAAGCTTTTAAAAAATACTTCAGGTAAAGACTTAAACAAAGTGTGTAATGTCTTTTATATTGCTAAGATGCTTTTACATCTATTGTCCTTAAATCCACCTGTGTTTTCAGCGTGCAATGAGACAGTAATATGAACAGATTTCTTGAGAACATTCTTCATGGAGACAGATTTACTGGCATGAACCGAGGAGATATACTACTGTAAATCTGTGGCACCATGGGGGCACAGTCCTATCTGTACAGTGGAAGTAGATCCATCAGATCTGATTTCAAGATCTGAAATGGGACTAGTGTCTCTTTTGAATGATATCACCTTAATGTTGCCATTTTGTGAAAAACATGGAAGGGAAATGTTGCATCGATTCCTGCCCATCCAATAAGAAAAAGACTTTCAGGATCTGGGAGAAAATCCTGGAGGTGAGCAGTTTAGACACATGTCATTGTGTCATTAAGAATGTCCTTTTTGTATTTTTTTCCCCACTACATATCTCAGCTGAAGGTGCTGCTCTCTTCCCTACCAGCATGCTCACATAATCATTAATTTTTGCATCAGTTTAGAGCAGAAGTGTTTACAGTGCAGTAATATATGGATATGCTGCACAATGTGGGTGTTCCAGAACAGGGAATATGCCAAATAAATATGGCTCTGAGTTTTTAAAGGTGAACTAACTAACTAATTCTAGGGATAGTAAAGGATGTTCCTATTAACAAATGTAAGAGTCTGGCTTTATTTCAGTACATATTCATATTGATCTAATGGAAAACAGACGGCCTATTTATGGAAGTTGAGTATTAAAGGACATTTTCACCCTTATGATGTTCCCCCTAATGGGGAAAATGAACCACTTATATCATCTTAGAGAACTGTCAGCTGTATTAGATACTAGGTATGCTTGATTAACTCTCACCCTTATAATGTAATATGGCTTCAAATGAAACACAGTAAGATGGCATTGTGCTGGAACTAACATTATCTTTTTTGCTCTTTTGCAACAGAGTAAATCTAGAGACTAATTGCTTTTTTAAATCTGTAAAATCCCTATTTTCTTTAGTCATATCAGTTAATAAAGTTGTATTTAAACACATATTTTTAAGGCAAAATACATGTCACCATTATCCCTACAGATAATATGGCTAATGAAACAGCAGTTTTAGTGTAGTAAGTGCTATACTGCCCATAAAGCAATGCAAAATGCTCTGTGAAAGAACTGAGATCTCATTTCCAACTGAGATCCATATTCCAAGATATTCTGAACAATTACCTTTAAAAAAAAGTGGTGTGAATGCATTTTTTATTTATTTCTTTTGCATTGTACAACAGATATGAAGTGTGTTGCAGAATTTTTATAATAACTATAGTGATCTAGCATTTTGTTTCTTCTTTTATTAAGTAATTACTTAAGCAAAATTCAAAATAAAAATATTTTGTTGGGTTTTAAAAGCAGTGGTCACTATTGACCTTTTAGAAAACATAACTATTGGGCATTTTTATATTTCTTCCTTCTGCTTCTTTCACTTGTAGTCTTAAGGTCTTAACTTGGTGCAGTGTAAATAGTTCCACTTATCAATTGAACTAATGTTTTAAAGCTAAACATGGATGTGATATTTTGGAAGATTTAGAGTATAGTAGTCTTCCAGAGAAAACCAAAATAACCCCCCCTATCATTCAGAGACATGTGTCTTTAAATCTTTTTTAATCCATTATCTTTTCTGATTTTATTTCTGTCAAAAATCTTCTGTTTTACTTACATGGTTAACACCTTTCTGAACTACATCTATACATCTCTCTATGCATTTTTCAAAAATTTTAGTTCTAGTCAGGGCATTTTTTTTTTTTTTTTTTTTTTTTTTTTTTTCCTGTATTGCAGTTTAGCTAGGTAATGAATTTGTCTTGGAATCATAAAGAAAAATGGAAGTTTAACTGAGGCTGATATTCAAAGGATGAAAATATTCTTCTATAGCAGGGTTGAAGGATTTATTTCCTTGATTATATATTCTGGTATTTTCTGTGTTAATTTTACTTTGCTACTTTCTATGAGATAGAAGATGGACAAAAATGCTTAGGAATTTATCTAATCTACCTTTGTACTTGAAGTCTTTTGATTGTCTTAAAAGCTCTTGGTGACCTTTTGCACCTAGTGCATCTACCCAATTTTAGTTCACTGGTTTCCATGGCTTCCAAACGTTATTCATTTTGTTTAATAAATAGCATTACTGACACTCATCTTTCCAGCAGCTAGAGTAATTTTATCCAAGTGAATCCCACAATAGTTTCTGCAGTCTGACTTAATGTGATCCTGAAAATTAATTTCCCATGCAACTTCTCCCATTAGGAGTGAAGTGGTTACATGCTGAACTGATTTTCCTCTGAGTTCTGAACCCCAGCGCTGGCCTCACTTCTGGTCAACATAATTGTAGCCAGGCAGCAATAAAATACGCTTGAAGTGAAGAGCCTTTAAATGTTACAAGATCAATTATATTGGTTGGTCTTTTCTAGGAGCCAGCACTGACATAATCAGACTTGTGAGCTACCATTATTAGCTGCTGAGAAATACTTCCTCTTCTGTTCAAAATGAATGCACCCTCTCGCAAATTGCAGAACTTTAATGAAAACAAGGCTTATTGCTGTCTTTTACATCTTTTATATTGCAGCTGCAGAAATATCTACTGAAATGTATCTTGAGATGAAGACAAAAAGGCAATGTCAGGTGGGAAATACATGTCTATGGGATAGAATTCAAATTTTGCTGAATAGATTTGTGGCTTTGATGAAAACTTCTTTTTTCCCAGATACCATATACTGTCACCAATTTATAAATAATAAATCTGATTTAGAAGTATGCAAAGGAAAAGACTCAGTCCATCCATAGCATGAAAGACAAATTACGTAAAAAAGACAACTCAGTGTAGGTAAATTGCCATAGTCATGCGATTGGGTAATATTTGAGTTATAGGAATGCTGAGTATCAGCAGCATAGTTGTCAAGTCTAGGGATTTCTGTACTTCCAAAGACAAGACAAAGAGAGTATTTATGTAATTTGTGTGTTTGAGTTTAGTAGAATGTTTCTCTGTTTTGATACGTAGAAAGTATTCAAAGGATACTGAAATTTAATTTCAGTTGGTATTTTATGTACTACAAAGAAACTGGAAAAAAGCTGAGTGTTCCTTTCTTTTCATTTTGTAGGCTTAACTCGCATTTATTTTTCAGAAGGGTAGTTATTTGCAAGACTGATATTTCCAAAGAAAATAGGATGGTTTGATTTGACTGCTTGGTGGCACATTTCGGGGTAAAAAACCTAATGAAATGTTGTTTCAAGAAGATTAAAAAGGGAGAGACAAATGAACCATGTACAGTAAATAATTGTTCTAGGAAAGTCAAGGAGGTCTCTAATAACTCAGTTTTACTAACTAAACTAAACACTGGCAGTTTACTTTGTAAAAGACCAAGTGTTTAAAATTAAGATCTTCATAAAACTACTTTGGTTTTGGGTATCCGTGGCAATGAGCAGCAATATACATGTGTATAAAATAGAAAATGGTTTGCACAAAGTAGACTTTTAAATTAGTGCTTCAGAATTCCTATGGTTATCGTAAAATATTGACTTTCTTGCAGCAATAAATTCACTTTTTGGGTTGCTTACCACTGTCTGAATACCAATGTGATGTAAATGACAAAGTGACACTCAGTGACTGGCAAACTTATGGCTGCCAGCCTTTCAGTTGGTACCAACACACAGAATCCCAATGATTTGTATGCAGTGCTAAATCACTCTATCTATACTGCCTAACTGTGCAGCAGATGTATTTGACCGTAACGTCTGATAGCATTCACTAAGCAATTTCATGTTGAACTGTTTACCCAAATGCTTGACTTCTTGGCTCTGCTCACTGACAAATTCCATTGAAATGAACTGTGGGGCAACCCTAGACTCTCTTGTCTCTTTGCTTCTAGTTTTAATCTTCTTCATACTAGCAGTGGTCCATTAATCTTGAAAGAAAATTTATTTGATCTCTTAAGAGAAGTTGATTTAGTGCTCTATGCCATTACTTCAGCTATGGACAGGCCAACAAAGATAGCTTCTACTCTTTTCAAATCTGCTGTCAATAATCCTGATAAAGAACTCTGCAGCTTACAAAAGTATGTCTTTGTTTTATATAAGTTCTGGAAACATATAACAGTTTATAAATTAAGATTTCTGTTTACACTATGTTAGGATGTTTTTTAGGATGCATGGAAGGGAATGTGGTAAAGCGAAATTAATGAAATTTTAGTAATTTAAAATGAGATTGAGATATTCTGCATTGAATGGATAAAAAAACTTTGTATAGACTAAGGAATAATTCAGCTGATTGCTTTTTGATTGTGCATGTTAATTTAGTATTATATTGCAGGATTTAACATCCACAGCAGAGGCCATTACATAACTTCTTATAAATAAAAACAATTCATAACTTCTTACTTTGTTAGCATGGTACAGAGTGAGTGCTATAGGTCTGAACGAAAGTACTAAGTTAATGTTCAAAACTATGGTAGAAAAAGGAACAAGATGGAAAAAATGCTTTGGTATCTTTGCTCTACCATATAGCTGTTAGGTCTGTCTTGGGGAAATATACGGGGAGTTTCTCCAAAGGAGATTAATATGTAGAGCAAAATCCTTCCAACTACATGGGTATGGAGAAGAATAAAACCAGGCATCACTGTTAGAATTTTTCAGCATATCTCATTCCCCTTCTTATTATGACTCTAGGCAGAAAGATCTTACTGTGAACATAAAATGGCCTTTTTTAAAACAGACACTAGCCTCTGAAGTACTTACAAAAGGACTATATGTCAGGAAACTGGAATGGAACAAATACTACAAGAATGCTGAACAGCTTTCCTTGTAACAACAAAGACAATGTTAGATTCCAAAATAAAAGAGTTTAACAACCTGCTAAAGTAATAACTATGCATTCTATCTAATGCCTTTGGCCACATTCATCTCTGAGGATTAATCCTGTGTGAGGCATAAAGGACAGCTAAAGCTAAAGAAAACTTTTGCTGTTTCATGAGGATGATAGAGGTCTTGCCAGAATAGGGAAGGTAGAGCCTTTTCGTGTAGAATAACTAAGACAACTTAGGCAAAGTATATTAAATTCCAAAGTGAGACTCTTCTAGTTCATGGTAGCAATATTTTAAATGATTCATTGATAAATGTCATCTCCTCAGCTCTGTTAATCAGTTAGTAATATACTTGTATATTTGTTTGCAAATTTAATATCTGTAAACTGCAACTTTTGTCTGCTCTAGTTCCCTTAATAGTGTTAAAATAGTTAAGATATCTTTCTTTAAAAAATTACTCAGTTTTGTTTTCTGGGCATTCAGACTGTATTTTGACAGAAATAGTTTGTATGTTGCTTCACTGTTGGGTTCTGATATCTGCAGAGAGAGATCTGAGTGGTCTCTGCAAAAGGCCATGGGCTACAGAAGCTGGGAAAACCCCTCTTAACAAATCTCATCTCTGTGGACTCTTCCCTCGCTGCCTCGCTTCCAAGCTTGCCAGCCCTGGCAGATGAACTTGAGGATTAAAGAGTGGGTCCCGTTCCGTTCGTGCTGCGTCTCACCTAAAAAATCCATTGTGCAGGCTCTAAGGACTCTTCCTGCCTTCTTCAGCGGAATGTAGACTCCCTACATGATGTTATCACATGCCCTGCCCAAGCCAGAGAGCCACATCCTGATCTCATCAGACCTCTGCATAAAACCCATTGTGTTCCCCCCTTTGCATATGTATTCTCTGTATCCCTTGCATCCTGTAGATCCAAATACCTAATCCCCCCTGTAAAATCCCCTAAAATAATATGGGTTTTTCCCATGAGGTAATTACTAGGACCCCGAGATTGTCAACCTGGGTTTTTCCGTTACCTCATCCTTGTGAAACCCTCTAATTGAATTAGAATGAACATGCAAACCTCCCGATGAATATGTAAACCCCCTGTTAAATATGTAACCCCTAAATCCTTTAAATGTGAAATTGTAAGTCCAATAAAACATTCCAGTTTTCTCGCCTCCCCTGGGATCGTCTTAGCTTCATTGACCTCTGCACTTCACTGCCAGTAAATAAAAATCCTGAGGAACGGTGGCCTAAGGTTCTACACTTTAGTTTCACCTTTGCAGCTCAGCCACCTGCACCAAAAGGAAAGGTACTGAGAACAGGAGTGTGGTGTGCTTAGAAAGACATCTAAACACTCAGATGATGATTACTTGTGATTAACGAAAAATGGAAACTATAATAGTCTTTTCACTGCTGATTTAGCTTGCATCCTGCATATCTCTACAGTTTTGTTTGATTTATCGGCAGTATGAAGTTGGGGATTTTTACTTTAAATAGTTCTTTGCATTATGGACCACTAGCTGTGAAATCTGCATCACGTGAGTGAGTCCTGGAGCAGCACAAGGCTCTGGATGAATTTCATTTTCTGCAATTGTCCATCCCAACATATTTTAGTCTGAAAACATGAACATGAAAATAATTATATTTAAGAAAGATATCAACTTTAATTCCATAAAGGAAAAAAGAAAAGGAAAATCAACCAAAACACCCACTCTATTAATAATTATAAATAAATTGATCAAAATGTTTTTCTGCACATGGGTTTTTTGAAATAGCTTTATATTTCTGGTTTTTGAAAAATTATTAGTAAAGAAGAGAATGCTATTCATAAACACTGAATTTTCTGGAGTGGGACAAGTGTTCTGAGGTTGTGCTGATTGAGAACAGGCAGCTTTACATTCCATAAAAATAGCCATTTTTACTGATTATTTTAAATGGCAGTAACTTTGCTAGTTTGATGTAATGGAATGCCAGTTCAACTGTGAAGTTTTCTGATGTGAAGCAGCATGTTTAGGAGAATATTTCACTCTTGACAGTAATAATCCTAAATTAATACATCTCAGCAAGATTCAGAAAATCTGGTTCAAATTTAGTGCTACTTATACAAGTTTTTCAGAACAGTAAGAATTAGAAAATCATGTCATGATTTCAAATTAGTAAAATATATATTTAGGACCAGCTAAAAGACTGAGTTAAAATATGAAAATGCTATGAAAATATTACCTTGTGTGTTCAAGGACACCAAATACTTATTTTACAGAGGTTGAAGACTAGGTGCACATATGTTATTTTTTTTCTGAAATATATTCTGACTTAATTTGTATTATAATAATCATGTTGAATGAATTTTTGATAGACACAGAACAAAAGTTTCCTTGGGCTAAGTTCCATTTCCTGCTGTCCCCCTGCTGACCCTGCGATTCTCAATGAAACATACTGAAGGAAATCTCCACATGTGTGAAGGTGGAAGACAGCAATGGGATGGATTAGTGCATAGTTTTCTCTCCTCTTTGCTATTTATATCTTCCTTTCTCAGCTGACAGAAGGTGAAAAACATCTAGCTTTGTAAGATGGAAGAGGGTAGGCTGCAGATTGACACAGCTCCAGATGAATGTAGAGGGATGTGAGAGAAAATCATCTTCTTTAGGCTAGCTGGGCAGTCTTACTACAGATTTTAAGAACTGACAATACAAAACATTCATTTTGGTACAATAAAATCAGCTAATTTACCCATCTACTGCATAGATCTGATAAGCGTGTTTTGTCTGACTCTCATCTAGGTTCCTTTTAAGTGATAAAGAATGTAATGTTAGTATAATGTTCCTCTAATTAGGTTAGTCTTGAGTGTTTTTCCTTTGGCTAGACTCGCTGTGTAGTGAGACCCATGTGCAACTAAGTTTCTCCTTAGTAGCTTTTTTTTAGAATTTTTTTACTATTTTTTTACCATCTCTTGCTGTTGCAAAGGCAGAAATTCCCTTACTAACATGTCAACAGCAGTTAGGGATTTTGGATAGATTCGATATCTATCCATAAACGTATTCATGGGATAACCAAGGTATAAGGATATGAGTGGGCGTATGTGGAAGAAACTAGCACCAATCAACCTGATTTTCAGTTCTGTGGGCATAATGTAGTTAATTGTCATGTATACCACCTCTCAGAGAAATGAGGGTCCTATAAGATTGCTTGAACTCTCTTTTTGTAAAAACATTTTTTTCAAAGACTTCTAAAGTTCTTTCAGAAAGTTGCATGTCATGATTTCAGCTTTCTTAGTAAAATATGATTGCTTCTGACTAGAATATTAAAGTTCTCTGTGGAAGTATCAAGATGCACAGTGATTAAACACATCCCAAAAAATGGAAAAAATGAATGACCTGTGCATTGATATGAAATATGCATTGGGTTTCCCTTTAAATGAGGGTAATTTTTGAGATATGCTGCATTGACTTTCTTGTATATCACATTACACTGTATTGTATGTCTCATTACACTGTGTTATCACTTCATGGTATTGTAGTTTGTATGGTGACAGGGAGAGTGTAATGTAATGTGATGATGTGCTGTAGCTGTGAAATATTATTAAATTATGACACTCTAGGGATTCAGTAAAATACACCATTTCACTAATCTCAGTTTCAGAATCTGTAGGCGAGTGCTGAGGGAAATACTCGCCTTGAAAGGATTTTCTGAGTTTACTTACCTCATTTGTGACTTATATGGCTTATTGCTGAAATTGCCATTTCCATAGGATTCTGCTGTTGGAGTTGATACCTAGACTTTCCTAGTCTACTGCAGTAATGCTCCAGTAATCTGTTAACTGCATGCTGCTAAAGGAGTGGAATCTCTTGTGGAGACAGTCATTTAATTTAGAAGATTATGACTGCCTTGGTGCTTGACCTCATCTATGGCACAAACTGAGAATTTAAGAGAGAGATTGACTTGGGAAGGCTATGAACAGTGGCAATTTAAAAGCAACAACAGACCCCCAAACTTTGTACACTTTCCTATGTCTCTATTTTTGTCAAAAACTGTTACAGCAAGTCTGTGTTCACTTTCTCCTGTATTAAGACCACTGGAACAGTACTCTACCAACATGAAATTGTGTACCATTGTCTTGCATTACAAAGCATATTTAACCGTATTTCATAAACCGAATTTTTAATCTGATTATACACAAAATTTTTACCTTTAATCTTAATTTACAACAACAAATGTATTTCATTGCTCAGGTAGGTTCTTAAAATGTTATGTATCTATGACAGATACACAGCTCAGCCAATGGCACATGACAAACAAAATTTTTAATTTTAAATTATATGACATTGAATTTCAGATTGGTTGTCATCAGTATTATAAAAAGTAGATTAATGCCTTCACAAGCTTTCTCTGTGTTATTTTCCTGTAATAAGACAGAATAGTTTTAGAAGTGTTGAAACAGTTTTCTTGTGTTTATTACTTTCTATTCTTTCATGTAAAAATGGGTAACAATATATAACTGTCATGTATATTTTCTTTGTTTAGATAGAAAGAACATCTTAAAGCATTTTTAAGAATCTTAAGAGCTTCATCATATCTAATATTTGTTACCTGCACTGCTGTTGTCTCAGTGCTTCGGGAACAATTTCATGGAAACAATTAACAACTATACTTTTCCCCTCTTCTCCTCCAAGAACCAATTTGTGAACAAAACAAAGAATGGAACCTTCCCGTTCTTCTGTGGAGTAGGTGTTTTCTAACTTTTTGGAATGACTTCAGTAACTTGAACATGCTTAGGTAATAAGAATGCTCATACTGGTGCGCCTCAAGAATCTGCTCCTGGCTTTTCTGAATGTTATCAAACCGTTTCAGGAAATCACCCAGGGATGTAGTGTGGTCATGGTGGCAGGGTGTGTGAGAGAAGATGGTTTGCAACTTAGTGTGGCATATGAGCATGACCTAAAGGGTATGGCATGAGGGGTGCAGACTGTGCTGGTTTGGGCTGGGATAGTCTTAATTATCCTCATAGTAGCTGGTATGGGGCTGTGTTGTGGATTTGTGGTAGAAAAAGTGTTGATAACCCAGGGATGTTTCAGCTGTTGCCGAGCAGCACTTATACAGAGTCAAGGCCTTTCCTCACCCCACCCCACCAGCAAATAGGCTGGGGCTGCACAAGGAGCCGGGAGAGGACACAGCTGGGACAGCTGACCAAAGGGATATCCCAACTGATCAAAGGGATATCCTGTGCTGTATGATGTTCTCAGCAACAAAAGTGGGGATAAGAAGAAGGAAGCGAGGGGACATTTGGAGTGATAGTGTTTGTCTTCCCAGCTTGCACATGATGGAACCTGGCTTTCCTGGGGATGGCTGAACACTTGCCTGCCCATGCAAAGCAGTAAATGAATTTCTTGCTTTGTTTTGCTTGTGAATGCAACTTTTGCTTAAACTATCCTTATCTTAACCCATGAGTTTTCTCACTTTCATTCATCTGATTCTTACCCCATCCCACTGGGGAAAGGTGAGCAGGGGCTGTGTGGGGCTGAGCTGCTGGCTGGGCTTAAAACACAACAGTAAGACAGACTAGAAGAATGGAAAGGCAAAGGCCTTTACATCACTCTTTCCCTTATTGGAATAGCTACAATGTGGAGAAGCATTTATATAGTGAACTTACTATACTAACTTCGATTGTGAATTACACTTCCTTTCATGAGGTAAATAAAGTAAGACAGAAAAAAAAAATTCATTGTTTCACTGCAAAGCTTTAATAATAATTTGCATGTTAATTTACTTCTGAAAGCTAATGAGAATAATCAGTTTCTCTGTAGTTCTTTATTATAACCATGCCTTTGATTATCTCCTTCATTATCTCTTCATATTACATTATGTCTTGATCTAAATGTACTAGCCATTTTTTAGATCTTGAATTTGCAACAGCCCTTTTTGTCAAAAATTCAATACTAAAAACTCATTAATAACATCTACTCTGGACATAGATCTACTTAACTGGAATTTAGGAATCCTTTTCAGTTCTGATATCTTTTATCAATAGCTATCGATGTTTTATTTGGAAATGTTTCACTTAAAAAAAAACCCATCCAGTTATTTATGTTACTGTTTAAGAAGCTGTTGCTGGCCAGAGGCCATTTGTCATTTATCTGCTTGACTTTATATGCCCTTTTAATAAAAATTCTGAGAAACAAAGATAATGATTCTTCTACAGCCTCTCTTTTATGAAACTGCACTGTTTGTAATTTTTCGGTCAACTTTGACTCTGTTGTTGAGGGATACATTTAGTGCAGGTAGCTTGGTGTGCAAGCTTGCAGTGCCAGCTGCAGATTGAGCTCTGTCTGGGTGATGAGAGCCCGAGGCAAGAGACTGTGAATTGTTGACCCTTTGCCTAACAAGGGCACAGGGACTTGTGGCCCATCCAGGAGACCAGATACTCAGAGACACAGCAGATACTCAGATACACAGAGACTCAGATACTCATCAGCTCCTGAGAATGAGTCCCAGACTTTTCTGTCCTTAGACTGTTAGGGTATAAAAACCCAGGGGTCCCTTTGTTTGGGATCCCTCCTCAGAGACACCAACTCAAGCTGTTATTTTGTTATTTAGTTATTACACCAAGATTAAATTATTTTAAGAATCTGGATGTCTCAGACTCTGCTATGGGAAACCTGGGGTCGAGGTGGTAAGGAAACCTGGTCTGACTGTGAGTGTGGGGGGTGTAGCTGAGAAGGACCCTCAGTCCCAGCTCGGGTGGTTGTGTGTGACTGCCAGAGTGGCTCCTTGATGGTTGGACAGGGAACTTTCCTTAACACCATAATGCTAATAGACATACAGTATTAATTTCGGTTTTCATTTCCAGCTGAATTTTGGTTTTAGACCTCTTCAAGCTTTTCTAAAAGTAATCATGTTATGCAAATCTCAAGGTTTGTTTTAAATGCTTGCAGAATGTCAGCTTTTCACACATAATTAATTTATTAAGTTTTACTTTTTTATGTATTCTGTCCATTCTTTAGCATAACATTTTATTTTTGATGTTACATTTGTTAATTGGAGTTATTCTGGACTTGCTGTATACCCAGAGTGATTTCTCTATTACTGCATTTACCATGACCTTTTGAGCAAAACTTGATCAAGACACCTGTCTGATTAAAAGTTGGACAAACACTAATTATTTGCTAATAGAAACCTAGCACAAACACTCCAGTTGAGATTTCATCTTTTGTACAGTTTTTTTTTTTGCTTTCCTGCCTTTGTCCCATTCAGTCTTTCATAAAAAGGGGCAAACAATAGAAAGTCAAAATGAGTGACTTAAATCTGTTTTGGACACAATGAATCTGTTCATGGCTAATTTATCTATTTACCCTCTAAGAAAGTGTCATCATCCCTTTTCAAGAAGATCTTGAGTTGATTTAAAGATAATGGTCAGGGTTCATTAGAAACCAAACTGAGAAGCTCTCCACTTAGTACCAAATGCCAGAGAAAAGTGCATTTTCTTAATCACACTAAAACATTAGTTTGTTTCTGCAATGCTGAAAAGACTATTAATTATGGGTGTATTTTCATGAACATATGACTTTTTATTAATGAAGGGTGACCTTCAAAAGGTTAAGCTATGAATAACCACGTTGGTGTTTACACTAGGTTGATTAGAATAGTAAAACAGATCTGCTTCTGTGATGCCTGGCTCTTTATGTGGAGCAGAATGCTGGGAGCAGGCATCACAAATAGGGCCTTGCGGCAGCCCTGTGATGTGGTCCAGCTCCCAGCCTGCCATGCTGGGCTGGCAAGGATGTGCCCCTGAGGGCTTTCTTGGCAGGCAAACTCTGGCAACCTCTAGCCTGGCACCACCACTCTGACAATGGTGAGGGAGGTGTCCCAGGTCATTCTGAATAGCTTTCTGAAATGTATCTTATACAACTAAATAGTTTCTAGGGGAAATGGTGATACACTGAGTCAGTTACATTTTAGGGCATCTCATCTGAGCCTCTGGTATCTCCTGAAAGAAGCAATAATAGATGGAAAAGCCATTTTTACTTCAACAATATCTGTTCACTAAAATCCCCTCAATAGATTTCAGTAGGCTGCCATGGTTTCCTGAAAATATTGTTTAATTCTGTATATTTTTATTTATTTGTTTATTTATTTATTCATTTATTTACTTCAGGCAGTGTATTAACAAATGTCTTTATTTTAAAGCTGCAAAAATCAGGTTGAGGTTGTTACTGAATACGTTGCCAGAAGAATGTCATTTTGTAGTGTACTTACAGTAAAAGGACCTTAAAAATATATTGCACCTGCTACTATACTCCAGTAGAACCCAGTGTTGGCTGAAAAACTGAAAGAACAACTCTTCCATTTAATGCAAGAGAAAATATCAGTTATTCAGTTTTATATATAAAAAAAGATTTAATTTTGAAACTAAAGTTTTTTGATGCTAATTGGCAGATGATTAATTTTTTCTCTAACTAGTGCGATCATTACTAGTCCTGAAATCTACTGATCATTTCTTCCTACTTTATAACATACTGCCATTACACTTGAAAGGACCAGTGGTTCTCACTTCTCTGCTTTGCAGCTTCTGCTGAGTGAACAGGCAAGAAGGCAGAGGAGATAAAGTATTTTGATTGGGCATTTTTACTGTTACCATAGAGACTCATTGAAAAACTCAACTAAATGTACTCCTTAAAATGTCAAACACAGGAAGCAGGAGGGAAATTTCAGCGGAAAAATATCTGAAAAGCATAAAGCCGTTATATTAGCTAAACTTGCTGTGCCACTCCTTCATTCACTGCAGGTTAAGTAAATCCTGCTTCTGAACCAAAATGAATTATTTCCTTCAAATATGGGCTTTCAATTACCTTTGAGATATGAACTCTAATCTCTTTGGTAGAAGATGAAAATTAACTGTATCTACCAATGCCAGTCTTATATGAAGCTTAATTAATTTGGATTTGATTTTTCCTCTTACTTCAGCTAGGGAAAAAAAAAGTAAACACATGAGCAATAGTCATAATCTGCAGAACACTAGGCATACCTCTGATTTTATTATCGACGGTCAAGAATTCCTTTTAGCATCACATTCGGCATTTAGCATCACAACTTTTATTAATGATTTTCCATGGGAGGTGGGCTTTCAGTGAGGAGTCAGTAAGCAATGAAGCCAACATGACTGTGGGAGTGGGTTGACTTTGTTGCCCAACTGGGAGACACTGAGAGCAGGGCAGCACCTGGCACAGACAGCCCTCCTGCTGCACTCAGAACCTGGCTCACACTTGTCATTACCACCTTCCCCCTGTCTTCTTATTTAAGGAGATTAACGATGAACTATTTAGAGAAGGGTCCTCGCTATCAGCAGCAGCACTGAACTACAGAAACCTCCCCAAAATCATACCAGATAGTACTGTAACTATTTTAATAGGAAATACCGTGTGCATGATGAAAAATGAATGTAAGATGAAAATTGTGCATTGCGTGGTTTGCAGGAGGATTAATATATAGTTGCCTAAAAGACCAATGGGGATCAATTTTAGAATTAATATCCTGACAGTTCTGGGTAGCCCTGTCATGTAGATTAAAACACTTTGGCTAGATTGGATATATTAGAGTGAAGTATTTATTTTGTGGTCTAAGATATTGGGCTATGGGCCAGGATTCCCAAGTTCTTTAGTCTTTTCCTAGGTTTTGACAAATACGTTGGAGAATTTCCCTTGACCTTCCTTTCTCTTTGCTTGTTTATCTGTGAAACTACCACCATGGTTCTGAGTATGTAAAAATATTTCATTTACCTTAGGCCTAATATTTTAGTAGTTAATCTTGAAAATACATGATTTCTTAGAATTCCTTATATCTGAAGTAAGAGCATGCTCTAATGAATTCATAACTGTTGAAGAAACGCACTCATATTTTTTCATTCGTGAGTCTCCTTTACGTTATTTCTTCAGTTGGAGGGTAGACTTTTTTTCCATGTAAAAACTTATGTTTAAAAATCAAGATTCCTATTCAACAACATTCGGTAAGATGTTTGAATTCTGTTAAAGATCTAATACTAATTACCAGTAAAAATATAAAGCTTTGTTAGTTGTATGTTATTTTTTTCTCTTCTCTATTTCAATGCTAAAATGAGAGATGAAACAAGTAAAGGCAGAAAAAGGAGTAACTTTATTCAAAAATTTTCTTGTAAAGAAAGGCTTTCCAATATATCTTGAAAAACATTGTGAATTTTATGGTTTTTGCAAGTCCTTGATTTTCAAGTCTCTGTTGTTAAAAGGTATTATTTAATGTATTTATGAAATACTCTTCACAGTTATCTAACCAGATCATCTCAATGCATTCATTATGCTGCAATTCTTCTTGATGCATGAAAAATATAGAAGTTCATATTTTGACACTGTATCATGTTAAAATAAATAACATGAAAGGCAACTTTTCAAAAATGAAATATGTGTGATTTTTTGAAGATGTATCACATTAATATCTAGGGTGACAACTCTTAATCCTCCCTATAACCAGGAAAATCTGTCACCGGAGTCATAAAAAAAAGGCTTTTTTTGAATTAACAGGAAAAATAATAGCAATAATCTGAAAATGGGAAATGCCTTGGGAATCTTGTCTGTGGACTTCAATACTCTGGTTCTATCTAATGAAAAAATGTTTCCATAGATATTTAAAGTAGTTTGTAAAATGAACCAGTTTTAAATCTCATCAGATCTCTGTTCTCTAATGAGTTCTGTGCACCCCCTCTTCATATGAAGGAGGTTGAGAGATGGACGCTTGTGCTATGACACAGTGCTAAGTCCCTGCCTAAATGAACAGATGACAATGCAAGGTGCTCTACAGGTGTGAGGGACAAACCAATCATTGTGTTTTTCACCTCAATTTCTGTCAAATTACTAAGAGAAATTTATGAAAATATCAGTTTACTTCCCTGGACATTAAGATATGTCTGCAAATACAGTGACTTATTTTGTTGATAAACAGAAGACTCAGAATGAATGTGTTTGAGAATAAGCTCTTTTTATGAGGTATTTGCCTTAAAAAATCCAACCATTGGTTATCCAACTTAATAAACTTTGATGATGTCTGGAAAATGTTTTGAAATTTAATCAGGAACTAACTTTGGTGCTTACTTTGCAAAATAGTTTTAAAAATTGTCTTTACAGAAATTCAGAAAAAGGTAAAAATATTGCACATATCACACTGTTAATAAAGACTAAACCAGGATATATGCTAAAGAATTAGTATTAGCCCTTTCAGACCTTTTAAGAAGTACTCAATGCCACACAGAACAAACATGACGTATTTTTTATTTGGTATAATTACAGTGTATTATTTCTCATTCTTTATCTTTGCATTTACCTTCCTACTGTGACTCTGGAAAATCTTGCGTAAAAGAAAATAAAAAAAACCCCACCAAACCACATCTTAGGCTGTGTTACTTTTCTCCCTACTGTAATGTGACTTTTGTTTTCCATCTGTTCTATGTTGCAGTAAAATGCTAATTTAAAAAATCAATGAAAACATTTGTCCTGTAAAACACAACGCCCTCCAGAGGTTTATTTGGCTCTGTATAGGTCAAAATCTGTGACCTCACAGTATTTGTAAAATACCATTGGTAACTTCTCAGATTGTCACACCAAAATTGTTTTCAGTTCTCCAAGGAGGGTGCAGACTATAGTGTCAGTAGCAACAAAGGTAAGGGCAACAATTATATGTCAGCTGTACTCTATCTTCAAAGAGGGTATTTTACCACTCTGACACATTGGCTGAAAAAGCCTCACATGTAGAAATCTTTGTTTTCTTTCTAATTTATTTTTGGAGATGTAGTAGAACCTGAGATGAATCTGTAAAAATAAATAGAATCGGAACAACCATATAAGACCACCATATATTTAGTCACAGATGAACTGAAAGGTAGTTCAATTTCTTTCAGCTCTTGGAGCAAAAGATATATACCCTGTTTTGTAGTTTCCTCATCGTAATAAGTTTTTGTTACACTGAGCAAGTCAGCAACTAAGAAAAAGTAAATTGCCTAAACAAAAATAATTGTAAAGAAGTCTGAGGTGTCAGACTGCGTGGGTTTTTATTACTATTATTTAAATTACAACCTTTACAAATGGTAGGATTTTTCTCATTCACAAGGTTATAAAGGATTGTAGAAAAATGAAGAGAGATTTCTCAGGAAAACAGTATTTGATTGACTGCTATTTCTTTTATGCTTTAAAAAAAAGCTGTCTCGTCTTTATGTAACGCTGTTGGTAAAAAGATTGCTTGTCATCTCTGCAGGTATGGAATAATTAGAAAAGAGGACATAAATGAGATTAACATCTTAATAATACTAGGGAGTATTGAAGGAAGGAGGAAACTCCTCAGGGGAGCAGAAAGGTTACAGATAAAGGAAATACGATTAAATTCCATTAAGGACTTGCTAGGGAAAAATTAAATGAAACACACTGTCTGTGATGCTTTCTGGATAGACTTTGTGGAGAAAAAAATTTAGAATAATGGTACACAGACATAGGTATCAATCTACTACTATTTTTGAAAAAAAAAAAAAAAAAGAGTCAGAGAGAGAGAGAGCTTTCAAGAAGAAATAAAGTCCTGAAAGACTGGAATCCTAAAGTCTCACTGTTAAAGTGTTCAGCTGGTAACTTCTGACCAAATTCAGCTTCAATAAACCCCAGATAGGAAGGACATCCTCACTCTGACATTGGTTTAAGAAAAAAAAAAAGGCTATACAACTGCTGAAACTGAGTCTACAAAATTGAAAAGTTGTTAGAGCAGTGCACAGATCACTGATGTTCTACATTACCTCAGGGAGACAATTGCTCTTTCAAAAAGGATAAGTATGCATATGTAGAAATGACTCATGATACACATTTAGACTTTGAACTAATTATTATTTAATGAGTGCCTGATAAAATAATAAAACCTCAGAAGAGGTAATTTCCTTTTGTTTTATTGCATAAATAAGAGTCATGTAAAGCCAGCTGTGTAAATGTGTGTTCTTCTTTCAGGCATGTTATTCTAGGCAGAACTAGTAGCAGTAGCTCTATTTTTAGAGCTGCCTGATACTCCCTGCTGTGTGAAGCTGTGTCTATTATATCAGCTTTGCCAAACTTTCCTGTTTCACTTGAAAATTTTTATGGTAAACATCTTCATGAACCTTTCTGAAATTTTTCTACCATAAAAGTATAGTTCTGATCATGAAGCCAGAGTAGTAAATTTTGCTATTTTAAATACTACTTGAGACTCAGAGAAATGTCATAATACATTGAAATCCCCTATGCATTGATATAAGAACTTCACATTTTGCAGGTATTATTTCTTGTGTCAAAAATGACCTTTATGCCACCTCTAATGGTGATTTAAAATGTTTCATTCTTTAAACAGTTTATACGTGCTCAACAGAAACTCACTGCTGAAGAATAACAGCTGTTAATGTTCACATCAGAACACATCATCACTGTGGGTGCTGAATCTCCTTAGTATATTGCATAATGCTGTGCTCAAGGCTGGTCTTATTCTCAGTGGAAGACAATTACATATTTTAGGCAAGATGCGTCCCAGTTAAGGGTCATTTGAAGAGCAGAATGTAGCATTTGAAAAACATATTACTACTGTACAAGCAGAGTACCCATATATGCATGTTCATTGTTTTTTACACCATTTGAATTTCTTCTGACACTGAGAAATATATGATGTAACCACAGCACATCTCTAGACTACTCAGCAATGCTGAAACAGAATGCCTGGTAAGGCAAGGTGTTCACATAGTTTTGGATTCTGGTACCTGAATGAGTTTTTCAAAATCTGATTTTCTGTAGACATACATTAAAGCAAGAAGTATCCAATGATGCATTCTCTGAAACTGTCAAATTTTTAAAAAAGAAACACTGTACTATTGTCTAATCACAAAAACGGGAATGGTCAACTGACCTTTCATGCAGTCATGCTCCTAAGCCTCCACTCAGTGAAGAACTAGAAAGTTTATTTGCCCCAGCAGAGAGATGCCCTGGGGCATTGTCATGATGCTGCTCAAGTAATAACATGTAGTAACACCAGAGAAAGTCCAAAAACATGGAGAAAAGGACGTGACTTATTAGTAATTTGTTCAACTCCTAGAAGTCTATTGGTATGATCCTCAAGAATGTTGAGGATCTACTGTTCAGAGATGGTATGATCCCCAAGAAGAGGAACACCCAATATTTGCTTTCTTTTCTTTTCCTCCTTATTACTTCCCTTTCCAACTGTTGATAACATCCTCAATGTATAAGCTATAATCATGATAAACTAATGTCTTCTCCCAAAAGATACCTGTAGTTTGCTTTATCAAAAAAATTGGTATTGGCTGAACGAATTTCAGACACATATAGAGTGAAGAAGAACATTTAATGCAACTGGATTTTTTGGGTCTTTAATTGGGTTTATTTGAATGGACATGGAAAAGAGACACCCATATTCAACAAGGTATTAATTAAAAGTACTTAGTTTCTTATTTATATTGCATCCTGATGCACTACAATACAAGATTAATTTTGCTAAAATAGATATTAACATACAACTTACAAGACAACATTAACCTGGTAGCATTGTAACTACTCGTCAATTCCCAGTTAAGTGCTCAACTTTCCTTGTTGATACAATCAGATGGCAAAATGGTCAAGTCTGTATATGGCTGTTAGAAAAACTTGAAAGTATAACCCAAGTGTAAATCAAACCAATAGGGATGGATAAGAATATTCTGAGCTGAGTAAAAAAATAAAACTATTCTATAATGACTTTAAAGTCATTAGGTCACAAAGTGCTGAGATATTAAAGTGCCACACTGACACCAGAAGGAGCGCTTCCATCAGCCTAATTCAGTAGAAAATCTTACCTAAAAAACAGATAGTTTTGTTGAACAATACAAAAAGAGGATGAGTCAAAATGGTATTGTTGCAGCATTTTTTAACCTTAGTGGTTATTATCAGGAGCAAAAGGCTAGTAACGGTGAGCAATAATAAGGTGAGCAATACTTATTTGCTGTAAATTTCAGTCATCTAAAAATCTGACTAAGACTGTTGTTCTTAGTGACCTAAACTGAGGACTGATTATGTTCAGATACTAAAAGGTGCTTCTTAACGGTAACAAGAAATCAATATCCAATATAGCTAAATATCTTTAGCTGTTACTACCCTGCACGTCAGCTGTGTGTAACGTGGTTGTAAAGGGACAGAACATTTGTTTTGGACCTCTGGTGGATTCGGTTGCTTTATCCAGATGGTGTGTCTGAGGAGAATATGATGGCTGACAAAATACGCTTCCTATGGAAAAGTAAAGAGAAGAAAGCCTAGACACAATGGAATTGAGATTTCACCTCCATGGAGGCTTGAGAATTATAAAAAAACCCATGTCTCTCTCCTGATTTTGAGACAAATGAAAGAGCTCAGCCCCAAAGAGGCTGAGCATGTGACAGATTTTACACCACAGATATGCATAGCTGAGCCTACCAGCTCCAAGTCATCAGTGGAATGGTAAGTGTCCCTAGGGAACCTTGGTTCCACACTCTATCAGTGTTACTTACAAAATACGTAGGCATGGATGATGAGTTCAGAGAAAGATGTTACCTGGAGTGATAAAAGAATGTAAGTATCTAGAGACAGAGCTTTTTGTTCCCCTGTAGAGAGAACACCACAGAGCACCTCTGAAGTACAGTGCTTCCTTTAGTTGCTTCTTTGTTCCTTTGTCTGGCAGATATATACCAGACAGTTAGCAGCACATAGTCAGGGTTGTGACTGTTGACATAATGCGGTCCTAAATACTTTGAAACAGACACACAGATCAAAAACATACTCCTTGTTTAAGTAAAACACAGCAGGCATGTGGAAACATCTAGACATAACTCTGAAATCACAATCAAGTCAGAGTTTCTACCTAAATACATATTTGGAAGGCTTTGTATAAACTGAAGAGGAAGAATATTTGCTGTTTAAATGGAAGATGTAAAAAATATGAGCCACATCAAAACTGTGGAACATGGATCTGCTTCATGGTACCCGGATGTATGCTGACTGTGTATCAGGATGGGACCTGAGAGTGTATCTTGCCATACAGCATTCTTCCCTCTCCTCCATTGCTTCCTCTTTCCATGGGATGAAAATGTGGGTGCATAACTAGGAAAGCATTTACTGAAGACTCTGGCAGTTTATGAGAGCAGGTTTATGGGAACACAACACAAAACATACACAGCTGAGATGCTGCCACCACTCATGCTCAACTGGTTAATATTTCAGAGGTAGTACCATTGAGAAAAATACACAATAGCATATTATAGTAAAGGTGGAAATAACTTGTCCAAAGTAGATTACCATTTCTACCTGATTAACATAAATTCCTACAGCCTAACCAGGATCAAAGTTTAATCTTTTCAAAGCCTGTCTTGTATCCACACATCTGCTGCACTTGACATTTTAACAACATCTGTTTTCACTTATCTAATGTCTCTGTTTCATTCTGCTAATGCTGAGAATATGTTCTCATGTGCACATGGAATTTTATCTTTCTGACTTCCAAAGTCAGTGTGGACATCTGGTGTTCATGATTATTTACTCTGCTTACTGATTTTGAGGAAGGAATATGTTATTACTGTTCAGAAAAGGAAGTTAAAGTATTTTAAAGTTTTAACCCTTTTTTTTTTTTTACGGGAGGTAAGTGATTGTACAGAGTCATATTTTTGTAGAGTTACCCTTGAATCTTGCTTCTGAGGAAGGATTACTTGTAGTGAGTGAGACAGGACAGTATGTGTCCTTAGTATCCCAGCCAAAAAACAAAAAGAGTGCTCAGAAAGGCAGGCAGGATTTAAGACTTACATATTTCATTAGCTTTCTTCAGTGAGTCCAGATTCATCTTTAATTCTCTGAGCTACAGGTAGTTAATAAAATCTTAGGGATAGTTTCTCTGGCCTACATGTAAAATGAGTTAAAGCATTTATTTTAAGTTCTGAATTTGAAAGTTAACAGTCTGTGCTAGTAACTTAGGACAATTTGTATCAGTGCTCTTGATGTAATGCTGATATAGATAGATCAGGGTCAGATGGGGAGCTTTACTTGGCACTGGAAAAATAGGGAAATGTTTATTATATAAGTAGAAAGGGCTTGTGTTTTTCCTATATTTATTGCAAGCATTTTACTACTAAGGATACTGTTATTCAAAGGATTGTGTCTGGATAAAGCTGTCTTCATAAAAGAGGAATCTTGGCAGCCCTGAGCATAAATTTATCCTCTCTTCAAGCAGCATTAACTGGTACAACCATTTTCCCACAAATTGCAAAATACTATCTTGTAAGGAATGACAGCGAAGATATACAACACACACATATACAGATATACACAGAAACCACTTGTGCAGTAGAAAATGGTACTAATCTTATTCAAACTGCATAGTAAATGTACTGAGTCAGCAAACACCATTTAATCACGTTATTTTAATGAAGCAGAAGAATACTAGATTTGGTAATGGGGAAAAGAAATTTTCCTGTTACTTGGCTAACCAGCTGATTGAGCATATTCTGGTGATTGGAAAAACCCAAAGGCTCATCTCTCAACCCAAGAGCAAGTTTAACAATACAGTTTGAGTTTATACAGCCGAATTCCCTCTCCAACCCGAAGAAAACTACCTCATCTTTATTACCTACTGAGGACACTCCCAGGCCTCTGCAGTCTTCTGATCATTAGTGCAGTTGAAGTTATTGTCTTGTATTGTAGTTTTTGTCTTACAAGAGTGTGAGCCAAAAATCATGTCAGGCAATGAAATAACTATGCAGCGAATTATTATTATGTGGATTATTGTGGACCACTGCTGTATGCTGTATGTGAACCCATGCACTGATCATACTTAGCTTGCTAATATAGATATAGCCAACAGAGATTATGATTCTGGTTTTACATGTGCTTAGTAGGCAAACAATGCCCAGACCATCTTACAGCCATATTTTGCTACATTTGAGCAATGTTAGCCCTGCTTTGATTGAGAATGTTGGACTAGCTGACCTTTAGAAGTGTTTTCCATCTTACACAGTTCTGTGATTCCTCTAAAAGTAGTACCAATTTTTTCTCAGATTAGATTGTATCCACTTAGAAATATTAGCATTAAACAATACAGAACTCCACTGGTCTAGAATATCATTCATGGCATGAAAATATGCAATGAAATTGACCTTGATTACTCAAAATTTACTGCTATGCAGGATAAAGCTATATGCGCTACTGAGGTGTCAAACCTGCAGCACCTATAGTAGCATTCTAGTGGTTTCTAGAAGTTTTTTTCACCAAGAGTGAATTTTACAATGGGTTGTGAAGAACACCTTTAATACCATTACACTTTAATAGTATTTCCTGTCTTTCTTCAATGTAAGCTGGTTTTTTACGGTCTTCCAACTGTGTGTCTTTGAAAGAATTAGAGGCAAGATTAAGCAGTAATTCAAGTGACTACAGTGTGGTAAATACTGTTTAAATGGCTTTGAACATTTAGAAAATATTTTTCTGCCATTCAGACAACCTGATGATTGTAGCAAGAGCAATAGAACTTTTTATTTCTTCTTTTTACACTATGTAGGAAGCAGACTTAACTTGTCAGAAAAGAAAATGATCCCCTACCTTTGGAACAATTATAATTCAGACATTGAACATTATTCCCACAGTTTGTATTTTCTTATGTTTTCTGACTTATCACAAACTGAATAAAGAACTCCAAATTTTTTTTCATAATGCATGGATATTAACTCTTGACTTTATTATGGCCAGCACTTGAAGAAGATAGAAAATAGTTTGCACATAGTTTCCAGGGGTTATTTTTTGTTTTGTTCAGATAATTTCAACTCTGCCAAAGTTCCTTTACTTAGAAATGAAGGTTTTTTCTTCCATTATCCTTCTTATATTATCTCAATTTTCATCATTCATGATCTGCTGAACAATACTCAGAAAGAAAGAGACCATGCTACAGTGTGCTCTGCTTTTATTGTCTCAGCAAGTGTCTTGACAGAGATATTCAAAATGTGAGATAGCAGAAGAACCACTGCTACAAATGATTCATGACATTTGCTTGCTGTTTTGCATTCCTGTGTAAGTTTTCTGTTCTGTCAGATATGGCAATGCACTTTCTGAGCCCTTTCTGATAAAGAATGGTGTGAAACAAGGCTGCATTCTTGCATTAACCCTATTCACAGTCTTTTTCATCATGATGCTCCAAAGGGCCACATCAGACCTCAATGATCAGAACGGTATCTACATTCGATATTGTACTGATGGAAGCCTTTTCAACCTAAGGCAATTGAAGGCCCACACTAAGACCTTAAACCATCTTGTCTGGGAGCTGCTCTATGCTGATGACGCTGCCCTTGTCGCCCACACAGAAGCAGCCCTGCAGCGTTTAACATCCTGCTTTGCAGACGCTGCTGAGCTCTTTGGGCTGGAAGTCAGCTTAAAGAAGACAGAAGTTCTCTATCAACCTGCACCTCAGGAAGTCTTCCATCATCCCCATATCACCATTGGCCAATCAGAGCTCAAATCAGTCCAGTAGTTTAATTACCTAGGTAGCCTCATCTCCTTGGATGGTAAGATTGACAGAGAGATAGACAACAGCTTAGCAAAGGCACATACTGCCTTCATAAAGCTTCATAAAAGAGCTTGGTGAAATAAACACTTGAAGAAAAGTACAAAGATCAGTGTTTACAGAGCCATAGAACTGTCTACTCTCTTATATGGATCTGAATCATGGGTCATCTACTGCCACCACCTGCGACCCCTAGAATGCTTCCATCACCACTGCCTCCGTACAACCCTAAACATCCACTGGTCAGATTATATGACCAATACATCTGTTCTAGAACAAGCAGCAATCACAAGTATTGAGGCCATGTTGCTGAGAACACAGCTGCTTTGGGCAGGACACATCTCAAGGACGAAGGACCACCGCCTCCCCAAGATCTTGCTTTATGGTGAACTTGCCACATGAGAGGAGCCCCGAAGAGAAGATACAAGGACTCTCTGAAACAACATCTCAGCCTTGGCCATATTGATCAACATAACTGGTCTACTCTGGCCTCCAATTGGGAGGTCTGGAGACACACCATCTATAACGCAGCAGTCTCCTTTGAGAACACACGCAGGATCACTCTTGAGGAGAAAAGACAACACAGAAAGAATCGTGCCTTGCAGAATATACCACCTAAGGAGTCTTTCTGCTGTGCCTTTTGCAATCGGACATGCCTATCTTGTATTGACCTTTATAGCCACCAGTGTGCTTGTAACAAATGTGGGTAGAGCGCTTCCCAAATCTTCGTTCGCGAAGCCTAGCCATGAAAGCTCTGACTTCCAAGACTAACATGTTTGGATCCTAGAAAAGTGGGTCCATGGATCTCAGTTTCTATGGATTTCATTAGGCACTTGACATGAGATTTATCTTTATCTTCTGTACCACATTTCAAGGCATAAGTTTGCTTGAATTTTATACCATATAGATATTTTAAAACTATCTGTCTAATTCTAGGATAATTTCCTTAGATTTCATTTATTGTAAAAAATGATTATTTGCCATCTTCAGAGTGGTACATTTCACCCTAAAACAAATAGCTCTATCATCATCTCATGAAAGGGAGAAATTGTGACAGAAGATAAGTCTGAGAAACAAAATTCTTTAATAACTAAAGAGCTTAGGGTGGCATGTGCAGAATGGTTAAGAGAGCATGTTCAAATGGTTAAAAGAGAATGTTCAAATATTTTAAACAGCTTTGCTCTCTGTGTTTAACCCCTTTCTTTTCATGCTTTATTTATAATTAGACAAAGAATGCAGAAACTGCTCTATACAATCAAACCAAAGTTAAACACATTTTAGCATCCTGTCCTTGGTAGTAACATTAATGCTTGGGAAATGTAGGAAGCACAGGGTGATACGCCTTTTAGTCAAGTCTTGATTTCTGGTAACTAGCCATTTAAAATCTTCCTGTAAAAATTACACCTGAAGTGTTGCATTTAATATCCACTACAGGTCTAAATGCCTAAGAGATATATTAAATCCCTTTTCTGAACACATTTACACCTTTGACCTCCAAAATGGCTGTAACAAAGAATTCAACACTGTATTAACGTGCTGCGTGAGGAAAACAGTGCTTTTTTATTATATATATGATAAGCACTTGAGTTGAACCCATAAGTCTAATGTTAAAATAAAGACAATATGATTCCTAGCCACATTTACCATTTCTTTTTCAAAATGCTACAGATTTTGATCCTATTTTTCCTTAGTCATACCTTTCCAGACTCAGTTACATTTTATGTGGGAGAGATTACATATTACAATAATTGTTGTTCTCTGTAGCTTTCTTTCTAGTTCTGCCATATTCTGGTTTTAAATCATGGACAAAATTGTTAATGTAACACTCCAGATTGTAATTATTTATGGAAGTCATCTATGAATAATAAACATATGCAGAGACCAGTCCTTGTTGATTGAAGACTTCTCTCTGTATACCCAGTTTAGAGATTATGACTATAACTAAGTTTTGTGGTTTTGTTTTCCTTTTGTGTGAATTATTCTATGCTTACTAATTTTACATTTTATATACTATTTTATCCTTGAGTCACTGACTATGGAGAAATCCTCTTGAGCTCCTTACAGGCAGCTTTGATTTTGTGGAGTAATTTTGAGTTATTTGAAAACATCACTGCATTGCTATTTATCATATTTCCAAACATTTATGCATATATTGAGCAACCAATGTCCAAACTTAAGAAATTCTTGTGACAGCTTGTTGAAAGCTTTTTGAAAATAGAAATATATTAGATCATACTTATCCATCTACTCAGTGGCACTTTGAAATGCAGATAGATTTGTAAGGCATGATTTTCCTTTACAAAACCCGTATTAATTCCTTATCAATATTCTTAATCTACCTGTGTTTACTAATTCCTTTCTTTATATAGGTTTTATCAGTTAGACTTGTAGCTATCAGTCAAATCCTTAGTTTTCACCAACAGCCATTTTGAAAGTTCTGTTGTATTTGCCACCTTCCATTCCTTGCCCTATTGATTTAAGAAATAGGTTACACATAAAGATCCTCATAATTTTATATCAGAGGTCTTCAAAAGTTTGTTGAAAATTTTTTTTTTCAGTTCAGTGTACTTGCTTATTCAGACTTTTTTTTTTTTTTTTTTTAAATCCCGCTTATGAAAGCTTCCATTGGAAGTACTTCCTCAAATTTGTGCTGTAATATTAAGGTCTGATGTGGAAATCTTCTGGACTACTTTTGAATTGAGCACAATTCCAGAATTTCGCTTCTCTTTTCTGCAGTCTTCTCATCCAAATTCCTTGCATGCATGTTCCTCATAAGCTTCCATTATCTGCTGCTACCTTTCATTCTCTGAGAAGCCTTCTGCTTTTGATTTGTTTGAAAAAGATTTTATTATGAGCCTTTATAACTTTAACATATAGATTCTTGACATACTTCTTGACCTGACTTTTTATGGTTTTAAATTAGAATTTCCGGGTTTATGGTCTTTTACGTCTTTCATATTTTGATGTAACTTTGTTTTTTAATGCCTATTTACCCCATAAATATGAAGTCCATTTTAAGACTCATCCATTCTACACTTTCAATTTCATAATAATTATCTTTCTCACATTTATGCAGTTCCCCCTTTCAGATAACTTTGTCAATTTTTTCTTCATACAAGGTATAGAACTAGAATATATTTTGATCACTGTGTCCATAAAATAACAACTTGAAAGTTAATCTAAAAAGTAGCATTTTATTGTGCCCTCTGGACTCCTACCCCTCATCCTCCCCCAGCTATCTGGTTGCAACTTCCAAAATGTTTCATAGTTCCTTTCCTACACACAGTTTTCTTCTAGGAGAAATCTGAACATATTGAGAAAGAGGAAGGGGAAGGAAGGTGAAAAAATGTGGGAAGTTTTCTGAGATCTTACTATGTAGATGAAGCCTGAAAGATATGTTTTGAACTAAAGCTAGTGTGATATTCAATATTAGATCGGGAGTTGTCTTTTTTCTTGCAGTATCTCTGAGCCTCCAAGAAAAGGTTAATTATAATTTCTAAAAATATAACACCCACAACTTTTCTTGAATTTTACCCAGGATACATAGAAGCAATTGAAATCTCTAATTATCTTTGACTTTCTATCTTTGCAGCTTCCTGATTTCTCTTTGTATATCATAGTTGCTTTATGTCCATAATAGCAAGTTTGAAAGCAGTCCAAAACCCACCATATCTGAAGGTTTCTATTTCTTGAATAATGTGTAATAAGTTCTAATTCAGCCTAGTTCCTTCTGTATATGAGATTATTTCAGAAATACCAAAATCTCAGAAGAGTTCTTATCTTTATCCCAGAACACATAGCAAATAAGGAATTCATGTGACATATGAACTGATATGAACAACCAAGTATTGTCTTCCTCAATTTATTGTTACTAGTATAAGAGAAAATAGGCAGTAATGGAAAAATAGACAATAGGAAGTATGGAAAAATAAAACTGCTTAAGATATGCAATGCATTTGCTATTATTATTACTATCTACATGAAAACATTAATTTAATTGATCGAATGGAAACCTCATCTTTTCATTATGGACAGTAGGTCAGTCTATAAGAATCCTTCAGGAAAACAATAGTTTTTCAGTAGAAAACCCTGAACATGAGCCAGCAGTGTGCTCAGGTGGCCAAGAAGGCCAATGGCATCCTGGACTGGATCAGGAACAATACGGCCAGCAGGACCAGGGAAGTGATTCTTCCCCTATACTCAGTGCTGGTGAGGCCACACCTTGAGTACTGTGTCCAGTTCTGGGCCTCTCAGTTCAGGAAGGATATTGAGGTGTTGGAGCAGGTCCAGAGAAGAGCAACAAAGCTGGTGAAGGGACTGGAGCACAAGTCCTTTGAGGAGAGGCTGAGGGAACTGGGGCGGTTCAACCTGGAGAAGAGGAGGCTCAGGGGAGATCTCATCACTCTCTACAACTCCCTGAAAGGAGGTCGTAACCAGGTGGGCATCAGTCTCTTCTCCCAGGCAACCTGCAGTAGGACAAGAGGGCACAATCTCAGGCTGGGGAGGTTTAGGTTGGATATTAGGAAAAAATTTTTACAGAGAGAGTAATCAGACACTGGAGTGGGCTGGCCGGGGAGGTGGTGGATTCACCATCTCTGGAGGTTTTTAAGATGAGACTAGATATGACACTTAGTGCCATGGTTTAGTAACCAAGGCAGTGTTGGATAAAGGGTTGGACTTGATGATCTTGGAGGTCCTTTCCAACCTGATTGATTCTGCGTGATTCTGTGAATTTAAAATCATATCTTTTAGCTCACTAATTCTCTTGTATATTCCTCTGACATCAGGAAGGTGTGACTTCATTTGATTTATTTTGTAGTATGTAACAGAATACATTTATTATCACTGTAACATCTCAGAAATATCCATCTGAAATGGATGTTGAAGATACATAGTAAGTTTTCACTTTCTTGAACTTTAATATTCCATTCCATATTTTCTTCAGGAAATAGTGTTGGGTTTTTCCCCCTTTGGATGCCTATTGTTTCTCTGCTATTTTATTTTACTAACTTTTTTTTGCCTTGCTGTCTTTTCGTTTTTGATGCCACATGAAAAAATGTTCACTCTCTTCTCCATCAGAACCATCCAAGAAAATTCAGATCACAGAGCATGTAATAAATCATTAGAAAGCAGATTTCTTAAAAATTAAGAAAAAAAATCAAAATGTTAAGTTTTGGATTTGTTTTTTAAATAAAGATTTAAAATGGCTCTTACAATCACTTTGCTGAAAGCATGCAGCTAATACCCTTTCTAGGACATTTAAAATAAAATATTCACTAATAAGAACAGAAGTGGAATTTAAAAATTATATTATAGTGGCCCTGCACGACCTTACTATGCTAGGTAGAAACTGGTGAACAAAGATAGTAAAAAGACTATAAAGACCTAACAAAACAAGACAATGGTGTCAAGCGAGTCAAACAGCATGAGATTAAACATACAACTAGTCTTGTGTGTCTTCTACAATCATTAAGGCTGGAAAAGATCTCAAAGATCATCGAGTTTGATATCTTGAGTGAACATCACTTTGTCAACTAAACCATGGCACTAAGTGCCATGTCCAGTTGCTTCCTGAACACCTTCAGGGATGGTGACTCCACCACCTCCCTGGGCAGCACATTCCAATGCTTAGCTACACTTTTAGTGAAGAAATTCTTCCTGATGTCCAACCTGAAACTCCCCTGGCACAGCTTGAGGCTATTTCCTTCTCTCCCGTCATCAGCTGACGGATCTGTTACAACCTAACACGTCTAAATTACTTAAAATTGTAATTTATACCTGTCCAGCAGGTATAGATAGTCAATGTTCTTTTGACACCGGCAGAGAAATGAGTCTTACAGAAAACCTAGATGTTGGTAACGTGAATCTTTATAAACATGGTTAGGGATCACTGCATGCATAAGAAGCAGTGTGAAGAAAAAAGGTTTTCCAATAGTATTAAGTATTTTTTTCATGGAATACTAAATTTGGTACAAAAAATAAATGGAATGTCATTATTAATAAGTAATTCAACCCATTTTCACTACTAATTTCTGTAATCTTTTACTAATTGAGCTGAGGAAAAAGCCATACATGGTACTTGATTTTCAAAGGGATGATAATGTTATATGACATATATGCTGAAGTTTCTCCTACAGTATTATGTGAGTGCAAATGGAAGAGAAATAATACATATGATTACAAGTGGGAGCTGGTCCAGTAGAGTTTTACTGAATAGAGAAATTTGGTAACAATTCCACCATGGTTAAATTTCAAAACTTTAAATATTCCTTAAAACAAAAAAAGATTTTTTTTTCTTTCTCAGGATCGAACATAGATTCAAGTCTTGTGAGTATAATTTTATTCAAAAGTTAAGACTGGAATTAAATAAATAAATTATGTTTTCTTCATACTTATAGAATGCTTAATTCTTAATCTACTATCCATATTACACATAAATTAATAATATAAGAAAATTATATTATTACACTGAATTACAAAAGTACTGGCTGCTCAACCCTGTTTCATTATATACAGCACAGAGTGAATATTTGAGATAGATATTAAGATGGAAATGTCAGTGGAAAATGTGTGAGGTAGGCATTGCTTCCAGTTCTGTCTTCCATCAGCCAGATCTCAGTCCTTTCATTCTCCTTTTTTTTTTGTCCCTCAGGGAGCAGTGGCTGCTGGGGAGACTCTCAGGAAACTTTTGGAGACAAGACAATCAGTGGTACCTACTCTAGTAGATTAGTGAGAGAACAAGGGGAGAAAAGCATATCACTTTTTTCTCAGAGTCAAACAATGACAGGAAATGAAGACATAAAAGCCATGAAATAA
Organism: Pipra filicauda; assembly: GCF_003945595.2. NCBI lineage: Eukaryota > Metazoa > Chordata > Aves > Passeriformes > Pipridae > Pipra > Pipra filicauda. The sequence continues at coordinate 1,880,922 of NW_024103718.1, forward strand.
TAACAATAGAGTAAGTACAATCCCACCATTCAAAAAAACATCCAGTTACTTCAGGCTATAGTGACATATGTCAGTCTCACAGTTTTTCCAGAAGCCTCATTTCTTGGTCTCTGATTGACCTCATTTATCTTCTTTCATAGATCCCACGATTACAGGATTGTTCAGGCTGGAAAGGACTTCATGATGACTCTAGTTCAACCTTCTACTCAAAGCACAGTCAGATCTGAGGTGAGACCAAATTACTCAGGCCTTTGTCCAGTTTGGTTTTGGATGGTGGATGGAGCATCCAAGGTTGAAGTCTAAGCTACCTCCCTTTACAGTCTGAAATCTCTCTGACTTTGCCTAGTCTTCCTCTTTCTTCCTGAATTCACTGTAGCAGCATAAAAAAAATTCAGTTTTCTCTACAGGATTCAGAAGTGACATCATGTATGCAGCCAGGGAAGTTACAACTGTGTTTCATAGCCTCAGAGATAGAAAAAAACTAATTCAGCCTTGTATTTGGTTACAAGATATAGATGTCATGCATGGAAGGGTTTTAGTGTGGCCTATTATCTTGCGGGTGTTTTGTAAAAATTTGAATGTAGCAATAACTTGTATGAGAATTTTTCTTCTGTATCCTATTTTAAAGAAAAGTGTATGACAGTCTAAAATATAAAATATAATTTGTATATCTGCTGCTGTAAAAAAATAATGAAAGAAGAAATAACTAATAGTGTCCATAGTAGTTAAACTTTCAGTAGAGCAACTCTACAGTGTCTTCAAGTTAATGATGCCTAATAGGAGCCGAGGAAAAAAAACTCCGGAGCAGTTAATTGAGGATGAGATAAGAAAAGGGTTTAATTCCGTTACAAGACGCATGTACCTTCCATACCTGAGATGTTACAACTTATAATACTGCCCGACCAATCCAAGTTTTGTCCATCCTGTAGCTTTTGCCCTGGTCCACCCCCTGGCCCACCCCCTGGGATTTGGGTCTGGGGGCTTTTCTTCATCATCTTCATCTTCTTCAGAGCGCAAAGGGTACACCGTCACCTAGTTTCTGACCGTGTTCTGTGGTTCAGGCCAAGATATGAGTGTTCTCTAAACAGCATAGGCCTTGCCTTGACAAAAGACTAAACATTTTCTACTGGAATTCAGGGGTAGAATTGATATGGGGAACATAGAATGGGGTAAGAGGGTTGAGGAATGTGTAAACTACTGTGCTAGAGGGTGAGAAATAAGGGCTGCTGCTTCTGACACACCTGAAGGATGGCATGCCATCCAGAGTGACCTGGACGAGCTTGAGAAGTGGGTGCATAGGAACCTTGTGAGGTTTAACAAGACCAAGTGCAAGATGCTGCACCTGGGCTGGGCAACCCCTGGTATCAACACATGCTGTGGGGTCAAGAGATCAAGAACAATCCTGCCAACCAGGACTGGTGAATGCTGGTGGATAAGAGGCTGGACATGAGCTGGCAATGTGCATTCACAGCCCAGAAAGGCAAGAGTATCCTAGGCTGCATCAAAAGTGGCATGGCCAGCAGGTCGAAGGAGGTGATTCTTCCTCTCTACTCTGCTCATATGAGACCCCACCAGGAGCACTGCATCCAACTTGGGAGTTCCCCAGCATCACAAGGACAAGGACCTGCTGGAGCAAGTCCAGAGGAGGGCCATCAAGTTGATCAGAGGGATGGGGTACCTCTCCTATCAGGAAAGACTGAGAAAGTTGGGATTGTTCCTGGAAAAGAGAAGGATTTGGGGTTACCTTACTGTAGCCTTCCAGTATCTGAAGGGAACTTATGGGAAAAATAGGACAAGACTATTTACAAGAGCATTGTAAGGGGGAATGGGTCCAAGTTGAAAGAGAGTAGGTTTGGATTAGATATTAGTGTGATAGTTTTCATCCTAGACCTTCCTGGAGACCAGCTTGTAACCAGGAAGGAACTAGGATAGTGAACAAGGAAGTATTCCGTGCTATTCCTTTACGTAACCTGGGGTATAAATAAGGTGTAGATAAGAGAGCTTGCTCTCTTCTCTTCTGGTGAGGTTCAAGAACAGTAGATCCCTACGTGGTCTTGCTTATCTGAAGTTGAGGCCTGTATCGACTGCTGTTATCTGCCACGCGTGAGGGGAGAGTGCTGGGCCGCATCCAGCCGTCCTGCTTCTCTCAAGGGAAGTGGTGAGATTTTGCCAGTTCTCTATTTTGCTGGTTACAGGATTTTTAGATTGTGCATACCTGTTTTGTTTCTGTCCCTTTGCATCCTTTTTTTGTCCTTTTTCCCTTCTCCCTTCCCCTCTTCCCTTTTAGGAAGCTATTTGGGGTTTCTGGGGTTATAGTATATATTTATATATAGTATAGTAATCTCACTGTATATATCTGTTTTATATGAAAAATATATTTTTTTTTGCTGTAGCTTTGGCTGTTTGATTTTTTTTCCCTCTCTGGGAAGCAGGCTCTGTTGTTGAGTTTTGGAGACTTGATGGGAAGCCAGCTCTAAACTTTCACAATTAGGAAAAAATTCTTTACTGTGAGGCACTGGAACAGGTTGTCCAGGGAAACTGTGCATGCCCCATCCCTGGAATTGTTCAAGGCCGGGTTGGATAGGGCTCTGAGGAACCTGGTCCAGTGGACGGTGTTCCTGCCCATGGCAGGGGGGTTGGAACTACATGATATTCAAGGTTCCCTTCCAACACAAACCGTTCTATGATATGAAAAGTGCAAGACCACTACAGCACAGCAAAGATGAAAACATGTCAGTTATCAAGATTTTTTGAGAGTCTTGAAGAATGAACTACTGTTTCTGAGGAGCATTTGATGTTGTTTAACATTTAAACAGTGATATTTATTCGTTCTTATAGAGAAATTTTGATGAATTAGGGAATATATTCTTTGTTCATTGGTTAAGAGTAACTGGTTGATTTCCACATGACATTAATTGCGATTTCTCTATTAAATATGTTTATCTGATTGGATAGAAATGACAATTCTGATCCTAATGCTTTGTGGTTTAAACCTAAATGTTACAATTTTCTCTAGTTCCTCTTTTGTTTCCTAAGTGTTCTTTCGATTGGGAAAGTTTGGGAAGCAAATTTTGGAAAACGTTTTTCATTTAATATTTCAACATCATATTGCAGTGTAATTTACTTATTAAAATAGGTGTCAACAGAGTAACGTAATTTTAACAAGTGAGTGATAATAGCTTATAGACTATTGAGATTAGTGAAGAAGACAGTTAGGTTGTCAACTGGCCACAACATGATCTTCAAATTAAAGTATTTTAGCTAAACTAGTAAAAGAAGGAATATAATATAAAGTGAGTTTAATCCATTGGGAGTTTGTTGGTTTGTTCATAAGAAAGATTTAAGCCCAAGTTATGAAGACATCATCATAGTTGTGAAAACACTTCAGGGAATAGGTGAGTCACCTTGTGACTAATGGGGTTTGTGACCTTTTAAGACACGTCTGCTCGAATGGTACTTTATAGTTATGATGAACATCTTGTATGTAAAAAACAGGCCTTTTGAGTCTTGATTGCATCAAGTAATAGAAAAGGAAATGGTTTGAGATCCCAGATCTCTTTAACAAAACTTTGCATAAAACCCCCCCACAAAACAACTGAAATCAAAACCCAAACCAAGAAACCAACAAAAAAAAGCCCCAACAACCTCATCATGAACAATTTAAAATGTTTACAATCCAGAGTTTGGACTATATATTTCCTATTCTAAAAAATCTGTATGATTGTCATTTCATTTGTCTGAGCTAGGAGCTTGACACTACTGTTCACCACTGGTGGATATGGAAAAATCCAGAAACTTCAAGCTTCAAGCTTCTCCTATCTTTTTTTAAGAACTCTTAGTTTGACATATTTACTATGTTGAAATTAAGATGATTTAAACATTTTGTCCCACAGATGGGATAAAACAAGAAACATACATATCCAATCAATGGACTAGTTAATTCTAACCACCATTAAGCTGCTCTGACTCAATTATTAATTCACAACCCTATGTACTGAGGCTAGTAACTGGAAATTTTGAAGCCTAAGGGGTGTCTTTAACGTATATAATCTTTAAAATTTTCAGTCTTTACCTAAAATGTAAAAGACAAGAATCAAGCAAAGGTGTGACTATACAAATAAGGTCAAATACATATTTACTGGAAAAAAAAATGAATGTACATATTCATTGAGGTTCAGTAAGGACATAGCATTACTTTTTTGTTTTTCTTTTCAGAAATTGAGTGACAATTCCCCTAAGGAAAACAAGGTAGTTCAAAATAGCATTTAACAAGCAAGTAAATAAACAGAACTACTGCCTTGCTTCACGTGGAAATTAGCCTATTAGATATGCAGGCAACATGATTTCCATGGTTACAAATGACCTGCTAATCTCTGAAATTATCCAGTCATCACGAACAACAAGCCTACTAAATAATTATACTAAAATGCAGAACTGATGCTGTCAGTATTTTCAAAGTGAAATTCTCCCAGAGAGGAGTGTTTTACCTGGTAAAAAGTTACCCCACTATTTCAATGTAGGTTCATCACTGACTTTCTTTGAAACAGTTTACCCTGAACATTTCAACTTAAGTAACAGTATTTTATCCACTGTTATAGTATTGGAGGTAAGAAGAACAGTAACCTATTAAAGTGGGTACGGGGTCTGTTTTATTTGAGTATAAAGTGAAAACTTATTTAATATACTCTTTAATGTTTCTTGGTGCAAGGACACAATGTGTTAGCCTGGTGAACTTCTATTTTGGTGTTTTCTACAGTTGATAGTCACAATTTTCCATGAAGTAAATTAGTTCTTTGCTTACATTGAGTTCAGTTTGTCTAACTGTAGGGAAACAGGCAAAAAAAATCAGTGGGTTTTGAATTATCACCGTTCATCACATAATAGCTACAAATATGTGTTTATAAATTTCCTCAGAAATTTCTGAATATAATGTAAATCTAAAGCTATTCTGAAGTGGCAACAGGAAAAGATCTTTATGATCTTGTAGTGGGTTGACTGTGGCTGGACACCAGGTACCCACTAAAGCCGATCTCTCACTCCCCTTGACAACTGGACGATCTCTCACTCCCCTTGACAACTGGACGGAGTAGAGAAAATATAACGTAGGGTTCATGAGTTGAGATAAGAACAGTGAGAGATCACTTACCTATCACTGTCATGGGCAAAACAGACTTGAAGTGAGGATATTAATAAATTTATTACTAACAGAATCAGAGCAGGAGAATGAGAAGTAAAAAAAAAACTTAAAAACACCTTCCTCCCACCCCTCCCTCCTTCCTGAGTTCTACTTCCTCTCCCTGCAACAGCACAGAGAGACAGGGACTGGGGCTTATAGTCAGGTTGTTCCCGCTGCTGCTCAGGGAGAGGAGTCCTTCCCCTGCTCCTGTGTGGGGTACCTCTCACAGGAGACAGTTCTCCACAAACTTCTCCAACACGAGTCCGTCCCACAGGCAAAAATTCTTCACAAACTGGGTCACTTTTCTGTGGGATGCAGTCCTTCAGACACAAGCCACTCCAACATGGGTTCCCTACAGGGTCACAAGTCCTACCAGGAAAACCTGCTCCAGCATGGGCTCCTCTCTTCACGGGTCAGGAGGTCCCCACCAGAACCCTGCTCCAGCATGGGCCTCCCCCAGGGTCACAGCCTCCTTTGGGCATTCGCCTGCTCTGGTGTGGGTCTCCTCCACAGGCTGCAGGTGGATCTCTGCACCCCCATGGTCCTCCATGGGCTGTAGGGGGACAGCCCATCTCACCATGGTCTGCACCATGGGCTGCAGGGGAGCCTCAGCTCTGGCACCTGGAGCACCTCCTCCGCCTCCTTCTCCACTGACCTCGGTGTCTGCATTGTTGTTCACATGTTCTCTCTTCTCTATTTGCAATTTTTCTCTGCCCAATAACTTACCTTTTTCCTTCTTAAACAGGTTATTACAGAGGTGTTACTATCATTCCTGATTGGTTTGACTTTGGCCAGTGGCAGGTCCGTCCTGGAGCCGGCTGGCATTGGCTCTGCTGGACATGGCAGCTTCTCACAGAAACCACCCCTGTAACACCTCCCGCTACCAAAACCTGGCCATGCAAAACCAGTACGGGTCTTTTACATGTGTGTACCATGACTGCTGTGGAATGCATATTTTATCATCATCATCATCATCACAGTTTTAATGAAGTGGTAACTCTGTTTTGGTATCTTGACTTAAAAACAGAGCAAAAACATTTTGCTAATGACTGATTCCTTATATACTACTTTTCATTCTAATTAATCCCAAATGCTCATCAAGGTCGGTCCTTCTTTAATGTCAGTACTATAAATCACTGCAACTCCATGAACTTCATTTTTCCTCTTTTGGGGTTCCTTAGTCAGCAAACAGTTGCATATTTGAGTTATTTTATCATCAAACTTCCATAACTTTACCACAGCCTCGTAATATTTCATGTGTTTAAAGCCTCAGCACCTTCTAATCTTTGTTGTATGAGAAATGTTTCTTTCATTTAAGAAAACTGGTTTGGACAGAAACTAAGTTTGTATCCCTTAAAAATGAAAAGAGATGGCTTGGTCCCACTGTAACCTTTAGTTTCAAATATGAAGGAAAGTCAAAGGAATACAAAATATTTTACAATGTGAAATTCCTGGGGCCTGACTTGAGTGCTGGATAGAAGTAGTACTATTCCTCTTATGTGAATTGCCAGCTGATTTCACTATGATTTAAGATAATGATGTGAATTTCTTTTGACTTGATTGTCAAGACTTTATTTGAATCTCTTTGATTTGCCCTATTTAATAACTGAGCTATTTATTTTATCGAAACGAGAAATATGAGAGCTAAAGTTCTTATCTCACATTTTTTGACAACATCTTTCCTTTCATCAGCCTTCATGTTTTCCCCCCTTTTACTTTAGCCTTTTAAAGTGCTTTAAAAGGAAGTATCTTCTTTCCCATTTTACCTTGGACATTATTACCTTCCATATGAAATTTTTCACTGTGTGTTTGTCAAATCTTGTTGCCTTTTTTAAAAAAAAAGTATTATTTTTTGTTTTGCATTGTTTTAAAGTAGTAATTTTCTCCAAAATGTTATTTTAGCAATTAAGCCTTACAGTACTGTTTTTCACATCAGTGTCGTTTTAGTTTAATCCTAGGAATCTTTATCAAAAATGTTTTTCTGTGCATTCACCAAAATGAGGGAAAAAAACAAGTAAAAAAAAAAATCATACCACGTAGCTCCTGTTCTAGCTGTTTAAGTCATTGCTGATGAACTCATCCGAAATTTGCTGTATGGTGATTCTGTATAATGCCTGAGACAATGCTAGTTTTATCTTTCGGAGAAGTATACCTCAATAACTGTGGTAGTGATGGCAATTACGTGTATTTGTATGTCTCTGGACTTATCCAAAAGACTTATTATACTTATCAAACTGATTGCCTGTTTGTCAGCAATTTAAATAAACTATAAAGTAGGCTAGATGTATAACATGTTCTTAAAAAAATGCAAACCTATATAATGGGGATTTGACAAGTTTTTAAGCTACTTGTTCTTATATTTCAGTGTTCTTTTAGATCTTCTTTAGATGCTTATCTTCATGCTGAATGCTTTCTTGAGACAAAGGTGTTTGCTAGGAATGATGTTGGCTTTGCTTGTACCCTTAGTCCTGAGCCCATATTCCACATTTTTTCCTATCAAACATAAAAAATGGGATAAATAGTAATTTTCTATCTCTGTTTTATCTACCTATATTTTCTATATAATCTATCATACTTCCATGTATATCCTTTTTCTTCTCTGTTATGCAGGTTGAAAGAGGGAGTATTTTAGTTGTGTCCACTGAAGCTCTACTTATTTTACCTTTGTGTAATGCCCATGTATTTAATGTAAACCTTTTTAGTTTCAGACTACCTCTGTCCTCTTCCTCCACCTTTCTCATTCCCTTTCAGTGATCTGAACTATTCAACTACACTACTGCAAAATGTTTAGACTTTCACAGTTCTTGGAGCAATGAAGGAAGCTGCTGTTTAATTTTGCAAAAGGGATGCTTTTGCTCATCATAAAGTCTGTTTCTGAGAAAACCATTTCTTATTTTTAATATTCTTAATTAGAATTTAGAATCTGCTCTCTTTCTTGTAGCAACAGTAGTTTCAAATTACAACTTTTTTTCTTTTTAAAGGAGAATACTTATTTACTGTTATTTTTATATACCAAAATTGATGGTTGAGGCAAGAGTCCTTTCTGTAAAACTTAAAAAATTTTTTATACCTAACATCTATAGTAGGTCTAATCATAAGCAAGGTCACATCTGACTGAAACTCAGAAATAACATTCTGAAGCCACAACTCAACAGAGGCTTGCCAGTCTAAAATCTGGCTAACATGTTTCATCTAAGCAGTCATCCTCATTTTGACCAACAGTAAGAACATGACTCCGCTTATTCCATCTTTCATATATAGTGAGGGTATATAAACCAGTTTTACAACAAGCCTAAAAGGAAGATATTTGGGCTTAATCACTTCTAGTGGACTTTATACCCCAAGTAATTTGATTTCTATTTGTTTCATCTGAATCAAAATCCAATTATACTCTTCATACAGTAAGGCTACAGCTGTTTGTATTATGTATGTTTTTAATGTAAAGGAAAAATATGTAGAACATGAGGTTCATTGAACTGCTCCTTCCCCACTGAAGAATGCCTAAGAATTACTGAGAGAGGGTGATGGAGTTTTGACACTTCATTGAAGCAGAGAGTTGTTTATTGCTCTATTCACTTCTAAATGTGAATAAATACTACAAAAAAGACATATTCTTGTCTATGGAAGGGAAAGAATCTTTATTCTAATAAGAGGTCGGCTAGACTGCTTCCTACTTAAGGAGAAAGTAAAATAAATCTGGAGGATGAAATGTTAAGCTAGTCCAGATCTTTTGAAAAATATCAGAGGAAAGTTTGACTGTTAGACCAAATATAGCCCACTAAAAGAAAGAAAATATACAGTCTGATTCCTGTATAGCTTATTAAGCTAGAACAAGTCCGATGAATGTCGGAAAGACAGACCTTCTGATACAACCTTAAGATTATTTGAATGGATGTAAATTTATCATTCTCTCTTTTCTAAAGATTTGTCACTGAGTGGTCTCTTTTAGATAGTATCTTGAAATTTGCATGTTTTCTATAAGCTGGCTTGAAGTAGGCATAATTTACAATAAAACATTCAATCAAGGGAGCAGTGAACCTATGAACTAGAATGCTAGTATGCCTTATTAAGTAACTCAATGCTTTAGCAGATATTTTTCTGTATTGTACAAATAACAGAGAAGGTCTGCATAGGCTGAAATTAGAAGTCAAAGAATGCAAACGTTGCTTGGCCATTTTGGGGCAAAAAAAAAAAAGAATGCTCATTTGGCACTAAAAAATAGTGAGAGACACAAAGAGCAAAAATTAATTCTATAAGGATGTAGGTAGCAAAAGGAGATTCAGAGAAAATATGGTCAACAATTAAACGGGGGACACAGCCTCCCTCATGGATGACACAGAAAAGTTTGGCAATGATAATTTTAGCATCAACCTTCACATGTGAAACTTGGTCTCTGTTCTTCATGCATGCGGATGTGGGTTCAGCAGTGGGAAAGCAAAAGTCTGAGGGCTGCTATAGAAGTTGCAGGTATTTAAATTTTTAGGACCAGATGGGAACTGTCAGAGGGTGCTGAAAGAATTGACTGATGTGATTGCAGAGATGCTGGCATGGCCATCTTCAGTGAAAAATTGTGGTGTTGGTGGGAGGTCTTTGACTATTGGAAAACTACTAATATAATGCTGTTTTTATTAAAGGCAAGAGGTACATCTAACTCTAGTCAGCTTTGCTTCAGTCTCTAGATATCTAATAGAGAACTTCCTCTTCTAATTAATTTCAAAAAAATGTCAAGCATAAGATAGCAAACAAGGAATTCATGTGGGCAAATTATTCTTGACCAACATGATGGGTTTCTGTAATGAAGCATAGCTATGTGGCTGAGGGAAAAGCACTGGCTGTACAGTACCTTTACTCCAGTAAGGCTTTTGCAACCATCTCCTCCAGCATTTGATTTTGAAAACTTGGAAAATATAGACCGAACAAACAGATTATTGGATGGGTTAAATGTTGGCTGGACAAGGGGTCTAAAATGGTAGCAATTGTTGGCTTGATATTTGGTTGGCAGCCAATAGCACATAAATAGCCCAAGGATCAATGCTTGACTGATATTGTTCAATGCTCATCTGGATCATGGAATGGACTGTACCTTCAGCACATTTTCAGATGGTACTAAATTATGATAAAAGATTGTAGTGCCAAATGATAGAATTCATTCCAGTGGGAGTATGATAAAGTTTGTGACTGGAATCAGCAGAAACTGTGAGAAGTTCAGTAATGGGAGCTGCAAAGTTCTGCAAATGAAGAGATAAAAAAATAAAAATCCTATGAATCTGTACAGCCAAGAAACAACTGACTGAATAACAGGTATGTTGAGAAAGAGCCAGGTTATACATATGAACTACCAGTATTCTACCCTCATGAGCAAGTCAAAATGCAGGGTGGGTTGAAACAGAAGTGTGAGGGAAGTTCCCTCACTCAGTACTGGGGATGCCAAAAATTTGTGCATCACAACTAGTATTAGGACTACAACTTAATTTAAGTACTTCACTTTTCATACAGGGTATGCAGGAAATAACCTTTTTTGTTTATTTATTTTCCTTATTTTCTCCCTTTCCCTTCATTTTACCCCCTTTTTCAAATCTGTGTGGATTAAAGATTAACCAGTCCTGATTGCACAGGAATAAGCACTACTTGGATTATACCCACAGAGTAGACAAAGCTTTCAGATTGCATAGGCTACCAGGCTACCAAACCCTCATGGTATGTGGGGTTCACCCTACATCCACACTTCCTTCTGATGAACAAAGTGCAGAACACTTAATCCATTGATTTATATCTGTCATTAGGACCCTTCAAGCCTATGTAGGATGGACAAAACCTGGGCTAAAGATAACATTTAAAAAATTATCTGCTGCTATGAATTTTATTCTCTTCCATGCTTTTTTTCATAAAATATATAACCTTTAATTACTTTTATGTGCTCTTTTAAGGAACATGCAAAAGCTTTCAACTAAGAATTGCTGTCAGCGAGCAGTAATGCTTGATGTTGCAGCCTTCTACTTACTAGCAGAATAGCTAGTTCCAAAAACTCTGTGTAAGTTAATCTATTACATCATCAAAGAAAGAAAGAAGTCGTGACCAGCATTTTTCAAAACTGTGTTTGGCAAGTAAGGTGAAAACAGATACTACAGAACTTGTGACCTTATTCAGAGATTCAGGCAAAGTGTCAAGATTTGCACTTTTTCTGGAGCTCAGAACTTCGTAACATTACTTGTAAGTTAGCAAGGACTGACCAAGTTGAAACTGCTCTATCCATTTTCTAACTCAGTAGATTTTTAGCGGCAGTAAATGCTACAAGTCATTCAAGCCTCTAAAGAGTAGAAGCATTCTCACACAGAGAAAGCAGTATTATCTGAATGCTATCCTCCTCCCTTTTTCTTAGACATTCTTTGACTGCAGTCACACAATAGTTTTGTAAAAAACTCTATTGTCAGGTTAGATTTGAGCTGATGACCATATTCACCTTGTAGGTGATGTGCAGTAATTTGTTTTTAGTTAAAAGCTACAGTGACCATCCTAATACTGAAGGCACCAGAATAGTTCCCTTCTTGGAACACAAAAACACTGTGCTAATGCAGATGTAATATTATAAATATAATGGCCAGTCTTCGCGAGCGAAGATTTTGGGAAAGGTCATTAACCCTTCCAGCCTGCGCAGTGGATTTTTAGGTGAGACACAGCGTGCGCTGAACTGAGCCCACCCTTTAGTCCTGAGGTTCATCTGCCGGGGCCGAGCAAAGCTTGGACAGTGGCAGCGAGGTCCCCAGGATGTAGGTTTGTTTAGAGTGACCTTCTCTTAGGTGGATTGCCTACCAAGGCTGATGAGCTCCACCTGCCCAGGGGGCCGGGAATCGAACCCGGGTCGCAGAGGTGAGAGTCAGGCACTCTAATCACTAGACCACCAGAGGCCCCCAGATGTAATAGTGTTGGAGCTACACATTAAGAATTGTTACTACTACAATGAGCAACCAGTACATCAGCTCTAAACTGCTTCAGATTCCTGAGTATAAGGCAATATTAAAGTTACATTTTCAAGTACTTTCGGCTGAGACACCTTGGCAGAAGTCCATTTCAGTTAAAAAATTACTGTAATAATTGCTGAACTGGGAAGGACTGATATTTTTCATGCTGCTTCTCTTTCAACATTCCCTTGCTGTCAGCACCAGCTTTTGTGTTGTTCTAAGGCAATTCCACATTGGGAATACTGAGGCCAACCACATAGTGATCATCTAAAATAGTGCCACAGAGTTCTTGGGATTTCGCCCACAGAGTATAATAACTCCTGTAGCTGCTTAAAATTTTACTTGGGTTTTTTTACCAAGCAAACCCTTAAAATAAGTGCTCTCTAGTATTGATTGCTTTTCTATGGTTTTGCATAAGCAGTCTGGTACAGTGTATTCACATAATGATGTGATTAAACCATAGGAAGAAATTTCTTTGATTTTTTCGTGAAGTTCCTTTTTTTTGAACCTCAGATATTGACAGAGAAATGTGAAAATGAAGTCAAAGAAGTTTAAATACAAGTACTTATCTTGACATTTGAGCAACCAGTTATCAGTCAATTCCCAGTCAGAAAGGCTTTGTATTGTAAATGCAAAGTTTCTCCACACTGTTTTTTAAAGGCATAACCCAGAAGAAATGTTTCAATTATTTTTCTTGAAGATCTTCTTCCACAGACTAAATTCTCTTTTAAATAACCAAATAAATGAGCGTATGTATACTATCTTGCCCTAATCGTTCTTCATAGATAATTTTTGATTTTCATCTTCCTTTCCTTCTACATCAACACTTGTAGCACTCTGACAAAGGCTTCTCTTCAGCAGTCTTCAGAGTGACCTGCAGGGTTCAAATTCAGCTTTATCTTTTTGCAGCGTAGTGCCCACCTTGCATTAGAGTGTAATAAAGTGACTGTTATGTCTCTGATTCAGGATGCTCTACTCTTATGTCAGTTCCATCATCAGTCCATGGCCTCTTGCAAATGTTACAGCTTCTCAAAGGTATATCATGTTAAATGCCAGCATTTCATATTTGCTTTTCTCAGATGCATTAGCCTGACTTTTCCAAGATAAATTTCCCTTTGTTTTTCTCATCTTGTGTTTTTGAAATATTATTTATTTATTGTTGTTGTTTTTTTTTTCTGGAAGGTGTTTGTTCTTCACTGTGCTTTGACTTTATTTATGAATTTCATTAATGTGATTAACCTTGATTGATTGACAGTTAAAGCTACCTGCAGAAGGAAAATTCAGAGCTCTGTCCTAGTTTAATATATGATTGTCATCTGAATATATGACAGCTAGTTGAACAGTGAGCTCCAAAAGACATCTGGAAGATTTGAAAACACCAATATCTCCATTTTATAGGATGAAATATAAGCCAGGAGACTTAAAAAGATTAAGGGAATTTTGGACTGCCATGATGTGTGCTACAGAATGTAACTTTAGTATCGCTAGTATCCAGAGTCATATCCAGAGACAATGTGACTGTATGAAGTATAAATGGTAAGGTTTTTGAAGCAAGGGGCTGCAGGTAACCTTTGCAGAGGAGGCCATGAAGTGTCCTGTGCTGATTCCAGCCCAGTCTGACACTGGTGTGAGCAACCCATCACCTGTCAACATTGCAGCCTGATGGGGGACCCTGTATTATATTTTTAAGGAAGAGCAGCAGGTCTGAGAATCTAGTGAGGCTCTGGATGCTGTGGAGACATGCAGAGGGATACACTTTTAAGAAGATATCAGAGAAAAACTGTTGATGAGGAGACAGCTAAGAGCAAGGCTAGATATGCTGTCCTGGAAAGAGGTAGCCCATATTGGGTTAGGGACTCTAGCAGTGGATGACCCTTGTCAGGGAAGGAATGCTCCTAAGGGACTTCAGCCTGTGGAGGACCCGAATTAAGACATAGAGAATGCTGAGGAACTGTGGCCATGGGTGCTCTGTGCCATGACAGAGACACTCTGAAGGGCTGCAACTTTGGGTGACCCACACCGAGGCAGGGACAACTCTGAAGCACTGTGGCCTGTGGACAACATATGTGAGACCAGTGGAAAATGAAGAATCCCAAAGCAGTGGAAGAGACAAGTGAGAGGCATGGAGCAGCAGATAAAAAGCAATACATACCTAGTCTCCTGTGTTGCCTGTTGCTTCACCAAATAAATAGAATAGATAGGATAGATTGTGTGCAGCCCATGTTAAACATGATAAAAATTTAGACTAGGAAGGGATAAGAAAGTAAATTATATTTTTTGTTGGGTCATCCCACCCCAGTACCCAAATCAGTGATGAGAAATGAGAAATGAATGATAAATTAAGTGAAGTAAAATTCCCCAAGTTGATGCTGTTTTGTTCACGCTGATGTTAGATATAGTGGGGGATTGTCTGGGAAGGGAAGAATGAAGACCTGGGCTGAGTGGAAACCTATCTAAGTGATTCTTTGCAATTTGTCGGGGGGAAAATTATGTACTTAAAACATTCATTGTGGCAAAAATTAGGGCATGTTGGAAATGGGCATCCTTTTTCAGTCAAGAATCCTTACATCAAGTAGCATCTATGCTATTTAATATTAGTAATTACTAGGTACTTGGTATTGCAAAAGTAGAATACAAAAGGTGCATGACTTTAAGCTGCAGACTAGGTTCTCTTTCTCTTTTTGTGACTTCTTATACCAACAAGTTCTGTGATACTTATCATTGTTATTTCTCTTGTATGAAGCTTTTTCATTTGTGCATCCTAATGGGTTTAAAGTAAAACCAATTCTACTGAATTGGTTTTATTACTGAATCCTGAGCAAATACATGGTGGTACTGATCATATCCAAAGTTATGCAAAAATGTATAAGAAAATAAAAGAAAGAGTAATATAAATGAAGTGCTTTAAAAAACTTTTTCTTAACAGATAGCAATATAGTTCTATGTTGTAGATTTTCCTGATTAACAAGGGCAGTGAACAGTGTTGAATGAAATGAAGAAACTTATTTTTTTTTTCTCCTAATGCTTTGGAATGACTTGATTCATAAAGACAGAAACTCTGAGTAGTGTCTAATAGTTGTTCTTTTGAAAATAACTGTATGTGGCTTTAAAATGCCCCATCCACCTTCTTTTGCAGGCAGTGTTCTGTGTGGCCTCTGAAAGCTCACATAATAAAATGAGAATGAAAAAATATAAATGAAGCTGCTGGGTTCATTAAATAGCAAATGGAAAGACAGCTGCCAGGTTGACATGTAAGTCAAGTCCTCTGTGTGTGCTCTGATTTGCAAGTAGAATGCTGTTAGTGTATTAGCTCCTAACTGTTCCAGTGTCATGTATCTAAAAGTTGTAATGCAGCAGGTAGCACATTTATTGTGAAACATTTATTGTGAAACAATAATATCAAAAGGAAAATCAACTTAATATTCCACTTCAACAAACCTCACATTAATTTCTCTGGAAGTACTGCATTAGTTCTATTAACCTCTCACAACTGTTTGAATCTCTACAGTTGTCATTTCTGGAATACCAAATTTCCACTGTTATGATGTGCAAGTTTTGGAGGCTTTTTTTTCATTCTCGTACAATACACAGCAATCTAAGTTTGCCATTGTTAAGCAAGACCTTATTTTATGTTAGCAAATGGAAAGGAATTTCTATACTCTGCAAGTTGTATTTCCAAGATTATTTTGACCCTATTGAGTACATCAGTACTGTAACTTTTGGTTTTCCTCAGTTATCTTTCCTAAGACCCCAGGGAGGGAATATGAAACTTCTGGAGCTTGCAGAACCCTCAAGCCTACCCAGAGGCATAGTATGCCATTAGTACAGCACCACAAGGTTTGGATAGTTTCGGGCAGAAAGACTTTCAGGTCCCGCGGAGGTCCTGCTTTGATGGCATGCAGGCAAAACTGGGGCTCACAATGTCATCCCCAAACACAAATTAAGCACAGCCACACTTGTTATTGACACTTAATTTACTGCATGTATCATACCCTGTAATGCTATGTAATTCTGATCAGATCAAGCTGCATCTATTAAACAGAAACTGTGAAATGTATTCTATGAATATAATAGGAAAACATGGTGAGGATTAATGAAAAGGAAATGTGATTCTGTAGTTGATTTGAAGGAATTTTTAATCGAAAAAAAGAAAATAGCATGAAGTATATGATGAATATATGCACTGCTGACCAGTATGTTTTCTTACGTGACTGATGTAGTGGTCTTGGGGATGAAAGCACAGAGCCAGCCATTCATACAGCTCCAGGGAATAGTGGGTGATAAGTATTGAATGATTAGTTTTAATCTACTTTTGGTTCTAGTCCAGTAGCCTTCAGAAGAAAACTACACAAAAAATATTGGGTTTAGAACAAAGTTTTGTCACCTCTAGATTCTTTATCAACATTAAAAATGAAGTATTTGAATGTTGTAGAAATATATATATATATGTGTATATATTTCAACAGGTAGGAAACCCAGTCTTGTCTTCTCTGGATGCAGCATTTATCTAAAGGCTGAAACCCTGCAATTTTGCTGATGGAGGAAAAACAGGTTTGCATGGTGTTTGTACAGTGCTGGATGCCAGGTGTCCATCAAAGCTTCTCTATCACGCCCCTCCAAAGTGGACAAGGGAGAGAAAATATAACAAAGTTCATGAGTTGAGACAAGAACAGGGAGAGATAACTCACTGATTCCCAACATGGCCAAAACAGACTTGACTTGGGGAAATTTATTGAATTTATTACCAATCAAAGTCAGAGCAAGATAATGAGAAACAAAACAAATCTTAAAAACACACAGGTTGTTTCTACTGCTGCTCAGTGAGAGGAATCCTTCCCCTGCTCCAACATAGAGTCCCTCCCGTGGGAGACTGTTCTCCTGAGTGAGAACTTCTCCAGAGTGAGTCCTTCCCATGGGCTACAGTTCTTCATTAACTGCTCTAGTGTGTGTCCCTTTCCATGGGCTGCAGTCCTTCAAGATCAGCCTGCTGTAGTGTGGGTTCCCCACGTGATCACAAGTCCTGCCAGGAAACCCGCTCCAGCATGGGCTTCTCCGTAAATCTCAGGTCCCTGCCAGGAGCCTGCTCCAGCGTAGGTTTCCCACAGCATCACAGCCTTCTGTGGCTGTGGGCATCCACCTGCTCCGGTGTGGATCTCCTGAAGACCTGCAGGTGGATATCTTCACCCTCGTTGACCTTTATAGGCTGCAGCTGGGCAGCTTGCTTCACCATGATCTTCATCTCAGGCTGCAGGGGAATCTCACCTCTGGCACCTGGAGCACCTCCTCCCCCTCCTTCTTCACTGACCCTGGTGCCTGCAGAGTTGTTCCTCTCACATTTTCTCACTCCTTTCTTCTCTGAGTGCAATTACATCTGCACAATAACTTTTTTTCTTCTTAAGTATATTATCCAAGAGGTGTTACTACCTTCTCTGATTGGCTTGGCCTTGGCCAGTGACAGGTCTGTCCTGGAGCTTGCTGGTATTGGCTCTGTTTGGCACGGGAAAAGTTTCTAGCAGCTTCTCACAAAAGTCCCCCTTGCTACCAAAACCTTGTCTTGCAAATCCATTACACACGGACACGTATGCTGAGAATGTCTCTAAAGCTTATTCTGTTTTAGCTACAATAAGCCAAAACTTCTTTCTTTTTGGTATTTGGGAAAGGACAAGAAACGCATGAACTCAGTGCAAAAGGCTCATCTGGAAATGGAAAGTAATACTGATTTTATCTGGCTGCATTTCTGTCTATTGTTAATATAAATGAGCTTAAAGACCTAGTGTTATGCTGAAAAAGCATTGAGATACCCTAGCTCTGATCTTCAAAACTATTTGGATTCTAGTTTACTAAGACACCTCAGGCTTCAAAGTATAAATGATTTTATAAAAGCCTGTCAGTAAGTGAACCTTTTAAAACACACTTTTTTCTCCCTACAGCTTATGTTTTTTAGTTCAAATTCAAGAGAGCATCTTTGTGAAAAACGTAACATCATTCTGCAGCACGTCACCAAAGAACAGGACATTTTATGACTTGTTAAATTGTCAGCCTAGAAGCTCAAATCCTGGTAGCTTTAAACAAATTTAATAAGACAAATTTTCTTTAAAATAGCTCTTAAATTGAAGATGGATTTGTAAGGTCATACTCTTATCTGAAGTAACTGCAGATGTAGTTGAATTGAATCCAATTGGAAAAAAACAACAACAACTTTTTCATTTTAACAGCAACGTCATTATGGATTTTGAGAGTCTGAGGTCATATAAACCAGCAGAGCCAGAAAAAGAACCAAGGAAGCAAAAATGCATTTGGTTCTTTTAAATGATAGGAAAATTTGTGGCTTTGAGTAAGGTTTTATAACAGCTATACTTCAGTCAAAGTTCAACTTTAAGGTAATGGAGTATAAAATAATCTCCCATTGAGGACTGACCATGTGAAATGGCAACAGATGAAAGTAACAGTTTTTAAAACCACTGAAGCACAACCACCAGTGCAATTTGAGGGCTGGCATCTACAAATAGCTTGGGGGAAAGAGAGAAGTAAGTTTAGATTATTGCACAATATAAATTGTGATGAAAGAAGCTTGAGCATCACCTTTCAGTAATAAAAATGAGACTAATTTAAAATTAATTTTTTCCCTACTGTGATATCTGCTGTCATGCTTGAGCCATGGAGTAAACATGGATGTCAAGAGATGTCAAGTGGTGGTTGATAGTGTGCACTTCTGGAAATGGAGTCCGCTAGACTTTCTTCGTCATATGTTGTGGAATTACTAAGCTAAGATTCCTATTTGCACATTGTTTTCACTTCAGTTATATTTGATTTGCATTTGGACTTGGCATCTTGTGGCAAATTATCAGCCCTTTTAAGCCTGTCTTTCATCAAGAGGTGCCAAGACAGATATAAAATTTAATTTTAAAAATCTGTGAGGTTTTTACTTATATCACTGACAAAAAGATGCTTTTTTCACGTAAGCTAAAAAAACCCCAAATCCTATATTCCTTAGTCTAGACTAAAGTAAATTCCTTTCTCTCCCTCAGTTACATTTTAAACTACTACATCATTATTGAGAAGTATTATAAACTGTACTCTTCCTTTACCTTGTTTTCGACCTGAAATCAAGCCTATGAATTTCTTGTAGGAGAATAAATCTACATTAACACTATTTATTGAGTAGTTTCTAATCTTCCATTAGTCTGTGAATTCCTGACTAGAAATTGTACTTTGTGTTTAATAGCTTTTGATACACTTTTTGCTCATGAATTTGTCTAATTACTTTTTAACCCATGTCAGCTGTTAACATGCACAACATTCTGAATAGTAAGTGCTACAAAGTTGTTCCATGTTACATGAAAATATATATACTTTTTTTTTTTACTTTAAATTAGTACCTGACTATTTCATTTGATGACCCTTAATTCATGCATTGTGGAAAACAGTGAATTCTCCAAATCAGTAAGTTTTTCTATTCTTTCCTACATCTCATTAATTATGAAATAAAACTATGTTTTATCATCCCCAAAATTTTACAATTTTAAGCTTATATTTGATTGATTTTTTCAGTCAATTTGACCTGTACAGAAGTCAAAACTTTTGCTCACCTCTGTAATTTTTCTATGTGTCTTTCCCCATTATACTCTGCCAGTTATAATCATCAGAAAATAAAATGCTCAAGTTCAAAATATTTAACCAGTAGCCAAACAATATTTTCTGGTTCTTTTTTTTTTTTTTTCATCTCCTCTTCTAATGATTCTGAATGCTTTTTCTATCAGTGATGAACACTGAAATTTTGAAGGACTTATTCACCATAACTCTGTTGAGTAATATTTACTTCAGACCTTTTGTCTGGACATAGTTATATTTTACTCTGTGTATTATTTCACACGGAATTTCATAGAATCATCAAATGTTAAAGGTTGGAAGGGACCTTAAAGATCATGCAGCTCCACCCCCTTGCCATGGGCAGGGACATCTTCCACTAGACCAAGCTGCTCAAAGGCCCTTCCAATCTGGCCTTGAACACCTCCAGGGATGAGACATCCACCGCTTCTCTTGGCAGTGCCTCACTGGATTCATTCCATCAGCTAGTCTTTGAGTTTTGTAAAATTCTTATGCAGCTCTTTTGAGGAAGATTTAACTTTTCTATACCTGTAATATCCACAAACATTGCTATTTCACTGTTCTCTCTGTTCACTGTATCAAATGCAAATGCATTGAGAAGTAGAAGTCCCCACACAAACCTCTGAAGAACATTTCCTTCCTCTGACTATGAGATGAATTTTAATAGCACTTAAGTAGTTAATTACATAGAGTTTAACTAGTAAATAACATACATAATTGAAATGTCCAGGGTTTAATAAAGCTCATTTAAAAATCTTGACTAGCCATAATATTGCTGATTTACTGGTATTTATTCTTTCAGTTTGTTTTAAATAACTGTTCTATGCTTGGAAATATTTTCTCAAACTCATTTCTTTATAAAGATCTAGCATAAAAACTTCCTAAATCTCTCTATGTAACAAACATAAGAATTGTCATCATCATAAACTGATGTGTTGCATGTTGGTGTAGTATTTTAAATTTATTTTCCTTGACATATAATAAAGCATTCCTCATTGTCTGTTTGGTTTTTAACCTCCAAGACTTTGTGCTAACTTTATCTAGAAGGTTCTAATGCAGAACTTAATTTATGTTGTTTTGGAACAGGAAGGCTTTGAGCTAAAAATCAACCTTGAGGTGATTTCCAAAAGGCAAATAATATCTAATATCATGACAATGTTAAATATATAGATTTCTCTTCTCTATGATCTCAGAACACTAACATATTTTCATATGGACAACTAAATAACTTTCAGCTGGTAATGATTTTTGGCTATTAGTGACCTGGACTGAATCTGAACTTACGATGTGTACGTGTATTCTGCATTCTTAATCATAACTGTAGAGCCCCTCAGATCAAATCCTTCTCCCTTTCATTTTGCTGCATTTTTTACAAAGAGGAGTTTAGTCTGATATTCTGCTTCCCTTTACTATGCTTACAATTAAATAGACCTAAGTCACAGTCTTATATGAGATACAATTTTGAAATTATTTTTTCATACCTTGTCTGAGAATAGGCTACATCAGGAATCAAATGATAATAGAGGCTATGACTGAGGATTGGTCTCAATAATACTGAGCACTTACGTAGCACTTTACATGCTCAAAGTGCTTCATGAACATTATCTAAATAAAACAAATGTGTCTCATTAAGGAACCTGTTCACGTGTATTCTGATGAGACAAACAAGCATACAAAAATGCGTGACAAATTACTTAAATATTTCTCCTTTGTAAAGGGAATTGTGCCTGAAACATGGTTCATCTTTTCCCAATAGAATGTTTGTTCCTTTTTCAGTAGTAGAGTGAATAGACACCATTTAAGGTGTCTCTTCAGGGTGACTGAATATGTTTTGTAAAAAAAAAACTTTGGATTTTTTGACAAATATTCTGCATGGCATTATTATTATGTGAATTAGCAAAGGAAACTTCAGTTTTAGCATTTTGCAGTGAGTAGTAAAGAATTTTAATTTCCTTATTTTAAAGGTTAAGTGTTCCTTCAAGCCTACTTGTTACCATTCTCAAACAGAATAAATAGGGAACTTCCTCTAAGAAAGCTGTTAGTTCATTCTATAAATATTTTAATAGAAAATCTGTTGCTTTCATAATTTTATCCCTAAGTGAGCAGTCAAGAATGAATTTAAACAACTTATTTTTATAGAACATGGAAATTTTTCAATTCTAAGCATTTTATTTTTTTTCAGTTGAATGAAGCGTTTGAGTAGACCCTGGAAAAATTATATAAATCATTGGTCAAGGCATGCATGAGGATTTCTGAGGAATTTTTTACACCTGAACTTTGTATTAAAGCTCCACACTCATCAGCTACTGAGGCTGACATAATGGTACTACTCATATACAGTTTAAAGCAAGGGGTGATATTTATATTCATAAGATATTTAAATAACCTTCAGAAATAAATACTCTTATTCTTTTTATGTGACAATCCCTTCCTGTGGGTAGGGCCACTCAGACTGTTGAAAAGTCAAGTAATTTTGCTAGATACAATAATGTTGAGCTACACACTGCAATACAAAATCATGATAGTGATATTGAGACCATTTCTAGTCTACTTCTCTGTATAATCTTAGGCTTTCAATAAAAGACAATGACTTGGACAGAAGGACGTTTGGTCTCTTTTCCTGGTAGATGTTGTTACCCTTGCAGAACTTCCAAGCCTTTCCAACCATTCGGTCCTTATACTTAGAAATCCCTCTGTGTGCACTTGACCCCTTTCTTTGTCATCCAGATCCTGGAACTTCCTTACTGGCAAGATACTGACAGATAAGAAGTCTCCTTTCATTCCTGCTTTCATACTTCTTCCTTCTTGGAGGTAACAGCCCTCTGCATAAACAGAATAAAAAGACAGTCTCTGTATTCAAGTGGAAATACACGAGAAAGGAAAACACTACTTTCCTGGACATTTTGGATCACATCTACACAGTTTGGTAGTGACAATCACCCCTCATTCCACCCATTCTATCACACAGTATGTTACAAAACATTTCAGGTATTGCTGCATGGAAGTCAAGCAACTGTCTTTGCACAGAAGCATTGGCTCAGAATACAGGGGAAGCCCAGAGCACTACCTTTGCTTGATCATACAAGTGGTCATCTCTTAGGACTTGGCTAAACACTGAGGATGCTAAACTACCCTGCACTGATTGTCCTTATTTTCCTCATTAAAAGCAAGCAAGTGAACACACAAACACAGCATAATCAAAAAGGATTATTAAATAGAAAGGCTCAATCCAGCAATTGATATATTCTGGTGAGCAATTCTTATTCTTTACCAGCTTGGAAATATCTTTGAGAAATACTTAGCTGTTTAAAAATTGAACTGTCCCCACAAACAGTACATGGAGTACAGGTTCCATAGATTTAAGGTTTCTATTATATTTACTCATAAAATGTGTAAATTTATGCAAAAGTTAGAGAAGGGGACATAGGAAAAAAAATAACCCTTTTTTTTTCTTTATACTTTTCAATAAATTTTTATTTAGTGACTTTTTTCATAATAATTACTGAATTTGGGTGTTCTATTGTTTTATTTTCCTCATGTTTCTTGCATATGAGCACATGTTATTACAGCAACTACGTGTGACAACCCAGAACTTTAATTTTCTATTAGAAATATAGACTAGCTCATCTTTTCAGCTTTTATACAATACCGCCTTGGAAAACAGGTATGATCTCAAATGACAGCTGAAGAGAAAAGTTATGGGTATGATTGCACATAAAGGTTTAAATAGTCTTCCTTTTGAACACAAGTGTTATACTTTGCAAGTAGCAGATGATTTATAAATATACCCTTTTTATTTTGAAGTTCTAAACTATAATCTATGAATGGAAGGACAATTCATTCCAGGGGAAGTTAAAAATTCACTTATACCAGTCACAATCACACTGGAATAAAACAAATCGTAACAGACAAGAAATCAAATAACTCAGTATGAAATAACAAATCTAAATCAGAAGGTGACACTGAGGAGATCAAGAAAAATATACAAGTAAAACATTTCAGAAGCAGAACCAGTAACAGGTGAACAAATATAGTCTCAGGAAAGCTGCCAAGCATTGAAAAGTGCAATAAAAAGGGACTCAATTTGAAGTAATTGCAAATTTCAAATTTTTTTCAATAAAAATTAATGTTGAAACTACCAGAGATAGTCTGAATAAAAGGAGTGAAACTGTAAGACAAAGTTTGTAGAGGACTTCATCCAGTAGTGCAATAAAGAGAAATCCATAATTTACATTCAAAAACTTAACACCAAACATAACTTTCATTATGACTTTTTATTGATCAGAAGTGGACTGTTTGAAAATAAAGGCAAATTTTGTTCCTGAACACCTTTTTTTTCACCTAAATTTCAACTTCATAAGGCCGTTATTGTATCTGCCCTTATTGACCATTTTAGTTCTCAGTAATTTTTCTAAGGCTGTGTGTAGGGGGCACGTTTAAGGTACAGGGGATGTACCAGGGCAAGAGTGCCTGAGGGAACATGCGCCGACATAGACAACCTTATTGATCAAAGAAGTCACATGGTTTTAAGGGATAAAACCAGCATCAAATTTGAAATAAATCTCTTTGTTTCACCACCTCACGAGGAGCGTGTATTTTCCTTATTATATTAGGACATGTGCACCCTACAGCTGTGTTCACTTATCTGGTACTTATTCACTTTCAGGTATGTTCTTTTGCACTCCTGATCTTTTTCTCATTATCTCTCAGTTTAATTTATTATTTCATAGTCATTTGTCTGATTAACTATAGGATAGAATCATAGAATGTTTTGGGTTGGAAAAGACCTTAAAGATCATCTAGTTCTAACCTCTCTGCCATGGACAGGGACACCTTCCATTACACCAGGCTACTCAAAGCCCCATCCAACCCAGCCTTACACACTTCCAGGGACGGGGCATCCACAACTTCTCTGGGAAATCTGTTCTGGTGCCTCACAATGAAGAATTTCTTCTTAATATCTAATCCAAACCTACTCTCCTTAGTTTAAGGCCATTCGCTTTTGTCTTATCACTACAGGCTCTTGTGAAAGTTTCTCTCCAGTCTTTTTGTAGGCCCCCTTTAGGTACTGGAAGGCTGCTCTAAGGTGTTCCCAGAGCCTTCTCTTCTCCAGGATGAACTGACCCAACTCTCTCAGCCTGCTTTCATAAGACAGATGCTCCAGCCCTCTGATCATCTTCATGGCCTCCTCTGGACTTTCTCCAGCTGATCTATGTCCTTCTTATATTAGGACCATGGAGCTGGATGCAGCACACCAGGTGGGGTCTCATGAAAGTAAAGTAGAGGGGCAGAATCACCTCCCTTGACCCATTGGCCACACTTCTTTGGGTGCAGCCCAGGATATGATTGGCTTTCTGGGCTGCAAGCTCACATTGCTAGGTCATGGATATCTTGTCAGCTAACACCCCCAAATCCTTCTTCTCAGGGCTGCCTTCAATCCATTCTTTGCCTATCCTATAATTTGTGTTTAGGATTACACAGATGTTTGTGCAGGACCTTGTAGTTAGTTGGCTTTATTGAACTTCATGAGGTTCACGTGAACCTGCCTGTCAAGGTTCCTCTGGATGGCATCCCTTCTCTCCAGTGTGCCCACTGCACCACACAGCTTGGTGTGATCAGCAAACTTGCACTGAATCCCACTGTCCATGTCACTGACAAAAATGTTAAACAAGATTATTTGTGTGGAAAAATATGTGTCTCATTGTGTTCTTTCTGGGCTCAATATTCACCTTTTTTATCTTCATTTTACCAGAGAGAGAACTGTACTGCTGAAAAATCAGCATGAGGCTGAAGGATGTTCATGCCCCTCAGGTCAATCATTCATTAAAGCATTTCACAGAAACACAGAATCAACTAGGTTGGAAAAGATCTCTGAGTTCATTGAGTCCAGTCGTTGACCTAACACCACCTTGTCAACTAGACCATGGCACTAAGTGCCACATCCAGTCTTTTCTTAAATACCTTCAGGGAGGGTGACTCCACCACCTCCCTGGTCAGCCCATTCCAATGTCCAGTCACTCTCTCTGGAAAGAACTTCTTAATGTCTATCTTAAACCTCCCCTGGTACAGCTTAAGACTGTGCCTTCTTGTCTCACTGCTGGTTGCCTGGGAGAAGAGACTGATACTCACTTGGCTACAATCTCCTTTCAGGTAGTTGTAGAGAGTGATGAGGACTCCCCTGAGCCTCCTCCTCTCCAGGCTAAACAACCCTGACTCCCTCAACCACTCCTCATAGGACTTGTGATCCAGGCCCTTCACCAGCCTACTTGCCCTTCTTTGGGCACACTTCAGCACCTCAATATCCTTCCTAAATTGAGGGACCCAGAATGAGACACAGTACTCGAAGTGTGGCCTCACCAGTGCTGAGTACAAGGGCAGAATTGTTTCCCTGATCCTGCTGGCCATACTATTGCTAATACGGGCCAGGATACCATTGGCCTTCTTGACCACCTGGGCACACTGCTGGCTCATGTTCAGCTTCCTGTCAATCAGTACCCCCAGAACCCTTTTCTCCTGGCCACTCTCCAGCTTCTCTGTCCCCAACCTGTAATGCTCCATGGGGTCGTTGTGGTCAAAGTGCAGGACCCGGCACTTGGCCTTGTTGAACCTCATACCCTTGGTTTGGCCCATCTATTCAGCCTGTCCAGGTCCCTCTGCAGAGCCCTCTTGCTTTCCAGCAGATATCCACTCCCCCCCAACCCAATGTCATCTACAAATTTGCTAATTCTTTATTTTTATTCTTTTATTTTCAGAGTTAACCTGCTAATTAATTTTATTTGGATCATTAAAATTCTCCTGTGACTGTCTTCTAGATTTCCTTAACTCTTAAGTCTTCAGTAAATACTTGGAGAGCACCAGCTTGTCAGTGGTACTACGGAAAGCTATTTGCCTGAACATCTTTGAGATGTTTGGCTTTCCTTGGTATCTTATTCTATTTCTTAATTTTGTCCCATAAGGCTTTACACAAATCCCAGGATCAACTAAGTTACTAAACAAGAAACTGGAATATACTCAAAAATGTGAGTATGTATGAGCAGAACTTCAGATAGAGATTAAAATTTATATAAGTCTTGAAAAAGAGCTTCTCAAAACTGTGGATTAGTTAATACATAGGGGATATAAGGCATGTTTTTTTATTTGCTGTGTCACCTCATGAAAATTATATTTTTCCTATCAATGCTGAAATTTTTACTTGGATCTGAATCAACAACTTACCCTGAAAAAATAGTATTATACTAATAAACGACAGCTTCGATTGCAAACACTTTTTTACCTACGGGCCATATTAAAAAGCAGACTGATTCGGTACCTATGATCCAGTCATGCAGTGGTTTAGTACCAGGAAATTCTACCTCTGAAAGATTTGATGTTCTCCTAAAAGGAAAGAAACTTATTTCCTTTTTGAAGGGAAAAAAATTTGTCTTGGATAGAAGACAGTGTTTTCACACCTTGAATCAAGCAGTAGATATCCTCCAAGTTAAAAAAAACCCTGTATCTGCTTAAGGAAGCACTAGAAATGTCCTCCTCCTTTGTACTTTTATACCAGGAACTGAGAAACCTGTTTACCTAAAACAGGAACTAACCGACTTCTTGGACACTTTTATGCAAGCTGTTATAGAGACCTGGAAGGAATGGTATATGATACTCTTCAGGGAAGGGATGGCATCCAGAGGGACCTTAGCAGGCTGGAGAAGTGGGCCAATATGAACCTCATGAAGTACAACAAGGTCAAGTGGAAAGTCCTAGATACGAGCCCAAAATGTGCACTTGCAGCTTAGAAAGGCAATCGTATCCTGGGCTGCGTCAAAAGAGTTGTACCAGCAGCAGATCGAGGGAGGGAATTTTTCCTCTCCACTCTCATGAGACTCCACCTGGAGTACTCCATTCCACTCTGGAGTCACTAGTACAAGCAAAACAAAGGCCTCTTAGAGCAGGTCCACAGGAGGACGACAAAAATGGTCAGAAGGAGAGAAGACATCTCCGTGAAAAAAAGGCTGAGAGGGCTGGGGATGTTCAACCTGGAGAAGAGAAGGTCCTGAGGAGACCTTATTGAGGCTTTCCAACATGGAAAAGGATCTTACCAGAAAGGTAGAGAGATACTCTTTTTTACTAAGGCCTGCAGTGACAGGACAAGGGGCAATGGTTTTAAAGTGGAAGAAAGATGATGCAGATTGGACATAAGGAGGAAATATTTTATGATAAGAGTGAGAAGTTGTGGAAGAACCTGATCTAGTGAATTATCTCACTGTCTGTGGCACGGGGCTTGGAGTCAATGATCTTTAAATGTTGCTTTCAACCCAAACCTTTCTATGGTTCTATTAAATTAGGCTAAGCAAACAGATGGAAAGCAGAGGTGGGAATGGAGTGAAACACAGTCCACTCAAAACAACTGGAGTTCCAGAAAATTTGAGCACAGTGTTTCAAACGCATGTGCAAATGAAATTCCAGTTAAATGCATGTGAGTACATATGAGGATTTGGGGGGGAGATATGTTATACTATGTACCTGTTTGGGACAGTACCTAGCATGGTTAGGTAATGGTATGGAGTTGAGTCAACACTAAATGAACCTTGTTTACCATAGTATCAGAGAAATGCTAGGATCTGTGACTATAGTGAAAGAATATTCCACCTGATAACGAAGGTACGTACTGAGACCAAGGTACTGGTTCTGAAAAACAATTATTTCCAGTTATAGATAAGGGGATAATGCTGATTATTTTTTCCTCTTTAGCTTCGTGTCTGCTTGGGGCCAGCTGAGTCTAAAAGCTCATCCAGCTGAATAAGTTGTAGTTATCATAAATCCAGTCAAGGTTTTCAGGACTGCAACTTGATACTTAAATGCCTTCATACTGAAAGTCCACATAACTTTGACTTAAGTATTTAAGTATTTATTAAGAGGGGGTTGTTTGGGTTTTTTGGGTTTTGTTTTGGTTTGGGTTGTGGTTTTTTTTGCGTGGCAGTACTTTTTTGATTGCTGTCGGTGCTGCGCCGTAGAGCCATGCACTGGTTCCAATACGTCTGTTCTAGAACAAGCAGCAGTTACGAGTATTGAGGCCATGTTGCTGAGAACACAGCTGTGCTGGGCAGGACGCATCTCAAGGATGAAGGACCACCGCCTCTCTAAGATCTTGCTTTATGGTGAACTTGCCACTGGCTGCCTCAAGAGAGGAACCTCGAAGAGAAAATACAAGGACTCCCTGAAACAACATCTCAACCTTGGCCATATTGACCAACATAACTGGTCTACTCTGACCTCCGGTCAGGAGGTCTGAGACACACCATCTATAACGCTGCTACTTCCTTTGAGAAAGCACGCAGGATCACTCTTGAGGAGAAAAGGTAACGCAGAAAAAATTGTGTCTTGCAGAATTTACCACCTAAGGAGTCTTTCTGCTGAGCAGTCGGACGTGTCTATCTTGTATTGACCTTTTTAGCCACCAGTGTGCTTGTAACAAATGTGGGTAGAGCCCTTCCCAAATCTTCATTTGTGAAGCCTAACCGTGATGATGACTTTTTCGATTGTTTATTTTTAGTTTAGATCTATTAGTTAAAGCAAGGCTCAGAATTGAGAATTTGTGAGTCTTTTCCAGCTCACTCTTTTTCAATGTAAATGCCTCCCAACCCAACATACAACAGTAGCATAGTAAGAGCAAGTTTTAAAAGCAACACTGTTTTGGTTAGTTTCAAAATTGCTATTACAGCAAAGGGAGACCTAGCTCAGTATCCCTTGCAGACCTTTTAAATCAACAGCTTGCATAATGTTACTTGCATTACCAGATATTACCTCCTTTATGTTGAGTAAAAAGAGATATTATATACATTTAATACTATGGAAATTATTTATAAATGGTATTTGTTCAATGACAAAATTTTTGAAATGTAATGCAATATTTTTTTATCTTTTAATTATGCTGCTACCTAAAGTACTTTCTGTATCTTTACTGAATGCTAATTCAAGCAAGATTACATTTGACATTCATTTAACTAGAACTTGCACTTAAAATTATGTCTTTCCTAAACACATCATGACATCACCATTTCAGTCTTGGGATGCAGACTTTTAATTTTTCACAATCCTAGTGACTTTTTTCAGTGTGACTACTCACCTAAATGAAAATATCAGCTTGCAGAATAGTCTCAAGGAGAGACCTCAAGATATGGTCCATTGAAAGAACAAGACAAGAGAGCATGTTTTATTTGAATGTTTTGAACAATTCTTCTGCAGTGAAGCATAACACCTAAAGCTGTCTTGTCTCACTTTCCTAATTAGTGATATAGAGTGGAGAATCAGTGTGATAGCCTGCTATTCTTGTGTCACGAGCACAGCATGCCATCATGGTTCCAATCACATGAATTGGTAAAACTTCCCTTTTCTCGTGGCAGGTCTAGAGGCCAGAAAACTTTGAATTCTGAAAAAGAATTCAAAATATAATGCTTTATATACCTCTATGTTTACAACCCATAAACATCTCTTATGGTGTTTGTTGTATGCCTGTTACTAACTGATTTGTATGCAAAGTGACAATATTAAAAGCTTTAATATTTCTATGACATAAAAGGAGACTGGTATAAATTTTAAACCTAGAAGGAATATTCAGTATTTTTTCATTGTATCAGTGTCAGAAAATTGATACAGCTTTTTCTCCTGGTTCAACCACTTTACTAGATTTACCTCAGGATATGGAAAGTATGTAAAACAAACATTGCATATTTTTATATAGTAATCAAAATATTCTACCCTTGAGAGACAATCCTTTGCTAAAGGAATGGACTGGAAATTACCTCTCTTTACAGTACAGAAAACTTGCAGAGGAACATTGGTAGAATTTATTTGGTTCATTCTGCTAACACCAAGCATGGTATAATCATCACATCCTCAAAGAATGCAAAATAAAACATTGATTACTGGCTCACATCATCAAAATATAGATAAAAAGATACCATTTCTGAAACTGACATCATGCATCTGGATTTCTCTGCCCCTACAGAAATTAATCAACTTAATTTAGGATTTGTGCATCACAAAAATGGATGGGACTGATCATTACTATCCAAAAAGTTGTACAAATGTTAAAACTGACTATTAATACCTTCCTCTCCAATCAGGAATTTAATATGCAATAGTTTTGTATCTCCATATTGATTTCATACATATCAGTCAAGTTGCAACAAGCACAAATACAAGCAAGATACAGCTAATGTAAACTCTATGTAAAGTATTTAATATCAGAAGAGAACAAAGCTTATTTAGCATATACAGGCAAAAGGTTTCGTCTCTGATCCTGAAATTTTATTTCAGGGCTAGTGGAATCGTTTATTTTTACGAACACCATTAAACATCATTGAAATCTACAGAGGTCCAGCCAGACACAGGTTAGCATGTAAGTAGTAAAAGTATGCAAATGAATTTCATGAAAATTAAGTGTTTGCATTTTAAAAAGTCTCTGTTTCACACCAATTGCTGAATTTGACAACTCTGACCTAAGCAAAATACAACCTATACAGAAGCAGTTTTTGATTATGTGACTTTTAGTCAGCAAATGAATCTACCTGACTATAAGAGCCATGTGAACACTGTGGAGGGGAACTGGCCACTAGACTGAAGAAATCTATGTGGTTGTTTTAAGAAATTTTATTTGCCCTGTGGCTGATATTATCTGTGTTTCTATTTATATTTAATAGATATGACAATTCAGCAACAAGGTCTACCTCTTCTCTGGGTTCCAAAATGTTATCTCAGAAGTCTCTTTACCTACATTGAATAATTTTAAAAATGCCCACTTGTTCTTGAGCTTTAACAACGTATTTATTAGTGAACATGATTGCTCATTTGTGAATACAGAGCTTCCTTTTAGTGGCAATAATGCTGATTATTTCTAAAGGTTAATATATTACAATAAGGGTTTTTTTTCCCAATAAAGGTACTTAAAAGGGCTTATGGTTTTGCTTCTGCAAATAATGATTCTTTTAAGGGCATTTCTTACTCTCGATGAGTTTGTTTTAAATGCACATTAGGAGAATCTTAAATGCAATTAGGAGAAGCCATGTCGTTGCCCAAGGCTTAAACATATATTGTCACAGTGGAATAATCCAGGAATTTCTAGAGAATGCTAATATGTCCATTATTTTCAAGTCTTGTTCAGAAGAGTAATAAATGGGACTTAGAAACAAGAAGGAAACAAAAATGTCATTTAAATACCACACTCACTTTTAATTTTACTACCCATTATCTGTAACAGTCACTTGGCAAATACAATTGAAAGAGGGAATTTTAGGGAGAATAAAAGGTCAGAAACTCTTGGGCATGTATAGAGGTAAGAGAAGAAAACAAAATAAAGCTGATGAGGAATTTGTTTAATTTTAATAAGGGAAGTCTGGAAAATAGTCTTCACTGTCTACGACCACACTGTTATAAACCTGTGAGTATCCTTATGCCTTGCGTCAAATTTCTATTTCATTCAGAATATGTATAAATCTCAGAGTGACAAGACAGAGGTGATTGTTGTTGCCTATTAAGTAATTGAAGATTACAAGAAATATTGACTTTGTGGAATGATTGCTGACAAAGAAAAGTAAAAAGCATGAACGTAGAAGAAATTCCAGTTTTCAAGATAATGCTTGGAAATTTATTGTGTTTGTTTGTTTGCCATTTGTAGCAGATACTTGGAACTTCATGTCTACTTTTGGATTCTTAAGATCACCCTTTCTATCATGGTGAATTCCTGCAACCCTTATCATGATTGCACTCAAAAAGTAAGATATCTACATTTACTTTATGACTGGAATAATACATGTTCTGCTCTTCAGTAATATCTTCATTGAGAGGAACACCATTATTCCTATCTATCTTGGAGGGAATTTAAGGTTGCAGCATCCCTATGGAATATCAAAGTGAGATTATTATGCAAACTGGGATTAAAACGCTCCTTTTATTCTGCTATTTCCCAGAGTTCATTCAAGAAAAATAAAAAGAATGGGAGTGAAGGAACATCAATAGAGGGATAAGAATGTAATTGAACAACTTCGTAATTGAACTTGCCTGAACTCAGAGGACCTGTAAAAACAAGTTTATTTCAATGCAGCATATAAGTAACATGTTTTTTTACCTTCAGTCTTCATGAATTATTTATATACAGAAAGCAGCTTACTATAGGATGTTAGATAAATTAATAAAGCAAACCAAAGGGGACGGGGGTAAGGGAAAGCAAAGAAAATACAAGGTCATGGAAGATTTACCTAGCTGGTATGAGATCAATATCATTTTTGTAACTCATTATCCTGAGCCCAAAAGATGGTATAAAAATCAACAATGTATTGAAGCAACTACACCTTCCTCAGCAAGATTTATGAGGCAAAGGAGAAAGAGAAGAAGCTAGCTCCTATATTGCCAAAGATATCAAATCTTCATTAATGTTGTGAAAACAACATAATTTATATTTATTTTCAAGGAGTTAGAAAAATCCAATAGATTCATAAAACAAACAATATGTGTTTTGCTGTAACATCATGCACAGCATATAATTTTTAAGTGGTATTTCCCCCCACCAGATATAACTAATGCAGCCTGGTTTAGATACTGTAGTAGGACACCATATTAAATTTTCTTCCTTTGTTCTGCATTTGTAGCTGAATTTTTTCTCTTTGATTTCAAAACTAGCTGCATCCACAAGACCTGTTCTTGCAATGTCTGTGAAAACTGAACCACTCCAGAAAACAATGATAGATTGACAAGAGACAGAAAACAAATCAGATGCCTTGAGGTTATATGTCACATATAATAGGGAAATATTTATATGCATAGGAAGGTTGTTAAAAAGAGTGGATTTAGCTTTATTAAGACAATCAGAAATGTCATAAGAAAGTAATTATGGAAAAAAACTACATATATTTTACAAAAAGATTATTACCATCTCTTTGGAAAATCTTTACCTTCGAAGATCTGTACTGTACATATTTACACAATTTAGATGTCCCTTTCCAAGTACATCCAGAATGCACCTAAAATTCTATTATTATATGAAGTAATATTCCTGTGTCATTCTTGAAGAAACAACTCTGGAGTTAGACCAAGGTATGAACCAAACACTTTCTATGCTTCCCTCAGTCATATAAAAATTATCTCCACTCATCTTGCCATTCAGTTACATTGTGAGTAGAAAGGAGAGCAGAACAGAAAGGTGATACAGAACATTACATGAATTAGCAGACCTACATTTTATGAGATCAAGAAGGGAAACCATTTTTATGATCAAAATCTCAACTGTCCCCTATATTTATTTTTTTTTTACCAAAAGGAAGCTACAAGCTCAAGAACTATTTGTTTTTCTCAGTTGTTATAATATACTATATTTAGCCTCTAAAATACCGAAATCTACAGTATACCCTTATAAACTAATTTCTGAAGTTATTTTCTCCTTCTCTGTAGACAATAGCTATATATGTTATGTAGGGGAAAGGCAAAAGTATTATTTTAGTGACATCACAAATGAAAGATATCTGCATATCTTTCTGTGTGGCCTGTATTTTATTTAAACTCTGTGCATTCAGGAACTGGTTAAAGCTTTATGATTTTATGTATAGATCTCTAAAGTAGGTGTTTCTAACTTTGAGTCTTGGAGATTTGTCTAATTCATCTTGTTGATTTATCTTACTGAAGAGGAATTTTCTACTTCATAATTTTGACCTTATTTGACTCAAAATGAATTTTTTAAGTGCAGACAAAGAATTCCCAGTGGATCTTTATCAAGTGTACAACATAATTCTGCAAATTTTGAACGTTTAAAAGAGCCAGTGCCAAACTCCATATAGTGTGAATTCTTTATTAGAGGAGTCACATTAAACTAATTGTGAGCTACAGTTCAAGGTCAAGAAATGGGGCATGCTTTTTCTCTGTTGTATTTGTGAGTCTTTGTAATACCAGGGAAGTGGTAGAGTCACTATCCTCGGAAGTGTTCAAAAAACAACTGGACGTGATACTTCGTGATATGGTTTAGTGGGCATAGTGGTATTAGGTCAAAGATTGGACTTGATGATCTTGGAGCTCCTTTCCAACTTCAGTGATTCTACAATTCTATGAAAGTACCAACTGGTTCACTGATTCACTCAATGGCCTTTTCCAGTTGTTGATTTTATGGGTATATTTGAGCTCTGCATAACTAATGAAAACACAGCCTAGGATTTTGACATGTGACAGAGTGGGGTTATGCCTAGTCTAAAACCAATACTTTGGACACAATTGTTACTTTTAAATCTGGAATTCAGCTTTTTAGACTGTTGACTACAACTCCCTGATGTGGTTTCACACCTTCCGAAAAGTAAGCATGCAAAAAAATCTCAGATTTGATGTAGGGTGTAAACTGTGACGTAATTTACTGAGTTGTGATACACTATAGGTGGAAAGGTTAGGGAAAGAAAGGGAGAATACATTTGTTATTCAGTGACTTTCTCAAACATCAAATTAGCAATGTGCGCACATGGTTCTGCTTTGTCCTTTTTCCCTTGCGTGTCACTACTTTCTCACAGCAAACTGAAACCAGCCTGTATTTCGACCTGAGTTGACTTGTATGTAAAACTTCTGACTCTGCTGAGGGTCAGAAAAAAGTAACAATTTCCCTAACTGTTCCACCAGAGTATCATATGCCAATTCCTGAATTTCAGATTAAATATTTGTTAAAAAAGATACAAGAAGTCAATCAGATAGTCTTGTATTGGATCCAAGCAAATTTTATTTCCAAAGTTTCTTAATATTGTGGCAGCATGACTCACAAGCCAAGAGAAGAAAACAAGAATATTGGAATTGTTCTGTTGATTTTCAGTGCCGTGAAGCCTAAGAATTTTGAATTTTGATTTTTTGTGCTGAAAATCTTTCCCCTACTTCATGATAAACTTATCTATACTCCATTTTGACAGCTCCATTTTTTTCCTAACACATTTATAAAGCCCTTCCACTAAGCTTCTGGGAGTTACTACTTACTAAGGAAAAAAAATGGACTTTATTATCAGGTTTTAATTTAACAAAGCTTGTAGAGGAATTGATCTTGAAGTGGTAAGTGTTCTTTATATTTTTAAAAGCAGGTTCATTTAAAGTGACCTGTAGTTGTTTTTGAAAGTATATATATGAAGTATGTAATAACAACCAATTTTCACTCCGAGAAGTAGTATCAAACAAATCGTTATAGTACTCTTCAGAAAGGCAAAATTTCTAATTTGGATATAGTGTGAGTAGGTACATTTTGAATTATTAGTTTATCAGTGGAACAAAGTTAGCATTGATTTAAGATACCAATTTATTAGGCAATGAGTAAAATAATGCTGGGAAAATTAATACTGGAAAAAGCATTCAGAGTTTATGATAGTTGGGGTTATAAAAACATAGCAAAAATTAATAGATCTGATTATTTTTTCTTATTAAGCTCCTGGTGCGTGTTCTCAGTGGGATTCTGCAGCAGTTGTTATAAGTTGCAGCATTCAAGTGTTGGGATTTTATTCACGGAGGAAGTGAACAGTGAATTTCTCCTGTATGACAAGCAAAGGACTTGGGGTTGACAGTGTTACTTGCAGGAATCCAGCCAAGCATTATTGGTGCATTATATGGTGCACTCTTCTTATACCGTCAGAAGGGGAACATTTCCATTAAGTTCACTCTTAGATATGGTAGGATTTTTTAAATATCAGTTAGAGACATAACAAGCAGAAAATGATTATCCTCACTTATACCAAGCAAAGTTCTGTAATTGTTTGTGAGCTTCATTTTGCATTTCTTATTTACCAGACTCATAATTTTTTTAAATCAATATATCTAAGTAATTAAATTAATAGAAAGATAAAACTATATGAAAAGTTAATTAAATTGTAATGTCTTAAATAAGATACTTCAGTATCTTCTTACTTGAAGATATTAATTCAACATACTGGCATTTCATAGACCATCATTCAGATGGAAAGTACTTCCAACATATAAAGTATAACAATATATTCAGTAAAGCTAGCCAGACTATTACTGAAGTTCACATTTATCACCAACTGCAGCTCCTTTCTAGTTAATGAATCATCCACAATCTGATTCTTTTTCCGGGAACATGTCTGTTATTTTTTGTGTATGCCCAGAATAGTTTCAACAAGTAATGTGGAAGTGTAATAATGTTTTGACTTTTAATGAAGAAGTGTAGTATACGCAGCTTAGAATGGTTTAGTCTTTTTATTTTAGAGCATTTTCTGATACATTTGGGCTGTGTCTTTTAGGCTACAAAATACATTAAACACATGACAATGAAAGCATATTGAAAAGCCTGAAGCTAAGTTTTGACTACTACTGTTCTCCTTTTAGATTTGAGCAAAATTTTATGGGATCTTGGAGATCTTGTGAGTCTGACACTGATTCCTGAATGTGCAGTATCTCAATACAATGGCACTAGTCACTACAAAAAGTTCTAAGTTAAACAGCTTTCAAACTGTGGCTTGTGAGAGTTAACTGTCACTGTGGGCTGGATAATGGATACTGTTTCCTGTGACTACTTATCTACGAGTTTTGCAATCAATTCGTTGCCTTTAAATTATGGTTCTCTAAGTTTTGAGCAATGGAGTGCTGGGGTTTTTCCTAATTTTTTTTCTTTTTAAGTGCAGGGAGAATTTTCAGTGCTTCATTTTTGACATTGCTTCACTGCATTTCAAAATACAATACTGGATTGAAGACCTGATTGCCTCAAGGTTTAATTGAAGTCTCCTGAACTCAACTCAAATGACAAGTTGGCCTCTTTGCACAGAAGAATAAAATCAATATTTAAAAAAAAAGAAAATGTACTCTACTTTATTCTGGAAAGTACATTCTGGAACTTTTTCCAAGTAAAATTTATAAAAAATTAATGTTAGATAACCTTTTTGAGGAAAGGAGCCCAAGGTTATATGTATTAAACACTTATTTTCTAAGTGTGCTACTTGACAGGCTGAGCTCTCTAGCTGTCCAAAAGGTGTTTTAATTAGACAAGAAAAGAACTTAGAGTGGGAAAAAAAGACATAAGGATGGAAAAACTGAATGTATTTCATAGTCTATTTTGGGAAGTGTGCCCAGTTCAAGATGGATTTTTGGGTAAAGTTAAGTGAGAGTGAGAAAAGAGTAGTTTGAAATAGTCTTTGTGTATGAAGAGAGAGTTAAGCATTGTAGATTTGTCTGTGATCATAGTTAAGACCAGCATGCCTCGGTAAGAACCTCCTGTGCATCCTGGGAGAAATATAGGGACACTAAGGAGATGCTGGTGACTGGACACTAGTGGGATTCCACAACGTTCCATCTTAAGCCTTGTGCCCTTCGGCATCTTCATAAACGACTTTAATGCAGGACTTGAAGGGATACTAAGCAAGTTTGCAGATGATATAAAATTGAGAGGAGTTGTTGACTCCTTCGAAGACAGAAAGGCCTTGCAAAGAGACCTTGACAAATTAGAGGACTGGGCAATCACCAACCACATGAATTTCAACAAGGGGAAGTGCTGGATTCTGCATCTGGGACAGGGAAACCCTGAATGTATGTACAGACTGGGGAATGAGAAGCTGGAGAGCAGTGCCGCAGAAAGGGACCTGGGTGTCCTGGTCTGTAGCAAGTTGAATATGAGTCAGCAGTGCCCTGGCAGCCAGGAGGGCCAACCGTGTCCTGGGGGACATCAGGCAAAGCATTGCCAGCTGGTCAAGGGAGGGGATTGTTCCACTCTGTTCTGCACTGGGGTGGCTGCACCTTGAATATTGTGTGCAGTTTTGGGCACCACAATATAAGAAAGATATTAAGCTGTTAGAGAGTGTCCAAAGGAGGGCAACAAAGATGGTGAAGGGCCTTGAGGGGAAGCCATACAAGAAGTGGTTGAGAGTACTTGGTCTGTTCAGCCTGGAGGAGACTGAGGGAAGACCTCATTGCAGTCTACAAGTCTACAACTTCCTTGTGAGGGGAAGAAGAGGGACAGACACTAATCTCTTCGTGGTGACCAGTGACGGAACCTGAGGGAATGGACCTCAGGGAAGGTTTAGGTTGGATATTAAAAGAAAGTTGGGCACTGGAACAGGCTCCAGTTGGATGGTTGGGCACTGGAACAGGCTCCCCAAGGAAGTGGTCACAGCACTAAGCCTGACAGAGTTCAAGAAGTGTTTGGACAATGCTCTCAGGCACATGGTGTGATTTTTGGGCCTGTCCAGTGGAAGGCTAAGGGTTGAGCCCTATGAACCTTGTGAGTCCATTCTGACTCAGAATATTCTGTGATTCTGTATAGGGATGGGATCAGGAAAGCTGAATTTGGTGAGGGATGTGAAGAATAATAAGAAGGGTTAGAAAAGGAAGATTGAAGAAAATGTTCATCCTCAAATTGGAGCTGGTGGCAGCCAACATGTAAAAGGCTGAGAGACGTAATGATTTTCTTTGTCTCAGTTTTCAATGGTAATCTCTCTTCCCACATATCAATCCCTGAATCTCAGCAAGTATATGTTACCAACCCATGTCAATCTTTTCACCCATCGGTACTCCCAAATCCTTCTTGGAAAGGCTGCTCATAGGGAGTTCATCCTCCATTCTCTACTCATGTCTGGGATTGCCCTGACCCAGGTGCATGACCTTGGTCTTGTTGAACCTCACAAGGTTCCCATGGACTCATTTCTTGAACTCAACCAGGTCCCTCTGGATGGCTCCCCAACATCCTGTCCTTTCAGGCATGACAGTTGCACCATTCGTCTTCCTTTTATCTACAAACTTACTAAGGATGTACTCACTCTCACTGTATGTCTGATAAAGACTTTAAACAGTTCTGATCCAGTGTAGACCCCTGGAGAACACTGCTTGTCCCTGATATCCATCTGGACATTGGGCCTCCATTAAATCCTTTTAAAATATTTTTCTACATTATTTGAGGCAGATACACTCACTATGATTTACTTCTGATAAATCTCTGAACTTGCAACTCTCTCATTTTTCTAAATGCTTTGTGATAGCTGAAGTGCTTACACTGTAAAAAAATGAATATTAACAAAGAAAAAAAAATCCAGCTATTTTTGTAATGATGTGTGTAATCTTCAGTCATGTTTTAGATGATGGTTTGGCAGAAGGACAAGTAGTGTAATTGTGTGCACCTGTACTATTTACATCTCCTCGACTGACTGAAGGGATACAGAATGAGACATCAAAGTCTATTTGGAGTATGACTGACAACAAATTTTAACATTACCACTTATCCAAGTTAGCTGCTGATTTTTCTTATAAGTAACATAAGTCTTGGAATAATTTATTCCAGGTCTATATACTATATAAATTAAAAATATCCTGATGACTGAACTAATAAAATATAGGTTTTAAAACAATAAGATTTATCTAATTTGAGGTAAATGTGAACTTAAAACTTCACTACAACCTAACATTTACAGGTGCTCTTGGGAGCAGATTCAGACCTTAAAACTCTTTGAAATTTTACTACAGTGTAAGGTTACCCTAGCTGAGCTATTCAACTTATTGAGCCACATCTACCAATTACCTTTTTATTGCCTATATTTTCATAAAAACAATAATAATGTGCATTTTACATATATATATAGTATATATGTATGGTATATATATAATATATAAATCATATGATTTATATATTATTTTCTATGTTCTTTAATTGAATTCTTGATCATGTTAAATATTTGCAAGGCATTTACCAGTTTAAGATATCAGTTCAGAGGATTTTCAAGAATTGTCATTCTATAGAAAAAGTAGAAAATAAATTATTAATATTTATTTATTATTGGTTTTGTGTTTGTGTGTTAGGAAGGGAGAAAACAATGGAAATGCTCTAGCTATAAAGCAATATATGAAAAAATGTAGAATGCATTCACATACATATAATGTTTTTTGTATAAAGAACCTTTTTGGGAATAAGGAGATGTTCCAGTTTTAGCCATTGTATTCAGAAAAATTAGACATTATCTGTAAAGCTTTATGAAGCTTCAAATTGGTCACCTTATATTAGACATGTTTTTCAGTGAACTATTAGGGTCAAATGGAATCACTCTAGTATTTCCTCATTAATAGCAGCCTTCTGTTTCTCCCAACTTCTGTGGATAAGAAAGCAGCTTCACTCATATTTCCCAGGCATTCCTTCCTTAATGTGCATGTCATTAATGTATGGCATTGCCTGTATATTTCACTTATATATGTGAATGTGAAAGGAGGAGAAGGAAACATAGCTGCAGAAGAGGATAGAACTTGAGGTACCATTGGCAAAATGAACTAAAAGGGGCATAGAAGAAGATGAATGGCAAGAGAAACGGGAAAAGACAAGAAAAAGAGAAATAAAAACATGTTTGAGATATGAGAGACTGAAACAGAAGGAAGAAAGAGAAGAATTAAATCTAAGCATGAGAGAAGGAAATGCATATGGCTGTGATGAAAAAGACAATAGCATATATAACTTGAAAGGCAAGAAAAGAGATATATATGTCTGGGAAAAGGGAAAACTAAATGAAAAAGGATCAGGCTTTAGGATTAATAGATTCAATTTTATTTATCCCAATCTCTGTGTTTAGTTCTTTGGCAGATTTCCCGTAACTGTGTGCACTTGGAAATAAAAGAGAATAACTTTATGTTACTTTAAGGAGCTGACTCATTACATTTTATGTCATTTCAAAAGTATATGACTTAGCCCTTTCTTGGTGGTCCAACAGTATTTTTCAGAACATTCAGTAAAGTAACAGTTCCTGTTAACATATTTTTCTAGTTTTATAAGAAATTAAGGGAGGGTTTTTTTAATGAGATCATTCTTTTCATTGAACAAAAATGAAAGCCTTAAACACATTAATTTTTCCAATTTTTTATAACTGGTCATGACATATTAAACCAGAATTTTTAAATAATTAGATTGTGTATGCTTTAAAGAATCGTAAAGGATTTCAGTAAGCATTTGTTTGCCCAAAGATAGTTTGGAAAAACATGAATAAGTCTTTATAGTCACCAGTTGCAGTTAGTCATCTAATTCAGAGGAAGGAGTTCTACCAACGAAAAGAAATATTGTATTTACAGCTTTGTCACCTGGTAGTCACTTTTCCTGAATGCAAGCAGTAATAAACAAGGGATTATTCTGTAACGACATCTAAATAGTGCCTGGATCTTTTATTGGATATTCTAATTTGTGAATACATTGGTTTAGTTTAAAAGAAAAACAGGAGAGAAAAACCAAAATAAAAAAAAAAAAACCTCAACAAATGGCATGAAACAAATCACCCTACTGCAAACCACTGTAACATAAAAAAGTGAGAAAGACCAAAAAGATGATCTAGGCAACTACGCATTGGTCAGCCTTACTTCTGAAGTAATAGGAAGTAACCTTCATGAAAACCCTGAAAATCTTGGAATATGCTTCTGCACATTTCAAGGAGACAAAGGTTATTGAAAGTACTCAATAAGAATTGTCCAGAGATAAATCATACTGGCCCAACTATTTGCCTTTTACAACAAAATGAATGGATTTGTTGACAAGGGGAGAGTAGTAGGTGTCATTTATCTCAACTTTAGCAAGATTTTTGACACTGTCTCCCATAATATTCTTGAACCCAAGCCAAGATATTGCAGTATGGATGAGTGGATAATGAATCTGCACAACAGTTGTTTGGAAGATTTGGAACAGAGTGCCATAATTAATGGGTAGTACTCAGGCTGGAGGCCAGGGACAAGTGAAGTACTTGTCTATCCTTGTACAGGTCTATCCTGTGACTTCTCCTGCTTAACATCATTATCAACAGCAACAGAGGACGCTCTCATCAAGTTGACAGATGACATGACAGCAGGGGCACCAGTAAATAAGCTTGAAAGCTGGGCTGTCTTGTGGGGGGGGGGGTCCTACAGAAAAGGGGAGAAATTAACAAACAAGAACCTCATCAAATTCAACGAGGATAAATGCAAAGTCCTTCTCCTTGTAAGGAGTAGCTCTCTGCAGTGATATGCACTGGATATCACCTGGCTAATGAAAAACTCTGTGGAAAGAAGGTGGTTATCCTGGTAAAAAGGAATCTGTACCTGAGCCAACAGTGAGTCCTGGACACAGACGGAGACAACAGCAGCCAGGGCTGCTCCATCAGGAGCTGGGAAAATGAGGAAAAATATTGTGTACTTTTAACCAACATTCATTAGATAACATCTATGCCTAGCTAAGGACCCCAGTACAGAAAGGATATTGACAAGTTTCAGTGAATTCAATGGCAGCCATCAGGGTGGTTTGAGTCTGGAATGGCTGCCCCATGCAGAGAGGGTGAAGGAATGGAACAGATCTTTTTCAGGTAGTGTCAGACGTGGCTTTGAGGACACCTCATGACCACCTCAGGTCCTGTAGGGGGGTCATCAAGAAGATGTAACCAGGTTTTTTATATTCATGCATGGTGAAAGGGACCTAAATTGAAAAAAAGAGGTTTCAGACTGGATAAGAAAAGAGCTTTTTCCTCAGGAAAACAGTCATTGTAACAATTTGCCCAGATAGTCTCCATCCTTGGAAGTTTTGGATAAAGCCCTGAGAAACCTGTTTGGGCCAACACTGCCATCTGGATTAGGAGCCTTCTGAGGTTCCTTTCAGAATGAGTTATTCTTGGACTGTGACCTGTGTCACAGTCTTTCCCACCTTTTCCCACCAGGGAAAGAGGGACAAACCCCCATTCTCAAAAAATTCCTATTCCCTGCTTTCTTTTCCATCAAGTCCTTATTTTACTAATTACAAACCCTTTAGTTTCTTAAATAAATAACCAGGTTTTTAAAAATGCTATAATTTTCTAGGATGTGTCTCTGATTTATTCCCACAGAGAGTGAAAGTATGACCAAACAATATATTTTTTTTCAAAATGTTTGTTAAAAGGGACTTTTAAAAATTGTGTTAAATGTTACCTTTTTGATTAATTTTTTTTTCTTTTTCAAAATCTTCCTTCCTAATCTATATGTTTCAATGTTCAGAGTACTAACATTTTTATATTATGTTCACTTCAATTTCCAGGAAAATGTATACACCTCCTTGTCAAGAGCAGATATGTCAGCATTCTTTTAAGAGAGTGGATCATTCATTTTATCCTTGATGATACCCTCCTTTCTGCTTGATCATCCTCCCAGTCTAGAAGTTCAATTTTTCTTATTCAGCTTCATCTTGGTTCAATTCTCTGTTTCTGATTTTGTTTTCCTTTGTGCCGCAACACTGTAACACATTAC
Organism: Pipra filicauda; assembly: GCF_003945595.2. Classification (NCBI taxonomy): domain Eukaryota; kingdom Metazoa; phylum Chordata; class Aves; order Passeriformes; family Pipridae; genus Pipra; species Pipra filicauda. The sequence goes on from NW_024103718.1 coordinate 1,924,860, forward strand.
ACACTATAATACAATACTTATGCACTTCTTTATTTATCAAACAAAGATCTCTATATATCATTCCCAATACTATCGAATTCTAAAAAAAAAATATGTAAAATACATTTCTTGAGAGACTACACCAAACTTTGTCTTTCTAAATTATTTAAACATTCCGTGTGAGAACATTCTAATACAAAAGATGAAAGAAGTTTTCACTTATTTGAAAATAATTTTAAAACTATATGAACAATATTAATTGTAATTTTATCTTCCTCCCAAGACCTTTTGTAATCTCTATCTGCAACAGGTAGTTGTCCCCAGAAAATGTCTGTTTAGCGTTGAGTAAAGTTTTATGCTTTTGGACTAACCTTATGGAGCATCTTATTACAGATAAATTATGTCTGAATATACTGGTCTTATCATAAATACATTATAAGTAACTTAAACTAATGCCTAAAACATTTTCTGATTCTCTGACTGATCTCAATCTCATTTTCTGCTTCTATGTTTCAGGCTTCTCTAAGAGAATACAACCAGCTGTGCTACCTCTGCTTCCATTCATCAATATATTGATGGTTCATGTGTAGAATCAATGCTGTGATGTCATTTCTCCTTTTTAAATATGGTATATTTCAGATGTTTGAAGCAAACAATATCCAGGATGAATGCCTATGTTTGTTGGCTTGCAATATTTAATGGGCTTCATAAGTCACTTCACTATCATGTCACTTCAAGTGCCCTAAGCATAAAAAGTCTTCTCAATTTTTTTTTTTTTTTGGTTGTTGTTGCTATTGTCAAAGCCATATCAAAAAAAATATTTGGACATTACATTATCATATAGAAGATGTAATTTTTCTCCTCTGTTACTGTATAATCACAGAAAGGACTTTGTATTCTAAACATATAAAGAAAACTATGGCCTCAGATACTTCTCTGTGGTGTCCAGGCACAAGCACTGATCCTGTGGTGGTGTTGCCCTGTCTTCCATATCCTTATCTCCCAGGTGGCACATGCAGGCTAGCCCCACACTATGAGATACTGAGTTTCTCATCTCATAGCTGACCTTCCCACACGTGGTTTTTGAGACTCTACTTTCTGGAAGCATAAAGCTTCCTTAGAGAAAACCAACCAATCAACCAACCAAAAAAATCTAAACTGCCAGATTGGCTTATAGAGAAATACAGTATAACAGTAATGCATGATTTAAATCTGACAGCTTGCATTTCTTCTGTAATGTCCCCTAGGGCACCTTATATGATCAAATGTTGTTTTTATTATCAATTGTCTTCACATCACAAAGATTCATTATCCTTAGTCTTTCACTAATTAATCTTGAAGTTTCCTCATGGTTTTTCTGTTTGGGTTTGTTTCACTGGTCCTTGCCATACACTCATTTTTCTCCCCCCTGGAGAGTATTGTCCTTTATTTAAGGACAGGTCAAGTAAATAATGAAAGGAATATGTTTAAGATTCTTACTAATTGACAATAAACAGCCCGGGGACTCAGATGCCACAGCTGTCCCCTATTAGATCACTATTCAGATTAACAAGTTAAAATAATCCTTTCTGAAACCTCCACTGTACTGGGATACAAAGAAAAATATCAGACAGATCCTGAAACCCTCCAGGGTGAATAATGTCTAGAGTCTACAGTAAGAAATGGGCCAAGTGACAGCCAACTTAGTATTGTCTCTTGATGGACCTAATATTCATTACTTCTGTATTTTATGGGAAGTGCAGCTGAATGTTTGCAGCTGACTGACTGTCAGCTTTAGTTCAGCAGGTCAAGATGCATGGCGATGTGGAGCTCCCTATCATATCAATACCCTGTCTCCTGTGTACTTTTCTGAATTATGGGATATTAAACTCAGGCATGCATGAATGTACAATATAGAAACTAGAGACCTTAATGAGGGGGAAGGGCTTAGACTCAATATTTTATTAGGCAAGTCTCCCGAGAATTGTTTTATGCTGATTTTTGAGCTGAGCGGTTTGAGGCTATGATTTGTGGAGAAAGAATATATGCTAGAAGAAAGTGCTTTTTCCTTTCCCAGTCTAATTCTTAATATCTCTGGAGAACTTTGTATTGCCATTAGATAATTGGTGTGGAAGATGCTTAAGAAAATAAATTCTTTCCTGGTTTTCAGATACTAGGATTCTGGCAGATACTTGGATTCTTGCAGGTGTGTTATACATGTTCTCACTCAGTGGTAGCACTCCCCAGGTAATTAGAGCTAAATAACTATATCAGTGTGAAACCATGGTTTTAAATTTTGGTACTGCAACCCCTCAAAGATATTAAAACATTCAGTTCCTTCAATTTTGCATCTAGGCCCTCAGATATTTATCACTTTTTTTCTCAAAACACTGGTTTGAGGACAAGACATTGGAAATGAAAATCTCCGTTTTTCTCCTTGGAACTACTCTGCTCATCCTGTGCAAACTTTTCATGTAAGCTTTTAGCTGTTTTATGGTATTTTTTTTTATCATGTCCTACACTTGACTATTGTTTTAAAAATATTATTTCAGAGTCATTGAACTTCATGTATAGGTCCAGACACTTTAAATTTGTCATTAGCGTGCTTAAGCAATTTTGAATGATTCCTGCTTTTCAAATTGGGTGTGAAACACTCTTCCTAACCATACTACCTGCCCATTCGGTTGAAAGATAGAAAGAGATAGAAAGAAAATCCAAGTTCTGGCCATCACAGACAAGATTTCACAAAAGTAGAATCAACTTCTATAATTTATTCCTCTCCTGGGTTTTGAACTTAAGCTATAGCCTGTTATTCCTTGGGCGTTTTTGCAACACAACCCCAAAGGCATATGCAGACAGCATTTTCCTTTCTCATTTCAAATTTTCAAAGCCAAACTCTTCACCAGAAGTAACCTATGTACTGAATAAGATAGAGTTGCAGAATATGGAGTATAAAAAATTCCAAAAACTATTTCTCTTGGCTACCGTTCATAATTAGATGAATTACCTGCATTTTTCTTTCAACCTAACATGCAAAACACTATTTTAGTACCTAAGTGACTTAGGTGTGATGACTAACTGTGGAAAAACCAAGCAGGTTCTTCAGGATACATCTGCTTTATTTCTGTTGAGCTTTTACTTTAAAACTCAAAGTACTCAAAACAGTATGAGAAAGGTTTTATTTATCATAGGACTTTTCAATTACTAATCACTAATATTGGCTGGCTTGTAGCAGCTGTTTTTATGATTTCATTGATCATGCCTAAACATTATCTGAACTGCACAAATACCTGAAAGGGTAGAAAGCAAAAAATACGCACATGAAAAATGGAGGAAAAAACTACATAATGTTTTCTTCTATCATAAATTTACCCTATAGGTTTTTTGTCTTGTATCTTGGACAGCACACTAACAGGAAAAAAAATCCACCACACTCCTCACCCCCCAAAAAACCAACAAAAGACAAGAAACAAACAAATAAACAACAAAAAAACCCCAATCCAAAACAAAACAACTAATTGACAATAAACCAATAGCATTTAATAATAAGTATTATCGATAAAAACACCTATATAATTTCTAGAAGATTTTTCTTATTTTTATTCATTTTAGTAACAATTTTAGCATAATTTTCAAGTGTATTCCGGAAACAGAAAAGAAACTATTTAATTTCTCAAAAATTGTATAGGGAATAGACATAAATGTACTTCAGTCCTCTCCAGAATGCCTATAGATATAAATATTATTAAGAGAGTATCTTGAGATTTCACCAGAGAACCTTTCAGTACTTGACAGTGGCTGATCCTGGATGAACAGTAAGCACTGAGGGAATTCTCAAAACAGTTCTTCCTATCCATTACAATAATTGTTTTCAGAAACATCTAAGAATCATAGAATCGTCAAGGTTGGAAATAATCTCCAAGATCATTGTGTCCAAACTTCGACCAAACACCACCATGGCAACTAAATCACAGCACTAAGTGTTATGTCCTTTTCTTGAAGACTTCCAGGGATGGTGATTCCATCACCTCCCTGAGCAGCCTGTTCCAATGTCTAATCATCCTTTCTGTGATGAGATTCTTCCTGATGCCCATCCTGAACTGCCCTGCAGTTTGAAGCCATGTCCTCTTGTCTTACCACTAAAGACCTGGGAGAAGAGGCTGAACCCACCGGGCTACAACCTCCTTTCAGGCAGTTGTAGAGAGCAACAAGGTCCCACTGAGCCCTCCTGTCTCCATCTCCTCAAAGAACTTGTGCTCCAGACCCTTCACCAGCTTTGTTGCCCTTCTCTGGACCCGTGCCAGCACCTCAATGTCTTTCTTGTACTGAGGGGCCCAAAACTGAGCATAACATTTGAAGCGTGGCCTCACCAGTGCCGAGTACAGAGGGACAATAGCTGCCCTGGTCCTGCTAGTTACACTATTTCTGATACAGGCCAGGAAACTATTTGCCTCTTTGGACACCTGGGCATGCTGCCAGCTTATGACCAGTGGCTGTTGAGCAGCACCTCCAGGTCATTTTCCACTGGGCATCTTTCCAGATACTCTGCTCCAAGCCTGTAGCAATGCATGGTGTTGTAGTGACCCAAATGCAGGACCCAGCACCTCACTTCACACCACTGGCCTTGGTCCATCAATCCAGCCTGTCCAGATCCCTTTGAAAAGCCTTCCCACACTCCAGTAGATTGACACTCCCACCCACCTTGGTGTCATCTGCAAACTGATTGAGTGTGCATTTCATCACCTCATACAGGTCATCAAAAAAGGTATTGATGGACTGGCCTAAATACTGAGCCCTGTGTAACACCACAAGGGACTGGCTGCCAGCTGAATGTAACTCCATTCACCACCACTCTCTGGATCTGGCCATCCAGCCGTTTTTTACCTAGCAAAGAAACAGAACGAAGGAAAGGGAGGCATTTAACCACATGATTCAGCCCACATAAAGTCTACCTTTTTTTTTTAATGATCAATGCTTCCCAAAAAGTGAGAGAAGTTGCCTCTTTTAGTGGTTGTCATTAACTGCCTGTATTAACCAAGATAAATGTTTCTCAGGTAAAAAACTTCATGAAGGAGCATGATTACCACATGAATTTACTCATGTGCTATCCTTGAATCCACGAACTTTATGATTTTAAAAACTTCAAAATGGGAAATTCTATGTGTGTCAAACGTGAAAAAGAGTTGTGGGAGAAAGCACTAAGAATACAATCAGAAAACAGCTGTGCTGTGTTAGTTAGCTTTTTATATGTGCTGAGGGAAGATTAAAAAATTGGAGTAATCAGTAAATAATATTGTAATTTCAAAGCACAAAAGGAGAAATATTTGCCAGTTATAATCAAAGAAATGTAATATAGACATTTTAATTGTTGATTTTTAGAAATTGCTCAGTAAGAGCAATAGTTATATTTTAAATGATCCATTTCAATGTAAGATAATTGCAGTGTATGAGTCATGGCTTAATGATATTGGTTGTTATTTCTGGCCACTTATAAGCAGTTAAAATTTTTATTTTTAATTAAACTGTTTTACTTGCTAGCTGTATTACTGAGGTCAGCCTGGGATCTGCACGGAACTGAAAATCCAGAAGTGGTACTGGCCCCCCTCTGCAGAACAGAACCTAAAACCAATTAATCTGTGACTCTACTCAGTATGTCTTAGATGCTTCTGGATTCCACTGTCAAATGTTAAATGCAAGTTACGTGGGATTGAAAATTCAGGTAGTTCTTTTTTGTCAGTTCCAGCATGACCTCTTTCAGTATCTCATATAATCACTCACTCTTTCTATTTGTTGCTGCTTCTAGGGAAAAATTATCCTATTTTCTTTTTTTAAAAAGAACAAGGTCAGATTTTATGCAGTTTCAAATATTTTACTTAATCATTTGTGTTATTTAATTTATGATGCCTGTATGTAGATTTACACTTTAAAAAATAGTAATAGTGGCTAGACTTCCGTTATATTATCTGTGACTTGCTAGAGACAGTTTAATTTCTAGAGCAGGCACAAATAGAAGTGATATTTTACAAAGTACAAAGCAGTCTAGCATGAAGAAAGGTATGCTTTTATTTGCAAAGTGCGTCTGACCAAAAAAACACCTCTGGATCAATTTACCTGAATATCGTATACCTTTCATATTATCTAAAAGCTTAACTGCAAGTATTCATATATATAAAAAACATCATTATTCCTAAAGAGAAAAAGAAACTGTTCAGTGGTTGGTTTTTTTCCTTTTTTTTAAAATAAGAGTAGAGTAACCCCATGTCAACCTATGAATAACCTCATAACTCTAGTTTTCTGTAGGATGCCGCTAACACTTTGTGGGCAATGACTTGAACTTTATCTTTGCTTTAAAATATTTGTAGGGAAAAAAAAAACCCACAACTCAAAGTTTATTAATTTGCGGCCCTTTTCTGAAAAGCTTTCTAACTGTCTCATGCTGTAGAAATAGCTTATTTGCTTTTATGTAAAAGCCCATGAATTTTCAAGTGTACCATAGGGGAAAAGAGTTGCAGCCATTCTGGCACTATTTTTGAAAGTGGAAATAAATATTTTGTTTTACATGAATAAGATTATAAAAAGACTTGGCTACCCCAAGCCTGGAAAGTAGATAGCGTGAGAAATAGACATGGTATTTAAAATGTGTAAGACATGACAGATTTTAAAGAAGAAACTTCAAGTGCTTGTCAATTACTTAGATAGATGGAAGTTTGGGTTCATATTATTGCATTATATCTATGTTTTTATTGCTTCCTATCTCAAAACCGCAGTGGAACTGAAAGAATAATCTCACTAAGAGTCATGGTTTAACCCCAACCAGCAACTAAGCCCCACACAGCTGCTTGCTCACTCCCACCGTGGTGGGGGAAGAGTAAAAGTGAGAGAATTCGTGGATTGATACAAAGTCGGTTTAATAGGTAAAGTAAAAGTTGTGTATGCAAGCAAAGCAAAACAAAGAATGCATTCACCACTTCCCACGGGCGGGCAGATGTTCAGCAAGCCGGTCTCCATCACGTGTAACAGCGACTTGGGAAGACAAATGCCACCACTCCCAATGTCATCCCCTTCTTTCTTCTTCCCCAGTTCTGTATGATGAGCATGATGATGGTATGGGATATCCCTCTGGTCGGTTGGAGTCAGCTGTCCTGGCTGTCCCCTTTCCCAACTTCTTGTGCACCCCCAGCCTGCTCAGTAGCATGGCAGTGTGAAAAGCAGAAAAGGTCTTGTGTGCTGCTCATCTAAAACATCCTTGTGTTATTGACACTGCTTCCAGCACAAATCCAAAACGTAGCCCAATACCAGCTACTGTGAAGAAAATCAACGCTATATCAGCCAAAACCAGCGCACTAAATCATCATAAATAATATTACATTATACTTATTGTTTATCTTTCAAAAATATGTCAATTAGTGAATTTAATGCCTTGCAACTCAGTTTTCTGAAATTGAATGACCCTAAAATAAAAACAGAGAAACAAGAAAATCAACACACAAAATGTTACAGAAGTTTTGTTCACAGGCCTTTTTCTGCAGAAAATTTATTCTACCTTTGTCTTATTCCTACCTTTGTAAATCTGCTGATACATACAGGAAATAAAATCATGCTAGGTTGATAGAAAAGCCTGTTCAATAAAATTGAACTAAAGGGTGTCCTGGAGAGCTGCATTTCTAAAGTCACTTTCCTTTTTTACATTGATATTTGTTGCTAATGCTTGTCAACACAGGATGCCTTTGGTCCTTTAACGACTTTTATATAGAAAATAATTAAGGACTTTTTTTTAAGGTTAGGTTTTCAAAAAAGAGGAACTTTTTCAACCTCAGGAGCAGTGAAGCATTACATAGTCCTGTTATATTCAAATCTGGCAGGACAATTCTTTGCAAGCCTGAAGAAATTCAACTTCTTTCTGAATATATAAAAGTGCATTTAGCAGGAAATTTGATTTCTTTGTATCTCTGTTTGTATTTTACACCACACATTCACACCCCCATAGGAAATATAAGAAAATGCATAGGTCTTGATGGAATGACACCTAAAAGTATTTTCATGTCTCACAGACATTTTAGGAATAGGCAATATCCTTTAACATATATATATAAGGAAATCAAGATTAAAATTTCTTAGGGAAAACTTAGTGAAAACTTTTATAGGCAAACTTATTCTTTTCATATTCTTGCCTAGAGGTAATGAAAAATATTTTTGTCTTCTTCAGGAAAAAAAAAGTGCACAATTTATTTAAAAACAAAAATCCAAAAAAGAAGTTCTGCAAACAATTTCAGAAGCCCAAGCTGCAACTGTTTGGAAATGTCCTGGCTAAACAGTTCTAAGCACTTATTTGCCTCTTATATTCAGTTACATTAACATCCATAATTTTACTTTCTTCCTTTGAAAGCAAGCTATTTAATGAAAAAAATCTGAAGATGGAATTCCTGACAGTGTGAAATATTTTGCTGTGTTGTCATATTGTACTCTGTATGCAACACAAATGACTTGGATATAGGCCTGGAAAGGATACAGCAAGTTTGCAGATGATCCAAAACTGGGACGAGCCGTTGACTCCCTCAAAGGCAGGGAGGCTCTACAGGGTGACCTCAGCAAATTAGAGGACTGGGTAATCACCAACCATATGAACTTCGGAAAGGAGAAGTGCCGGATTCTGCATCTGGGATGGGACAACCCCAGATGTATATACAGACTGGGGAATGAGATGTTGGAAAGCAGTGTCATAGAGAGGGACCTGAGAGTCCCACTCCACAGCAAGTTGAACATGAGTCAGCAGTGCCCTGGCAGCCAGGAGGGCCAACCATGTCCTGGGGGGCATCAGGCAAAGCATTGCCAGCTGGTCGAGGGAGGGGATTGTCCTACTCTGCTCTGCACTGGTGTAGCCTCACCTTGAATATTGTGTGCAGTTTTGGGCACCACAACGTAAAAAAGATATTAAGCTCTTAGAGAGTGTTCAGAGAAGGGCAATGAAGATGGTGAAGGGCCTTGAGCGGAAGCTGTATGAGGAGTGGCTGAGGGCACTTGGTCTGTTCAGCCTGGAGGAGACTGAGGGGAGACCTCATTGCAGTCTTCAGCTTCCTTGGGAGGGGAAGAAGAGGGGCAGGCACTGATCTCTTCTCTCTGGTGACTAGTGACAGAACTGGCCTGAATTTGTGTCAGGGGAGGTTTAGGTTGGATATTAGAAAAAGGTTCTTCTCCCAAAGGGTGTTTAGGTACTGGAACAGGCTCCCCAGGGAAGTGATCACAGCACCAAGCCTGAGAGAGGTCAAGAAGCATTTGGATGATACTCTTGGGCACATGGTGTGACTCCTGGGGATGGTCCTGGTCAGGCCTAAGGGTTGAATTCGATAATCCTTGTGAGTCCCTTCCAACTCAGCACATGCTGTGATTCTGTGAAATTCAGGACTGGTTCCTTTATTTCTAGAATGTTACAAAAATGTTGAGTTGTAGAGAAATTTGATAGATACATAGATTTGTATTGTGTACAAAAGATAGTAATAATCAAATAAACAGTCTTCTCATTTTTTTGTTTATAAAGGAATTGAAAACCTTATTTCTCAAAATCTCCTGCTGGAACTCTGAAGGAAGGAAAAAGTAAATAAAAGCAAAACCACAAAAGCAAGAAATCTGGTATTTATTAAAATAAATACAGTAAAAATTTTCTCAAAATGTCTGTTTTTTTAGTTATTAGTCACAACTCTATTAATAGTCCTTTTACAGTAAAGATCTTTTGACATATTATTTCTTACATCACTATCATAACTCTACATAATTCATCAGATGATGGCCAGGAGTCTGAGCCATGGTGTATAAAATATATTCCTTGTTATTTTCCTTATTGTTTACTGGATGGTATTTTAAGTTGCATTGTTTATTCTGAACATAGTGACTGAGCATGGAAGAGACATAACAAAATAAAGCCTTAGAATAGACACTCAGCCCTCTTTCTTACAGATAACCTTAAATGACAAATGTGAAAATAAGCAAGTGCCTTTTTTAAACTATTTGTTACTGGAGTTCTAAAACAAACCAGCCTATGTTAATTTTTTGATTTATGAGTGAGTGAATGAATAAGTAAATAAATAAGGTGTAGAAAACATAAATAAGCAACAATTAATTGTCTATTTCATTTAATAGAACAGAATGAGCCTTGACAAACTGGCTTATGTTAAAATTTGGCTGTATATTTGAGTACTCCATGCAATACTCAAGATTTTATTTTGGAAGATATCTTAGACTACTTCATGGCTACATCTCATCAAGAGACCTAAAGATGTTTCCATGTGTGACAAGTGTTGTTGTTTGCCTTGAACCTTCCTCAACTCCATATTACAAGAGTTAACTTTTTTTATATCACAGTCTGGATTCATGGAAAAATAGCTTCTTAATTGTCCATGACAGACCTAAAACGGGTACTTAATTGTGGTGATCAGGGAATCAACAGTCTGGAGTGGGTGTAACATTTGTGTACAGATCAGTTCAGGCAAGATGTGTATATACAGAGGCCTTATTTTCAGATTCCAGATGTCAAATACTAACTATGAGGAAAATGGGGAGAGGGGGAGACAAACACCCCAAAACCAAAATAATGTAAATAAATGAAATACACAGCTTAAAATTCTCTGCTCAATATTTCGTCATTTTGCAAACTCAGCAGAAAAAACACAGGGCAATTGATTTCCATAAAGATCTGTTTACAGAATAAAGCCACTTTTTTTCCAAGTTAAAGAGAAGGCCAAGGAAGGCTAGAATAAGATTTAGGAGAAATAATTGACCTCTACGGAGGTCACATCTCAGGACATGAGGACATATATGACTTTTTTTTACCCTTTTGTTTTGGTGTTAATAAGCAGATCTAATATTTGAGAGGAAATGGGACAATCATCATTAAGAAAGTTATTTGACCATGGAAATTAGTATTAAGTGCTTGCATACCTGTCAGTTCTCACATGAAAATTGAACCCATCTGCAGTGCACTGTGACAAAAGGGTAAACTACAGGAAAACAATAAACTAGTCAAATCCAATTAAATCTTAAAGTTTCATGAAAATTCAGGGCTTGGTAACAGTTAGAACATCAAATTAGAGATGCTGGAGAAGGAAAATCTTGAGTCTGAGCCAGTGATTTTTCTGTTCTCTTAGATCAGCTGTCTTTTCTACTCTAATGGGACCACGAAGAGAGATCAGGGTATAATAAATGTAACAGAAAACTTGTCTGCCTACTAAATTAATTCAGAGAATAGATTAATTAAGGACAAATTGAAAGCTTCACTGGAAACTTCTTATTTATTCCTTTTTTTTTAATTGTGAATACTCTTAATATACTTACATATACTTTACATATACTTTTAATGTACTGAAACTTAAATAGTTTTAAATAAAGTTAAAAAACTTTAAATTTTTTTTTAAATAAAGTTAAATAAAGTTAAAAAAACTTTTAAATACCGGACCTTAAACAAAATCCTCTAGATAATATTTAACATATGAATAGACTAAGTGTCTAACATATTTGGTCTTCTGATAAACGTCTTCCACAATTTTTACACCAAACTATCTATTAGAAACTAGTTATTGTAGGTAACATGTTCATGAATATTGCCTTTAACTTCTTTATAAACTTGAAAATAAGCATTATATTAATGACCACACATCTTTGCATAGGGAACTTGATGAAAGCATTAATGTTTTTATTTAGACATAATGAATTTATTAAAAAAAAACCCAATTATTCAATTAAATTCTTTGTATAAAAATTTCATTAAAGAAGATGTATATTTATGACACTGTGTTATAAACATGTTCTTTGTGATTGGAAAACAGTAGTATGCCTCATCATTCTCCTGCAGTGACAAAATGCAAAGTAGTAAGAAATGAAAATTGTGCATCTCCGTTAGTGTGAATATGTCCCTGTTATTCAAAGGATATGAAAACGAAAGACATTCTAAATATAGAAACATTCCACATATGCTTATATCTTGCATGATTTAGATGTTTGACTTGTATATTTGTGTATAAAATATATATTTTGTATTAATTATTAGTTACATATTAATTGTCTTACTATAAGGAAGGAAAGGAAAGACAGATGTAGAAGGAAGGAAGGAATCAATGATACACCAATTTATTGAACGAGAATGAATATCTAACTGAGTAAGACCTACTTCTTGCTCAAATTTATTGAATAAATTGTCTTCAGTGGGACTAGGTTTTCACTCCTGGAATATGTTATTTTGATCTTAATTAGAAAAGATTTAAGCAGTTTATTTATAATCCTTGGTTGCTGTGAGATATTTTCACAAGAAATTACATAGACAACACCAGTCCTGCATAACTCCATAATGTGGAGCATGATAAGGTTTAGACAAAAAAAATGTGGTGTCATAGTTTCTAAGACTGAAATGGTTGAATGACTATATTAAAAACAAAGGTCTACTATAGAGTATTTAAAGAGATGACATTAATATTCATTAAATAAATTTATTATTGTAAATTAAGTATGATAATCTGCTACAGTATGTCATTAAGAATGCCATAAAAAATTCCTATAATGGCATGCTAAAGTGAGATGGGTTATACATCATTAAAGCTGTGTAGTACTTGCTTTATATGGGATATAATTACTGCAATAGAAGATAATAACTAGTTAAGTATAGCAGAAGTATATGATTTGAAATATGGTACTACAACATTTTGAACTATGGAAACACAAATATATCCTTTAAGGCTGAAGTTAAACAAATGTTTCTAGTGAAGATGAAAAAAGTATTTCTAAAAAAACTGGGGAGAGATTAAAAATTTATCCAAACTCATTGTAAACAAGACAGGACAGTGGTCCTCACAATGAAAAATGGTGGATAGCTTTGATTACGGTGGTAAAATGGTCTATTTTGGATTACTCTTATTAGACTACATGTTTATTAAGAAAGAAGAGAATAAGGCCCTAATTCTTCAATGATTCAAGTATATATATATATATATATATATATAAAACCTTCTCAGAATAAAAATATATCTGTTTAAGTTTAGTACATAATCAGAAATTTGAAAGAGATTTTTCAAAGCATTGAAAATTTATTTTAGGCAGCTTTTGACATCAAGCATTACTCAAAAGTATTTGAATATTGTAAAATCTCACTCTGATTTAACCACACAATCAGAGCATTCCTGTAAGGACAGAAATCAAAAGTGACCCTCTTTTATCATTACCTTGCTCACATGACTTAAATGATATGAATTCTTTTTTTTTCTTCTTTTTAGGATATAGGGGTGGCGGGGGTGGTGAATTAACCCTGGTAACTGAAATGAAAATAATACTATGATTAATTATTTTTTAAGTGAGATTTGCACTAGTTGTCTTCGTGCTTCCAAAAATATCTATAACATATCATTATGCCCATTTCAGTAAGTAGAAGTGTCTCATAACATGAAAGCAGTCTAATCTTTTCCATGAGATCCCTGTCAAGCCACCAAAACTTCCATATAAAATATCAGCTTATTTTAGGAAATACTGGGTATCTGTAGGGATGTTAATAGGATAGTTTCTGGAAAATGAATTTTATCATGATTTTGTGTTTGAATGCTTCACAGGAAATAAACTGGAACTTGAAATGAATGGGGTAGATTGAGCAAGCACAAATAGACAGTAAAGTATTCAGATCCTACTTTCAATTTACCATTTTTAAGGAAAAACAGGAAGAGAAGAGGAAGTTAATGCTGGAACTAAGCACAGGAAGTTTTATTTAGATAAATCCAAAACTGGATTTAGTTTTATTAACAGGGTTATAATGTCCTTAAATCCTGGTTTAAATAGATAAAATTGCTGAGATGGAGAAGAAAACTATCAGACATCACAGTGCTGGAAATCATGTCTTCCGGAAAATCTCTGATTCTTTCAGTACAAGTTCTTTCACTACAGTTTCTGTTTCTTTAGGCTCTTCATTTTCTAGAGAAATGAAAACAAACCCAAAACAGATTCAAGTTTCAGACATATAGGTAAAGACCAGAGTAAGAAAGAAATAATCACAGGAAGGGATGGGAAGGTGCCCAGATTGAAGGAAAAAGACATAGGGTTTGGAAATAAAAAACAAACTTAATCTGATTCACTTCTCTTGGAATTCAACGGAGAGATTATCTTTGCGTTCAGTTTTCAGATCTGATTCTCATAAAAATAAAGACATGGAATCAACTTAAGCTTCGCAGTAGGAAATCTTTTGAAGTACGAAGACTAAAAAATAAATTGCATCTTTATTATGTACAATTTTATAGTTTAATATAAAGAACACTTCATGACAGTGTCATAGTACATTTAAAAAGATGTAGTTTTTTTAACCCACAGAATATGTGTGTTAAAGGATACAATAATATGCCATCTAACCTTTTAGTATTTACATTTATATTGTTTAGATTTGTATTTTTTAGAAGTCTTTTTTTGGGGGCAAATAAAAGCAAATGCTGATGATCCCAGTGTTTGAATCCTATTAAAAATGTTAATTTGCTGCAGTAATAATTTAGGATTTTAATTGTAAGCTTGAAAAGCAGATTTAGAAGCATAGTTGGCACAACTGTAATGTTAATTTGTCCTTTAATGTTTATTGAAAGCAATATGTCCAATGTAATTACAGTGTGTGTCAAATAACCCAGCGCTTTATTTTTTTAATGCATGATCTGTTAATTTACTTGATTAAGAAGACTTGCCATCTGCTAAGGAATTTTTCCGTCGTTCCATAATTACTTCTAAATACTAAGAAAAGATACAAAACATTTCCTTTTATTTTGTTTAATATCTATTTTCTTTCTGTTATCCCATTAAGCCCTCACTATGGTGTTCATCATCTATTTCTTCCTCACCGTTAAGGGTTACATAGTAACTATTTTGCTAAACAGGACAAATGAATTACAGAATCGTATGTGTGCAGTTGTATTAGATATGAAGTCAAATACTCAGTGCTGTATTACCTTGTGTGGGTATTCAAAGATATATTTTCCTAAAAGCATGACTATGGTCTTATAATTAAAATTATATTCAATTGAAACTAGAGAGTTTATTAACCCACTTCTTTCATTCTCTTAATCACCAAACCATAGAGTTTTACAAATATTGCCAAAGCAATATGTAGTCAATTTAAACCTAATGAGATTACATTCTTAGTGGCTTTGGGTGGGTAGAATAGAGAAACAGTAAGTATGATTATACATTTACATGCTCTCTTTGTAATCCATAAATCTCACAAGTACTATTTTGCCAGTGTTCAAAGTTCCTCTGTCTAGAACTTTTTGGCAGTGTCTCTTCATAGTCCACAAAACTGAGTGTTACTTTTGAAATCCTTTGACTGAGGATGTAATTATTTTTATAAATAAACAGTTGTAGAGAAGAAATGGACCTCAGTTAAGAAAATATCCTAGTTTTTTATTTTCCATGGCTATTTTAGGAAACATTTTTGTCTTACTGTACTTACTTTTCAGGTTTATGTGTTTATCATCTCTGCATGCAGAAAGACTTTTGCAGATCTTAAGTTTACTTCGGAATTTTCCAAAGATTTTTAAAAAACCCAAAACTCGAGTTGAAATTTCAAATACATCTCTCTTTCAACTACCATTTATTAGGTAATTCACTTTCAATTTTCACTGATCTATCTACTAGGGTAAATACCAGCAATTCATGCTAACAGAAGGGAGTTACTCCAGAAATTGTTGAGTATGTGCAACCTCATGCCGTGGAGATTGATGCTTAAAGAGAATGATGAATTTTTTCTGTCTTCTCTGGATGAGATGGAGACTTGCCTCTATGACATATTCTCCTTTTTCCCCAGGACTGCTGATATCTTTTGATAAATATGAAAGACAAGTCAGAGATGGGGTGCCTAGAGGAAGAGAAAAGAAAATTCAGGTCATCCTTCCATCAGACCCATCAAACTGACAAGGAAGTGATAATGCAGCCCAAGGCTGCAGAGGCTCTCCTCTGTGAGGACTCAAAAAACTGTTATAGGGCAGCCCAACTTGGTCCAGATTAGCCCAGCCCAGGGAATCCCTGATAAAGTGCTTATATAGGTCTATGCTTCACAGCCCATGGAAAAGGAGGTCAGCAGAGCAAAGCAATTATGCATACTTTGTGTTTCCTTACTGGAACTGGACGAATATTTTATCATTCAACATTTACCATTGAGGAAATCAGAACCTTTTCTGGTTTGACCCCTTTTCATCAAGAGGGTCCATCTGAAACGAAAAGAGAATATGTTTCTACTACATGCATCACTCTGTAGAACCGTTTCCATTTCAGACTCTTAGAAGTAAGGCTGAAGAAATAAAGTTCAGACTTACACAACTGACTGTCCTGACTCTCTATCTAGCAGCCCAGTCACTAAAATTTCACAATGATATAGAAAACAGGAACCCATATCTGAAAACCATTCTTCCTGGAAGAGTTGTTCTGCAGCAGGATGCATGAACAACTATCTATTAGCATAAACAAGCAAAAGAGGTGAGGGTCTTTTTTGGTACATTTTTTTGCTTAGAATTCTTTCTATATAAATTAATCTAATATTGGAGCATGTATTGGAATCACCCTCAAAATGACTATCATAAAGATCTAGATGTAGGGCAATTCTGTACTTGAAAAAAATTACATAAAGAAAATCTATGTTTGCATGAGATGCTAAGGAGACGATAACAAATTTATGATATTCCTGTGTTTAAAGCTCTCACTTGGGATAGCAAGAGCAAAGTTAAGATATGCTCTTTTCTGGCTTTCAAGTCAAGAAGGTAGCTGTAGGTCCAAAGTAGTTGACCATGTTCTTGTTTGTGTTTCTTAACGCACAGTGATATAAGAGAGTGAAAGAAAATGACCATAAAACATCCCATAGCAGGCCGACTGCATGCTTCTCCTAGAAAATGAGATGGATTGCCTATCATGTGAGACAGAGGGAGAAAGTACAGCCTAGACCTCCAGATCCTGGGTGAGCAGCTCTAAGTATCGGGTTACTGAAAAATACATCAACTTTTCGTTTACTAGAAGAATTACTACAATGTTTTGCAGGTAGTGTGTTCAAATATACTTATTTTAATGTTGCCACATATCCTATATATAAAACATTTTGTTTCTCATTGGATAACTTTCGTTTGTTTATAAGGCATAACACCAGTTTCTTAATCCTTTGCCTTTTATATTAATCTGAAACTACATAACATCCTTGTCAACTGCACTTGACAGACTGTAATTGTAAGACTTGTGCTAGACTATAACTTTAATTGTGTTCATAAGGATAAAAATGTAGTGTTTTCCACACATGCCAAGGCTGCTAACTACAGCACACTTTGAAGGATGAAGTTCTGAAAAAGTTGTACAAAATCTCATGTGAGGTGACAGATACAGCCTGTGGAATTCAGGTATAGAAAAAACGCACACAAATAAACCTCCAGACATTTACCAGGCAAAGCTAATATTTTTGGCTTCTTTCCCTTATGTAGCTCCTCAGAGAAAAAACTGTATTTACCACAAAAGATTACGTGGGGAAAAAGTCTTTTAAAAAAAAAGAAAGCCTTAGAAATTTTAATTGATGCATCAGTTGATTGCAACTGAGTGCAATGAAATCCTACCAAACACACTGCTAAGTAAACATGTGCCCTAGGCTAAGGCAACTTGTGTTGGCCAACAGCTCAGCTCAGCCTCAGTTCAGATAAAAAATGTTTGACAGTGATGTCAGAGGCCTCACCTACATGTTAGTTTCAGCTGTAGACCTGGGGGTGCTTTATAGTAATAGCCAGTTAGGAAGACAACAGAAAACATAACCAATAATGGCAGACATTAATATGAGTAAATTAAAATTAAGTATTGTTTTTTGTCTATCCTTCCTAGTTTTAGCAGATGTATTTTTGTTTTCTTTTGCTTTTGGTATAATAGTAAAAAGTTATTAAAAATAAGAATCATGTGAAAAACTAAATTACGCTAATCTTTGTAGATCAAATAACTAAAATATTCTAATTTTAACATATACTGTTATCTCAGCCTTTAAGCCAGGAATGTCATATATCAAGTAATGGAGTAACTCCTACCGTCACTTGATTTAAATAGTTTTTGAAAGAAAATAGTTAACTAAGTCCTCAAATAGACAGAGTAGAATTGTGTCAATACACTAATAGTAATACATCTTTTCACATTTTAGAAGTAAAACTGGTTTACAAATGTTCACAACTCACATTGAAGACAATTTATCTATTGTTGCAAAGTCTATTAAACCTATTCTGTGGCATAGTATAGGCTCTTCTGGTGAATATAACATTTAGTTTAAAGTTACTTGAAATATAAAGTAAAAAGATTTGACATAAAAGAATTAAAAACTATTTTTACCACCTTTATTCCTTTACAAAAATTGTCAAAAATAATATTCCTATTTTTGAGTTTGGGTTTTTATGAATCCTCTAAATTTATTTTCAAAAAGGGAAAGTTCTCTACCTTCTTTGTATTATATGATAGGAATTAGGCAAGAGAAACAGAAGGAAATTTCCCATCAAGACAGAATAAAATATGCTTTGGGTTTTTTTAATGTATTTGTCCTTCATATGTACTTTTGTCATTATATAATATTATGGATTTGTTTTTGTGGTGTTTTGATCCTGGCTGGATGCCAGATGCCCACCAGAGCCACTCTATCACCTCAAGGGAGAGAAAATATAACAAAAGGCTCACGGGTTGGGGCTTATAATGGCAGGGAGAGCAGTTACCATCACAGGCAAAACAGACTCAACTTGGAGGAATTAATTTAATTTATTACCAATCAAATCAGATTAGGGTAATGAGATGTAAACAATTTAAACCATCCCCCCTCCATTCCTGGGCTTAACCTCACCACTCCTTCCTCCTCAGGGGAAGGACTGCTGACACTCTTCCCCTGCTTCGGTGTGGAGTGCCTCCTATGGGAGACAGTCCTCCATGAACTTCTCCAGCCTAAATCTTTTCCATGGGCTGCAGTTCTTCACAAACTGCTCCATCGTGTGTCCCTCCCTTGCATGCAGTCCTTCAGGAACAGGCTGCTCCAGTGTGGATCTCCTGTGGGTTCACAAGCCCTACCAACAAATCTACTCCAGTGTGGGTTTCTCTCTCCACAGGACACATATCCCTTCCAGGAGCCTGCTCCAGTGAAGGTTTTCTATGGGCTCACAGCCTCCTTTGGGCATTCACCTGATCAGATGTGGAGTCCTCCACAAACTGCAGGTGGATATCTGCTCCACCATGGACCTTCTTTGGCTTCAGGTGGATAGCCTGCCTCGCTATGGTCTTCACCACAGGCTGCAGGGGAACCTTTGCCCCGGAGCTTAGAGCGTCTCCTCCTGTTCCTTCTTCACTGACCTTGGTGTCTGCAGAGCTCTTGCTCTCACATATTCTCATTTCTCTCTCTCCACTGGTATTGTTCTGTGCAGGTATTTTTTTTTAATTTTTTTCCCCTTCTTATATCTTTTATCCCAGAGGCACTACCACCATTGCTGATGGGCTAGGACTTGGCCTGCAGTGGATCCTTCTTGGGGCTGTCTGGTGCTGCCTTTTTCAGACATGAAAGGAGCTTCCATGAGCTTCTCACAGAAGCCTTCCCTGTAGCCATCCTGCTACCAAAACCTTGCCATGCAGACCCAATAGAATGTCAATGTTTACAACAAGCAGGCATTACCAAAGGGAAGGTTGCTGTTACTTAACATTGAAAGTTTTAGCACCATCAGATGACTGAACATCCTCAGGGTCTGCCCAGCTTACAAAAACTCCCGATGAACTAGTTTTCTTTTTCACTAAAGTATGAAAATTTCTTCAAGAAGAAAATATAGAACAGACCTTCTTAAATTCAGGTAAGAATTATTTAAAAGCAGTCTAACTATTTAAAAACACTAAAAGTTCCATTTCAGCAGAGAATTGCAAGGGAGGCATAGGGATGGAGGTCAACTGTTCACATACTTCTATGAAGCTTTGAATAAAAAACAATTAAATAGAAATACTTATGATTATACGAGAGATATGGCACAACAGATATCTCAGAAATAGGACAGGAGTCAGCAAAATACTGTGATAGCAGGACACAAATGATACAGAAAAAAAGGACAAAGTATTATATGGAAGCATGACATTACATGCTAAAGAGGTGAAGTAGGGTAAATACTTTAACTATTAAGTTCAAGCAATAGGGTATTCCCATAATTAAAGTGAAAGTTTGACTAGGCAGAGTATTAATAGTCCTACACTATCAACTAGTCAGTCAAGAAGGCTGCACAGGAAGCATTCATATAAAATCTAACAGCTAAAAGCAAAAGTACAGCGATAAAAGAGAGATTCCACTTACCGCCACGTAAACTGGATAATATCCTGGTAAGGAACAATGTAGGAAATAA
The DNA here is from genome assembly GCF_003945595.2 of Pipra filicauda. Lineage (NCBI taxonomy): Eukaryota > Metazoa > Chordata > Aves > Passeriformes > Pipridae > Pipra > Pipra filicauda. Next base: position 1,945,181 of record NW_024103718.1, read on the forward strand.
GTGATTAGGTAACATATATACATGCTTATCGGCATTTTTAATTAAAAAGTTCACAAGACAAGAACCATCTCTTAATTTAGTCCTGAGCTGTACATGCAACTGGATTCAGAGGAGCCTGTTTGTAATAGAAAATTACATAAATTTTAATATTCTTGAAAGATTAAAATGTCCCTTCAGAATATTTCACAACAATATTTAATTTTGAAAAAGAAAACTGCATCAAAGCTGGAGTGGTTATTAAAAGCAGCAGCTAAAATTTCAGTGTCCCGAAGGCAACAACTGTGGAATAGGGAGATCTTCTTTATATACTTTCCAAAGGCTTTCAACAATATCCTTCATCAGAAGGATAGGACAGAAAACCATCTGCCACGAGATAAGGGGGAAGGTCTTCCAATGGATAAATAACTGAGTAAACACTGGAAACGAAGTGGTGGTAAAACAGTGCTTTTTCACTGAGGTCAAACCCTGGAGCGCCACAACGATCCATGTCGCAGCCTGTGTTGTTTGACAAGTTTGTAACTGACCTGGAGAGAGGGTCAATAGCAAAGGACAGAGCTCCCTAATGAATACTGAGTTATTAACAGCAGCAAAGCTGAAAGTTGACTGAAGAATGGTAAAGGACAGTACAATACCGTGTGACTGGATGGTATAAAAGCACAGGAAATTCAGTGCTGACAAATATAATATGGTGCACACTGTGGAAAAAAAGAACCCTAATTTTAGAGAGAAAGGATGGGCCTGACTTGGCTATTGCTGCTCATTAGTGAAAACTGTAATGGCAAATAGAATTAGTATTCTATTATCAGGGTTTTCTGCTGTTAAACATATTCATAAATTATTGGGAAAAAGAATTAATAATGAGATGTCAAGCTTTATTAGCAATAAAAAATTATTCACATAGTTAAAACTAAAATTGACTGCAAAATACTACAGATGACTCTCATGACAATAAAATGGCAAATGAAATTTATTGTTGATAAATACAAAATAATTTTCAAGGAGGAAAAATACCAAATGCATCCTAATTATACACACAAAGTGATTGGCTCTAAATTAGCTTTCAGTATTCCACAAGGAAATTGTGTACAGTTTTCTAAATGTCAGCCTCGTGCTGAATAGCAATTTAAAGAACAAATAGAATGTTGAAATTATCAGAAAGACAATAAAGAACAAGATGAAAGATGTGACTCTGCCATTGTATAAATCTCTGGAACAGTTACAGGGTAAATGCTGCATGCTCTTTTGCTGGTGCAGGGGTAGTGGGACACAAAAAGGGCTGTGAGGACAGTCAGAATTGCGGGAGAGCTACCAAGGAGAGGCTAAATAAAGAAAATATAATTGACATCTAGAAAATCACCAGTGGAACGAAGAAGCTGCTTTTCTTTTTTCATGGCAATATGTAGAAGACATAAGCAAAAAATGCAGCGGTAAGACAAGGCCTGGAAGAAAGTCCTACTGTGAGCTTATTATTGTAGCCTCAAGTACAAAATATTCTTGTAACATTGACTCCCAGAAATCAGGAAGGTACAGATGGAAAGTGTGTTTGCTTTGTTTTAAATAAACTTTTCCTTGAAAGCTACTGTGAATCAGTGTCAGAGACGAAGCACTGGGCTAAATAGGATTTTTGTCTTATCTAGGATACCTATTATATAATATTTTAGCAAATTCGGGTTCAAAACATCACTACACAGACACACATAAAAAACCTTTTCTTTTTTTTTTTTTCTCTGCAAGAATAACTCAAAAGTGTATTTCTTAGTAAAGACACATATTTGAAATAATTTTTCCTAGCAGTTAGACTTCATTAATAAGAAGGAATGAGTTGGATGGTCACATTTTCTGCAGCTATTTTACTTTGAACAAATCACTCAGAATGTTAAAAATTCTCATGTGGAAGATTTATCTTTAGAGGAGTTACACGCATGCTTCTCTTGAAGATTATGTTTAATTATTTCACATGTTTTGTATAGATATAGATGAAAATAGCATAGGTACAGGTAGATACATCATTTATTAACTGTTACCACTTGGTTTGGGCTTCTTTTCTGAAATGTTCTGTGTTCTTACAAGATGACAAGTTTTTGCTTTTCTGCAGTTGAAACCTGAATCCAGATATCACATTGAGTTTTTGGTGTTACTTGGATTTGTACTTCAAGACTCTACCTAGTTCAGGTTCAGCACATACTTGTTTCATTTCATGAACTTGTATTTTTATCTTCTAAAATGTTTAATTTAATTTTCAATCTCACTTCTCATCTATTTAGTGTTTACATTAGTGGCATTTTTCTCATCTTACATCTCAAAGCACCATAACAGACGAGTTGTAATAAATTAAACTAAACAAGCAGTTAAAAAGAATTTGAATGTCTGTTGATTTGATTATTTAAAATTCAGTGTTATAGGCTTTGATCTATTTTTTTCCCATGTAAAATACTATAAGGATGATGCATAAATTCCACTATGAGATTTTATTCTCCTTCTAGTCTATTGCAGGTATATCAAGCTAGCGGTCAGCACCAAAATACAGAATCAGAAAGCTAATGATTACTCTCATGCGGTTGTTTTTTTCCTCACAAACTAATTTTTAGATAGTCAACATCCAGGCATTTCAGTGAGTTATTAGCAAGATCTGAACTGATATTAAGCAACCTCTTGTCACTTGTTTTTACTGTCATTTGTTGAAAATTAAGCTATCAAAGAGTTTGCATGAAAAAAGGCAGCTTCTGCAGGTCACCACTGAGTCATGGTCTTATACTGAACTGCTTGCCATTGCTAATGCACTTTAAGTGGCACAGTGGGGACAAAATAATAATGAAAAAGTTGCAAATTTGCTTTCCCAATGTACTTTTCACCTCAAGTCATATACAGTGAGCTTTACTTGTTCTCATTTTTCTTTAGTAGTTCACAAGTCCTGCATGTAGCCAGTCTTTGGCCGAGGATCATAAAAACTCCATATAGAATAGGTACTACTCTAGGAGTAACGTTCAAATTCTAGATTGTCAGTTTTCAGTAAGGAAGACAGTATGGGAAGGTCTAGTAATGGCCAACAGGTGCCTGAAGTGCAGTTATAAAGAGAGAAGAAGCAACTTTAGAGGTAACTTTAGATAGTATAGCGAGGAGCATTACAGCTTTGAAAGTAGAAATTAGTTATTAAAAAAAAAACAGTAACAAAACAAAAAACAAAACAAAACAACAAAACAAAACAAAACAAACAAAAAACCACACAAAAAGAACCAAACAAAAAACCCCAAACCAAAACAAAAAAAAAAAACCAAGCAAAAAAACCTGAGAGTGCTGTGTAGTTCTGAAAAGGTTACTCACAGAGGTTATTCTGTCCTCAAGGGCAAAACCCCAGCTGACATTATCTAATGTTGTCAACAGTCATCAAAAGTCTGTTACAATTCTTTAATTCTGTGTTCTGTGAAATATTTATTTCTGCATGAGGACCTGCTTATCATGGACCTAAATGATAACACCAGACATTAGATAGCTTGTTTAATTCTAGATTCCATAGCTGTAAGAATAAAGGAAAATAATAGTGCCAAGTAGACTGAAGAAGATTTTATCAGTATACATGAGTTCCTGATCATCATCATGTTGACCTGAAAGATCAAAAGAATTTTCACCCTCTCCTCCCAGCCAAAAAAGCAGAGTAGGCATCTATTCATGCATTGCAAAACTGTATACTTTCATGCTGAGGGGTTAATTGAAAAGGTATTCTGAATAACTTTTTTGAAATAAGATGAGAAAGAAAAGAAAAATATTAAAAAAAAAAAAAGAAAGAAAAAAGAAAGCCAAATGAATAAAAAGGCTTAGAGGCACATTAACTCTTGAAGTAATATGTTCTAAAGGACCTGTTCTCTGGAGCTTATCAATGCAGAACTTGTGCCAGCTTGAACAGAATAGAATGCTATTTGCAAAGGTGAATTCCAGTTTTAAACCTGCTTCCTTTCCAGCAGCTGGATTTTCTTGGCTTAATTCCTCACTTAGCTAAATCAATATAACTGGAAAGTGACTCCAGAAATTACTTCTTTGACTCCACTGGAGAAGAAAACATTGTGTTTAAAGGTCACCTCAGAGCCACATGTTACAGTTTTGGGAAATAAACTTTTGCAGTCCTTTTTCAGCTATTGGAAAGTGTTTCATAGTCTATGAGGTATAACAATAGAGAGTAGCAATGAAAGTTGCTACAAAAAGGATGAAAAATGGACTAAATTAGTGTAAAAGGAAAGAATGCTAAGATAATCTCATGACATTAAATGATGAGTTGTAAACACGTGGCGGATCCAATCCAAAATCAATGGACCAAAACTGATATTTCAACAACAGGTTATTCAACAAACAGAATAAAGAAAGAGATGATGTGCCATTATCCCCTTTTCTTCCAGTGCTCTCTCTGAACACAGTGAGACATCTACTCGGATTTGCACTGATGTTAAGCAACCTATAGCCACTCACAAGCTTATCTCCTTACCAGAAGACTTTAAAATTGGCTCAACATTTAGAGGCAATAGAGCTAGTGTATAAAAGATAACTTAGTAGAAAGGTAACTTACCAAATTCTAATCTTGTTAGTGAAATTCATTAATTGCATCTAAACTAGCATATATGGGAGAGGGAGAATGACCAATTCAGGAATATTGGATGATTTAGAAAAATAGGATGTTATTCTGCTTTCCCTATTCTTCTGATTTCCCTTCTACCTATATGCTCTCCCCATCCATGTTTTTTCTATATGCCTATTTTCATTCTACCTTAGGAGAAATTGCGCTGTGCAACATCAGAAGATAAACCTAGATGAGACAGAACTCAAAAAGAAAGCCAAAGGACTGTTAATCAAATGGTCTTTGTTGACAGTAAAAGCAAGACAGAATTCACGGCAGTTACTGATACATATTTGCCAATCCATAACATAAATCTATGAGGGATAACTTATTCTACAGCTATTGAAAAATCCTAGTTTTTCTCATATTTTATTCACGTTTGCTATTCTACTCCTTATTTCTACACCTGTTTTGGTAAATGTAGGTAATAATTAAAATTTACATTGATCTACTGAAATTCTGCAGAAATATTTTTTTCTTCCTGTCCAAAAAAAAAATCACTTAACAAAATATCCTTCCTTTTTCTTTTCCTTTCAAATAACTTTCTTGAGTTTGTTTGTTTGTTTGATAAATTTTTGACTATTTGGTAAAAATTGTTACATTTTACATGTAAATACTTCAGTTTAATTTTTATTCTAGTTTTCTTCTAATGTATGTATTTCCAGTCTTTGGTATTACTTTCTGAAATGGTTTTCTGTACTGTAAAACATCCAAAGAAAAATCTTTTCCCATGGAAAGGGAGCCACAGTGGAGAAGTTCATGAAGAACTGTAGCCCATGAGAAGGACTCATGCTGGAGAATTTTGTGGAAAACTGTCTCTCATGGGAGGGACCCCACACTGGAGAAGGGAAAGAACTCCTCTCTCTGAGCAGTGACAGGAACAACCTGTGATGAACTGACTGTAACCTCCATTCTCTGTCTCCCTGTGCTATTGATAGGGAGGAAGTAGAACTTGGGAAGGAGGAAGAGGTGGGGGAAGGTGTTTTTAAGATTTGTTTTACTTCTCATTATCCTGCTCTGATTTTAGTTGGTAATAAATTCAATATCCTCAAGTCGAGTCTGTTTTGCCCATGATGGTATTCAGTGAGTGATCTCTCCCGGACCTTATCTCAACTCATGGACCTTTCTTTATATTTTCTCTCCATTGTCTACTTTCTAAGTAGAGTGATAGAGTGGCTTTAGTGGGCATCCAGCCAGGGTCAACCCACCATAAGGCATACATCCAGGAGCAACTTTGTTTCTTCCAGATCGAGGTTGTTGTTGAACAGAGGTTTTAGAAATGGTAGTTTTTCAATTCAGTGATTATGTCTCTGATTAGTCCTGCTTTATGTACCTTTGTCTTTTTTGAAGCTCTGGAGTCTAGAATCAACCAAGACAAATGACAGACTCATAAACTTCAGTAGAATTAGGCTAAGACCTTTATTCTCTCATTTCTTTACCTGCAGAATAGGATTCTACGTTTTCCCATGTTGAAAGAATGTTTTGAGAGGTGGCATCGATGCATTAGAGAACAATCAAGGAATACATTTTCAAAGAACAGAGTTATTAATATAAAATTATATTCTTTTAAAGGAGTGTGGTCTTGTCCGTATATTTAGATAAACAGTGTCAAGACAAATTTCAAACAATTTCATAAAGAACAAACAGTCTTTGTTCATTTTGACATTGTTTTCATCAGGTGGACTTTTTTTTCTCTTGTTTTCCCCCTGCAAAGTGGTGGCAATTTTTCAAAAATCAAGGCTTTTCGGGAGAAGATGTGAGGTGATCTGTGCTCAAAATACAGCAAAATAAGGAAGATATGCAAATCAGAATTAGGGGAAAAAAAGCTGGTTTAGCTTTTTTTATCTAATACTTCTGCTGCTAGTAATCATGGGCTGTGGGGTGGGGGGAAGTAAAAACATATGAAAGAGAGGGTTTTTTATAGGGCAGTGATCTCTTTAAACACAAAAACTAGTGATAAGCATTTTTTTTTAACAAAAAATAGTGCTCTTATTTGCTGCATAAGTGTGTTCACCTTTTCAATGTCTTTGGATGAACCACAATCCCAAATCAAATATTGTCATGCATTATTAAATTAAGTCAATTATATGTCAAACAGATGACGTTATGCATTAAATTTGTGTCAATAGAGACTGCATTTTTAGAGGGCAGTCAACATATTAAATCCTAAAAAGAGGCAATATATTTTTCTGCTTGTAGATCCCTTTGTAATTCACTAGGATGCATGATATAGAAGTTCTCACATGCCAAATGGAACCCTAATAATTTACAGGGAAATGTAATGATAAAGAATTCAGGGGACTAGAGGAAATACAAATCCATTATCAACTTTAGACATCAGGCTGTGTTGGCAGTTTTTAATTCTTCTAAAGTTTATTTCCCTTCTGTTTTTAATTTACCTTCAGTTTTCACTGCTCCACTTGACAGCCTCCTGGCATCCATATGTTATTGCTATGACCAAAAAAAAAAAAAAAACCAAAAAAAAAGGGTAAGAGAACCCAGTAGCTCTTCTCACTAAACTCCACAACATCTTTAGTATCTGTACATGCTTACCAGGTGCTTATTCTTAACTTTGAGAGGGTATCTAAGTGGCAGCTTTTCTGATTTTCATCTTATGTTGCATCTGACCAGCTGTGTAGGGATTGATTGGAAGGTCCCTGATTTCTTAGCCGGCCAAACTCCAGACTCATGAAAGTTAGGTTTACAAAAAAAACTTTGTAAGTTGTCTAGATTATTGATTAAAAGAAAAAAAAAATAAAAGCCCTAACTTGAAGCCATATGGTAAATTCTTGCCTAGTGATGTCATGAAAATAGCCTTTCTGAAGGGTAAACTAACCTTTTACAAATTTTAATTACTCATTGGTCCTCTCCTCCCATCCCATCCCAACCCCTCCCCTCTCCTCTCCTCTCCTCTCCTCTTCTCTTCTCTTCTCCCCTCCCCTCTCCTCCTCTCCCCTCCCCCACAATCCTGATCCTAAACCCTCTATCTTCCCCCCCTTCTTCTCCCTGCCAGCTCTTCCTTTTCCCCTTCCCCTTTGAAAACAGAAAAATTCTGTTTAAAATAAATGTACATCACAAATTCAATTCCTATTTATACCCACTTGAATACAAAAAAAACCCCACACTGATGATGTCAGATTCATGTGAGTAACACTGATGACAGAATCTGATCCAAAATAACTGAAAATAGTGATATCTGCTAGTATCACACAGAGGGTTAAGTACATCTAAGGCTTAGAGAAGTCCTGGATAGAGGTAAGTACATTAGCTTTGCTTTGCTCTTTTGGGAATAGAAACAGATTGGCCAGATGACTTTTTTAAGTTCTTACCGTAAGTCATGAACAGTGGTGAAAAATACAATACAGAGCCAGCCAGCTCTTAACTTTAAGCCCTAGACAACACATACTCCTTGTCTTAGCTAATAGTTGATCTTCAAAGACACACTGTAAGCAGTAACCCTTTCCTTAAGACTTGTATATCTTGTCTGGATTGAAAACTTTTCATAAATATTGAAATATAAATGCATTTTTGTTACATTTTATTTGCCTTTTACTTTCAAGGCACACTATTTGCAAGGTTGTTGTCAGCTGTCTCTGAACAACTAAGTTGGCAATATAATCACTTTTGATTTGGACTCCAAGCTGAGAAAAGGTATGTTGCACCTCAAGCATGCTTCCTGATTTCCTGGGAAGACAGCTGGACTTGTAAACTGAAATTATTCCTTTTTAATTGCTGCTCAGAAATTATGTGCAGAATGTGCCACTAAGCAATCTGCCTTCAATTTGGTCCCCCAATTCAGCAATCCAACATTAAGCTGATGTTTGGAAAAGAAACCAGTGGTAGAAATCCTTCTACTGGAGGTTCGGGGGAAAAACAAAATTTCCTACAACAATTTCAAAAACATAAGGGTAAAAAAGAATGTGTGAATTATTTCAAAATTATTTCATCAAGGAATTGTAGAGTTAGGACAGGACAACACTCATTTTTAACTGAAGACAATGCATTTGTTTCTTTAGGTTTTTTCACTCTCTGACTTGAAGTCAGAAACCAAACTCCAAATATATTACTCATGCTTTCAGATGTGGTTGACAGACAGCATCTTGCTACTTGCAGAAAATGACTGCTATTGCCTAAGGGAAACTCAAGTTCTGTCCAGATACAAACAGGAAAATTAAGCAATTTACAAACAGTGGACTAGATGCTGGTTTTGGATCAAATTCATTTTGTGTAATGAATCCTACTTGAAGGCAGCAGAAAAGATTTAATCTTATTAGGACAATTTCTTGATAAATTGCACTGTTTTAAATTGCAAATGATGGTGTTAAAATGAGGAGTGACTTCAAGCAATGTAGTGAAACTGTTAGCAAAATGAAAGCTCAGTAAATGGTTCCATTCACTGCTGTCACAGTCCTATATAGGGGCACAATGGATTTATAGGAGAAGAATAGTTTTTCTACTTCTTCTCTTGATAGATTTAGTGATCAGAAAGATTGTAAACTAATGAAATAAATTTATTATATTTTAATTTGGTGAGCAAAAGATTTTTTCTCTCTCTAAAATTATTTCTTATCTCTTTCCACTCGCATTTTTTTCATTTTTTTGAGGAGAGTAAATCCAGATAAGTAAAACTCATTTTTGTCAGCAGACATCATTGAAACATGTCTTTAATACTCTTCACATTCACTACCACTTTTTTCCTTCTAATAGCCAAAAAGGTTCAATTTACTTTACAAGACTATCATCTGTTAGACTTTTGCAGGTTTTGATGCTAGAGAAATGGCTTAATAATAACTAAGCTGCTATTCTCTGAACAAAATGACTGAAGTTACCTCAGCAGGCCATGACCTGCTAAATGGTGAAATAATTTAATTGCCCTCTTTTACTAACTAGAAACTTTGGGTGTGTATGTGAAAGCAAGTGCGTGCGTGTTTCATCATGGCTGGGCTTCGCGAACGAAGATTTAGGAAGGGCTCTACCCACATTTGTTGCAAGCGCGTTGCTGGCTGAAAAGGCCAATATGAGACAGGCATGTCCGGTTGCAGAAGACACAGCAGAAAGACTGGTATATTCTGCAAGGCACGATTCTTTCTGCGTTGCCTTTTCTCCTCAAGAGTGATCCTGTGTGCTTTCTCAAAAGCATCAGCAGTGTTATAGATGGTGTGTCTCCAGACCTCCCGATTGGAGGCCAGACTAGACCAGTTATGGTGGTCAATATGGCCCAGGCTGAGATGTTGTTTTAGGGAGTCCTTGTATCTCCGAGGCTCCTCTCATGCGGCAGCTGGTGGCAAGTTCACCATAGAGCAAGATCTTAGGGAGGCGGTGGTCTTTCATCCTTGAGACGTGCACTGCCCAGTGCAGCTGCGTTCTTAGTAAAATGGCCTCAATACTTGTGACTGCTTGCGTGCATGTGCTGGAGAACTAATTCTACGAAGCAATTAAACAGTAAATGGAATTCTCCATTGCATGTATTTCTATCTCCTATTTAAGAGTCTATGCTGTTTCAAAATGTTAATCCTTGTCTTCCTTTTTCACTTTGTAATTGTTCTCCTTTTATGCTGCATATACATTTTTTTTTTATAATGACCTTTATGTTGTCATAAAGGAGAAGAGTTGGTTTCTTCCCCTGAATCACAAGAATGAATAGTGTTCTAAATAAATGCACCAATCTAGATCACCTGCAGATGCAAATGGAGATCCTATATAACTAGTTGATACTATTTAAGTAGCCACATGGAGTCTGGATATCTCTAAAGACTATTTACAGAGCTACTGCTTTTAAAACGTGATTTTGTCTACATACCTACAACCTTCTAATTTCTTTTAGTCATTGCAGGATATGTTTTGTTCAGCACAGTGCATTTTCATATATTACATCTAACTTTGAAGGGCAAATACACAGAAATTGGCAAAACTCAGTCTAAGGGAAAAAGTGGAAATCAGAGACATGCTTGTCACACTGACAATGTTCTCAGTCTGACTCTTCTGTAATATCTTCTGAACTAATTGCCCTTCTTCCCTCTGTCTTCTCTACCACCTAAAATGCTTCCCTCAAGCTCTTCAATAAAATATTCTATTTTAATTGTAGTTGCTCTGCCTTGTAGAACATTATTTAGCACAGCTCGGTAGAGGGACAAGTTTCTGTAACATATGACAAAACTGCACTGTGGCAAAGATGTGCTGACATGCTTCTGCTTCCTCAGCAATGATTCAAGTTTAGAGCTATTTACTTCTACCTCTTCCCATTGATTGGTTTCGGAGCTACCCAGCACACTTGAAGATTTGTAGAATCATTCCTTGGTATATACAACTGGGGTGTGTGTGTGTCTGTATTGTGGCATGAGAATTAGTTCAGTCAAGCTTTAGTTCATGTCTTTGGTTTTGGGGTCTTTGTTTGTTTGTTTTTATGTTGTTAGGTTTTCCTTGTTTGTTTGTTTTGTGCTTTTGTTCTATTTTTTAAAAACACAAGCAAATATTATTCCGCAAAAATGCAAAAGCATTTTCTAGTTTAAAGATTGTAACTTTAAAATAACTTTGGTGATCAAAAAGCCTAGTGCCCTCCTTCCCTCACTCCTGCAATCTGATTTAAACATATGTCTGGACTTTGCTCAGACTTTCCAATGTCATTCCTATAGAAACCAAGTAAGAAAATTCCTTACCAAAAAAAAATGTTTAATAGTTGATTTTAAGTGAAACCAGGAGGTTACAATGAAACCCAAGCTGAGTGAACTGCTACTGAAAAACCTCAAATGGTGGAAACCAAGCCTCACTTTTTGCATCGAAATATCAAAGCAGCTGTTTCACTTGAACAATTTTAAATCCTTTTGGCAAAACTTCTTGTATTCTGTATATTGGCTCCAGTATGTGCTCATATATATTCCATTTCAGAGCAATGAGTACACTTTTTCCTCTGTACAGAACAACCTGAAAACAGATTCTGAATCGTGACATTTTGAGATAGCATCTCTGTGGTAGATGGAATGACTGGTAAACTCAGAACCATGCCCTACACCGTCTTCAGAAGGGCTTGAGAGCTGTATGTATGCCAGTTGTCTGCTTTCATCTGAAGTATATTGCCATCAGGTCCTCAGCTTTATTATTCTTCTTGTTCTGAGCAGTTTAAAAAACAACCTTCACATGTAGCCCCATGGAAGAGAAAGTTGGGGATGTATAGGAAGACCATTGCCAAAGCCTTTCATGATCAGGGCTGTACCTGAACTGTAGTCTTTAGGGAACAATGTTCTCTGAAAACTGTTCTTCCACAGTCCTCTGCCACAGAGGCCTGATCTTGATAAGTAGCAGCTTAATCTTCCATTTAAATAGTATGTTCTGCCAGTGCAGAGTCCCTCTGATTTAAGTTTGATTTGATGGTCCTTTTTGTGATTCACAGGGTAAATTTTACTGGTTACTGATTGCCAAAATTATGTGAATGACCATTTGATGTTCGAAAAAAAATCTCTGCTGAACAGACCTCTGCATTTATAATTGCAAAAAAGACCTCCAGGTATTAAGATGTAGAGGTGGATTTATAGCCTGTTAAGTCCTGCAATAATTTTTATTGCAACAGTTAGCTTTTTGTCCCATTAGTTATTCTAAGTAATTAAATGTTTTCACTATTTTACTGGTATATATTCACAATCTTTGCAAAATTTCATGGTCACGAAGATTTTCCTGATGTTTAAGCTTACTTTTTTCTTTTTGCCTGCTCCTCTTCATCCCTCTGGCTCCTCTAGTCCTTTTTTAAGCTCCTTTATTTTTGAGTTGTTTTTCTCCTCATTTTTCCTTACAAAGTATTTCTTCACAAAAATTTTTTAATTAACAGTAACTAGTTGGAGAAAGATCTGTTTCTTTGGTTCATTTAGTTTGTTTTGGGGTTTTTTTAATGGTTACAAGTGGAGAAAAGACAGGTGTTTTCTTTGTGAAACCTTTCACTAAATCCCAATATTTTTCTTCTTTTTGTCTGTGTCGTAAGCATATGCTTACAATTACAATGTCAAAAATATTAAAATTTTATCTGACCTTAAATTTGTAAGAGAGATTGAACCATTATAAAACCAGAGGTCAAACAGAACTGCTGATGCTGATTGTGATGACAGCACTGTTTCATCTAATTGATTAAATGACATTTCAACTGGTTCTGGCCGGGCACGAGACTAACGTGGAGCGAAAAGACTTAAGAAAGAATAGGAAGGAGGAGTCACAATCTGTTCCATATGATGAGAATAACCATGAATCCTGGTTCACTGCAAGAAATCAAACCTTTTTTTGTTCAAAATTCTGTTCTTGTCTAACAGATGGAAGTGCACAGAGGTATATGTGTTCACCATTTAGGAAATTTATATATGATTACAGCGCACAAGCCGATGATCTTGAACAGCCTAATACCCGCCATTGCAGAAGGAATTCTTCCTGAAAGTCAGTGCGGTTTCAGGGCCAACAGGAGCACCACAGACATGGTATTTGTTCTCAGACAACTGCAAGAGAAGTGTAGGGAACAGAACAAAAGTCTCTATGTCACCTTCATCGACCTCACCAAGGCTTTCGATACTGTGAGCAGAAAAGGTCTGTGGCAGATTTTGGAACGTTTAGGTTGTCCCCCTAAATTCCTTAAAATGATCATCTCACTCCATGAGGATCAGCATGGCCAAGTCAGATATGACAATGCACTTTGTGAGGCCTTTCTAATAAAAAACGGTTTGAAACAAGGCTGCGTTCTCGCTCCAACCCTATTCACAGTCTTTTTCAGCATGATGCTCCAAAGGGCCACAGCAGACCTCAATGATCAGGACAGTATCTACATTCGATACCGTACTGATGGAAGCCTTTTCAAACTAAGGCGACTGAAGGCCCACACTAAGACCTTAAACCACCTTGTCCGGGAGCTGCTTTATGCTGATGACGCCACCCTTGTCGCCCACACAGAAGCAGATCTGCAGCGTTTAACATCCTGCTTTGCAGATGCTGCTGAGCTCTTTGGGCTGGAAGTCAGCTTAAAGAAGACAGAAGTCTTCTACCAACCTGCACCTCAGGAAGCCTTCCATCATCCCCATATCACCATTGGCCAGTCAGAGCTTAAATCCACCCAACAGTTCACTTACCTAGGTAGCCTCATCTCCTCAGATGGTAAGATTGATGGGGAGATAGACAACAGGTTAGCAAAGGCATATAGTGCTTTTGGAAAACTCCATAAAAGAGTATGGCGTAACAAACACTTGAACAAAAGCACCAAGATCAGTGTTTACAAAGCCATAGTGTTGTCGACTCTCTTATACGGTTCCAAATCATGGGTCATCTACTGCCACCACCTGCGTCTCCTAGAACGCTTCCATCAACGCTGCCTCTGTACAATCCTAAACATCCACTGGTCAGATTATGTGACCAACACATCTGTTCTAGAACAAGCAGCAGTCACTAGCATTGAGGCCACGTTGCTGAGAATTCAGCTGCGCTGGGCAGGACACGTCTCAAGGATGAAGGATCACCGCCTCCCTAAGATCTTGCTTTACGGTGAACTTGCCTCCGGCTGCCGCAAGAGAGGAGCCCTGAAGAAAAGATATAAGGACTCCCTGAAACAACATCTCAGCCTCGGCCACATTGATCTTCATAACTGGTCTACTCTGGCCGCAAATCGGGAGGCCTGGAGACACACCATCTTTAACGCTGCCGTTTCCTTTGAGAATGCACACAGGATCACTCTTGAGGAGAAAAGACAAAGCAGAAAGAATTGTATCCTGCTGAATACACCACCTAAGGAGTCTTTCTGCTGTGCCTTTTGCAATCGTACATGTCTATCTCGTATTGGCCTCATAAGTCACCAGCGTGCCTGTAACAAACGTGGATAGTGCCTTCCTAAATCTTCGTTTGCGAAGCCTAGCCATGAAAAATGAAAATATGATTACAGATCTTATTTCTACTATTCCACCAACATGTGGAAACAAGGTATGGGAAAGGAAGATGACCCTGTATCTCCAGGAGATACATGACTTTGGATGCCAGTTTTCTGCCGTAGAAAGCCCTGTAAGCTCTCTGAGAAGTGGTCAGAATTTGAAGGCTTAGAAATTAATGCAAACTTCAGAGCCAATGTCAGTTGCTATACATCAGACTGGGTGTGTAGAAACAGAGTGTCGGAGAGAGCCAGATCTCCTTATAACCTGCTACCTTTTTTCTCTGTTGGATGTGAGTGAAAGTGATGCAGAAGCTGATTCACATTCAGGCTGTGAATAAGGAATGCTGTCGAGCTGGTATAGAATCTTTACTGTTGTCTGCCTGTAGACCAAGAAACAGATTTTTGAAGAGTATTACAGAATCACAGAATCAATTAGGTTGGAAAAGACCTCTGAGATCTTTGAGTCCAACCTTTGACCAAAACACCAACAATGTCAATAGACCATGGCACTAAATGTCATGTCCAGTCTTTTCTTATACACCGCCAGGGATGGTTACTCCACTGTCTCACTGTGCAGCCCATTCAAATGTTTAATTACTCTTTCTGTGAAGAAATTCCTTCTAATGTCCAACTTAAACCCTTCTTAGTGCATCTTGAGACTATATCATCCTGTCCTAGTTGCCTGGAAGAAGAGGCTGACTCCTACCATCCCGCAACCTCCCTTCAGGTATTTGTACATCTATCTCAAAACTGGGGGGGGGGGAAATCTTCAGAACTGAGAAGACCCATTCAGTAAGAAAGATTAATTTATGTTTCTTTGCCAGTGAAAATATTCAGATTTTTCTAAAACACTACGAAGGACCCTTTGAAACAAGGACTTTTCCTACAGCAAAGCTGCATAAGAGTTTTCTTATGGAACCTACGGAATCTTATACATAGTACCCCATTCTGAAAATCATGCTCACCTTTGTAAAGTGTAAGTGATAAAAATGGAAAGGTAGGATTGCCTTTTTTGTTCCTCTAGCTCCACTATGCAGCAGTACCACAGATCATACTGGGTACAGACAAAAATAATTTTTTACTTCCCATTCTTCAGGAGGTTTCACAAATTCTACCTTTGAGATGGGTTTTGCTTGTGTATTTTGATATAATGGTTTGATTTTTTGCATTAAAAATGGCTATGTACTTAAGCTTACCTACTTATTAGCTGAAGGGTAGGGAAGAAAAAGAAAGGAACTGAGGGAAAAGATTGCCCTAAGTTATGTGAAGCTTGCTGTGGAAAAATAAGTTGGATTATCTTCCTTAGTCCTTAGTATAAATTGTTTGAGGATTATCAAAAGCAATGCTTCACAACATTAATATAATAAACTTAAGCATATATAAAACTTCTATGTATCTATAATGCTGTCATCATGCCATTTATCATGAAAAGCAAGTATACCTTCAATTAAAACAGTCTATTCACAGTGAGTGTCAGCTGACATTTATATACCTTGTACAATATATTTCCCACAGAAATAGTGGATTTAAGGTAATTTTTTCCCCAAATATATACTATGCACCACATTCTTCAAATTAATTCCCATATGTAATGGTCTCATTTTTTTTATTTTAAATGATTAGTTAGGGGGTTTACCTTTAAAATGTATGACACAACAGGTATTATTTTTGTTTGCTTGTTTGTACAATTTTAAATCTTAGGTGGAAATGAAAGTAGAGGCCCACTGTAGGACCCAAATCATGATTTGAGGTCCATTTGGGTTGAACTCTGTACCCCTAGAGAACTTGTTATCAGATGTATGGGTAGGAAATAAAGTGATTTGTAGTCTATGTTATGACGTCAGTTGCTAGAAGAAAGCATTTCAGTATTTCTTTACCAGTAAGTAAAATTCAAGGGTCACCATAAGTGTTTTATAATATATAAATTTTAAAATCAAATGGGATTTCATACTTTTTGGGCAATGATAACACACTAGATCAACCTCATAGCTGGCAAAAAACTAGAAGGATAAGAGCAAGTCGCTCAGAGTGCAGCAGATCTGTAGATCATAGCAGCTCACTAAAATATAACTCTTGCCTTTTAGAATATATAGGAAAGTTAAAAATCAAATTAAACCCAGGTACATACAGAATACTGAACTTTAAAAACTTAGTGGTGTTATGAACTCATGCCACTAGTTGTTTGTAGTTTGTTTCCTCCAGCCATCTTAAAAGAATTAAATTGTCTTTTGAATAAATGTCAGATTGGTCCTACAGTGTCAGACTCTGCTCTCTATAAATTGAAAGGTTAAAATTAACTAAAAACGATTATGGGTGGGTGATGATAGATTAACTAAAAATGATAATGATTATGCTCCATATAAACAGAGTACTATCGTACCTAACATTGCAGGAAGCTTTGTGTAAGGCAATAAGTCTAATGAAAATGAAAGAATTTGGTTTTAATAAATTGAATAATTCAATGATGATTGCAAAACTCCCCTGATTGCATTTGGGTACTGGGAGGATGGGTTGAGTTGTGCCCCGGACTTAGAAGAGTAATTTCCTGTTTACTGCATGAGGGCTTCCTACAAAAGAACCCAAAAAGGTAGATAGTTTGTCTTTGTTAAAGCTTAGTAGCAAAGTTGAGCATACATTAACTAGAATTAGAAATATGGAAACACTGATGAAATATTAAGACATCAGCATAGATTTTCATGTCCTGTTTTCTTCCTCTTCCATGTGGAGTCTTTGAGATTTGAAAGTAATCTAGGATTTTTTAATCTAGATCTAAATTTTACTGTTTAGATCCATCTGGAAAGAAAACATAACAGGGAGGCAAAGTGGTTCCACATTTAAAAGTAAGATTGGAGCCTAAATGATAGCCCTGATACTAACCAGGATCACCATATTACAAGGATTCAAGCCTTTAAAGCCTCTTACTTGAGCATTTCAGCTTTACCCGTGTTTGTTTCCCCTACATCGGTGTGACAAATTCTTGTCATTAGTCTGTCTGCTAAGTTTCCTGTGGTAAATTTTCTTAATGACCTTCATTCTTTGATTTCATTGCAGCATCTAACTTGATTAAAAAAAGAAAGTATAGGTACAGTGCCTTCTCTATCCTCGCTTAATATATCACATACATACTGAAACATCAAAGTTAAATTGAAAACTCTGAAAATCTGGGGCCTACACTACTATTTGATGGGTCTCCTCATGATACTGTAAAACCTCAATGAATTTAGAGGAATTCTAGAATGTCCTTCCTAGGAGGTAAGTGTTGTATATAAGGGGCTTTTTTTACCATGAGAATATTGTTTTTGTTAAGCAGTGGCTGAAATACCAAAGACTGAGTTACCAAAGCATAGGAAATATGAGAAAGCTCCCCTGCTCTCAGAAATTAATTAAAAAATATTTTTAAAGAAACTTTAAGAGGGATGAATATAATACCTACATACCTATCTACCCCTAAATGTGTCCTTGATTAATTGAACATATTGCATGAGGTGTTTAAATTTTGTTCTCCAAGCAGGAGAGACAAAGAATAGCATATATTAAATATCTACTTCTTCTTAGAATGAAAAATTGATAGAATCCCTTAAGTAAAAGTATTTATGAAATTTTAAGACTTCAATTCCTACAATATTACATGAAGAGGTAAGTCCATGTCAATATGTTTTTCACAGTTCATATTTCCTCTATGAAATAAAATGTGAATCTTTGCTGATGGTAGTTATTTCCTAAAAACAACCGATTGAAATGTCAGAAAAGAAGTAAAAAAACCCATAATTTTAAATATCCCACACATTTACTGACTAGATAAATTTATAATTGGAAAGGAGCGTAAGATATCAGCTAGTATATACTCCATCACACTCAAATATTATGTCAGTTTAATTTTTGATAGATGTTAAGCTATACTTAGCTCCCTAGCCCATGTAATAATCAGCAGATCTCTTGAAATATTTGCTTGAATATGTTAGCAAATGCAATGTGCACTTTTCATAAGAGAAATGTAGAAAGTAGGAGTTTCAATCACTTATTTAATTTTCAGTTTTTCCAGTATTGTGTCAGAGTTTGAATAGTATTCCAGAAAATATAATTTTCCTACACTTTGAGTATTGCTGTTGTACTCAGCTGGGCTATTTGCATAGTAAGCTATTTATTCTCCATGAGTATGAATATCAGTATTAATCATATAACTGCATTTGAAAAATATAGGCTTCCTTCTTGCTACTGTTCTTGTAGAGGCAAGTAATTTCCTTTGAATGATTAAGAAAGTGATTGTGGCTGCAAAGCAGATGCCTAAAACTTTACCTCATTTGCTGTTTCTAAATTCTCAAATGCAATCACAGGATTTTTTCAATCCATTTTACTCTTTAGAAAATTCTTTAAAATTCCCCTTTGTAATGAGTTCTGCTATTTGTGACATCAGATTATCATTTTGTCTTTGTGATTCTGTCACTGGACAGAATACTGTGATGCCACCAGAATAAGTAGTTTCTGTTAGATGTACTAGAGGAATGTGAGACCAGTTATGGCTTTCCATTGACCTGGATTCAGATCTGTGCGCTGTGCCTCTGGGATGACTTCACTGCAGTCAACAGTTCTGGCATTATGCACATTCACATCACTAAATACCGTGTGTTTTATTCCCCAGTGTGGAGGTACCTTGTGCAGCAATGTACATCTGTGAAAAATGAGCAAATATAAAATTTTACATGTATTCACATCTTACCACATAAAAATTTTATGATTTAGCACTTACAGCAGATTTCACCTTGTTTGACTTTGGTCATGTGAAAATTCAACATCTATTCTAATCTGATGGTAGGGTAATGTATTCCAGGCTAAAATGGGTTTCTAATGCAGGTAAATGAACAACTACCTAGAGGTATTCATCTCTCTCCACTATACACAGCCTTAATGGTAAATTAAAAGCTTGGTCTTTAATCTTGCTTAAGTTTAAAGGCTAAAGTTTGGATGGCTTAACTTGTCAGCACCATAGGCTGTGTACATGGGCTGAAAATGGATAACTGTATCCTGCAGTGTCTGTGAAACCTTTGAGTTAAAAACATAGGTTTTAAGCTTTCATCCTGTAGTATACAACAGATGCAATCAATTATAGGCACAGCTCAGCCTCAGCTCACCTCAGCACACCTGAGGTTTTTAGGCCTTATTTTAAAAATGCCGATAACCCAAATGTTGCTGGAAATTGGAGGCCACTCTAAACATTAAAAAGAATAAAATATTAGCCACTAATTTGTTCAAATAGCTACATCACTGAGGTTTTTTTAAGCACAGTCTTTATTATGCCAGATTGAAAAGTTGTTGCTGAGTCATAAACAATTAAATACTTCTTACCATTTAAAAAAACCAAAACAAACAAACAAAAAAACCCCAGAAAATTGCCTGAACCTGTTTTTATTTTGAAAATAAAATGCATAATAACACATATTCTGAACAGAGTAAGCCCTCCAGAGACAGGAGAATCTGCTAAAGTCATACGTGGAGATCTTTTTTTCCCCTCTCTGCCTTTGTAACTGTAGCTCCCTGGCCTTTGTAGCACTGTAACACTAGGGAGCACACTTTCATCAGGAATTATGCTGCCTGCAGCATCAACAGAGGCAGGGAGATAGTCAGTTCTGTACATCAGCAGTTGGGCAGCGGGCCAACCTCTGCCCTGCTGCACAGAATGACAAGGCATGTGAAGATGACAGAGCTAATGGTAAACAATGACAGATCTGTCGAGAGTCTGATGGGATGCATCTCTTGTTTGTTCATGCACAGTACAAGAATCAGAGCTATTTTGTTCAGGGTGTGCTTAGATGCCTGTCTGAACTATTCACCCCGCTTTTTGTAAATCAGATTTAGCAGTGCAATAAAGAGGGTTTTTTTCTGAGTTTGAGAGACTTATAGTAAGGACAAGCAATTCCTAGAGAAGGGAGAAAATATACTTGCTCTTTAATTTTGTTTTAAAAATGTCCTTGTTCTTCTCGACTGGTTAACAAAACCTTATTGTGTAATTATTTTTTCTAACAATCAAGATATTTGTCTATAAAATTAGAGGTGCAGAAAGACAAAAAGGAATTCTTTCTCTGGAATAGTTTTATAATCAATTTTACTCATACAATAATGAGTTACAATTTAAAAGGCACTAAATTATTGCTTCCTTCAATAATTTCAAAGCAAATTTGTTTTCTTATTAAATCAGTTTATCTGCTGATTTATATTTTTAGATTAGCCAAATGTGTGTATCTTGTATATTATACCATTGTTTTTTAGGGAGTTTAAAATCTAAATTTAAAGTCTTCATTACACATTTTTTACTTTTGATACACTACTCTTAATTTCATTATGATGATCAAGTTTGTTTTTTACTAGGTTGAGGAGTTGTGATCACGTTAATTTTAATCAGTGTAACTTAGATATGATCACACAGAAAGATGCCTGGAAATCCTTATCATTTATACTTTAGAAAATTTGTCCTTATCAAAAAAGGTATGTTGCCCCAGACAGTCCTAGAAATAACAAATAAAAAAGTCAAAACAACAACAACAACAAAAACAAACACCCCAAAATCTTTCCCACACCTTCACCAGAACAGTCACCTTGCATCAGATCTGTCATTCATATAGTCCACTTTTATGTCCATTTCATTAGCTTCCTGGAAAGTTTTAAGCTAAAATACAAAGAATCTTTGACAGGCCGTGAGCTTGAATTCAAAACAATATGTCAGGTGTTTCAGGTATTTCAGGCTACTGATTTTCTTTACAATATTTCTTGGTTCTTCTCCATTTATGCAAGCTTGTCTGTTGCCTTCTCTGTGCTCAAGCATGGTGAACCAGAACCTTACTGATTTGTTCTTACCTGTTTGTGCATTAAGAAGGCTGAAATATGTAGAGCAATGAGCCTTTGTGTATCAGTCTTCCTGATCCTCCTGTCTTAGGGGGGGTGTTCTGTTCTGTAGTAGAGAGTAACTCCCCTTCCAAAGCATTAAAGCGGACTACTTGAAAAGGCTCTGTGTACGAAACAGCAGTCACCTACTGCTAAATAAAGAACTCCAGAGCTACCACATTCAATTAAAAAAATTCCCATTGAGAAATTCTGGTATTCAGGTGAGTAATAGGGTATGGAATCATAGAATAATTAATTTCCATCAGGAGAACTGTACTAAGTCAGATTCTGGAGCTATTACTTTGAGTAGTAGCATGCCTGAAATGAAACTTATAAAGCATTATCCCACATAAGATCAACTTTGGGCTGCAATTCCAGAATCTCGACACCTAATCTGAAAGACAATCAAGTGAATATCTCAGACAATAGAGTGAATAAATGTAAACAATTGACAACATGGACCACATTGCACCGTCAATTTTTAAGCAGAAGTTCTTATTGATTTCAGTGCTTAAAAATCAATGCATTCTCTGCAGAGAAATAGATTTAGATGAACAGTGATTATTTATCATAATGACTTTTTTCTAAGGATATCACCCATTTCATAAATATATGCTTAGTATTCTTGTTTAATACACTTGACTGTTGTGATATTCCTACTATTCTGTGAAGAAATCATTATCTGCCTTTGCAAAGTTTCCTCTGTTTTTATGCAAATCTATAAGGAACTTCTCGGAAGACATGTAATCTTTATGGAAGAACTCCAGCCTGTGATGTTACTGCTGTTATTTGCTACCTGTACAATGATACCAGCAGGAGGTCACAGCTACTCAATGGGTATCCATCATGGGAGGGTCTACTTGTGCACTCTATAAAAGCTAGATGTCCTTCTGGAAGGCTTTACAGCCTAAAAAGACTGAAGAGTTAAAAGACAAAAAAGGTTGAGAGAGTTCAGCTTCCTGGTGAAAGGTCAGTGACAGAGATTGATGTAACAATCGGAACCGTAAAACCCTTCTTTAAATTCAGTAAACTGTGCAGAATATACCCAGTGTTTCCACTTCCTCTTGAAAATTTTTATTTAACTTCAAAACCCTAGGGTCTATTTACTCAAGCTGTTTATGAACAACATAGAAGACTGAATTCAAAAGGGTACCATGCTTTGCTAAATAGTCTGCTAATTTCAGAACTGTGCCAGATTTTAGCAGTTTAAAGACTTTCATGCCTTAAGAGTAAAGCTCTAACATATTTATCACGTGAACTGTTCTGCTAACTGATAGGACTATATGTAAAACCAGAATTACCTATTTCCAAAATGCGCTGGTCACTGTATAACTGATCCCATATATAATGAAAATTTAATTCAGTGTCACAATTACTCCTTTTGAAAGTCAGCACTATAAAATTAATTTAAATGCTGTTTCATTCTCTCTTCTCTTTCCAGAAGAAATCATCTAAAGGTATGCTAACTCAAGTGTGTAACTTCTGGCTTGCAAATGTCTGTTTTGGAAGCTGAAGAGATTTTCCTGTTAAATAAGAGATATAAGGAAGATTTAAATGCCTCTCTCAAGGGAAAAGTTCTGTTGCCACAAGTTCAGCCCACATACAAACTTTTCTTTCACACAAAATAAGGAAAGTTTCCCAGCATAATTCTGAGTGAAATGAAATAACTGCCGAAAGTAAGCTTCATATAAAGTTGTGACAAAATACTGCATATTTTCCGCAATAAAATAATAAAAATTTTAATCCTAACATCCCACCACTGGTCGCTGGAAATGGAAGTTGTGTTAATAACTACTTCATTCCCAGGCTCCTATTTTATTTCTTGGCTTCAAAAAGAAAGAAAGAAAGAAACAGCTCCCCCCATATTTTAGAAAGCTATTGTAATCACAAAATCAAATATATCATTAGGAAAAAAAAATGTATTTCACCTGTCATTTTAAAAAATGCTTACTAAAGCAGTCCATCTGGTCTATTTTTTACTTTTCCAATGTAGAAAAAGCCTGTTAGAACTCTATTTGGGTCATTCTGGTATACACAAATATTATCTATAGTATAAAAGCTGCAGTGACTTTTATTGTTCATGTCTTCTCCAGAAATCACTTAGCATTTCCTTTGCTGTAGAAACTTGTAATAAAATGGTTATAACAGGAAAAGCAAGTCACCCAGCAGTATAACCCACAAAGAAATGAACACTTCAGCACTTATATTTTATGGGCTAGTTAACCTCATTGGATTTGTATAACTGCCAAAGCCTGACCTCCATTACTGTTGATCAGAGCTGAAATTTACTTCCATAACATACTATATTGACCACTTTAGAGAAATAAAGGAAAACAGAAAAGACAGAGAACCTGCTTACTCTTATTATTGTACATATTTTTCCCAATCTGTGAGGCTTGCAATTAACTGCTACACTAGGTAAACTCAAAAGTAAATCCGTATTCATGCTCTAAAGCCTTTCAAGAATGATCTAGCAATTTCCAGATGTGTAAGGTACTATCAAATAAATAAGAAAGAGCAAAGCCCTTAATATACTTAAATAAAAAATGTATCTTACCACCAAGTGTTAGGAGCTGAGTCACATTAGCACTGACTTCTCGTTTTGTAATAATACATGCATTTATACTAGGTCTCTACTTACCAGTTTGCCAGCAATCATTTCTCACTGATTATCTGAAATAGGCTTTGTCTGTCCTTTGATTCCCTTAATATTGACTTCTTTATAAAATCTTAGTTATTCCACAAACGTATTCTACACTTTCAAAATATTTGGATAATTAGAATCCTATAAACAAGATAACTTTATAATAATAAGTAATTAAATTGAAAAAGCCTCGTAGGTGTACAATATAATGATGAAAAATCATTTAAAATAACTAATTATTATTATTTCCTTTCTCTTAGAGGACAATAACCATCTACAATTGATTATCTGGACTCATGAGAGAGGTGAATGAAATGCATGAAAACTTGGGGTGTTGTTATAAATTTTGGTTGACTAATCTGCCTCTTTGGTCTCACCCTACAGCTATTTGTCAGACTAATTAAGAATTTCTGAAAAACCAGGCACATATATGTTTCTGCATGTACTATTTAGGAAATGTGGTCTTAAAATTTATGTTAGTTTTATTGTAGAAAGAAAAGATATTTTAAATATAGTAATACCTTCTGTTAGGACTGACATTTTAGAGAACAGTGTAACAATATGGAAGACAGAAGGAATTAAATCTGGCTATTATTGGACTTTAAATTATATAGACTGACTTTTTACTTGTAATTTTGCATCTCCTGTTTCCTTAGTTTGTTTAGCTTTCTAACTTACAGGTTTTGCTTTTCCTGCTTGCTGACTTTATTTATTTTTTTCTTTATCTTTTTTTACTATTTTTATTCCTTTAACTCCCTTATTTTTTAAGAGAAAGAAAACAGGCAAAAGGTGGTGTTGCACATTTCCTGGAAGCACTGTAAACAGAACAATCAGACTTTGGCATTAAATGTTAACTTTACTTATTAGAAGGAAGGCAGGATTTTACCATAAACCTTCAAGAATCATAAGACACAGGAATTGATATTAATTTGAAAATCACAGTTTGGGGAGAGTAGAATGGCATCTTCTGCATTGCCTTTTGTGCTTCTTACTCACTCAGATATGCTCTAAAAATTTTGTAACTAGAACAGTGGTTAGAGATATACTAATATGGAAATTATTCTAGTGTAATTCGAAAATGTCAGTAGCTGGGCTGAAGAACAAACTGATGCCAGGAAACATTTCTTAAAAGCCATTATAGTTGCCAATTGAGTGGCAAGAACACAGCTGTTCTGGATGTCTCACACTATGGGTGTGAAACATACATTTGGTGACTGTCAGCATTGACCACAACTAACCAAAATGTACAAACGTGAACTTTACGTACATGTGCATTTTTCCTAATTTGATAGATTAGCTCAGCTAAGCATATGGTTGAAGATGGATGGAGGCCTTTTGAAAAGAGGCCAAACATCTCAATTAGTTTTTTTGGGGATATATGTATTGAATCATATTCTTAATGGTACTCTGTGGGCAGCATCTTCAGGGTACCTTTTACTTTTACATCCGTGGGGGTAATCTAGTCTTCTTTTTGATTTTTGAAATAAGTATTTTGAAAGAATTTAGAGTAAGTGTACCAAGACTTAATAATATTTACCCATACAATAAATATTTATTCAGAAACATCTGGAGCATTTCTTCAAAATTTCTTCATTTTTTAATTTAAACACATCCTAGGAGGCCAAGAAGAAAAGGACTGGTAAAGGTAGATTTACATTAGAGTGATAATATAGCGATATTAGATTTGATTCTGAAAATTTAATATTCACTCCCACTGCTTGCTACAATGATGGTAGCATATGTTATGGGATTATGCTTGTTACCAAAGATTAGGGCTGGATCCTTATTACTGGAAGTTTGCAGATTGCAATCAGTTATAGTGCAGTCAGGGGAAAAAAAGTTTAATAATGATCCTTTCTGCATTTTTGTAATAAAACCTCCTTTGTAGAGTAACTGCATATTTTCCCTCATTTAGTGGATGAAATCATAAAAAATTAGGTTTATACAGAATAATCCCTTTACCTGACCCTTTTGAGAACTCTGACTTGTCTGAACGTAGGATCTTTACAGCTGAGCTCCAAGTGCACCAATTTTTCTGTCATCCTAAACTGAGGATAAAAAAGCCTTGGTGATCAGTATGTATTTACGTTTCTCTCTGTCTTTTCCCTCCTGAGACTACAGAAGAACTTGAACCATGTCAAACCAATCAAAATTCACACACTAGCATATGCATCAACGACCCAAATCTGCAGCGTTGCTTGGGCAAGGAGTATACGAGGAAAATGGTTACAAAATAAATCCTACTGGAAAGCAAGTTTGTTTTATAAATTGTTTGTATTAAAATTGTGCGTAAGACAAAGCATCACTAGGTCATATTTTTTTGCTCTTCTTTCCCATTGAAGTAAATTAAGACCTTAGTTTCCTGGATAATTTACAGTGGCAGCCATTATATTCTTTGCCTGGATGGTGTTCATAGCAAGTTGTTCTTTCTGAGCTTTTAGTTTTCTTTGTTATTTATGGAATGTAAAATCACTCAAGCAGAACTTCCTGGGAAGAATGATGTAAAACTTTCCTGCGTCCTAAGTATCAAAGGTGATATTAAATACCTTTTCCCTCCAGATAAGAGTACAGTGGAGGTTCATTTCCATATTCTTCTGTTTTGCTTTAACTTTCTCCACTTGATAGCATTAAAAAGGTCTACAGATTCTCTTTTAGATAACAACTGCACACGTAGAAAGAGTTTTCAGAGATGGAATTAGTTACTCTGGAATGATGATGCTGAACTATTGACCTGTAGAAAGAGAGATGATGACTTTCAGTCTGCCTGATTCTCTCTCTCTAGTCATTTTTTCTCTAAAATTCACTAGTGGTAGGTTACAAGGTAGGGGTCAAGGCAAATGAAGTAGCAGCCAACCCACTGCATTATTCTATGCCTGTGATCTCTCTTAGTCTCCTGGTCATTCGAATGCAGGTGATGGTTTCAGCGCTGAAATAGTAAGGTGAAATGTAACTTGATTTAACATTTTAACCAGAAAGGATTGCTCTCTTCCTCTGCTGCCTCAATGTAAGGCCTTTGATGATAACCAATGGCGATGCCAAATTATATAATGAATGAAGGCACTGGGTGCTAGTGTTACTCATAAAAAAGAACTTTGAGACAGTTAAATCTGCGGGTTTAAATTTAGAATAGGCAAGCAATTTGTAATGAATTATTTATTGGGTTAAATTTTACCAACTTTTTTTTTTTCTGTTCACCGGTTGTCCACAAACATATGGCAAAATTTGTGGATTTATTCATTACCTAAAAAATATTCATTTATTTCCTCAGTGAATAAATTCTTGGCCTGCAGATTGCTCATGAGCAGTTCATAGGGAATGTTCAGAAGATGCACTGTGTGTGTTAGTTTCCACGTCTGCTTCGATATGCTGTGAATTAGCACTATTATTATGACTAAAAGATCACATGAGCAGATGCTGTGCTGATAGCAATATTTCAGCTAGCCCTTTATTTAATTCTCATCGGAATATAATGTAGTACACTAATATTGCACTTCTGGATTTACCTGGAGCGTATCATAGCTTTTATTAAATGAAGAATTGCTTTCAGTCTGGATTAGTTTACCAGTCTTGTTTACATCATGACCCCAGCATTGTGTTGGCACAGCTGAGAGGACAGAGAATTGCAGTTCAGTCAGGAATGAATGTTTAACAGCAGGATGTCATTACACCAATATTATCAGCAAAATCTATTTGTTTAGAGGCTTGCATAAAAGTAAAATTCTTATTAATATACTTAATTTACATTACTGTGCATGCACGTAGCCTCTGTAGAGAGCAAAGAGAAATTTCTTAGTTTTTTACTTCAACTGAGAGTTTTGGTTTGTTTGTTTGTTTTTTCCTTATGCAATGCAGAAGCATGCATGTTTTAAAGAGAATGTTGAGTAAGGACCCTCCATTGCTTCAGCTGGAGCTGCATTTATGTGCAGTCCTTAATGCAAGATTTATGAAAGGGAAATAAACAAACAGGTTTGTTTCCTAGTGGTCAATATCTATTCATCAGAAGTATCAAATGTGAATTTGAAACACATCAAACTAATGATATTCTTGAACTGAGATTTCCTGCTGCATTTACTGAGGATAACAAAAACCATTGCAAATGGTCAGTGTGATTTAAACAAAAAAATGGAGGAAATTGTTTTAATCTCAGAAACTTGGTGAGACATGAGCACTTAAAGCAAGAAAGAGAAATGATGTTTCATAATATTGGGAGTTTGATGCTCATGTTGCCTGGCTTAAGTACTTCTTGTCATAATTCTTGTCCCACTGCAAAGTGCCAGTTTTTCTCTGTCATTGAACATGGAATGTGGGAATGTAAGAAATCCTTGAATTACACTCCTGGGCTCACTGCCTAACATTGAATTGCTGCAATGTTTTGTGCCAGAAAGCCTAATCCCATTTGGGATCTGACCCAAATGATTCAATCTTATTAAACCCAATTGCATTGTGATAGCTTTTATGGGAGATTTCTAATATTTGTGAAATAAATACGGATAATATGTGTACTTTGGGAGAGTAAATGCTGATTAAAAAATCCTTCAAATCACTATTATATTTCAGTCCTAAAATTACACCTGCCAGTGTAGCAGTAAGAAAACTGATTCACTATTAGAAATACTTTCACATTTAACATAAGTGGTAATAACTATTTAACTCCATAAAGAACAACATATTTATTTGGTCTTATCTGAACTCTTTTCAGATGTAAGAAATTTAGAATGTTTTCATCTCAAGAATGAAACACTGAAAATTAGGACTGTAGACTCAAAGATAATGGCATTATTTTTTAACTATGGTTTTGACTTTATTTCAGTAATAGTACTTGGTAAAAATTAAACTTTTAATAGAATTTTCTGATTTTTTCCATTGTCATCGGTTTATCGTCGTTTACTTTCACGAAAACCCAAGTTCTCAGCAATCTTCACTGTATTTGAAATGGTAAGATGATATAAGGTTTCAGATATTTTGAAAATTACTGCTTAAAAATAGATTTACCTACAGCATTGTTACAGATTATATTTTTTTTTAAATACTGGATTTTTATGATACATGATTTAATTGTTCATTATTTGATACCTCTAAGATAGATACTCTATCATAAAAAATCATGAAATAATTTAGGAAAAATGAGGTTTCAAGAATCTATTGGGCTGAAGACCTCTTGGCAATACATAAAAATAAATATCTGGGCCTTTAATGGAAAGAGTATGAGCATGAAAGGACCTCAGATGTCATCTGAGTTGAAGGTGAAATATTTCCCCTACAGCAATAAAAAAAAAAATGCAAAATTTTTTTATAACCTACCCAGTGTCCAAGATCCTCCATAACCTGTGTTTGACTTGTCACTTGGAAGACAAATTTGTTCATAGATCACGACTGTCAGAGTGCCTTTTCTGCAACTGTATTAGTAATTAGCTATGCCTTGTTAGTGCTCAAGGCAAGTACATCTGTCACATTGAAACAAACGGTTAGATTTTTCACCATTTTAGATAACATTTTAGCCTTTCAGCTTTGCAGTATCAACAAAAATGCAAACTATTGACAGAAAACTATGTCAATGGCTTTTTAAAATGTCTACACAGTATGAATTAATTATAATAAAAAAGTGGTAACTCTAAACGTTTGAAGATTTTTTATTAGATGCAGAGTAAAACAAAAATTTAGGGAGAAATGGGGGGAGATTGTGAGCTGGTTTTAGTTTAGACCTTATCCTAAAGCCTATTGAACTTCTCTGTGACTTTCTGTGTCCCATCAGATTCAATTGATTTTGATGTAGCAAGGATCAATCCTTTGTCGCTTGATTGTATTATAGCCGTCTGTGTCTTTGAAAACAATTACAGAGCTATCTATCAATCTAGCTGCACCAGTAAAAATGACCTCGTATAATTATAACTAATAAAAAAAATAGTTTATGCACATTGATTATGGCTATCTTACCAAGAGGCTATAGTTTATTAAATAACCTCATGAACAAGATGGATTGCAAGTGTAATGAGGTGGATCTGTATTAGTATATGATATTATCAATCAAAAATACAACTGTCCAGGTATCCTGGACAGGTATCCTAGGCAGGCACAGAACAGAAAAGTATGCTGGGCTGTTCCAGAGTAAGCTGACCTCCTTGTTGTCTTTGACATGTACCTTTTCTCAGTCTAAAAAATCAGGGCTATTTAATTTACAGAAATTTAGAAGCAGATTCAGACACACATAGGGTTGTAACATTGTGGTGATTTGAAAAACCTTTTCTCTGATGTAGTAATGGTTTACCCCACTGATAACACTGGACCAATCAATAGTCCACGTGCACCCTTACGGAAATTACATACCCACAGAAACGGAAGAGAAGGTGGTAAAGATAGTTTAGAAGGTGGGTAGCCATGATCTGAGCCATGAGGAGGCAGGGGGCCAGTGAACCCCTCTGGGGGCCAAGGGCCCCCAGACCCCAGCCGAGGCTACGGGAGACCCGGTATAGTGTCAAAGCTGGACCGGGTCCCCTAATCAATGTGGAGGAGGTGGCCGTGCCCTTTGCTGCTGCTGCTGCTGTTTCTGTCACGCTGGTGAACTGAGACAGTGCAAAAGAGCTTTGGTAAGACTGAACTGAAAGCTGCCTTCAATGTTCTAACCCAAGAGGAGCGAAGATCTAGAAGGAAATCCCCCGAAGGCTCAGGCTCAGGGTTGAAGTTTCCACAAAGTAAGAATAAAAATCCTGACTGCCATACTTAATTCTGCTGCCATGGGAAAAATGAAGGACACTAACTAGTGCCACAAAAAACTGAAATGAAGGAACTGTGGCCTGAGAGGTGAAAAAGATATCAAGTCCATACCATCACTAAACCCTCTCACAGGGGCAAACTGTGGGAGGGGGGGCTTGAACTTAAAAGTTAGATTCTTGGGAGTTTCAAACCACCGCAAACCACCACAAACATGCCTTCTGTTTATTATAGTGCAGTCTGTTCTCTTGCCAAATGAGGAGTCCTCTCATGTTGTTTGCCAAAATTAATGGGCATAGATGGTGCATGAGATGCCAGATTACAGATTTGATCTAACTAGGGAATTCTCAACTAACTAATTTTAGCCATTTTTGATACCTTGTTCTGCTTAAGTGTTGCCAGTTGGAAGGAGACAGTATTTGGATATAGAGGGCAGACTAACGAATATATTAAACAGGTTTTAGATGTGTGAGAAATTATTTCTCAGTGATATGTGAAATCCATTAAAATAAATATAGAATCATAGAATATGCTGAGTTGGAAAGGACCCACAAGGATCATTGAAGTCCAACTCCTGGCCCTGCATAGGACATCCCAAGAGTCACACCATGTGCCCGAGAGCATTGCCCAAACAGTTTTTGAACTCTGTCAGGCTTGGTGCTGTGACCACTTCCCTGGGGAGCCTCTTCCAGCACCCAACCACCCTTTGAGTAATGAACCTTTTCCTAATATCCATCCTAAATCTTCACTGACACAACTGCATGCCACTTGCTTGATTCATACATTAACATATTATTAAATTACATATTTCTTCATGAAAGTCAAGCATGTCCATGTCTTTCAATGCAATATTGTTTTGCTGCAATGTACAACAGTCTGTTATCCCTGTTTCAACTGATTTCACTCTTTTTTTCTTAGCTTTTCCTCTGACAGACTATCTTAGGATAACCTTTATGTTACAAGTCATTGGCTGCTGAATTGTATTTCCATTGAAAATAACTGGAGCACAGAACTACTGCCCCAGTGTAAACATTTTGCCCAATGGATACCAAAACTTAGAGAAGGAGGTCTAAATTTTCTGAATTTTCACATTTGTGAACTAAATTAATTTTTGTGGAGTATATTCATCTGTAAAACATTGTTTGGCATGCCTACCCCTTGATTTAGAAAGAATCTGTTTTCCTTGTGTTTAACTTAAAAGCCATCTATTCTCTTATTTGTTTTTATTTTCTTGTGTTTGTATCTTTGGTTTTCAGGATTTGATCTTTATAGAAAAACAGCCGCCATTAATGAAACTGCCATTAGGCAGACTACAGAACTTTAAATTCTACTTTTTTTAAGATTCTATTAAATAAAACTGGAACTCAGAATGGAACTAGCTGTTAGTGGGTGCTCACTCAGATGTGAGAAATGAAAAAAACCTTCCCAAATGATAAAATAAATCATCACATGTAAGTACAAGTGAAATACTCAATGCATTAGCAGCTTAAGATTCATGCAGCCATGATGCATGTGTAAGTTATTACAGTTATGACAGTTATATAACTTTTATAAGCTTCCTTTTAACTTTTATAATCTTCCTGTACATGCTCCATTTGGGTTTTGTTAGGCCAGTGTGCTTTGCATGGATGCTATTTTAGGTGTGGAACCTCATTGTTTTTAACAATTGCATATCAGGACTGCATATCATAGCAAGTACTTTACATTTATACTGGAAATGTCAAAATTTTCTTCCCTGACTTCAGAGATTCTCAGGATTTTTGGATGTCTGTTCCAGCTATCATCTCATGGAGGTTTGTTGAAGTGATATGTTAAGATTTCAGTATAACACCCAAATTCACTGAGGACATTTGGGGATTTGCAGTTCAGGAATAAAATCAGAACAGATATGTGATGACTCCTATTTCTCTTGTTTTGTTTAAATTTATTTTTTCCTTAAGAAACCAAATGTTACTTTTCACAACTAGTACATGATAAGGTTCACACTACTGCGTGACTTCACACTTTGTTTTCTCTTCACTACTCTCCTGATGAGGGATTATTTTTGACTGATTAAAGAGAAAAAAAGTTTCACATTTTTGCCTTTTTGATCTGAAAATTATCTCACTCTTAAATAATTTCACCGTTAAGTAATGGCTTTAATTTCAGTCATGAACTGCTTCTCATTTTGGTTAGATACACAAACTCTGCAATTTTGGACCCTGTAATAAATGCCTAAATTCTTTACTACAGCCACTCCCAAGT
This sequence comes from Pipra filicauda, assembly GCF_003945595.2. Lineage (NCBI taxonomy): Eukaryota > Metazoa > Chordata > Aves > Passeriformes > Pipridae > Pipra > Pipra filicauda. The sequence goes on from NW_024103718.1 coordinate 1,978,139, forward strand.
ATCTACTCTTGATCCCATGCTTTTGGCACATATCTATTTTTGCTTAGCTTCATTTACTTTGTGAAACTTCACACTTTCAAGGCAGGGAAACACTACTTCTAAAAGATTTTTTCTTCCTCAAAATTATGTGTCGTCTGGTATCAAGAAAAAAAAGCCAGTCACATTTAAAAAATAAGAGCTAAGATTTTCTGTAATGTCAAATATTCACTCCATGATTGAATCTGAATAATTTTATTCAAGCTTTAATTTTCTTTATTGCAAATGAGTTTTTCTGTTTGCCCATACTTGCTGTTAACCTGAACCAGTGCATTGCAATGGAAATACTGCAACCTATACTGGAAAAGACGGTTGAATACTTGACATGACCAGCATTTCAAGGGTGTTGATTGTCCCTCTCTACCCTGCTCTCATGAGATCTCACCTGGAGTATGGCATCCAGCTCTGGGATTCTCAACAAAAGAAAGACATGGACCTGACAGAGCAGGTCCAGAGGAGGGACATTAAGAAGACCAGAGGGCTGGAGCACCTCTTTGATCAAGACAAACTGAAGGAGTTGGGGTTGTTCATCCTGGAGGAGAGAAAGCTCCAGGGAAATCTTAGAGCAGCCTTCCAGTACCTAAAGGGGGTTTGTAAAAAAAGATGGAGAGTGGCATATTATAAGGGTATGTAGTGATAAGAAAAAGGGTAATGGTTTTAAACTAAAAGAAAGTAGATTTAGATTCAATCTTAGGGGGAAATTCTTTACTCAGAGAGTGGTGGAACACTGGAACAAGTTGCCCATACAATTGTGGATGTTGTGGATGTATCATCCCTGGAAGTGTTCAAGGCCAGGTTGGATGGAACTCTGAGCAACCTGGTCTAGTAGAAGATGTCCCTTCACACGGCGGGGTAGTTGGAAGTAGATGATTTTTAAGGTCTGTTCTAACCCAAACCATTCTATGATTCAATAGCATTTGACATATTACAGTGATAGAAAGCACAGTTACATGGATATGAACTCCAAAACCATGAGGAAACTAGAAAAGGCAATCATGGACTATTGTGATCCTGGCATAGTATACACCTTGAAAAACACTAGTCTAGTTCTAAATAAAGTGTATAATCCTGCACTATCCTATTAGAGTAACTGAAGTATACCTATCAGAAAAACAAAGCAAAGAAAAACAAAACAAAACCATGAACAAAAAACACTTCCTTTTCTACTTTTGCCTTAGTAATTAAGACAGTTCTTTATTTAAAATGGATGCTTCTAAGTAGATATTCCAGAATGCTGAGTTCTACGGTTAACACAAAACTTATCTGAATGATTCAAAGGTAAGCATGTCTGTAAATCTCGTGAGGAAATTCGCCATAGGCAGATATTTTAGCTTTGAAAATGCTGTAAGAAAGGGGTCTCTTGAAACTTTTTGGATATGTATCCTTCCCACAAATCCAAAGAACGGTGGAATTTCATGAAGTATTTCTGCATATGAAATTAAGTTGGATGAAGTTGGAGAACAAGTATTAAAAAATTTTATCAATAAAAATTGGTAAATAAAAGAGATTACCTCACGTAAATTTGTAGTTTAAAGTTTTAGCTGAATGTAGATATTTGCCTAGGCAAGGCAGTTAATGTATTGCAGAGCTGGAAGTAAATCAATTTAACTCAAGACTATCAAATGCACAGCAATATATTAAGTAAGTGAATGTCATCTTAAAAGCTGTGATTTATTCACAGATTTATGGCATGAAAAATGTAATACAGGACAGCTAGCAGCACAAGACAATTTACAGGAGTCTTCAGGTGTTGCAGAGCAATTATTATGTTCTTTATCCAGAGCCTGTAAAATGCTCCTTTGACAAAATGGTAAAGATCTGAACATTTTGTCATTGTAGGTGTCATACACATCAAACTAAAGGAAGATTCACAGTGCCCAGGGATAATAAATAAAATGCATTTTCAAACAAAAATTTTCAGACAATTATAACATTCATAAATCCCAGGCATTTTTTTCTGCATGTCTATAAACCAAAGAACCTGAATCTCAGTGGGGATCACAGTGTAATGCTGGCTTTTCAGGATGATGTACTATCAAGCTTCATAATTGTATGTGATGTCACAAAGATGTTTATGTTGCAGATGGAAATGGGATGAAACTTGAGGGTTTTCCATGACTAACTTTGTGATGAATTCTTCAAAATCATGAAGTTAATGCCAGGGGAATTAATTTAATTGTGAAACAACAGCAGCAGCAACAACAACAACCCCCAAACCACTTTTTCTAAGGGGATAAAAGGATAGAAGAGGGAGATAAGTGTACCAGTGCTAGATAGAAGTAGCCTAGAAAGTCACTGAAGCATATCAAAATGATGAAATTAAACATCTGGAGAGTCAGCCAGTAACTTCAGAGAGGTTGCTGTAGTGAACCACATCAGGACCACCTGCCAATTAGTAAAAGAGCTCAGAGGAAATGAAAAAGAGAATTCATAAGTCAAAAGAAAAGTGATAAGAGAAAAGTAACCTCACATTATGATTTATTCAAATAAGGAGAATGTCTTTTGCAATAGATTAAGAAGCACACTCCCCAAATCCCAGGAAATAACTGTCAAAATCAAGCCTATTTCCTTAACATCTTCAAAGCAGCAATCACATAAAAAATGAGTGGGATGGCGGAATGCATCAACAAACCAGGTGTTTAAAAAATAGTTTGTGTAGGTTGAGGTGTTACAGCAAAGAAGTTTTCAGGACTGAAACTTTCAGGTCGCTGTGTTACTTCTCAGAACAGGCAATCTCTCACTGTTGGTGAGTTGTTAAAGCAAGGATCTGCTATTAATAGTTGCAAGGCTTTACAATGAAATTCTTTTGAAGTTACTTTATGCATATTTTGATGTAAAGGAAGAAAGATAACATAAAAATGAGGAAGTGTATGAAGCACTTACTTGCATTCTTTGCACTGAGATGGATAACCTAAGGTCAGTATAGCTTTCATATACTTTCAGCTAAGCATCTCATATACTTTGAGACTGTATAACATATTCAACACGGTGTTTAAAGAGACACAATTTTTTTTCTAGATGCCTTATATAATTTTAAATATCTTCTCCCTATATAATCCTTTTAATTTAAAATCATATATCGTATTTATTGCCATATGGATGTTAGTTTCACCAGCTTATTGATCTTGTTAGATAATGTACCACCCACAACATTTTTCATTTAAAATTTTTAATAACCAGACGTACGTTTATACAGATATGTTTGCAATGTAGAAATCCTTGTTATGAGTGGAAGTTCTGCTCTGGTTTTCAATCTGGTTTTCTTTAAGCACTCCTCCAAATTATTTATGGAGAATATTGTACTGTCCTTATTCAACAAATTAATAATTGGAGTTTAGCACACTGAGGGGTTAGCACACTCAGCTGAGAAGAGATAAAATCAGCTTAACAAAACTATAAAGTATTTAAGCATGCTTTGTTCCAGGTTTAGAAAATCAGACCTCTTTCCTGATATTTTTAGCCTAAGTTCATACTCTTGCTTAAACTCGTAGTCCAGTCATAGCATTACTTCAACCTTATCTTAGAAAGAGAAAAACAACAACAAAACCTTTATCTCTTTGTCATCTTTGCTACTAGCCAGTCAATTAGATCACATCCTTTTCAAAAGCCGTCTGTGTACTACCCTTAGCAGCCATCCAACTATTTACCAGGCTCTGAGGAGAACATGGTGTGATTTCTGCATAATGAACAAAAACCCAACATACTAATGTGCTAAATTCAGGTCTCCTTAGGTCAAGAACTAACTGTATAGAAAGGAGAGAAGTTAAACTGTAATTTGTTAAACCTGAACTTTCCATCCTGCATGCTGTAAAGCATAGAATTCACTGCTAAGTGAATTCCCAGTCCTAAATATTGATGTGTTTAATCTACTCAGCGTATTTTGGTTTTCTATTGTTGCTGCTACTATGAATGTATTTCACACATTTGCCCTGTGCCTCTCTCTTCCCTGTGATATTATGTATCAGATATTGGGACTGCTTTGAGGAGGAATACTGAGAATCCATCTACCACAAAGTAAATACCTTGTCCATGAAAAAGATTGGCATGGCCAGTTTTGTAAAGAAGTGTTGAAAACTTCAGCACAACAGCTAATAAAGCTGACTTTATATTCAGGGTACTTGTGTTAAAGGGTATGTTTGTTTGCAGGAAAGAGTCAATACGTTTACTTTGACTTTCTCTATACATGCTAGTACAGTGTACTATTAGATCCAAAAATATTTTTCAAGACTTCTAAATTAATACTACCCTGCCAGATGAAATGTATGTTTGTATGGATCTAGAGGAGTTGTAGCTGGAAAGAAGAAATCTTGGTTTCCTCATTAGATGGTGGAACAGTTCTTATAGGTCTACTTTTTATACCAATTTTTGCTGGCTATATTTATATCAAACAATGAAAATTTATTGTATTTATTTTAAAATACATGTAAACTTCTCAGGAATGGATTTCCTTTAACCTTAAATTAATTTTATTTAATTAAACCTTACTGCACTGGGTTTTTTTAAGGTCACCATGTTTCAAGTTTCAGGATCTAAAATCCCGGCTATATCAAAATTTTTTCGGACATTCTGTCCTCAAGAATGCTTTGAAAGTAAATACATTTTTTTTCTATTACTAGAAGATAGTACAAATAGAAAGAGCACAGAAAATTGACAGAATTCAATTTGCTTTTGATTGTGTAATGCATTTGTCATTATTTTATTAACTCTGATATTACACAAGAAATATCAGTAATCCAATTGTGTCTCAAGTTTAGCTCCCTTAATGGGTTTCTTGACAAGTATGAGCTCGTATAACTTACCGTCAACTTATATTCACTCTTCCTATGCAGTTACTCTCAGTATTATGTGGATTAGATACTGCAATGGCTCATTGCTCTTGCTCTCTCAGAGAGCACTTCAATGGATTTCTATTTTCTACTTAATAAATGTGCTGTAGACTTCTGGTAGGAGTCCTAGAAATGACTCCTACTTTTGGAGAGGTCCGGAGGCATGTCAAACAAACCTCATCACATTTCTGCCCAATTTCAGTGTAAGGGAGAAACCCAAAGGAGTTCCATGCTAGTGCAATGGATCTAACAATGTGGTTTTGAGAGTGGGCTGATTGCTCTGAAAAATGAAATTCAAGAATCTAAATGAACAGCACTTAACATCTTGATGTCTAGCACTTTATTTCTTTATTGGATGTTTTTATCCAATACCAGGTCCATGTTTTTCCAAATACTTTTTCTGCAAATACTACTAAATCATGCTGACTCTTTACAATTAAGGGGGTATGTGGGTTTCTCTCACTACATTTCTGTCTTTACTTCCACACTCCTGGAATGGAGCTGAAAGTTAATATTTTATGTAGGTATGTGTTTCTGCTCATTTTGACTGCCAGAAGGCAAACAAATAAGAATATTTTGTACTTTTATTGAAGAATCTGGAATAACTGGGATATGCTGCTCCACAGCCTATTAGCTCACCCTCCTTCCTCAAAACATTAGGTATTACACAAATATTGGAGTTCAATGGCAATAACTTCTTTGTTAGCTCTTCTGTCAGTCAGGTTTCTTTTCATGAAGAAATTTTCTTCCTTAATAAAGGACTGTGGATTTTAAGTGAAACACAATACAGTAGGTTTCTTAAAACTTCGAGGAATTTCATTTGCTATTGTTTTGATATCTTTACCTCTGTCACCTAAAGGGTATTGTTCTTTCACAAAAAACACGGACTTTAATTTTTTCCTTTTTTTTCAGCCAGTAATGTACCACCTAATATCTCATTCTCTTTCCAGTAATGGTCTGATAGAAAAGGACAATTTTCTTTTGAGATAAAATTTTCTCTAAACAACCATTATTACCTTAAATTTGTGAACTCAGAGTCTATTGCTTTTTAGATGATCTTTTCCAGTTCTTTCTTCCATGTACAATTGGAATCAGAAGTACTAATACACTAAGCAGATATTGAGTAGGGGATTAACTTAATGTCATTTTGAAGAATTCAATCTTTCTGTCCACCTTAAATTTTGTTTTGGGAGTGAAAATTATCTTATTTAGGAGCTGAAAAGATTATGAAATTTTGATTAATAACAACACACAACAGCAAATTCTGTACAGTGAGTGTTCACAACAGCACTTGTAATAATTAGTTGCAAAAAATCTTGCTATATACTATCATATGTATTCATAGCAACAGTTTCTTGAACATTATAACTCAAGGAAGGGACCTGTGCATTTACATAGTGCATTTACAACAAAATCTGGATTATGACTGTGGAGTCAAAAACTATCACATTATAAGTAACAGATAAATAGGTTTTTGCTTTACATATTTGTGGATAATTTGCAAGTGGAAGAAATGGCTGGCCCTTTTGACTCAGTCTGAAGTGTGCAGTCTACTAGTAATATAAATAGGACAAAGTTTATTGGTGTGACGTTCAAGATAATTTATGGACTAATATGATTTTTCTCTCTAAGCTGAGAACCACTGGAAATGACAGATGAGGAGAAAGCCCTAGCTATATTTTGCAGTAACACAGAGACTCGGTGTTCTGAAAAAGGAGAGAGAAACCTCAACTCAAGGAAATTTCAAATGATGTCCCCGTAAGAGAGAGGTTTTTGTACAAGACCTTGGTGGAACTTCCTTCATAATGATGAGAAATTGAAAAGGAGTGATAAAGAGGTATATGAATAACACAGGTAACAGGAAATTTTTGCTTCTTTGGAGAAATTAAACCTAATAAAGTGTCTATAAAAATTATAAACAATAGATTAATGTGATGGGAAAATTAAGAATTCTCCTAGAATAATGACAAAGGGTGCAAACTGAATAAATTCAGACTGGAATGAAGCTTATATGAAACTCTGAAAAAAAAATCTTGTATTGAAATAGTGAGGAGGAAATGTTTGTTTTAAAGATTGTGCTGACAACATTAAAAGCATGATTGCATGATAAAAATTACAGCCTACAGTCATCCTTTACCATTTTGCTTTTATGTTGGTAGCTGTATATGTGTTAACCTACAAACTTCAGAAAACAGTAACTTGGTTGTAATTTATTAAGTTTTACAGTTGTTTGGTTTTAGTTTTGGTTTTCCTGGCACTCACCTTGCCATGAAGAGAAATAGCATATATTATGAATTTTATTAAAATTTCCACATTGACAGAAAGTTATTTCTAAAAGCAATGCAACCTCATCTACACTGGGTTATAAAGATCTGATGTAATGAACAAGAGCAGCACAAGACTTTTGGCTTTGTTATGTCATGGGTTTATTCGTTTAAGGTAGGAGAAGTGATTTTAAATTGTTTGAACAAGGTCCAATGCAGAGTATCTTTATGTCAGCTGTTATATATTACACTAATGACAGAACTGACAGTTTCTCAAATACGTTTTTTTCTTTTGGGATGAAGTATTTTATTATAATTGGGAGCTACTTGTTTTTTGTGCACTTGATGCCACTGATTTTCTGTTGCCAACTCTTGTTAGAAGAATGTCTGTGCATAGAAACTGAATAGATTTGCATATACTATATGGCACTGGACCCCAGGCTGAAATTGAACCTTATGTCATCTTGTGGAACTCTTGTCATAGAATCACTGAATGGCTTGGGTTGGAAGGGACCTTAAATATCTCGTATTTTTTCTGGGTTTTGTTTTTTGTTTTGTTTTTTTTGCTTGTTTGGCTTTGGTTTTGTTTTGTTTTATTACAGAATCATGTATTATTAATTCTAATGTGGTCATCTTAAACAAGAAAAAACATTAATAAAAGGTAGTTAACATTTTTTTTTTATTATTTCAAATACTCAGTTGTGTAGAGAGGTCCTGAGTGCTTGTGTGCCCTTAAAAGATTTTCCACATATGTATTCCTATGAATGTGCTTGCATCTTTTCAAAATCAGGGATCTAGGCAATTTTCTCAGGTCAAAACATATCATGCACCTAATTTAAAACCTAAAATTGAGCTGCAGTTCCCACCTTGATCTTGCAATAGCTTTGGTGCAGACCCAATCAAAGAACTAGTGAAATTATTAGGAGTCTTTCTTCTTTCTTTGATAGGGCTTGGATTAAACTGCTGATGTTTACAAGTACCTATTATTCTGCAGTGTTCCCATAAACCTGTGTTTCAAATCAACCAAAAATCACACTGCCACATCAGAAACTTGATAAAAATTCTTTAGATACACAACTTCTTTTGGATATATATTGCTTATGTCTGACCAGATCCATTTCTATTAATACTAACAAAATTTAAAGGGAAAAGAAAACGAGTAGAGGGAAAAATATTTGTTACAAAATGATCATTCAAGCAATGTTGAACTTGCCCAGGTGTTGAGAAAGTCCTTCTTTGTATATGGCTACAGTCTGATGAGAAGATATTTTGAATCTTGGAGATATAAAAAAATGAATATAAGAAAAGAATTTGGGGTGTTCCTCTTAAGAAATTTTTTTTGCATCTCTGATCCTAGCATACTAACTTAATGATGACTATGCCAACAATATTATACTTATATTTTTACTGGTAAAAATATGAATATTTTATATTGTTCCTTTACTCCGTGTCTTGTATGACCTTCCTACGATCCAGGAGTCTTTCTGAGGTAAGTAGGAAGCCAAATTTCAAAGTTGAGTGAAGATGAGGAAGAGATTAATTGCTTAAGTTATTGCTTGTATGAAACTTACTGTATTCAAAACCTCACAGTTTTAATTTTAGCATAAAAGTAGACTTCCAGCAAATTCGATCTTCTGTTTCAGAGTATGATATATGTATTTAAAATCCACATCTCAGTTGTCTCAGCTACCTGATAGCCTGTGTCACAGTGTTAAGGGAACTAGGTACAAGATTCAATGATATTGAAGCTCAATTTTTTTTTTCTAGATTGTCTTAAATCTCACCTGAACATGTTTTTTGGGTAAACGAGACAAGTATTTTATTTGATAACAGGTACAACACAACACCATCAGTTACATACTCTACATAGATCCAACACCTAAGAAAGAATGTTGTTTAAAAAATACTGTATGAACTGTATATACTGTATAAACTGGATATAAAATCAGGATTTCCCACTATCCACTTGTGAAGTGAACACTGGTTGAAAGTTGTGACATGGTTGCAATAGAAGCTGTGAAAAGATGTGAGGGTAAAGGAATGTGAAGCTAATCAGGACAGGGTATTAACTGTGTAAAAATGAAGACTCTTTTCTACTCCACAGTCCTTCTTTATGACCTAGAAGAGATTTGATCCTTACCAAGTCTGAAATATGTAGCTGTTAAGGGAGGCAGGATACCTGTCTCAGCATGTTTATCTGCATGTCTCTATACATGCTGTACACATTCCCTGTGTATTATTTGAATAGAAATGACTATCAGTGAATAAAAAGACTGCTATTTTGAAATAAAGAACCCTGGAAAGCCTTGAATCCTACATGTCCTACATGAAGCTTTCAGTTAAGTGAAATATATTAGGAAAGAATTGAAACTAAAAATCTCTTTACCCTTTTTCCATAAAAGAAAAAAGAAAATCCAAAACAAAAAGCCAAAACTTGTATTATAGAGATTTATCAGGAAATTGAGTTTTCAGATAAGAATAAAGACTGTTGACAGTCAAATGTCAAAATGCAGAAAATTTTGACAGTCAAATGTCAAAGCTGTTTGATGTTCTAAGCCATTTAATGTTCCCAGGAACTAAAAGTCAATTACCAAAATATCTTTTGCACACTGATACATCCAAATGTAAGCAGAACAGAAGGAGACCTGCAAATTCTCAATCCAACGATTGAGAGTGGTTGTCCAATAACAAATGCGGTTTCTGAGAGAGAATTCTGTACCTTTTACAATGCATCATTTAATTAAGGAATGTCCCAAGCATTGCCTCCATAGCCATGTTAAAGCAGAGCAAACAAGTCACAGACTAAATAAATAAATAAATAAATAAATTAGGTTTTCAAAATCATATTGCTTTGTGTCTTAATTTGTCTCAATTTTTTTCATGCTCTACCACTCTTTTTAATGAAAAAAATTACTGCCTTCGGTTCTGAGACCCAACCATGACATGAGTTGAAAGTCCAGAAGACTGTAGATTAAGTGAATTAAGACTTTAAAATGCTGACAAATACTATAACTTCATATGAACTGGGAATTCTGACTTTAGTTCAGACAAAGACAACAAATACCACGTTAATTAAACTATTGTGTGGTCTTCTTCTTGCTGAAGGCACTTTGCTGGATTCTTAGGGGCAGTCTTTTCCCAGTAATGTAAAAAATAATTTCAGAATCTATTTCTTTCATCATATTGTTCTCAATTCTCCAGAAATTAATTTTTGCTCTTGCTCAAAGTATTTTTTTTTAATACTAGCATTAGACAAGGTTGTATTTTATCTTCTCTTTCATTTGTTCTGCCTCCTGAATGCATCTTTTTTTCAAAGATTCACGGACAGCATGATCAGTTATAATAAGAATTCTTTAGTCTTTTTTTTTACTTTTTTTTAATAGGTGAACATTTCACTTAAATTATTAGCATATTAATCAACTTTCAATAAATCTGAGACATAGAAGAAGCCTACAACAGGGTAGGCATGCTGCTCAGTATGTGTTGGTTATGGAAAGGTGGCAGAGAGTCCCTGGATATTTTTCAGTCAAAAATATTTTTGCACAAGAAGGTTCCCAAATGACAACTGGTAAAAGATGAGGCAAGTCCTCTTGTAACCTACAAGCAGCAAGGGAAAGAAAACAAAAAGGAAAAGACACTTCCAAGGTGTACCTCCCTGGAAACCACAGCCATCTTACTTAGGTAAGCACTCACCTGGAATTTATGTACAATGATTCTCAAAATTGCAGAGCTGCAGATGTCTCTTCTCAACTCACTCAGATCTGCTTCTGGATAGATTTGCACGTGAAGATGAGCAGTACTTTTAGGGACACAACCAACCATCAAAACCTTTTTAATAATTTCTTCTTGTAATAATTGCTGCAGGAATTCACATATCTGTGGAATGTAAATCTCAGTCAGTTTATTCAAAAGACAATTTCTAAATCTAACCACTGTTTTTTATTTTTATACTAAGACTTTCCAAATATATGTTTCAAGTTGTACTTCCAGTAACTTTATTTCAAAATTGCTTATGAAAAGAACTTGGACAAACCACGTACAAACCTTGTGTTAGGAAGCTGACCAGCAGTTTGTTTCAGCACCAAAGACAGAGAAGAAAACTGTGCATTAAACTACACACCTACAAATCTAGTAATTGGGCAGCTGCAACTTGAAATTCTTAGAACCAGCTGTATTTTACAGAAACTTGAAACAGCCCCACATGCTAAGACACTGTAGCAACATATTGTCTTTCTGTAGTTCTTCGCAGGCTGATTTATGGTCAGGAAATTTTGCTTGCTCTAGAGATCAGAGCACATCCTTTCTGAGGGTTTGATGTTCAAAAAAAATGTGGGAGGGAAGAGAAAGCAATCAGGTGCTTTGGCACCCTGCCAGAGTTTCTGCTACCTCCCCACATGGGGGGGCTACCTGTCTTTCCTCCAGGTCTGGAAGATGTTATCTTTAAAAGATGAGATACCAAAGGCCTATTGACCAGAAAGACATTTTCCAGGGCACACTTCTTACCTCTTAACAGGTCAGAATTAATTTTAGATTTTCTGTATGAATTTATCTGCAAGTGAGACATTTCCTAGACAGTTGAAAAAAGAGTCCATCCACGGGGATGGAATTAATTGAAAGAAACACTCAGGCAGTGTACTTAATCCAAGTAGGTAATCTCTATAAATTCTTTAGTGAGAAAAAAATCATAGTAGTGTATTTCACATCCAATACTCTACTCTTGAGATCTTAAAATACATAAGGGTAACCAATAGGAAACCGCACAGAAATAATCCTCTGGATAAAATGCAGAACTTTCTGCTGCATAGATTTTGCTTTTTTTTTTTCTCTTGTTGAACTAAGTGAATTAAAAATGACATTGAAGATGCTCTAGATGTGATTATGGCTCACCTTCTTTCAGACGTTGTTTATACAACTGCCATTACATACATTAATTTGGAGAAACTAATTTGCAATTTCTTACTTTCAGGATGACTTGCAGATTCAATTATTATTGCTGTACGATACTCTCCATGAATCCATAGGAGAAAGAGTTCTATCACAGGAGATAGCAGGACTTGTTGATAGAGTTTTAAACTAGCTTGGAAGGGGCAAAGAGACAAAACCAGGCTCATCAGTGATGAGCAATGGGGTGGTGTGCCAGAGCTTGAACAAACAAGCATTAATGGTCTTCCTCAATCTGCCTCACAAGGTATTTACTACAGTACCACCACCAAAATGTTTCTACAACAATGTGCACAGCATGAGGAACAAACAAGAGGAGACTTTGTCCCAGTCCCAGAGATTTGATATCACTGTCATAAGCGAAACCTGGTGGGATGAGACCTGTGACTGGAGAACCCTGCTGGGTGGTTACAGGCTCTTCAGGAGAGATAAGCAGGGCAGAAGAGGTGGAGACGTTGCACTGTGTGCAATAGAGGGATTAGAATGTATGGAGCTCACAATTGGCAATGGCACAATTGAGAGCCCCTGAGTAAGGGTCAAGGGGCAAACAAATAATGCAAATTTCATTATGGGAGTCTGCTATAGACCTCCCAGCCAGGATGATGGTGCTGACTAATTATTCTTTGAGGAACTAAGGGACATTTCCAAGTCAACTGTCCATGTCCTTATGGGAGACTTCAACTTGCCAGAAATTAACTGGGAGCATCACACAGCTGGTACAGCCCAGGCCAGAAGATTCCTAAAAAACCTGAATGGCAACTTTATGGAACAGGTCTTAAGGGAACTGTCACGTGAAAAGGGAAGATTTTCCCTCCCCTTAGTGAGGGGAGATTTCCTTGACCTGTAGTGTTTGATTTATCTGTCAGTGCCCCAGGAAAGCCAAGACGGTTGTGCCCAACCAGTCTGCAAGTGTCCTGCTATTGGGACCCTACACTGATCAATCCTGCTGGATTGGGGACAATTTGACTGCCCTTTTTAGAGAACTATGCCAACAGCGTATGGGAGACCCCTCAGCAGGTATTCCCACTTTATTTGAGTGTGTTACCCCCTGCCAGCAACTGCTGGTCACTGTGAAGGGCTCACATGGACAGTTTATGGAATAGAACTCTTTATCAATATAAAATTGTGACAGGTTAAGGTTCAAAGATTGCTGATGATGAGCATCTCACTGCAAAAGCATATTCAAAGCAATAAAATTATTCATCACAGGTAGAGTGTAGTTCTTACCCAATATGCGTCCCTATATGGGGGGGAAAGGAGAAGTTCAGCCTGTCAACTGATCACAGCAATTATGTTGGAGTCTTCCCTAAATTTCCCTCATTCTTGATTTTCTTTCTTTATGTTTAAATGGTGCCTGAGTGACTTTAGTCATAAATACCTTTGTTGCTGATTGATGTAAAATTGTTCTGCTTTGCTTTTAAAGATACAGTCAAAAAATATGAAGTGCACACCTGGTGGGGATAGTCATACCTTGGAGGCGGGTAACTTTGAAATTGAGGTGTGAGTTGATATTACAATTAGGATTCAATGAACCAAGTTCATCCTAGCAGCAACAACATTTGTTGGCTCAGCAGCAGGACATCTTCTCCCCTCTCTGTGGGGTGACAGGTGCTATGTGGTTTATCAACTGTGAAGTACCACGGAGTTCCTTTCCCTGAAAGGGTTTCTACAGAGCCATGGTGTCTCCACTGTGCTCCACCCTCCATTCCATCGCCCTTAGTATGTGCTTACTGTTGTGTGGGAAATCATCGTGGAACTGCCAACGTCATTCCATCCAGAGAGTAGTAGCTGCATTTTACCCTACAATTTCCTTACCATTATAACTTCTGTTAGGATGCAAATATAACTTCTCAGTTTCCTCTAATTTTTACACCCAGTCATCTTCCCACAAGAGCTACTCAGAAAGATGCTCTCCTTGATCTGCTTCTTGTCAACAGATTGGATCTCATGAGACCAGTGGGTCTCAAACAGGAGATTGGTGGCTGTCTTGGCCACAGTGACCACAAAGCAATTGAGTTTAAAATCTCTGTTGACAGGAGAGGCAGAAGGCTGGCTTGGCCGAGGAGGGAACTTCTCCTAGAAATAAGACAAAAAATTAAGGAGTCCAGTGGAAGCAAGGTCAAGGGACACAGGAAGATGTTACTTTTTACTGTAGGGAGAAAATTCATGTGGCCAAAACTCAGCTGGAGTTGATGTTGCCAGAAATGTGGGGGACATTAAAAAGAGTTTTTTCAAATACATTAATGGCAATAAGCAGTATAGAAATATCATTGGCCCGTGACAGTATGAGGATGGTCACCTCACAAACAGGGACAGAGACAAGGCAGAGGTGTTTAAAGCTTTCTTTGCCTCTGTCTTCAACATGTATGATGGACGAAGGGGGTCTCAGTGCCCTGAGCTTGAGGACCATGACTGTGAGAATGATCAACTCCCAGTCGAGCCTGAAATGGTGTGGGATCTGCTGCTCCACCTGGATCCCTACAAATCTATGGGGCCTGATAGGATTCGTCCCAGAACTCTCAAAGAGCTGACTGATGTCATAAAACCTCTCTTGATTTTTTTAGTGGTCTTGGGAATCCAGAGAGGTCCCACTTGACTAAAAGCTGGGGAATGTTGTCCTGATCTTGAAGAAGGGCAAGAAGGAGGACCCCTGGAACTACAAGTCTGTCTGTCTCACTTAAGTGCTGGATAGTTATGGAGAAGATTATTCTGGGAAGTATTGAAAAACACCTGAAAGACAACACAGTCATCACAGTTTCATGAGAGGAAAATCCTGCTTATCAAACCTAATTTTCTTTTATGACAAGCTAACCCACCTAGTTGATCTAGGAAAGTCAGTTGATATAATCTTTTTAGATTACAGTAAAGCCTTCCATACTGTCTCTCACAGGATCCTTCTGGACAAAATGTCTAGCACACAGCTGGATAAACACATCACTTGGTGGGTGAGCAATTGGCTCATGAGTGGAGCACAGATGGTAATAGGGAATGGGCAAACATCAGACTGGTGACCTGTCACTAGCAGGGTTCCACAGGACTCCATCTTAGGCCCTGTGCTCTTCAACATCTTCATAAATGACTTGGATGCAGAACTGAAAGGGATACTAAGCAATTTTGCAGATGATACAAAAGACATTGACTCCCTCGAAGACAGGGAAGCCCTGCAAAGAGACCTCGACAAATTAGAGGACTAAGCAATCAGCAATATGAAGTTCAACAAGGGAAAGTGGTAGATTCTGCACCCGAGATGGGGCAACCCCAGATATATGTATAGACTGGGGAATGAGATGCTGGAAAGCAGTGTCACAGAAAGGGAGCTGGGGGTCCTGGTTGATGGCAAGTTGAATATGAGTCAGCAGTGCCCTGGCAGCCAGGAGGACCAACCGTGTCCTGGATGGCATCAGGCAAAGCATCACCAGCCGGTCGAAGGAGGGGATTGTCCCGCCCTGCTCTGCACTGGGGCATCCTCACCTTGAATATTGTGTGCAGTTTTGGGCACCACAATGTAAGAAAGATATTAAGCCGTTAGAGAGTGTCCAAAGGAGAGCAACAAAGATGATGAAGGGCCTTAGTGGAAGCCATATGAGGAGTGGCTGAGGGCACTTGGTCTGTTCAGCCTGGAGGAGACAGAGGAGATGTCATTGCAGTTACAACTTCCTTGGGAGGGGAAGAGGAGGGGCAGGCACTGATCTCTTCTCTGTGGTGACCAGTGAAAGGACCCAAGGGAATGGCCTGAAGTTGTGTCATGGAAGGTTTAGGCTGGATATTAGAAAAAGTTCTTTACCCAGAGGCTGAAGACTCATGTCCCTTGGGCACTGGAACAGGTTCCCCAGGGAAGTGGTCACAGCAAGTCACAGCACCAAGCCTGACAGAGTTCAAGAAGCGTTTGGATGATACTCTCAGGCACATGGTGCTACTCTTGCAGACAGTCCTGTGCAGGGCTGAGAGCAGGACTTGGTGATGGTTGTGGATCCCTTCCAACTCAGCATATTCTGTGATTCTGTGATATGTAGAAAGGATTCTGTGGAGTGTTCAAGACCAGATTGGATGGGGCTCTTAACAACCTGGTCTACTTGAAGGAAGGAGTTTTGTAAAAAAAGAAGCTAGATCATAGAAAGAAAAAACAGGGCAAAAGAAGATTAAAAAAAAAAAAAAGAAAGAAAAGATGAAGTAAAACATATTTAAATTATTTTATTTTAATTGTTCGTTTTTTCTTCATGAATTTTTGGTCTCACATACCTTGTGAGTATGCTTTAATACTCCTCAAGAGGTGTTTAGAGAGCAACTCAGATGCAGAAATCGGAAAACAAACAATGACTTTCAAATATTTCTCTGATTTTAGAATGAATAATTTCAATTAATATGTAAAATTTTCAGTTTTATACAGTGATTTACTAGAAAAATTTAGAAAAAAATTATAAAAATTTGCTCATATTGTCTGGTAATTCCATACCTTGAGAAAATGTCTCATTTGAATTTTGAAAGATTTATTTACTGACATTCTTTCAGAAGTTTCTGGATATCAAAATGAAATGAGGTCAAGAAAAATATTTCAGATAAGCACCCATAAGATTTTATTAGTATGTAAAATGGCTTACGTCTTTTGATCTGCACAATTAGGAAGATTCCTGTTGGGTTTTTTGAACAATATACCACACTGACAGCTTTTGTTGTTTTAATTTTACACTTCATTTTTCAGGTTTGAGGTCAAGAACTATAAAGTTCTGTGGAAGTGAAGAAAATTGAACAAGGTATCCGAATGTATTTTCATATTAAAAAGATGCAGCTATAAATAATGGCAGGAGAGGTAATGGCGTTCTGGAAGGTAGTGACTTGGAAAAAGTGTCAGGATAGGTTAGCAAATCATATTTGCTCTAGTGAGGTGATGTGGTAAAATGGACAAATAATTTTTCATTAGCGAGATATATAGTTTTTCATTAAATGATGATATTCATATTTTAAAAAGGAAGAAGAAAAACTTTAATTATTTAATATTAATGTTCTACAATCTGAGTTTCAATATAGTTAATACGTTTAATTTATCTCCATGAAATTAGAAGATTATTTGTGTGCTGTAGATAAATACTTTCTAAAGATAAAAAGAGTAATGTGAATGGATACTGCAGTATTTGTTGATTTAGGAGAGGACAGCAAAATGAGAACTTTGACGCTGAAGCCACATACTTGACTACTACAAAAAATAAGACATTCACTGTATAACAACAGATATCACCTCCTTGGAAAGGTTATTGAACAAAGCAGTTGATTTTCCACCTCTTAATAGCTTAAATCAAGATGAAATTCTTTTCTGCAAGAGTTGCTCTTGGTAAACACAAGCTATGCTTCAGTCAAAGACAAACTATTCCTCTCATAAGTGATTTAGTGAGATCAAAGGGAATAGCCTGTAAAACTGGCACAATATAATAGTTATCTGGCCTTAAATGCCTTAAATTTATGAAAACACAAACATATATCTTATTTTCTGTTATTATGTGCGTTTAGTGTGGATATTTCTGTTGTAGTTCCTGTTTTCACCCTTTTTAAATATAATACGTGCACTCTTATGAGTAAATTTACACAGTAGACTGGTGAAATTGAGGGCATGCTACATAATACTTATTTAAAACAAATATTTTATTTCAGTTCAGTAACCTGGTGAAAGCAACTGTTAAACTGCTAGAAGAATGTGCTCTTTTTATTTAACTCGCTTTGCTATTGGCATTTAGTTATACTAGTTAAACTTATTTTAAGAAGTAAGAGGAAAAAGAAACGTATTCTAGAGAAACCTTTAACTGAGGTCAAGCTCAGAGAATTAGCAGAAATTTTTGCTATTCTAGGTGTAACGGTTTTCCTGTTTAACTGCTGATCTCTGAGAGGTTTTTCATTTTAGTGTTATGACATCCACTTTGTGGATGAAGAAGGTCTATACCATCATCAGTGATAATACATATTTGAAAATGACCCTTTATGTGAATTTTTATTCCTACTTTTTTAATTGTCTTCTTTTTCTGTTATACTTGATTTTATACAGAACAATTAAACTTTCACAAACTAGATGATTTGACTATTACATCTCTTTTGACAGCTACATAGTATGGAAGATATGAATAATTCACATGTTATCAACTGTTGCTTTTGACATGGTGTTACCTAATACATCCATACATATGGCTACTGTGATTGTGTATTTTTATATCACAGCTTATAATATTTGCTTCATGAATGCATATCTTAGTTTATAGACTGAATTTTACTATGCCTGACTAAAATACTTAAACAGAAAAGATTTAAGAGAAACACGATAAAAGAAACAAATGTAGAGCCAAGACTCCTTTAAAAAAAGTCTGAAAACTGTGAACAGAAAAATGCCCTTGACAAACTTTAAGTGCTGAAGATTGGAGGTGATTTTAAAACCTTTAACGAAGAAAAGGGGAGTCAGTAATCCTGAGCTTTTCTGCTGAGGTTAAGTGTCTAAAGGCGAGGCCTGTTAGGGTATTGATGCTGATGAAATAGGGGACACCTGTGACTCAGAGACTTATTCTCAGAGATTTCATCTCAAAGATCCAGGGAAAGAAGGTGATGGTAAAATTTGTACCCAGACAAGTTGACAGGGGAGAGGCTGAGCCTCTTCGGCCAACTCAAGATTCAGGAGGCATTTCAGATTGATAGAGAGCCTCTCATAATTTTCTATTCCGGGGCAATCTAGCACATCTGAAACTGATTCAATTTCATGGTATCACAAGCCACGCTTATCTCAGTGTACTCTTCCTAGGTTTTTGCTTTTTCTCATAACCATATTTCTCTCTGCAGAGAAAAGGTCCTGCATTTTAACGTGGAACTTTTGCCCTTCATGTGTCTGTTTTCATAGCATGCCCACTGGGGTGAGAGTATCCAAGGCGTGAGAAGTGTCTGCCCTATTGTCTAGTTTGAATGCAGATTACTGTCTACAAGTGACTTGTCATTTTTATTTTGCCCACGTTTTCTCTTGGTTTTCTTTCCCCAAATCATAACGAATGCTGATGTCTTTGGTCCTTTGCTCATACTCTAGCCACCACCAATCAATCATAGCAGTAAAAAAAAATAGTCAAGTAAATACGGATGAGCCATGTCACTAGCTACTGCTTAATCAAGCAAACCAGACTGAGAACAATCTCTCAACTTTCCCTTCCCTGCTGTGGAAATGTCACTGTTTCATTGCCCATCAATAGAATGTTTCCCAAAGAGTAACAGTGCCAGTTTTGGTAACTAATCCATGAAAATGTATTCATACCAAATAACTGTGAATCCAAAGCTCTTTTGCTGATTTTTTTTTTTTTTTTTTTTTTTTTTTTTGGCTAACTATTGTGTGAAAGATGGAAGCTCTGTTATAACCACAAGAATCATGTTTGGGTATGCTATTCATTCAACAGACCCAAACAGGTGAATTGCACAGCCACAGAATATCAAGGGAAACTTTAGAAAGGGAAACTTTAGAAAAGATAGTGTTGTGAAAAACACTTTTGCAGAGATCACGCATCTTCTGAAAACTAAACATAAGCCATTTTGGTGAGAAACTGTATGTATCCTGTTTCTTGGCATTCTATTTCCATAGGCCTAATGGCAGTGGAGTTGACTTTCTCTGAGTTGGAGATGGCATATTTAATTAGGAAGACATGAAAGACATTCCCTGCAATCTACCCAAAGCATTTCACCACAGTTTAGCTCAGCAGAAACTTGATTTTAGAAGATTATCCAGAGGGAAATCTGAAGTTCTCTGCATGAAGTGGTGATAGTAGTGGCTGAAGAAAGTGTGTAAAACAGATAAATAAAGATTTTAGAGGAGTTAAAATACATCCATCTAAAAGATCTCCTAAAAATAAAAAGTCAATAGCTGTTGATTATATTTTTCATAAATCTGCAAATGGCATGGTTCTGTATTGTACCTATTGTGTAAAACAGTACACTGTGGATGCCTGATGTCAAGTAGTCAATGTATTTTAGAAAGAGTAAGACCGAAATTCAACAGGAAAGATAAATAGTTTTGTGATATTTTCATCAGTTAACCCAGTCTAGTGTTTCTGTCCACACACAACTTTGAAGCTGTCCTCTTCAGAAATTTAATCAATGTGATGCTGAATCGCAGAAATACTCAGTTATGCCAAGTGGAAGCAAGACAATCACCATTAACAGAGAAGAACAAAAGAAAAGCAAAAAAACCCCAAAAGGAAATCCCTCTTTAGATTCACTCCAATAAAATTTGTAAATATTTGAATCTAAGTCATAATATCTATCATTAATTAGCCAATAATTGAATATAGAGTGATAAAGAATTCAACAGTAACTCAGGTTTCACTGTAACTATGCTTGGGTTTAACTGAGCACAATTTAATGCACAAGTCTCTTCACGAGTGTCAGTCAGAGGACTGTGGAGGAAGAATATCTCTACAGTTTCAGTGGGAATGGCCAGTAAGGACAAAAGATTAAAGAGGACAAAAGGTAAATGCAATAAAATAAGATTATTTTGAATTAGACAGTGATAATTTTTTATTTCCTGTTTCAGATTAAATTGGGAAATATTAGAATTAACATAAATGTTATTTGTGCAGCCTTTTCTAATAATAAGAATAAAGACAATAAAATCACTACATAAAATCTTTTTATCCTCTTATTATTGGTTGAAACAAAGCAATTTATACTTTACCTGTTTGCTCCCATAACAATTATGGATTCCAGAGAAATTGTCCCCAAGTTCCTGAAGTTGACCAAAGTTAGTGTCTTCTGGAAATCTTTCTTTTCTACTACTGTATATAGCTTACTGTAAAATTAGAAGCTATTTGCATCTTACTTGATTTCTGACACTTGGCTAAGTTCTATTTTTGCTTACACACGCACATGGAAATTTATTATTTATAAATTTAATTTTATAAATTATTAAATTATTTATACAAAAACTAGAAATATAATTTACACATCTGTACCTGAGAGTAGGACTTGGTTCATTGCCTTCAGATTATTTCAGATATGAAGAAGGAAAAAAACAAACATTTTCTTTTATCTTAAATATATAAGCAACTGAATTTTATCTGTAAAATACATTAAGGAAACTTAAATTTTTAATTTCTCAATTATTTTCATACATAAAATTTGGATTTTTTGGCATAAGAATTTCTACCTTAAATCCTACATATTAATATAAATAAGAATATAAATGTATTATAATTCACTAATTAATCAAAAGCAAGAAGGACAGTTCCATTTTAGAGGACTCATATTTTATTCACAAAACAACAAAGAGTACAAGATACCTAACAGAATAAAATAAAATAAACAGTAAGCTTATGGGTATCACAACATGGTCACAACTGTTCCATAAGTACGTTGAACTATAAACTTAACTGAATCACAGAATGAATGGAACTGGAAATCGTCTAATCTAGTTCAACCCTGAGCAAGTTGATCGGAGTTGTGCCTATTTGTTTTTGAATATCCCCAAGGACACAGACTACACAACCTGCATGGGTAGGTTCCAGTGTATAACCACAGTCACAAGAGAAAAAAAGGAAAACAAGTAAAGCTTTTTTTTTTTTTTTATGTTTGAGTAGAATTCCCTGTGGTTTAGTTTGTGTGCACTGAGTTTTGTTCTGTCACTGGACACCATTGAGAAGAGGTCTGGCTCCTTCTATCTTATATCTATATATATTGATAAGTTCCTCATCAGCCCTTTCCATTCTGAACAGTCCCAGATTTCCCATCCTCAGCTCATGCTACAGATGTTCTAACACCTTCCTTGTCTTCACAGTCCTGCACTGGACTTGCTCCAGTAAGTGTATTTGTCTCTTGTAGCAGGGAGTCCATATCTGGACCCAGCACACAAGACGTGTCTCATCAGGACTGAGGGGAAGAATACTTCCCTTGACCTGCTGGTGAAGCTTTTCCCAGTGCAGCCCAGGATACTGCTGGCCTTCTTTCCTGTGCTAGTTCATGTTCAGCTTGTTGGCTACCATGATCATCAAGTCCTTCTTTGTCAAAGTGCCTTCCAAACAGCTGGCCTCAAATGTTTACTCATGGATGACATTATTTCTCTCTATGTGCAGAACATTGCATTTACCCTTGTTGAACTTCATGATGTTCCTGTCAGCCCATTTCTGCAATCATCTAGTGTATCAGATGCTCATCCCAGTTTTGCATTCTCTGCAAACCTGCTAAGAGTGCATTCTGCCCCTTTGTCCAGATAATCAAAGAGGATGTTAAATGATGTTGGTGCCAATATCAACCCCCAGGGTACATTATTTGTGGCTGATCTCCAGCTGGACTCTATACCACCTTTCAGTCCTGCAATTCAGTAAATTTTATTATCACTTTACTGTCCATTTATCTAGCCCACAATTCATCAACTTGTCTATGGTGAAATTATGGGAAACAGTGTCAAAAGTCTTGCTAAAGTAGACAGTATTCACTGCTCTCCCCTCATCTAATGAGCCAGTCTTATTGTGGAAGGCTATCAGGTCAGTCAAGCATAATTTCCCCTTCAGAGATCCACTTTGACTACTCCCATTCACCTTCTTGCTCTCCATATATTTGGAAACTGTTTCTGGATTGATTGTTTCATCAGTTTCACAAAGTGAAACTGTAGTTCCCTGGATCCTCCTTCTTGCCCTTCCTGAAAATAGAGTGGCATTTGCTTTCTTCCAGTCCTCACAGATGTCCCTTAATCCCATGAGCTTTCATAGATGATCAAGAGAGGCCTTGCAATGATACCATCCAGTTCCCTCAGCACTTTTGGGTGTGCCCATCCTGGTCTTGTGTGTATTCATTTCATTTAAGTAATCCCTAGTCTGAGGATAAGCTTTCCTTGTCCCAGATGTTGCCACTGGTTTCAGGATTCTGAAGTTGCTGTAGCAATGTACACCTCTAACAATGGAGATGAGGAAGATACCGAATGTCTCTGCTTGGTCCACCAAGGATAATTTTAAAATACTGAGGTTTAGTTATGAACTCTGCCACAGTTATGAACACAGTGCATGTAACATTACAAGAAATTTATAAAATAATATTTTTGCACTTCAACTACAAAGTACTGTAGAACACAGACTTAAATATAGTGGTTCTGGGAGTTGTTCTAGGAAACATACTGATTTTTATGAAACATAAAAATCTAAGTTACAGAATTCTATATGAAAATGTTTTTCCTTTCATATAGCAAAATGAAAGCACTGACCTGTTGAATCAGCAAAAGGTGTCCAAAAGCACTGCTTATTTATCCAGTTTCTCCAATAACAGTCACTCGTTTTATGGAGCTGGTACATATAGTGCCGAGTTAACTGCAAGGTATGATATTGTGATTGCTGCAGTGTTTGGGATATGTTTCTACTTAGGTCTCAAACACTTTCAAGTGTAATTCTTCTAAGATCATAAGGTTTGATTTTATGAAACCCAGTTTTAGATGTCTGCTATGTAAACTGCTTTATTTTTCTAGTAATTTAGATTCCTTTCAGAATCTTTAGGATGAAAGTATATTTAGGGAACATAATTCACCTTAGATATATTAGATAATGTATCATGATAAAAATATATTGATTAATAATAAAATTACTAAAAATCTCCTTTTTGGCATTAAAATACAACATTTTTCTGTTATCATGTGGTAATAAATAAATAAATGTGTATCATTACAAACAAAGGAATACAATATAAGGATGCAATTCTGAGATAAAAAAATCAACAGCAATATTCTCTCACTTTTTTCTTGCTTTTTTGTTTTTGGCAATACTAATAAGATGAACTGTTATCTTTTCAATTTGTCAAGTTTCTGGGTTAATGCTCAAAAGCTAGCCCTTCTTTGGCTTTTGTCTACAGTGATTAAGGCTAACCTAGGAGGGTTAGGGCCAAAACCTATGGTAATAAAGCAAATTATATTTATTTTAGGTTTCACATCATTGAAGATCTTTCCGTAAAAAAGGTTTTTTTCTTTTTTTTTCTGTGTAAAGTGTCCATGTTTTTGAGTCATTTTTTACAAGTTTTTCTTCAGAGGAAGGAATTCGAAAGTGCATGAAGATTAGCTCAGTTGGTTAGAGGCTGGTGCTAATAATGCCAAGGTTGTGGGTTCAATCCCTGTGTGTGCCATTCACTTAATGATCCTTGTGGGTCCCTTCCAACTCAGAATATGCTATGATCACCTGTGAATAGTCTTGCACCATGGAAAATGAAAGTAGGATGGAAACTTCAGGAAAGAACAATGGAAAAGTCGGAAATCTGCTAGCTGAAGTTTTAAAAAACAAAAGAGGGAGTGAAGGAACAGAAGTCTTTCTTTCTTGGGCTCCAAAGTGAGAAAATGAACACCATGAACTGGCCCATTTCCCATGGAAATATAGTGGTTCCTTATAATTATTCTTATAATATATATATTTTTGTATGTACATATTTGACTTGGAAAAGTGTCATCTTCTATACGATACGGTAAAAGCTATGTCTAGTATCAGTGAAGTGGCTGTGTGGGGGTGTTCAATATATATACATATTGTAGTAATAATGGAAAATTTAGAGAAGTTGTTTTTCCTTTTCTCTTTTCTCATATCTTGCTTAAGCTTACAGGAATATCTTTTCTGTTTGAAAAAGGGTAAGAAACCCACAGATGAGAAAATGAAAGTCACAGGAAATCACAGGCAAGCCTTCTAGTTACGGTGTTGATACTCTGATAAGAGATGGAAGTTATTTCATGATATTTGCATTATAACAATGAAATTCATGTTTAAGAATTTTTCAAATAGCTGTAGACCAAGATCAATTGACTAGTGGCTAAGTGTATAAATCAAAAGTAACCCATATCTTTGATTATGGAACTATTTGAAAAAAATATTATTTTCCCATTACAAAGAGATATATTTTATTTTTTTAATCATCTCAGTAATAGTATGATAATAAAAAATGGGAAAAAAACCCCATGAAAATACCATCCTTCCTTATAAAAGTCATGTAGAAAATACACTGCAAAGTTTCTTATCCTTGATCATACAACATTATTTTGCATTTATTTTTACTTGATATATTTAATAAGTTAAATAAAATTATCTAATAAAATCATAATATAAATATTAACATGTTTAAAATAACTAATAAATGTTTTAAACCTTTAATTATACCTAATGATATCTGTTATTTTTATTTAAACACTGGTGGCATTGGTGAAATAGTCACTCTAAGAGAATTAGTCTGCATGTGAGGGCCACAGACTAGTTAATTTTAAATCACATGTTCCTTGTCAGTTTTCTTAGTCATTCTAAAATGTAAATAAGCCTTCTGGCTGTGCCATATTTGCTCCTTTCTTGTTGAATTTGCTCATGTACCAGACACTCAAGGAAGCTACACAGTAAAATACATTTCTCCTGAAGCCCAAATTAAAACTTTAACAGGAAGAAAATGTTTCTTTGGACATTTTTCTTAGTTTCCAAGGATCTGGATACTGTAGTGAATAAGCCATCATTTGTCTTTAGATTGTCTGAAGTCCATTCTGCAAAGACAAGTAGGACATAAATTAGAATTTGGGTGAGATACTTTAAGTGCACGTCTCATAGTGATATTTAATTAACAATGGGCACTACAACAGTGCACATTTCCAATTGTCAGGTGTCTAAGAACTAAGACCAGGTAAAATCCTAATGCAATCATTATTCTATTTAACAAGATATGTAAATAGCAAAAAACTTTAATTTAAATTTAGCATATTTTAGGGTTTCATCCCATGTGTTTTTAAATGCACTATCTCTCACATCTGTTTGAGGCTGATTCCCAGATCTGAAGGTGTCTCTGGTACTCAGGACACTGCAGCTCAACTTCCTAATAACTTCATTTCCAGTGTATGTCTTTGCATTTCAGGGATTTATGTATTCATTTATTTCTGGCTGCACAGATGGGAGCATTCTTGTTTTCAAAGTTGCTGAACCCCAGGTGAGTAAAACAGAAACTATGTCTTTTCAGGGATTTTTTTGTTTGTTTGTTTTTGGTTTTGTTCCTGGTTTTGTTTTTTTGTTTGTTTGTTTTTTGTTTGTTTTTTTGTTTGTTTGTTTTTTATGAAATCGATTATTTTCAGTGCAGCAAATTTCTGTGCTGTGTGTGCATGACTGTGGAATTCCTCTCGTTTCTCCTTTCCCTAGTTGCAAACTCAGATTTTCTTCCCTGCCTTTTGTTCCCATGACTGCTAAAACAGAAAATGGCATGACACTATGTTATTTATACCCGAGATGCACAGTCATTCCAATCTTTAAATTATTGTATATATTGTAAAAGCTGTAGCTGAGTTAATTGCAGAAATTTGCAATTTGTTTGATATATCAGCTATATACCTGGACTGACTGCAAGTGGGACATTAAGAACAGTAAAGGTTTCTTGATTTTTTTTTTAATTTATGTGGTTAATTCCTTTATAAAACCATAGCTCACATAGGTGACACTTCATGTGTCTAAAAATGTAGTGACAAGAGTACTACTACAAGACTGCTTTATGAGTTTGAGAGGAGGCTACAAATCCACATTCCCTTAAATTGTTAATGCAATGTCAAAGGGAACGCATTCCAATACTGATAAGATATGACAACAAATAGAACCTGAGTTAACAGTCTATCAGCCATTAACCATATTTTTGTTTAGTTTATTAGTTAGATGAGAGCATACCTAAAATATTACCATTGACATAATATTGTATTAGGTACTAGAATTCTTTTATGTTCTGAAGAAACTTGCTTTTAGTTAATAACAAAATTAGTAATGATGCAGAAATTTTGCTTTCCATTAATAGTAATGGACAAGTTCAGTTGTCTTGGTACCATTACTCAGTAAAGAATCTAAATATACCATCCTTTTCCACATGTTATTAGCAATATTTATATTTTTCAAAGAGTAATATTAGTGTTTAATATTATTTCACAGACCAAATCTGTTTGAATACAGAAATGAAATATTTTTTGTGTTATTTGACTGGATTTCAAATAGCTGTTCAGTTTGGCAATATCTATTCTCCTTTTAATTAAAGAATTTTCATTCACAAAGTATATATGAGAAAGACTAGTTCTTCACCTTCTTTCATTATTTGTATCTGAATAAGACTGCTGCATGATGTCTTTATTTGCTTTCTTTTGTTGACCATGACTCTGTGATGGTTTTTTTCCCAACCCAGTGCACAAGAAAATCTAAACAATGTGACTTACATTAGAATCAGAATCATAGAATCAGCTGGGTTGGAAAAGACCTCTGAGATCATCAAGTCCAACCCTTGATCCACTACCACTGTGTTTACTAGACCATGGCACTAAGTGCCACATCCAGTCTCATCTTAAAAACAGGAATTTTAACTGGCAACAACAACAACAAAACCTATTGACAAAAGAATATGTTGATCTTCCCCTTTCACAGGGTTTTTAGACAGAAAAGAACTTTTCAACTTTCTCAGCACTGTCCCAGGACACTTTTAGTCCTGATTTTTCTAAGAAATCTGACTTTTCAGAAAACTTCCTTCTAGAAGAAGTATCTGTCAAAATGAGAGAGGATTTCAATTACCCATAAGTAACTCAACTCTAAGGCTAAATTAAGTTATTTAGTGTGCAGGAAAAATGAATTCTTAATCATGAAGTGTGGGAGCTATCATAATGGTATTTATGGGAGAAAGACATAAGGACTAGGGATTCTAATTGCCATATGGTAAAATATTAGCATATTCCATTGGCTTTTTATGTCATAATGTGGTTTAACAATGCTCCTAATTCTACTTCCTACTGTTCATTTCATTGGAATCCAATCCCATTGTAAATACTGCTCAGTATTAAGGCTGGGACATTTTCTAAGGATGTTGCTAGTTCTTTCTTAAAAACAGTCTTTCCCGAAAAATATAAGGTGTTTGAAAAAGCATAAAAAATTTCCAAATAAAGTGAATTTCTTAAATATTGAAACTTATATTTAGTCTAGATATTGCCTATCATGTTTTTTGTTTGTTGCTTTTTTTCTTAAGCTAATACAATCTACGTACCTATTTATTACAGATGTTTTGTTCTTCAAAGTGGTGAAGAACCAAGAAATATTGCTTGATTCTGCTATAATGTCTGTAAAGATGTATATATGTATATATGTATAATGTATATATGGAAACATATATTGTTATGTATATATTCTGTACCACAGATAAATTGCTAGTTTTCTTAATGAACACATTGCACTCTCAAAGAGTACTTATGTATTTGTCACTATCTCCTTCCATTGTCAGTCCCTATTAAGTGTTCCCTACAGGCCCATTGAACATGGTCTCTCTGTGAAATGAAGCATTACAGTCAGGCACTTTGAAAAAAAAAGTATTACCACCCTAGCAGATGGAACATCAGTAATTTAGTACTAATCAGCTCAACTGGTTTTATAGAGTTTCTGCCTTTAATATTCTGTGCCTTCATTGTGTGTTATTTACATCTGACTTGAGTGTCCTAGTTAGAAGAACTGGGACCAGTTCTTCACTGTGTGGGTGTAACCCAAACTGTGTATTCTACACCCTCCAAGCCATTTTCCAGAAACTGTTAACAATAGACCATTTGCAGCAGCTGCCCAGAGCACACCTGACCCCTCAGGCTATAAGCTGGGTGTTAGAGGCCTGTGAGGCAGGAGGATACTCCTGTCCTCACACCCACAACTTGCAATCACCCATTGTGGAACTCTCTGCCCTGGGGGAGATACTGGGCATTCCTGCCTGAACATGAGTGTATATAATCTTGGGGTATTGGGACTTCTGGTACCATTTGTATCATCCAGAGGAGGACCAGAGCATTGACCGGACTGTGACCACCGCTTTCAACCAGACTGCGATTATCACCCTCGACCAGACTGTGACCAGCACTCTCACCAACAGGTTTTCCCTCCCTTTTACTCTGGACTCAGAGGGACCATGTGGGGCTCAGCATGGGGGCCAACAAACTCTACTCTGTTTGTGCCCCAGGATGTTGTGTTATACATTGGGATTTTGTGGGTTAAACCAATTGTTTGTCCATATAATTGTATTTATGGTATTATTTTTATTAAATTGTAACTCTGATTTATAATCCCTTTGGAGTTGGGTTCATTTCTCCTGCTGATTTACCTTTAAACCAGCACAGCTTCAAAGACTGGTAACTATCAGTGGCTGACTGGTAATATCTCTTTATGAAGAGATCCACCTTGTAAAGCAATCCCAAGACTGGGTGGCCAGGAAGATGCAGATTCTGCTACACACCTGTAAATGACTTTCCTTAAGCTACACTGAACTGTGATTAGGTAGATAAAGGGCAGTTTGTGTTGCAGACCACCAAGCAACCATGCTGTTATCCTGTCAACTTGCAGTGCTGGGAAGACAGATGAAGACAAGTGGTGTATTGCTGAGCCACCTTTGCCCAGGCAGAGGTGAATGAAATGTCAAAATTAGGGTCTTTCCTGGACTACGCCAGCTGCTGTCTTTTCCTCACAGTATCAGTTACTACGACTGTTTGAATTATGATTAATATTACCATCTTGTCAAAGCTGTTAAAATTTGCCTTTCTTATATGACTGTCCAGCATTTCAGGGAGCTGAAGATTTTGTATAAGTTTCTTCAATGATTTTTTTTCACTTCAGTTTTACAAAGTATATTGTACCAACTGAGGTGTTTAACAAACAGGTATATCTATTACACTACACTTACCTATACATAGTGCTGTCATTGTATTGACTGAGAAAGTATTGTCTTCCTGAAAGAAGAGTACCATTTCTAAACTGTTCATTCATAGCTGCAAATTTAAAACCTGTGGAATGGATAAGTACATGTGTGCATGCATGTATACGCCACAAAATACGTATGACCCTATATGTAGGTCTGTCTTTAAAAAAGTTTTTTTAAATTTCATCCTAGAAATTAACAATGGAACCTAAAGAACTGTCAGCTTTTAGATTCTGTATAGATACAGGCACGATGCCATTACCTCCTGAAATATTCTTCCTGCTTGTATTATTCTATTTTTAACATATTAATAAGGCTATTTGCCTTGGTACACTATAGGAATCCAAAGAGTTTGTAGACATATAGAAGATAAGATAACATTTTTACGGGTGTGGGAAAGACCTGATAAACCTAATATAGGCACTTGGATATATGCTTTTAAATTACGGGTAAATTGCTAACTCCCAGTGCAGTAAATGGAAAGAGAAAGGAGTGTTTGAAGGTCTCTAGGAAGAACTTCTGAGCCTAAACTTAGATGTCTTCAAAGGTTAAATGTGATCTTTGTGATGCTTTGATTTTGTGTGTGTATGTGTGTGTGTTTTAACTCTTGTACAGGTAAGGTCAATTTACTTCCATTCATACTGACTGTGGTCAAGCAGTTCTCTTGATAACAGTGAAACTTAACAGTAGACTACTCGTTAGCGTGAGAAAGGATATCAACAGGGGACCACTTATGCTGAAGTTTCCCTTCATGACAGTGGGACTAGGTTTTGGCATTTAGCTTATGATTTTGCCTTTCATGTATTTTTCAGAAAAAAAATCCCTGAGAATGTTAAGTTAAATGGGATGGTCTTAACAATCATAGTATCCTTTGACTGCCCCCAGGCTATTAGGATTTGCAAAATAAGACTCCAGTTCTTTTTGGCATAACCAGAAAAAATATACCAAGTAAAGGATATTAAAAAAACCACTACTAAAATGTTTAGGTAAATATTTTGAATTCCAGGAAAAGTATAATGCTTGCTTATGGAGAAATAATAAAACTCTTCTTCCCAGAATGTGAAAACCAAGAGTTGAAGCCAAATCAAATACTAAAAGTGTATGTGATGAATATCAACCTTGAAATCCATCTGTCTGATATCCTTTCACTTGCTGTGTTAGAGACAAGATTGCATTATTGGGAAAGAAAGAAAACAACAACAGTAAAAAAACTACACAAACTGTCCCTGCCCTTTAGGGAGCATTCTGAGTTTTGACTTCATCAGGAAGCAGTTTGTATTCCAAAAAACTGAGAAATTAAACTTCTATTCAATGAAGTGGGAATTTGTCAATATGGCATCCGTGCCTCAGAGAGGGGAAATATGACTTTGGAAAGCAAATTGCCTGTTGTTAGGTGCCTTCTGAATTGAGAAGGAATGTTTTTCAGAAGGCTGTTTTTAATAGGCAGGGTGCATGTTACAGCCATGTATCAGATGAAATTCAGAAGTTAATTAAATCAGTTTTCAAGCGTGCATGATGAGAGTGGTAAGGCTTCTATAATAAAGGTAGGATATAGTACAAGCCTTTGAGAGGTGACCTTCTCCTTTATTGCATTAATTCCATAGTGGGTAGCAGTTATTTCATCTTTTCTTCTTCCTCAGTAGAATTGCTCTTATTAAATCAGCTACAAAATCAGATGCTCTAATAAAGCCAGGTACAAAGTCTGCAGGAGACAGCAAGCCTGGGTGCTACCATACCCTTCATTATAGTCTACTGTTGGTTTTTTTCCCTTACAGAGACAAACTGTTTCAGATAATTTGATAACTGCAATAATTTAAAATAAAATAGAAAGATAAACAGCCAGGGAAAATCTTTTCAAGCGAACTACTCAACCAAAGAACTTGTACTTGTTAAAGACACACAACAAAAAATGTGCTAGATATGTTTTTTTTTTTTTTGCTTTAGAAATTTTTTTATCTGTGAAAGTTTTTCATATTAGTGTTTGTAAAACAGAAAGCACTTGCTCTTCACAGAGCATATATGGCAGTGGGAAATTTTCTAACTTGTTATTTTGATATGCATTAGCTGTTTAGACTTTTGATAGGAGTAGCAATGCTAGTTCTTCAGTCAAGTAATGTGTATGTTGTGTCCCTAGTGCATACTTCAGGGTCTTTTGAGGTAGGTAACTGTCTAGGGAAGTCCTGAAAGTAATTTCTGGATTTTAGCAGGCTGATCTCCAGAAAAAGATAATTAAATTTTGTGTATTACAAAGGCACAAAAGAACCCTTAATGATAACTCTAGCTTGATGCTAAAATATTGAATTATAGTATAAATGCTCCCTGTCCTGTTATTTAACTTTCTCCTGTCTCTCCTGGAACTTTTTGCCACATGTATTTTTCCTAACATGTGAACAGAATATGGAAAAATGAAAAACAATCCACTTGATTATTAGAGAAAAAATTTAATTTAAAAAAAATGAGAAATGCACCAAAAAAGAAAAAATATTTTAGCATTAATATTTAAATACTTTATAATTGTTTCCACCATTTTATTATTGACAGTATTTTATCTCTTAAAATCTCACAGTGTGCTCAGCAGGTCACTGGTATCAGAGAAAACTCTTGGTGGAAAAAGGATGCTATGCAGAAATTTCAATTATAGTTAATAATGTGACGACGAGAAGGAAACTTAAAAGGTAATAGCTGTAAAGCCAGGAGGTAGATGTAGTAATTTTATTAGCACTGCACATAGAAAGTAAAGTTGGGGAGGTACATGATACCAGATGAAAACCTCTGTTTAGTACTCCTTGTGTCATCCACTTTTCCTTCAAAGAATGATAAGCCAAATGAAAATGTAGCTATGATTTTTTTTCATTGAATTTGTTTTCTTATTTTGTTATATGAGTATACTGATTTTTTAAAATTTAAGGTAGCTCATGCTAACCTAGTCAGAGTTTTCAAAACCACTAAATGTTACCTTAATTGATTTTTGTTTGAAGTAAAGGATAAAAACTCCTATCAAATCTGAAAGAAGCTGAGTTAGGTCAAGGGCGATTAACTGAAAAAAAAATTCCCATTTCTATAATATGTTGTAGAACCTATGAAAATGTTTAAAAAGTACTTAAGTTTGCTTATGATCCTAATGATTTTCATTTTTGAAGAGAGACCACGAAATATTTGTGTAGTACTTGCTTAAAATAAAAGTCTTGATGTATATTTGTTCTTGACTGTTGATATAAATTTGAGTTTAAATAAAATATGTTTATATATGATGGCATAACTCTTAACATCTTAAGCCCAGAGTTAAAATCAACATTGATCCTCTGTCAGCACTAAGACATTTTGTGTCTGACAGTCCTGCAGCCTTGTTGTCCTGTAATTGATGGCAAACAGTGACCACCGTGGTCAACTTCAATGTCAATGTCTCCTGGTAGTTAAGGTGAGTTAAGAAAACCTACAAAAAGTAATTAGAAAATGTCAAGGGTAGGTGTCCCTGACACACAAATAGTCTGATTCTCCTGCTGTGAAAGATATTGTTGTGGAATTCAATGAGAAGCCTCATTAATGGTACTAATTATATCACGCTGTTTGGAAATGTGCATTAAATTTTTTAAAAGTTTGCTTAGCTAGGAATGTGTCAAAAGTCAGCAGTAGCATAACAGGGTCTCTAACTACATACAGAACCCCATGGTAACGTGAGGACACATGTATGTTCTTCCATTCTCATTTATAGCCAAGTAAAATGACACTTAAAACCAGCAGTAGGGTGTTTATATTGTTTATTTATACTGGTGTACGAAAGATATGGAATCTAAGTAAAGAAAAATTATTTTAGACTTGTCTTTACTTTGATAAGATGTTGATAACTCAGATGGAGAAAAGGCAAACAATCCTAGGAAAAGAAAAAAAAAGTACAGATATTATGAACCTGATTGTTGGGGCTGAGCTCAATTAAATTGAAAAATAATAAAACATATTCAAAATATAGTCAAGGATCTATACTTTTGCTCCTGCAAAATCAATAAAAAAAAGAAAGTTTTCTACAGTTCCACAAAAATTCAATCACTGTTGATAACTTTGATATCTTTATGTATTATTTCAGATTATTTTTAGAATGATAATTTATATATTTATATAAAAAGTAGATTTATTGTAATTTGGAAAATACTAGTTATATTAAAGATACTTATAAAATACAGTATATTTAAATACTGCAACCAGATGGAGATCAACGAAATAAAACCAACACAACAAAGTGAAAAATATTTTTGCTTTCATTTCAACACACGGAGACTCCCTGTGAAAGGTACCAACATGGTTTGGTAGAGAAAGACATGGTTTGCAGGATGCTTGGCAGGGGTTGGAAGTTTTTTATTTTTTTTGTGGCAGAGAAATGCATTAGTTCCGCTCACAGGAATATTTCTTTTGGGAGTTTTAATTTATACATGCAGGGCATGGTGCTTCCAAGATATCCTAAAGATAGACTTTTACCTATGTCTTAGGTTGTGAAGTTGAAGAAAGGTACAAGTTGAAAGTCTGGGAGATAATGTCATTTTATCTAGTAGAGCACAGTGACTGTCTACGAGAGTACATGCAAGTTTAGATTTGAGAAATGAAGGACCTTGCCCAAAATCGGTGTAGCCTATGTTTAAGATATAAATTACATACATACATAGGCAGGAGTTGAATTATATTTTCTCTTACCAATCAGTATTAATCTGGTTGCTATATTTCAAGTTATATCCAAAATTTCATATTCTAAATATTTTCTGGTTGCGGAGGCAAAGAAACACATTTAAAAGAGCTTTGACTATATGTAGAAGCAATGAGTGCTAAACTTTCTCCCTAGCTGATGAACCAATAAGGAAAGAGTATGTTATATCTTTGAAAAGGGAAGATAACTCCCTAAAAAGGGACTTGAGTAGTGTACATATTTGTAGGAGTAGCTGTTTTTCTGTATTGAAATAGTGTAACTATAATGGTCATTAGACATAAATATCTCCACTTTATAACATCATAACATTTATGGATTTTCACAATTAAAATTAGGAACACCTATTTTCTAGTGCCATATACTGATAATGCAATTATTGCTTTTTAAAAATAGAAAAAGGAAAAAAATGTCATTACAGGCTATAAGAGTTCGAAAGGATCAAAATGAAATGATCCTCTTGATACTCTGTACAGTCTATTGTAATGCTTTATAAATCAGTGGACTTTTAATATAGATGTATATTTTAAACATGATGCAAATTAATTTTCAAGTATCTTTAGGCTTTATTGGAATGTAAGATACAGTAGAATTGAGGTTTTCTTAGATGTGGGCCTACTTCAAAGAGCAATATCTGCACTGCAGTTTCAAAAAAAATTTAATCTGACAATTGCCTGAAACATTCAGAGACATTCTGGCAAGAGGCATAGAATTTCAAAAAATATCTCACTTTGTGCCAGAGCCCAAAGAGAGATGAGTGAGTTTATTCTGCATGGCAAAACTAACACAAAAAATTTGCCCTTCTTTGGTGCATTTTTTTGATATCCGCTATATGAAATGTGCTTGAACAACGAAAAAATAATGTCACTTTCCAAATTATTTTCCCTACTTAGTAAAGTGTGATATAATATCTTCATGTCATCATTATGATGATGAAACACAAGTAGGTTTGTAATATTCTTTGGTATCTTTATTGAGTTGTCCTATAGACTTATAAAGTGCTGCCTTTGGTGAGAATTATAATAAAATAGTTTGACAAAATAGTTTCTGTCAAGTTTATAGGACTAGTGAAATTAACTATGAACTATTAACTATGAACTGTATTCAGTGAGCTTTATAGCACTGCATCTAACAACTTACATGTCAAATAATCAATTTCTACAAAGTATTGACGAATGGTCACTTTAAATTGTTACATCCTTTGTTCTTTTTTTTTTTTTCAATCTTTTGGAATGGAAGATTGAAAAGTACTTATCAGATATAACTTTTCTTCTTTCCTAATTAACTTATGAAGGAGAGTACTTAAGGTAGAGATTTAAGTACTACGAGACACTATGTTTTATAATCTCATTGTCAAAAAGTTTTCTTAGACTTTACCTGTTGAGCAGTTTTTTTATTTAAGTCTTAGTTTTATTTGATTGAAATAAAAGAAGTAGCTAAGAATTTCTGATGTGATCCTTTATTAATAGTTTACATTTTTATTATTCTTCATGATCTTCATATTTAAAACAATTTTTTATCCTTCTCTGTTTTCTCCTACTCTTTGCTTCATGATTCCTACATATTTTCTTTAAGAACTTTATCCTGTAAGAAGTAGGTGGATGATATTAAAGTTTTCTGAATTTAAATTGCAGGGGAAATATGATCCTAAGTCAGTATTTTCTCATTCACCTCAACATCAGAAGTCAAGGCAGGTACTGTGGTTGTAAAGACCCACAAGGAGGTGACATTAATCTCAAGTCTTCCTTTACTATGTAACTAAAGGAAAAGCTAACTAATGATACTAGACAGATGACTATTGTTGATTTCTGCCATCATTAATGCTGGCTTTGTATTTATTTGTGTTCTAAATCTTGAAATTATGCATCTAGCAATCCCATGTAACTATGACCTCTCAAAGTTTTAAATTTCATTTTTCAACTTTCATCCACTCCAACACATTATATTTTGTGTTAGGTTTACACAAAGAGCAAGCCTTCCAAGTCCACTGTTGTCTCTCACTGTTGTAATTTCTACACTGTCCAGAACAAACTGCTAACAACTTAAGTGAGACCTCTGCACTAGTGAGAAAGTTTGATGCTAGAATATGCCAGATAATCAGACAGATGTATCACTATGTTGTTGAACTCTACATAAGCTGTTTTCTTATCTAGTTTTTCATTAATATGCTACTTGTACGTTTTTATGCAATTTAAATATACTGTATGTTCTCAAATATGGCAATATGTTTAATTCAAATGATCTTGATATGCATTTTGAATATATAAAAGTGCAATAATCTCTGTGTGGAATTGAGTCAGGTATTTGAATTCTGTTCCTAATTTCAGCTAAATTTGACTCAACCAGATTTTTCTTTTTATTGTGTTTATGATCCAGCTTAATTAGTCTACTCAGAATTTTCCTTTTAGGACTTATCTGCAAAACAAAAGCAAATTCTCCTTCAACACAAATATGTGTTACACGTACTAAGAATTATGATTCATTTGTTTGTTAAGATAAGGTGAATGAGAAGTAAACAACATAAAAGATATTTGGAAGAGGTGAAGAATCATCATTAGCTGCTGAGAAAGCCCTAGAACAGTTAGGAAAAGCTGAATTAGTCACTACTTCTACAGCACTGCTCATTGTGTCCATTCTTACTAATGACTTTCCTAAATCATTCAAAACCACCTGTAGTTTTCTGAAGATACATGTTTTCTATTACAATAATTTCCTCTTTTGTCTCAGTATTCTGAATCAGAGTAGGGGAAAAATGTTGTCCTGAAGTAAAAATTATTACCAGAAACATAATTTCTGTATCCGTTTTCCTTAAATGATCATTCCTCTGTGACTGTATCAGTTTTCTAGTCATCATGTCAACCTGTCTCTCAGTGCCTTAAATATTTCCGTCTAAATTACCTCTTTGAAAGCACAAAGTTAAGACAATTCTAAAAGGATTGGGCTGTTTTTATGAAACTGGAGCATGCAGCTTTGGAGAACATAGAAGCTCTGTCAGTTGTCTTAAACCACTCTAGGTATGGCTGAGTAGAGTAAAATTACCACATGTTCCACAACAGTTCCTAGTAGTGATTCAGGAGAGATCTTTTCTAGCAGCAGTGTGCTACAGAAATGCTGCAAATAAAGGTTACTGTAGATGGAAGAATGATAAGCTCAGTAATTGGAAAATATCATGACTCAAAAAGCATGCATCACAGATTTTCTAGGTGAAACTTCTAGGCAGATCCAAAGATGGCACTAACAGAGACTATTATTTTTAAGGCATTAAAAAATAAGGAGAGGAATTTGAAAATCCAAATGTGAGGAAGGAAGAAGAACGAAATAAAGTATTTTATATCGGTCTTATGAGTCGACATGTCTTTAAGTCTTGTCAGTTGACATGTCCTATAAGTCTCAAGGACAGAAAGCTATCAAATGATATAATAAAATTCAACTGCAATTGAAATTGAAGATGCAGTGAAAAATTAGGTCTGAGAGCTTTAAATGGACTCTGTACTTTACAACATCATGTGACGCCTGAGGATTGGTAATGAATATTTTACATATTCACATCATAAAATTTCTCTAAAAATCAAAATTCTCATGACTGAGTAGTGACTGGAATTTGCTGCTCTTGTATGTGCAGAGAAAACAGTAAAGTACTGTTGCTTCATATATGTTTATACAAGGGGATGTGCACTGATGTCTTGTAAGGACGTTAGAGGTATGATGCAATTCCTATATAAAAGAGTTTTTTTAATTGACCTTTTTTAAGTTGTTTTATTCAAATAGATTCCTTTTTGGGTAAAGACAAAAGATTGTGAGATGGTAGAATAAAAACCAAGGGAATGGAATTAAAAAATGGGAAAATGAAGAATAAGAGACTCCGAGAGTCAAAATTTTCAGGAATTAGTTGAATTTGAGTTATACATATCTGAGAGTGGTAATATTTTTTGTTCATAATTAGTGATGGTTTTATAGTGACAAGGCAACAAATATCCAGAGTGTATTTATTGTCTTTGTAGGACTATGTGAAGTCACGAAGAAACAGGACAATAATAAAAAATTTCCATGAGAATCCTAGGGATTTCTATGTGACATTATATTTGACCAATAACTTTGATCAAGTCCTTTCCAAATGTAGCAGACAGTGTCTTTTCAACAGTCTTTTTCTGTAAGTGACAATGAGATTGTTGAAGCATTTCTGATATGAAAACTTATTATGTGTTCTTATTCTAAAAAAATGAGTGTAAAGATTAGGCATACAAAATTGTTAACCATTGTCAGACAGTCCATGATTTTTAGGAGCAGGCAATATGGTTACGCTATACCACTAGAAAAAAACCCCAAACCTCTAAATTATCTAAAGGAAAGTTGTTCAAATATTAAGAGCATTACATGCCTACGTTACTTTGGAAAAATCCTGTCCTTAAATAAATGCCTTGATTTTTAAAAATATGCTAACTAGGTGTTAGGGAATTTGCAGCTGTTGAGCACTCAACAAATTAAGAAATTTCATGTTTTAGCAGCTTGTCAGCATAGAAAAAGAGTAGTTTGGATACAAGTGAAAATTTAAAACAAATTATTTTTGGTTAATTTCATATGAAACTGAATCCCTATACCTGGCACTAACTGTGACAGTAAAATTCTAGATTTATATCTATCTGTAATCAAAATCTTCATTAAGATTTTAGGAAATTAGTAAGTCATAACTTAAGTGGTATTTTGCTGTTTCTGGTTTCAGTAAAGTGCATACAACATTTCTTAATAAAGTACTTGGCTTCTGCATTTTTGGGTGAGAAAACTGAGAATATAATTTACTTTGAAATTTCTTGAAATACATTCAGAGTTGATAGGGAAGCCTGTTTCTGAGTCCTACTATAGAAATCATGTTTGAACGTGAAGCTGTGATTCATATTTTCTTCTGTTGATACTTTTAGCTGCTAAATATTGCTGGTAAAGCTAACACGTTAATTAAAAAGCTCTCCTAATACATTAATCATGATGGAAATTCACAGTCAGTAGTCCTTCAAGGAAATAGTCCTGTGTGAAAATATAATACTGGAATACAGAGTTTGCAGACTAATAGTGCACTGGGACCTCTACAAATGCAGATTTCAATCACTTGGATGATTAAACATCAGACACCAGCCTCTCTCATAAGGAACTTATTTCTCAAGTACTGTAAATAAATACTTAAAAAAGTAGCTATTCCCAATTTTTAATTAGTCAGGCCCTTTGGCAGAGATAGTTCAGACAACATGGCTATTTAGATGTCATTTCTTCTTAGTGCATTTTGCAGCTCAAGGGCACTTTTGCTGTGGTCAGCATGTTAGGTTGCATGCAATCTTGATATTCTGCACTTTGAGGCCAGTTAAACTCGAACAATGGCAAGACATCACATTCATTAGGTAGATCTTCTAACTGTGGTTTACAGCCATTATCCATTTTTAAAGGCCTGTTCACAAAAATTAGTTTGCTACAAATCAGAGGGTACATTACTCATTAGTTAAAAATGTATGGTCCAAAGTTATCACCAATGCCTTGAAATTTGGTTTATCCAAATGTTTGTTGGATCCAACGCTTGTAACAGGTTAACCCTTTTGGTTCAATTATGTTGGTCAGATGTTCAGGAAGCTTTCAGACAAAAGTAATGACACTAACACCTCACTGCTTAAGCTAGTGATATTTGAGCTGATTTTGAATATATATGGCTACATTTGACATTTCCTTTTCAAACAGAGTTGATTGCTGCATATGTAATATGCATGTTGTTTGCTACATATAATATGATAGAATCTAAATTTGGCTTCCTTTCTGAATTACTTTATGCATTTGGTGCTGAGCAATATCTCAGTTCTAAGGTCATCAGGATAGATCTGGGTAGGTGTGTGTAAAAAGGGTCCTGTATGTGTGTGGGGAGGGTCAGTTTTTTTAAAAACTGTGATATGCAACTGAGATGAATAAACAGAAAAAGGGGGAATCAAGAAGGCTAAACTTGTGTTAAACAAAAGGTATGTGCAGGAAAGTTAGGATTGATTCATCATCTAAATTACAAAAATGAAACTTAGAACTTCCAGTTTCTTCCAGATAGCATACCTAGGGAGGAATTTTTGTCTTTTACTTGTGGACACTTTTTCTGCTCCTTTCTCTGAATGTAAAACTTCCCATTGATGTCTTAGCTGCCACTCACCTCTCCACAAAGCCCTCCATTTTTGCTGTTTGATGAGTGTGCTTTCTTCTGTCTTGCAATCAAGATAAAATTACAGGTTTCAAATAGTCTGCATTTTTTGCTGCAGAAGTCCTTCAAAACCACTGTGAGTTTACTTCTAAACTGTTGGAAATTATGGAAATTATTTCAAGTTCTCTTTTTAATTTAATGTGAAAAGTGTTACTTTCATTTTGACATAGACATGTCCAATATTTAGCGTGTTCTATTTATTTCCAATATGCTATGTGACTATCTGTGGCTTTCTGACAGTGTTTACTTACTCATTTATGAATAATTATGATGGTTAGCTTTTTAAATTTACTTTGTAATTTTTATTCAAGTTGAACAAATAATTACCTGACTGTTTTAAGGACAATTTTGACAAAATTTCAAAACTCTTCTCAGTAAAAGTGGACTTTTGCCTAAAATGAAGAGGACCGTATGGGTGTCCTGAAGTAATTTTTTCTCATTCTTCTGTACAGTTGGGATCTGGCACCAAAGTAAATATTAGGCAAAAATAAAAATGAGGAAATTTATGTACTGGTGAGCCGTTGTATAGTCTGTGTCTGGACACTGAAGATAATATACTGTAAAGCACTGTATCTCTCAACTCACTGAATGAATTCTTCTTCATGTGAATAACTGAATGAAAATGTCTGTTTATTTTGGTGTTTTTTGGCTTTGTTTTGTTTGGTTTTTTTTCCCAACAGATGAAATTCTTATTCTTTGATTATTCCTAAATATCGTAAAAATCTCCTCTTTAGACTAAATGCAATATTATTATTTGTGGTTTTCTTCTTTTCTGGTGTATGAATGCATGTATTAATTTTTCATTGTGCACTTTTTCTGTCATATTTACAGAGCTTATATTTCCACTTGATCTGACCCCAGCACAAAACAAGTTAATGGTTGTCAGTTCATGTTGGTCTCAGAGAACAAACATCTTTCGACAAAAGAAATTGCTACACAGAATAGTTTTTATTTGGTTGGTTTTTCATTGTGGAGGATTTTTTTTCGTTTTGTTGTTGATGTTGTTGTTGTTTGGGTTTTGGGGTGGTGGTTAGTTTTTTGTTTGTTTGTTTTTTAATAAAAAAGAATGCAGGCACCAGAATGGACACTTATTGTTAGAAATAAATAAAGCAGAATGGTGAAGCAGATAAATATTTTTGGGTTTGGGGCAGAGCTGCACTGACTGATGTGTTTGACTTTTATACAATAGCTTAGTGCATACAATGCCACTAACAACTCATTGTGGAGGTAAAATATCACATATCCCTGTCCTTCCTTACTGAGGCCTCAAACTTACACCTCTCAGGAGGTCATCAATGCAGCATGACAGATGGAGTCAGAGGTGAAAGTAAATTTCAACTGGAACTGGAAAACACTGGACAATGGCATTTTCCCTCTAAAATGCCACAGGATTGCAGTTAAACCATGGTTATCACCTTTCTAGTAGCTGGTACCCAGCTGGCATACTGATCTGAACCAAAATACCTCTTTCATTCACCAGAGGGCATATTGATTTCCTCAGGCCCAGGCAGCTACCACACACTTCTGGAATCCATCTGGAACAGGTGGCTGAAAGTTAGCTTTTGCACAACCTAAGTTGTAGCTGCCAGAATCCTCTTTTTTTTGGATCTAACTCATTAATTGATAGGAAGAAGTATTTTAATCATATTGAAAAAAAAAAGAGGATAAGTGCTGTTCTGAAATACAATTCTATTAGCCATTGTCTCTGGGGAGCAGTTTAAATTTTATCTGCAGCAAAGTGTAAAGCTCCTATAACTGTCTTTCTACTCTGTGGACTTTTGTGTGATCAAATAAAAGTAGCAGCAGGCAGCTCCAGGTAGCAATAAAATTTAAATGCTCAAAATTTAGGAATTAAGTTCAAGGACTAAAGACTGGTAAGTTTTATAAAGATGAAGAAGTTAACTGTTTTAGAGGTAGTATCACAGTAAGAGAAGGAGCTTATAAAGTTTCTAATGAAGAAATTCAGCATGGATGAAGATGAAGACAGGAATAGTGTTGGGACTCTACAAATACTACTGCCTTGAAACATCTAGAGAAAGAGAAGAAGTAGTGACTTTAGTGCCTTCTCCAGCGTTGTCAGTTCTTACTATTTTAAATATGAGTCACTTGTCCTGAGGTTCTGTAGAGAGGCAAGATTCAGGATGGGTGCAGTTCCAGGCATGGAGAGAGGCATGCAGCGATTGGCAGGACTTTCGTGTGGACTTTATCATATGGACTTTGCTGTTGTTGTGTGGTTTCATTGTGTTCACACTGCACGGTGCACGGCTGCACATGCCCAGCCTTACCATGAGTTTGCCTGCTGCCTGCTTCCCCCACTCCTCCCCTTTTTGCCCGTGTCCGATTCTGTTTTGTCCCCCTGCTTGTCTCCGCCCTATGTTCTGGGTCTTTCGGCTCCCGAGCTGAGAAAAAGAGTGTGTGCACGCCTGAATAAAGGATTCTGCTTGCACCCTTCCTCGTGTCCTATCCCCTCCTCCCTTCGCACCGCGACAAGGTTCAAAGCTTTATGAACTGAATTCCATCTAAATGTGCCCACAAATCTGATGGTTCTGGTAAAAATAACACACAAACATAACCAGAAGGCTGATGTCTCAACATTTAGTAAGATAGTAGAAATAAGTTAGACTTTAGAGTGCCAAAAATGGTTATACTTTAAAAAATACCGCAAAATGTTGGTCTTGTACCCCATCACTTCTTTGCTTATGTGGAACTTTAAAAAAAATAGAATTCATTTTGTGACACACCTTGTCATATTTTTTTCT
The DNA here is from genome assembly GCF_003945595.2 of Pipra filicauda. Lineage (NCBI taxonomy): Eukaryota > Metazoa > Chordata > Aves > Passeriformes > Pipridae > Pipra > Pipra filicauda. The sequence goes on from NW_024103718.1 coordinate 2,021,548, forward strand.
GAAACAAAATTCTCAGTCATGAATATGCTTGCTTAATTACAAGTTCAAGGAAATTTTCACAAACCCCAAATTGTATTTAAATACTCAGCAATATGGGTGCAGCAAATCAGTTCTTTGTGATGCAAATTTAAAAGAGATATTAAAAGATCTAAAAGGTATCAGGAAAAAAAACCCTCCTGATTCTTATATTCATGCAATCAGGATAATTCTTAAACATTAAGGACTGATGTATTCTCAGATTTTTTAACAGATACTTTAGTCCTTATGCTAAGAAAGTAAACTAAAATCAAACGGACATGCACTAGCTTTAAATTTTTTCTAAACCTATAAAATAAACTGAATGTGTGGAATGAGTGAAAAGGAGTGTAAAGTCTGGAGTTGGGGGGTTGTAGATCAGTCAAGAGGAAAATCCCAGACTCTTTGGTCTACCAATTATGCTAAAAATCTTCTCAATTGCTCTTTGTCCTTTTCTGATATCCATTTCCAGCAGCAATTATTAGGCCTTGAAGAAATTTTGTGTTTTAAAATGATTTGTAGCAACTCTGGGACAATATAAACAAATATATAAAACGAATACTTTAAAAAAATACATATATACTTACTATGGAGAAGAATGAAAATTATTTGATTCATAGAGTATGCCAGATGTACCACTAGAAGTAGGCATTGAAAATGCAAATACAAAATATTTTTGCTTTGCAATACTCTATTTTTCAGTTTAAAACAGTGTATTTTTGTTTGTCTTGTTAAATAGTTGAAGCTTAAGTTAAAAGAGTTCCTAAAATTTCCACAGTATAATATGTCTTTGCATTTTTACATAGAGCAGAATAATATCAAGTTGCAGGTATGTATTCTATATGTATGCTAATATATGAGCTATACATATGTTGAAAAAGTATTTTTAACGCACTCACGAGTTGCCTAAATGTTCAAATGTCTTTTCTACTAGCAGAATATTTTATTAAACTTGGCTGAAATTTGAGCTGGACTTACAAATCATCAGGCATTTACTTCGGTCAAAGAAACTTATTTTTATTTCTCTGCATATATACAAATGTTATGATGCTGTCTGATGAATTTTCATAGACTAACACTGGCTTGGTTGAGTGTCTTGGAGAAGAAGTGACAAGTTTTTCCTTTGTATCTGATCAACTGACACAATTGCCTGTAATTATGTTGCTCAACCAAATGCAAAAACAAGCTTTAGTGACTCTCCTAGGTGAGGATGGCTGCATATTCTTTGTTCTTTTCCAGCCTGATAGAAACATAATCCCACTGTGCGTATGCCTCTAAAGACACAGTATGCCTCGAAAGACACAACAATTTCTATTTTTTTCTGGTTTTTATTTTGTTCATTTGTATAATCATGTGGATCCAAGGGAGATGAGAAAGTTCCCTCTATCATTTATGATTTTCTGGCCCCTGCTGCACCAGGAATGTCCTTTTGAAAGATACTAATTGGTTGCACAGCATTTATTGTCCAGATGTCATGTGGGCTCACTTCTCAAAACCACAGGACATTTAGTTTCGGAGGCTTTGTCTAATCAAGTAATCAATATCCGCTTTTACAGAAGGGCATCAGGCTTCGCTGTATAACTGAATTCTGTCTGGCTGATTAAAAGATGTTGTGTATCTCCGTTTTTATTTTAGATTTTGCTAAACTTGTAGGGTGGCTAACGATGCACAGAGTACCCCACCACAAAGATGGACCTTATTGATTAATTTAATGCCCTGTTTTTTTGTGGGGGCAAAGACACTATTTTCCTTGTACAGAGACTCCAACCAGGAGATGACAAAGCTTGTCCTCGTTACGAAGATCCCAGAAGACTTCTCTGGGTAAGTAGTGAACTTGGGTCCACTTAACCTCCTGTGACCAATATGGTGTTCAGGCCTCAGATTACAAGGTGAACACTAAATATTGTTTTAGAGTGGAACTAAAGGGCTCAGCAGGGCTTCCTAAATGCTGTCATTATCTTGTTTGCTCTTGGTACACGGACCCAAACCCTGAGAAGAAAGATGTTAGCTTTTTCTTGCAGAACAACATCAAAATGCCCAACAACACGGATATTTCAGCTGTTCAGCCTTTATCTTTAAAAGAACTTTAACATATATTTTGTATGTAGTTTCACAAAGTGAATTTTTCCAAGTGCCACCAAGTTCAGCTGTCAGATTTGACTCCAAGCACTGTGCTGTTTGCAGTACAGGTGTAATTAGCAGGATGAACAGCACCCTGGGCAGGAGCAGCATCTGGGGTCCAGAGTCTGCTCAGGGGCACCACCAGTACTTGCTGGGCAGATGGGGAGGTTCTGGCTGTGGAAGAGATTTTAAACTGACGTGGTTTGGTTGTGTTTACAGATCTCCTCTCCTCTTCCAATATGACTGTTTTCCAGGCACCACGTCTGAATCCTTGGAAGAGTCCTATTGCCCTTGTACACAGATTTTTGTAAAATAAGAGTCATGTTTCTCCTTTTTAAGAAGAAGGAGTGTGTATGAATACCACACTGAAATTTTATGGTTTAGACAGCAAGTGACCAGACTGACACAAAGGAAGATGTAACCTATAAATGAACTTGTTCCTAAGGGTTGCATAGAGTCTGCATTAGAAATGATTGCTTATATTCTCCCTGACAATATGAAAAGGAAATGAAATATTCCCTTATCAAGGAAGTGATGTTTTTATGGAGGATTTTTTTTTTTAACACAGATACTTTACTGGTGTGAATTCTAATATACAATATGGAGTTAAATAATAGGAGTGCATAGTAAGGAATATTTATTGCCTCAGAGGAAAAATGTGAATTTAATGGACCACTGACAAAACCTCTCACTTATTTTCTATATGTCTCATTTTCATATTTTCCACAAACTATTTTATTCCCAATCATGATCACATATGACTTGTAAATACTGCAAGTGTGTTCCTGTGAACTTTTAAAATTAATATTTGTAACATGAAAGTTAGGGTTTGATCAATTGCCCTTAGTAGTTAATAAGAACTCTTATTGATATAAATGATCCTTACATTACAGTCCAAATAGTCCCCACTGTTTTGTCAGGCTGTCACAGTAGGGAAGAGACCGATATACCTTTAGGGCCTCCTCAGTAATGTAGTGAGAACTGAAAGAAAATTATGCAGTGATTAGGAAACAGTTTTGATTCTACATATTCTGGATTAGAAAAAAAAAATCTGAGGAAAGGACAAAGGAAATTAAAAAACATCATTACCATCAACTTTTTACCCAGAATATAGCAGTTTTACGATGAACTGGAATTGTTTTGATTGTTAATTCTCAGAATTTTTTAGCAATGGAAAACATTCACAAATTCAGGTAAACGTAAGGTTGTATTCAAGGTATTTCCATCAAATGCCTGATTTTAATTAAAAAAATAAACATTTTAGACCAACCGATATATGCTTAACTAATATATTTAGAGTCTAACTGAAAATAGGTAGGAGACGATGAGACTGTGGCTACTCATTCCAACCTTTCCTAATTTCTTTGAAAAATTAATATATTTTGTATAAGTTGAAATACATTCCTAATAAGTTACAAACAGAAAAAAGCTAAATTATTCATTGTTCCTGTGTATATCTAGTAATTGTTTTAGCTGTTCACTAAATAAGCACAGTATGCACTTGCTGCATTTGCTGTTACCTTATGGTATATATTATTTTATGGTTATGTATATAATAAGATAAAGTATGAACATCATAAGAATATGCTTATTAATATATTTTATTATTACTCATATACATAATTACTTTAAAAAGCAATTGATTTCTGAGATGTGATTGTTAAAAGTCTTATTAGTTCAATTACATTTATAGGCTGATAACCAAAAGAAATTAGCAGAGGAATTCAGAATGTTTTGGTAGAAAGGGGTTGAAAAAACCTACAACACAGAACCTCTGGATCTAGATTTTTGAAATTAATATAATTGGAAGCCAAATGTTATATATGATTTTCTCTGAGCAAATCAAAGCACATTATCAGCATTCATGATATAAAAAAGAAAAGCTTAATAAATGTCTATTACACAAAGTAGGCACAAGTGGGTAAGACTGCAAACTGATTAATAATTAAGATAGTTTGCTAAATATGCCTTCTTAATTTAGTCAAGTGGTTTTCACTTTCAAAACATTTGCTTTGAGAAAAGGAAGATTGAAGTTGAGCATAAGTGGGAGGGTAAGTGCAATGAGTGAATGGTTGCTTGCATGCTGAATAGTGCCACAGATAACAGTTTCTGCAATTAGATCACTGCATATCTGAAGTTACTGGAACCATGCAGTACTACAAAATTGTTATTAAAATGTCTTTTATTGAACTGTAGGTTGTATGAAATCAATGGGTGTTTAGTCATGCGGTAAACATTATCTGGAGAGTTTCTTTCCTTTAAAAGCGCAGTGGGCATAAACAGATCTGATTACCCACTTACCAGGTTGTTCACATGGACCAGATAGACATGGAAAAAAGGCACTGAGGAAGTTAATATAGACAGGCTCTGAAATAAAAAGTGACTTGGGGATGGGTGGAAGAAAGCAGTAATTCACTATTTCTTCTAAATTAAGAAACAGTGGTTACTGAATAAATTTAAAAGGACATGGTTTAAGTAAACACTTATTTTTTGCACTATGTAAGCTGTGTTGCCAAGAGGACATTCTAGAGTCTAGGTAAATGATCTAAGAGAGCACAGATTCATCATTGCTTGTTAAATACAATATTGAATATGAGAATCTGGAAAGAAAAGAGTGAGGGAAGGAAAACTTCAAGGAGATGGTACAGCTAGACACGTGTCATAATGTTTTCCTCGAGTCGTCCATTGATGGTCACTGGGGGGACATACTGTTTTCATGGAGAAAGAGACCAGAGCTGTAATACATGAACTATACAGAAACACTTGTGATAGCAAATCTTGAGATCTAAGTGAATGGCATGAATGTTAACCTTTTGGATAAGTCTGGGTGTTACTTTGCATCCTGTGAAGCTATGGGCCCCTGAGTATGCAAAAAATACAATTGCACATGTAAAGGGATTACAAAATATTTCAGGAATTTTTATTGTACTCTTGCAATTACAATGAATGTTGACTATTCAGGTTGTAAAAAACCCAATCTTTAAACGATTTAATCATGCAAAAGTTTTTTAAAAGTCCTTCAACATCTTAATAGATTAGCAGAAGTAACCACCACTATACTTTTTGATAAATGCACTAAAGCAGAATTCTAAACTTACTACAGTGTGTGCCAGGCACTATTCTAGTGCTCAGAGTATATGTGTAATTTCAATTGATTATTCGTTGGCAACTGCACTATGATGTTCATGTTGCTGATGAGAACCATAACATATGTTTCATGGAAGAAGCAGGTTGTGTTCTGACACTTAACCAGAGAGATGTTAAGTGAGCACATTTTGTGTTACAATTTTATAACACATTTTTTTTTTATTTTAGTACTGGACCATTAGGCAAAAGAGTCAAATATTAATGGTTTAATAAAATACATTCTGAAAAGCCATACAGTTGATAATACATACTTTGGGCTTTCAATGCTGCTTTTTTACCCATTTTTAAAAATAGTATTTTTTGACTTCCCCTTTTCCCTTCAGCATTTCCCCATTTTCTAAGCTGTATAGTCGGAACAAGATCTTTAGAGACATTCCTGGGATGAAAATGAAGCAGAAAGAATTATGCAGAAAGTTCCTTGCTTATTTCTGCCTTTTCCTTTTCTTGTGTTTCTGGAGAAGAAAAACAGTCCCAGTTTATTGCAGTTGAGAAGCTCTCATTGGGTTCATTCTTTCATTCTTTTTTTCTTTCTTTCAAAGATGATTTTTAAAATTTATTTATTTCTCCTATGGAGGAATGACATCAGAAGTGGAAAGAACAGCTAAGAGCAGTACTTAAACAGTGAAGGAACAAAGGAGTTAGTGAGCTATTCAGGATCCATGATTTACTCAGCCAGGACTTCTGAAAAGCTCAGATTTTATTGGAGTATATAATTTAATGGTTTCAGGAACTTGGCTTGTTGGGTGCTGAGTCTCTGTGAAAAATATGGTCTTCAGAGGCATACTGGAGCTGCTGAGTTATGAGTGTTTGTGAATGCAGGAACTGTTACTTTGGTGCCCATGAAGAAGCTAAGCTGTCTTGACAGTCCTGTCCCTAGTGTGCAAAGGCACGCAGCGTGGCTGGTGGTGGTGTCAGGACCTATATGAGGAAGGGACAGTGGAAAGAAACCATTTCATGAGGCTTGGAAAAAAATGTATGTATTCCTACAATCAAAAATTTTTCTTCTATTATTAATTGGTGACTCTCTTTAAGTTTTTTTTAGAATAAAAAAAAAAAAAAACCAAAGAATTTTTCGACAGAAAGCAAGCAGTCTATTGTTGTTTAGCAATCAGGCAAAATAACATTAACATCCAGATACCAAGGGTATGATTTTGTTCAGTTTTTTACAGGCAGGAGAAGACCTTTAAAATCATAGTATAACATGTTGTCAAAACAAGAGAAAACTGAACAAAAAAGAGCCATTGAATCAACAAGAGTTTTTGGAAGGAGTGCAGAAACTGCTGACACTTACTCCAGGCTCCCAGCACTTTGGCATGTTTTGTCTTGTCCTATGGTTTGTGGATGGGGCTCTCCTGTCATACCATTACAGCAGGAGGGACAAGGGAGAGGTGTTTTTTTAGTGTCTTACATAACTTTAAATCATGGCTAGGCTTCATAAACGAAGATTTGGGAAAGGCTCTATCCACATTTGTTACAAGCACACTGGTGGCTAAAAAGGCCAATACAAGATAAACATAAATTTAAATAGTATATACAAATCAGGACATGTAAGTGCTTTAGGAAAAACATTCATAAAAGAGATTTTGATTTGCAAGAATATTGTGCTGTAATGCATCTGGGTGGCAGTGCTAAAGCATCACATCCTGCCATGGAAAAATGCCCAACATGGATCTAGCACTGAACTTCTTCCTCTACTGCCTGCATTTACAAAGCTTTAAAATGGTGCTTTCAGCTCTTTGTAGAAGAGGCTGCAAACTAAGGAATGTAATATTTGTCAGGAAGTGAAATGATTTTCCTTTCAACTTGACAATCATTCCCTTAGAACATCTGTTTGGTTTTATTGTACTTCTGATATCTTTGGCTGGCATTTTCTTGGTTTTCTGTAATTTAAATGTGAAAATAATTTAGCAAATGAAAAACTGACTATAACAATTAATACTGATTCTAAAACATATAATATTGTTCTAGGGTTTTTTATTATTTATCTACTAAGTGATTAAATTTCACAGATTTAGTGCAACCACAAATATAAACCCTTCTATAGTTTCTAAGAAAACTCTATTACAAAATTAAAGGCTTGTGAAATGTAATTTACTTCTGCTTTGGATAAGTAGTGGCATACTAGAAGGTATAGCCATAGTAGCTTAAAAGGCTACGCTTTGAAAGAAATAATGGCATCTTTTATTAGTCTAATTTTTATAGCTGGAAAAATTGGAAAAGTTTTCAGGTTAATAAAAATACGTGACTGAATGTACATTTACTCTGGTGTATTACTTAATGTAATCAAAAAGAACAGTCTCTCTGGACGGATCCTGTCTACTAGTCCATTAATATACCTTAGTTATTTTCCTTTACATGCTGTTCCTCACCAAAGGAAACTGAGCTATTAGGTGGCTGTTATGGATTAAAAAATGCTTAACAGCTAGAAAAAAGAGGGTAGGAGTGCATGATAATTTTTAAGATGAAAGAAAGTTATCAGTTTTGACAGCCGAACTCTGATGTTTGTCATATTTCCGAGTGAAATGAAAAAGAATGAAAACTGAATTGACAATGGTATTAAATACTACAATATTATTTGTGATATTCAAATCTGAACCTGACTCTGGAGAGTTGCAGATGAGTCTAGCCAGAGCGACTGAGTGATTAAAATGAGAGATGAAATTAAATGACAGTAAATGCAAAAAAATGTACATGCGGGGAGCAAAAAATTCACATAATCGAAAATTGGATTTTGGGAAAACAAGTTTTACTCACTGTAACGTCTGAAAATATCAAGTTAGTACTCAACAATGATTGAACATGTTCAATCATACTGTTACTTTCAGGAAAGTAACAGTAAAAAAATAGAAGACATACTTGTGTGTATTGAAATCCAGGTCAGGACATCCCAGAACCTCTAAATGTTAGAAGCTAACAAAAAGTATCCCAAATTTCTGTCTAAATCTGGTTTTTTTTGTTTGTTTGTTTTCCTGAGCATCCTTCATTCACTACTGCAAGAGACAGTATTTGAGGCTAAAGAAATATTAGGTCTGTCTCATTACAGAAGTTTTCACTTTATTTAGAATAGCTTATTATTTTAAAAAGGGATAATTTAAAAAAAAAATCAGACCATATTCTCACATGATGATGATGGGTCCACTCAAGTCTGAGTAAACAAGGTGATTTACATCAGTTGAAAATTTCCCTCACTCTCCACCTTTTTAGGTTGGAGATTACTTCCAGGTATTTGCTAGTTATTGGGTCTTTTTTGCTCATCATAAATTCCAGTTTGTGGATTTACTAAATTCACTTTTCTACTTCCGTTATGGTTATAGCTATTCTATTCTCAAATAGGGACAAACTGTTTTCTTAGTAAACCTTCCAGTAAATTCTTCTCAAATGTATCAGAGGAGCATTTTAGACATAAATTGCTCTTGTTCACAGACATTGAGAAGATAAATTACTTAAAGAACTTCAAAAGACAGATCCGACACTTCCAGTGCTATATATAGTTAGCCTACTCTAAGAAGACACACTGAAATCAAGAGATTTTCTGAAGAGTTAATTTAAAAATTACTATTAGTCATGATTTTTCTCCCTAAATCATAAGACATATATGTCTCACTAGCTGGTTGGGGAGAAGGGTTGTTACTGTAACTAAAATGGGTTCTTAGTGGAGTTCCTTTGACTGCAATTCATCATTTCCTCACTCATTCTGTCATCCCAAGCACCAGTCATGCTGGCAGGTCAAAGATTAAGCCAGAGAACTGAGTTCTGACCAATGGGGTCATGGAGTGGGAAGCAGACCAGGATACAACCTTGGAAAGGTGTAAATGTGCATTTATCACATATATTTTATTTTACGGATCACTCAGAATTTGATGAAGAATTGTGCTCTTCATGCTATCTCTTCCTTTCTGGCAACAAAATTTGCCAAGATGTGTTGCTGTGTTATACCTGCTGCTTTGATAAGTGTTAATTTTTACACAGATTTTCCTAAATTATTTCATACCTTCTCAGGAGACCAGAGTTTGTATGTATCCTAATCCATAGTTCTGACTCGTACAGTGTCACAGAAAGTAGTTTCTGGTGATGGAAGCAGTGACACGTACTGATGAAGAACAAGATTTTCCAGGTTCAGTACAGCTCTGTATAGATAGCATTCAAGATTCTCCTGCAGTATATCCTACTCTTTTCCTTCTCTCCATGTTGTTTGTAACTGCTGTTTCTACTGTGTTAGAGCCACCCAGCTCCCCAAGTGATACATCTGGGTAAGGCAATGGGCAAATTGAGTGAAAACTGAGATTTAAACATAGTTAGATCGTGTCATGTTTCCATAATTTAGCATGCTCCTCTATGCCTTTGGGAGTTAGAGTTACTGCATGACCCCTGCTGCCTAATGGGGTACTATAACCTTCTTTCCCTTCATGAGTCCATGCAGCCATTACTTTAAAACTTCTTGCAAATAGATGTGAGATGAAAGTATATTATGTTTTCAGGAATATTTCACTGGATAAACTGATTCTTGGCATTCTGGCATTTCCAAACTTAACAGATACTTATCAGATACTTATCCAAACTTATCATATTACTGCAATACAGTCATCAGTATATGTGATGTTGCATGGCCTGTATGTGCTCTGTAAAGCTTTTGTAAATACTGGTGAAGGAGTCTCTGTAAAGCTTTTGTAAATACTGGTGAAGGAGTCTTACTGCTTTTTATTTTATCATATCTTTTGTTCACCCCTTATCTGTTTGTCCCTTGACCTCAGCATCAATAATGTCAAGAACATAATTTCTACCATGCTTATACATTCCTGAGATCCAGGAATCCAGTTATAATAAATACTAATGCAGGTCAGTGACTTCAAGCAGAATCTAGCTTTGGGGTTGGTGGGTGATATAATTTTTACTTTGACTTTGAATAAACAGTGTAATGGCATGGCATTGTTGTCATTGTCTTTATCTAATCTACATCAGGCAAATGCTACCACAAGATACTGTTTTGCTCATTAAAGGATAATTATTCAAATCAGAAAATCTGCCTCTTGTGCTTTTACAATGCCCCAGAGTGGAAATTCCTGATGAGAATTGTACAGATGCTCAATGTGAGGAAAATCAGAAACATACTCCATATTTTTGGAACTAGGCCAAACTATTTATGTTCTTCTGAACTGGGACTGAGATTACTGGTGCTGTTGTACAAGTATTCACTCAGAGGGTGGTTTATATATAATATATGGCATAATTTCTGGGCTACTGCTGCCAACTGGGGAGTCTTCCAAAGAATTATATCTCAAATACTGAATTACATTTGAATGGGATGCATTTCCCTGTTATTTCCCAATACATCCATATTCCATCTTGCCTTTTTAATTAGTGAATATATTGACTGTATATGTGTTATCATAATTGCCTCTGCCAGCCTGCATGCTTTTAATTGTGGATAAATTTATCCCATCGTCTCTCCCTAATTGTAGAAGTCTATGTTTATTGCAATTACTACTGACTGCTGGAAAATGGTCTGCCTACTCCTGAGTCTTACACTCTGTCATACATATGGTTGCGATATTGTTTTTCCACCTTGTCTCTGCCTGCCTGATATAGATTTTGATCTTTTTGTTAATGTCTGTTGTAATTGTAGTAATTGTCCATGTTTCTAGCTTGGCTTCTGATGCAACATAAAGTATGAAGGCCGTTATCAGTAATGATGCGTTTGCCACATCGTCTAACATCGTGAAGCACAAATATGTTTAATAGTAATTAATTTAATAGTAATGGTCATATATTAAAACACAAGAAATTTCACCTCAGCGTGAAGAATAACTTTCTATTGAGGGTGGCAGAGCACTGGAACAGGCTGCCCAGAGAGGTCATGGAGTCTCCCTCCCTGGAGACATTCTAAATCTGCTTGGATGTGTTCCTGTGTCACCTGCTCTAGGTGACCCTGCCTTGGAGCAGGGTTGGACTAGATGATCTCCAGAGGCCCCTTCCAACCCTAACAATTCTTTGATTCTATGAATAAAACACTATTTTCTGAAAGAAACAATATAATTGAGGACCCTTTTTATAAAAGACAGTGCTAGGAAGGTGATGTTTCTATTTATTTTGAATATTGAAAAACTAAGGAAATTTTTTTTTCTAGGTGTCGTGAGTTCCACAGTTGAAAATGACAAACCAGTGCTAGTCAGGGTTCTCTCACTGGTCTGTACTTCTGTGTATTACTCCTTCACTTTTCAGGTACAGCCTCAATGTATTTCTGAAATTGTAGGTTTCTGAATATTTTGTTCTTTGCTCCACATTTATATTGCCAGAATGGATCAAAAAAAGGCTTATAACTGTTTTCATACTGAGATGATATTGTTCAGCCTAGAAGCTAGTTGTAGATTTGGTTAAAATGTCACCATTCCGATTACATTTCTGTTATTTCCCATTATTTTTTAAACATCTTTCCTATGAGTTTTTCCAGTGTAAAGGGCAAGTTCTCAGAAAGAATGAATAACACTCTCCTTTTTTTTCTTTTTAATACTTTAGCTCCTTTGTGCTACAAAACAAAACTAAGTATAAAATAAAAACTCCTTTTCCTCTTCTTTTGTCACCATCATTCATGGCCTTGAATGTGGCAATTTGAAAAAGTTATTGCCTGCATACCGATCCAAGTGGTAACAGGCAAATGATGCAATTGGTAACTAATCTTTATTTCTCAACATAATAAGCTTTTTATTGTCTTGGTCTGGGCAATTCAAGCACAGCCATTTTATGTTACATAGTGGGTTGTAATTTAGCATATTTAACCTTTTGTTTAAAAAGTTTTAACTACAAATGGATTATACTTACTTATGTAGTTTTGGGTTTAAGTAAAAGTTGAATAACATCTCAGTCCAGTTTCAGCATCTGACCTTCCTGGGGGAAGTGAGAGATCAACAATACCAAACAAGTAATCTGTTGACTTATTGCACTTGAATATATCTTCTATACTCCTTAAAAGTTGTAACAGATGAAGAAGTAACCGCAGTGAACAACACCTTGTACGACTATAAGACTTTAAAAAGTTGGAAAAGATGGTGAAGATGAAGCTGTCAGGGCGTTATTCTGATCTTGAAAATTTTGTCCTTAGTGGAAAAGCAAAGTAAATATAAAATTAAATAAAAAAGATATTTGTTTCTCTGTATGCCTTTTTGACTTTGAAAAAAACCAAAACAACCCTATATATATTATTTTTAAATATTTGCTTTGAAAATACAATATTTACTGACAATCACAAACCATCTTTTTATGTAAAATAAAAATTAAAAAAAAGGATCATGATATTATTTTGAGTTACATGTTAACATATTTAAATATCTTATGAAGTTATAGAAAGGAGTATTTGAGATATTATGTGACTTTTTAATGTTACTGATGAATTTTGGTAATTCAAAATGGAAATGAATCCAACATTCTGAATCTATAATTTTAAGGAAGAACTGAAATATTAAATTATCTGAGAAAACAGGCTAGGGCTTCACATTAAAAAAAAAATCATCAACCAAGGGTTTCCTTTTCCAGTGGCTATTCGGTCATATGAAGAGATTGAATTTTCTAAAAATAATATGGTTGGCTCTTTAGAGGTTCAGAATTGGTAAGTTAATTTCTCTCAGTAATATTTTTTAGCCTTCCATAAACACATATATCCACATATTCCAAAATATGACTGGAGTAGTCAGCCATATACAGTTAAAGGTAATCAGAAACTGTTTTCTAATGATTTAGCTATTTCTGAACAAACCTCAATTTTTGTTTCTGAGGGCCCAGCATCTCCAGGGAGATATCACAGATTTACTGGGTGCTTCTGTTATTTCCATTTTATGTGTGTATGTGTGTGGAATAGGTGATGTTGCACAGAAAGGAGTATACCTGACTACTTTATTTCCTAAATCATCTCTATAAGGCTGATTTTTTCTCTGGTGAAGGTGGATTTTCTACAGTAACAGACTTTTTGGTAAAAAAACCCACTATATTTAATAGAGTTTCTTCTTAAAGAAGAACCATACTTTAGAGAATGAGGGAATTTCTGCATAACGTTTTATGTGATCTTTTAACTTTTTCAGTTGATAATTCTCAGCTCTTTTCAGGAGGATGAATTTGGACTACCAGTTATTTCCATTTTTCTCTCATTCTCCCTTTGTGGTCTGTAATATTTTATGCCCTTCTGAGACCTCCAAATTTGGTGAAAGGTTTCTTAATGAACCCAAATTCACTTTTACTTTTCTTCTTAAAATAACAGTCTTGACTTAGTCATTGAAATTAATCACAAAATGAGTGAAAAAAATAAAGTATTCCAGTGCATTTTATAAATAAAAAAATACCAAAGTTTTCAGATAGAAATCTGCAATGTCAAATCCCAGCTCAAAGGAGGAAGCCTCTAGAAGATACACAGATCCAAGTTCTACAGAAAACTAAGTAAGGTACTTTGTGTAGGATGTGCAGTTAAAAAACACTCAATAAAGATATTATTTGACAAATGTCACCTCACTAGTCTCATAGAGCACACTACATATGAGCACACTTCCAGGTCTCATCCACTGATTTCTTTGAACTTGGCAAAGTTTGAGAGAATATAGTTCCACTGATATGTATTTTGTCCAGGAAACCTTAGCTATGAATGAAAGTACGCTCTGCTGCTCTTCAGTATCCTGTTCAAACTTTAAGAATTTGTTTTTAATTTTTTTCAAAGCGATTCAGAAAAGGCTTACAGAACTTTTTGAGGACAAATATTCTGCTGAACTCCCAGGGCTATTTATGGATCTGAATGCTATTTGAATACTACAACAATAATCTTCCTTTGCTGTTCTTTGATGAGTTTTATTTTTTTCTGTCCTGAATGGTGCTTCATTACACTTTACAAGTGTGGTGGCACATCTGCAACAGTACTTCAGGGCACTTAATTTGCTAAAATTATCTCTTCCAGGAGTTTCAATCCAGGTTTTGGTGTAGGCTCAGTTTTGGCCTTAAAACCATATCTCTTCAATTGAAAGAAGAATTGAGCTTTTTTTCTTTTTATGCTGCAGTCCTGTATGAGCACTCTTGTTGATGAAGATGAATGCAAGACCAGAGCAAATAATTTTTCCATGTTAAAGTCACAGTGTTTTCACCGTCTTAGCAGTTCTGTGCATGAGGAGTCATTTCAGGAAGATTTTAACATTGCTTAGAAGTAAAGAGAACTCAAAGAGCTTCACGTTGCCTATAAAGGTTTCTCAGACATCTATACAGCACCTTAGATGTCATCATTCCAAAGGGCAGGTGAACCTCACAATTAAAAAGTCACATAGTTCTGAAGTGTCTTTCTGGGGATCTTCTCTCAATTGACTTTTGTCTCCTAGACGGCTTCTCAACACCTAAGTTCTGAGAGATTCTGGAGTCTCTTGAGATCCCTGTCATGAATTTGAAAAACCTTTCTTTAGTTTTTTTTTCCACTTTCAACAGAAAGGAGAAGGAAACTGGCTTTAGGTAAATGGTAAATGACAAAGGATTGTCATTAGGGCAAGAAGACTTTGCTCTTATTCCTTCTCACTGCGGAGATTTGCTAATTCTTCCTGTTCTTTCTTAACTATATAAAAAACAAGCTCCTTAAGCACATTTCGTTCTGTGACTTTCTCTCCATCCTAATGCTTTGAGTTCTCTTTCGTCAGAATTTTTTGCAAGTCTGGAATCATGTGCAGAAGTCATATCTTCAGGTTATGTATATTCTGCACTACACTCAGTTATCTTTGCATGTAATCATTAGTATCTATTTTCTTTCCAAAATATTGTACATCTTTACAAAGTAAAGTGACTCCTTAAATTTTCTGTGTGTGCTTTCTTTGAACTTGGCTGCAATTAAAACTGAGAAAGGAAATTCTGAAGGAGAAAAATTGAAGTGCCCATGATCCCTATGCCTCAAGTCCTTTTCCTCTATGGAAAAAAAAAGAAAAGAGGGACAGAGGAGTGGTTGAGGGCTCCTTCTTAGTTTGAATCCACTGGAAAAACATGGAAAAGGAAAAAAAAATCATACTTTTATACTCTGAGTGGTTTGTACACATTGCACAACACATTACTTTTCTCACATATACATGTATAAAAGGGCTAAACCCTTCTTTCTTTTTAGTACTCCTACCCAGCCCAAACCATTACCACATTGTCCTATTTAGAACAGCTGGGACCAGTTCATCACTGGATGGGTGTAACCCAAAACTGTGTATTCTATAGCCTTCCATGCCATTTCCCAGAAACCGGTATCAATAGACTATTTACACCTTCTGCCCTGAGCAGCCTGACTCCTCAGGCTATAAACTGGGTGTTAAGAGGCCTGCGAGATAGGAGGATGCCTCCCTGTCCTCACACTCTTTTGTGGAACTCCCCACCCTGAGGGAGGTACTGGGCATTCCTGCCTGAACTGGAGAATATATAATCTTGGAGTCTTGGAACTTTTTGAACCACTCGTGGGATCCAGAGGAAGACTGCAGATCACCTCTTTCAACCAAACTGCAACCACCACTTTTCAACCAGACTGCAACCATCACTCTCAACTGGACTGAAACCACCACTCTTGACCAGACTGCAACAGCACTCTCACCAACAGGTTTTCCCTTCTCCTTTTACTTTGGACTCAGGGGGCCCAAAGAACACCACTCTGTTCATGCCCCAAGGTGCTGGGTTATACATTTGGGTTTTGTGGGTTAAAACCAATTGTTTGTCTGTATAATCGTACTTATTGTATTATTTTATTAAATTGTTTTTCTGATTTATAATCTCTCTTTTGAGTTGAGTTCATTTCCCCTGCTGGTTTACCTTTAAACCAGCACACACATTATAGGCCTTACCTCGTCTGATTAACAGACATTGTTTCCTGGATTTACAGTCCAAACTGGTTGATTCATTCTTGGTTTATCTATTATGATCTTGGTATTTTAAGGATTTAAACTGTAACTTATTTTATAGTCTGAATTTACCCAAGGATTTGTTAATCTCAATAAAAATGTAGTTTACAGACAGACCTGGATTAACCAGGTCAGAACAAACACAGTTTGGTGCTGTCCTCTTTCTTAATGGGATGAATTTAAGTAGCTGTTATCCCTCACTGCCCTTTCTCTGCTGTAGCTGATAAGACCACAGCTGTAGCAAATGTTTCTCCCTGTGTCAGATGTCTCTCACAGCACAATCAATACACTTCATGGTGTGTTTAGCCCAGACAATGTTCAGTTATTAGTGTGAAAAGGAGAAAGGATGCATGAATCTGAAATGGTTTCTGTGTCTAAGAGGAGACTGGTGGTGACCAAAACCTTTTGCCTCACACAGTTCCCTTCACTGTGTCCTCTGTATCTTTCTATTTTGGAGCTAGGAACTTTCTGTGTTTGCTTGTTGCTTTCCCTCCTGAACAGTTATTTGTCTTCCTAGTGTTTTAAAAACAATTAAATCTGAGAGATTTTTTGTATGTGTTTTTTTCATTGAAATCAACACTGTAACGTAATAGTTGTGCTTAAGTGTGTAAACAAGCACGACTATTGTATCTGTTTTCAACTATTTGGTGAGAAAAAAACCTCTCTAAAAAAGGCCATAGCTGGGTGCAGTTTAGTGAAAACAAAAGAGCAGTGAGTTCATAAATTGTGTCTCTTGGAGGCACAACAGTGACAGACAAGTTTAAGGGATCAGTCCCTCGAATCTGTGCTAGAAAGTTTTATGACAAAGTGCATACCATTTGAAGCAGTGGGGCAGTGCCCAGCACTGCGCTAGTGCAGCAATTGAAAGAGAGACCAACATTTGTCTTGTAAAGCAAATGGGGACTTGATTGCTCCTTCTCAGAGCAATGATTTAGCAGATAACCATGAAAAATAGTTCTTGTGGAGACTCTATACCTATAAATTCTAGAACATTTAAAATGTTCAAGTGAACTTAAAATGTACTGCATGGAAGAGTCTGAGATGTGAAACTGCAGATTTTTTAACATTCAGTTCCTGTTTTCTGTTTTGGCTTTAATCTGTATGAAAACGTACCTAATATTTCCAACATGTAAATCCAATCTTCAGGTATTTTGCCCTTTGTTCGGTATGTAATACATTGACAGAAGCATGCAAGGGACGACTGCATATACGTTTGTTCTCTCTAGCACCATGAGTGTATGGATTCCCTATAACTGTGCCCTATCAGGTAGGGTAGGTTGCTCTGTGTTATTATGGGGGTGTAAACTGTGGAAATAGTTTATTTCCAACCATAAAAATGTTAGAAACTAAAAAAACAAAAAATGGAATTGTAAAAGAAATTATTTTTAGAGAACAAGGTTACTGTATTTTCAAAATGCCTTCCTTACAGAGGAGAAAAACCCAGAATGTTGGAGATAAAACCATAACATAGAAGAGTACCTGAAATTAAATGAGGAAATGAGAACACTGGCCTCAAATATTGGGCTTTAAACTAGTCATCATGGAAGTTAACATCAGTATATAAGGAGAATTTGAATTAATGTTAGCAGTGTTGAGTTTCTGTGACAGTGGACATAAAATGTCTACTTGTGTTTTCTGTAGATCTTTAATTATTTTTCTGTGAGTTGATGACAGAAACAGCCATTCAATAAAGAATTCCATCTTATATAGTATTTTAACAGCTTAAATTGAAAAAAGATAAATGAAACTAATTTACTACATATTGAATTCTTTCAGCTTAGTTACAAGCAGTGGTGAGAGTCTTGAACTAGACTTGAACTGCTATTTCATTGCCGAGGAACACAGGGACACAGAAGACCTTGGACATCATCTTTACTCCCAGCTCTTTCTATCATTCACTGTACTTCTGAAAAATAAACTATCAAATTATTTGATGTTATTTTGCCTACTGTTTCTTTACCTAGAGGGGTACTCCTGTTCATTACCAAGATTATGACTAGAAAACTTCTAATATTCAGATTGAATGCATTTAAATTCACTTGATAACAATATGTCCTTATCATTCTTTTAATGACTTACTTTTCTTTCCTGGTGTCGCAAAAAGTCACTGCTTTCCTGTCAGCTCTTGTTTAGCTAGGCCATAATGATTCAAATACCGATCATATTTTTCTCCCCCTCCTATTCTTCTGGAGGAGGTTCAACATTTCACAGGCATCAGTGACCAGTGCTACATTCACCCTGCTTGGTGCAACTGCCTGGAAAGTGAAAGGAGATAGTGGCCTTCAACATGAGACACTACCAGAGGCAAATAAAGAATATGAGACAGAAGGTATTGTAGTCTGGATAGCCCCTATGATTTGCAAGATCCCTAATACTGGGATGTCCAAATCACTAGGGAGCCCACTTGGAGCACATGAGATTGGTCTTTCATGCATTGAGAGTGTCTTGGCACTCTTTCGATATGGCATTTTTCCTTGAAAAATTCAGCTGAACATTTTACGTTAGCAGTGAGAGTTGCATGCAAAACTGTATTATCAACTTAGTATGAAATTATTGTATTGATTTTTTCTTTTAAAAGTACATATGAAGTGATGCTCCTTAAAGAACATCAAAAACAATACAATAGCTCGGAATGCTTTAAAGAGCAAATGACCATTTGTTTAAATGCTTAGTTTATGGTGAATAGCTATGGTCTAATGTAAATGTCTTTTTTTTTTTTTTTTTTTTTTTTTTGCAGGGATTAGATTAGGTTCATTTTGTCTGAAAAGGTCAACTGCTGCACTTTTATTCATTATTCCATACCAAAACTGAGTACCTTCACTGCATAAATGCCTGAAATACGAGTGAATATAAAAAAAAGAAAGTTTGAAGTACACACATTTGTTCTTAAGTCTGGACATCACAGTAGTAAGATGAAAGGGAAGGAAAGAATCCTCACACTTTTATGAGCAGTAAACTGTACGGAGAATAAAATGTACCTTGAAATATTTTTCTCAATAAGTGGTCACTGTCCTTTAACCTAAGTAAAAAAAATCACTATAAAATAACTATGTCATTTCTAAAATGACATTTTTTTCATCTAACACTGTGACCTGCTAGTGCAGTAATTCTTCCTTTACCCTTTAAGTGCCCTTAACTTAATTTAACCTTGAAGGTAGTATTGGCATAGCAACTCTTTTAAAGAAAACATCAAAGTTTTCAGCCTTTCTGCAGTTTAAAGGTTAATTATGCACACTGCCAATTTCTGTGAGCAGCCAGGCTTTGTACACTCTTCTAGTGTTAAGCTGAAAAGTGCTATTGGAAGAGGATACACATTTTAAAATAAAACTTGTGAAGTCCCCCTTTTTCATTCAAACAGCCTGCACTGTCAGTTTAGCTAACCTTTGTTTGCCTGTCACTGTGTTCCCATGATTAAATGTGAAGATTATAATCATTAACTGTGCCGGGAGTTCACTGTGGGTGGAATTTTGATGGGTGGATGACATTCTGTTTATACGACGTAGTCAAAATCAGACTTCATCTCTTCCAGCTCAACACCCGGAGGTCTCTAGGTTAGCTACCAAGGCCTAGATGCAGTCGTGTCACCTGACTTTCATATTAAATACTGCATCTGTGGCAGATTGGAAGGTATTTCACTATACTCTTTAATCTCTGTCTTTCCTTTTAACTGGAATAATCTATTGGACATCAATGAACTTGATTTGACCTAGAGATGAACAAGTATAAAAAAAAAATAATAATGAAGAGGGAGACAGAGAGAGAGAGAGAGAGAGAGAGAGAGAGAATAGGAAAATCTTGTTTAATGTACAGAAAAACAGAATTTTTATATTCTTCCATTATTTTTCCCCCGTAGGTTAAAAAACATGTATTAAATTTTAATTTCCCTTTTGAGATCAGTTCTTACACTCTTTTCTTTCATAATCCTATTGATGGTGTATGAAAGTAATGAGGTGTGAAAGTTGTATTAGCTTAAGAGCTAGCTCTCCAAAACATAAATCTGAAAATAGCATTTCTGAAAATGCTATTGTAATTTTAATTACAATTACACTTCATTAATGATAGTTTATCTTCAAAGATGTAGAATAGTCCTAATATTTGAATTAGCATCACATAGAAGAAAGACTGAAATCCTTTTTAGATAATGGAAGAAAAGAAGCCATACTGATGACTTGTTTGATGTACCTATTTATTATATGATGTGACATCAATTTGTTAAAGCAGCAGCATATATTATGTTCAGTTTTAAGTATTATATTTTATTTTTTATGCTATTAGGCAACCCACAGAGATTTCACAGAAAATTATTAAAATTTAGCTGCAAACAAGTGATCAACAAACCCTCTTAAACTATATGAGATCCACTAGTTTAGTGAACTAACATCAACAGAAAAAAATCTTCATACAAGAAAAAAAAAAAGGTTTTTATTGGGCATTTCCTTGAGTTTCTTGCTACCTCACATCATCTTTTTCTGATTTCCTGTCAGGCTTCACCATCAGATAAACACACTTCTGAATTACATTGAGGTATGCACCGAGATTCCATCAGCTTTCACATGCATACCCTGATCTCAGTTTTGTTATTTTCAGTGTGAAAATACTAAAGTGAATAGAATTTGGAAGGAAATTTTGGCAGGTATCACAGGTACAGCTCAAATGCAGGTGACTTTTTCTGTCTTTAACAAGTGATGTTTAGAGGGCTAAAGGGCTTGTTCATCAGCACTTGAACCTCTGATGAACTCTGATCTTGCCTTTAGCCATTCAGACTCTCCTTCACATCATGCTTAAACTCATGTACTCAGTCAGAAGGGGCCTGTGCAGAAATAACTTCAAAGATCCTTTGCTGCTGTTTTCCAACAAATTTAGGTGAGCTAATATTTCATAATATTATTCAGCTAAGTGTGTGAGAGAAGTGAATAATCTTAGGAAGCCTAAAAACAAATTTCAGTTTATCTTTTTTTTTTTTTTTTAAATTGAGGTGAAATCTTTCTTTCTAAATGTCTTCAGACATCTGATTCCTTCTATGCTTTCTCACACTTGAATCACTGTCTGCATTGGTCAAGTCACTAGCCTTACCTTGCTCAAATACATATTAAAAATGCACTTCTATCTTGATTTTTTAATAAAATTTTCCAGTGCATAAAAATCACATAATCTTCCACAGAATTTTTAGCCTTTTGGGGAACATCTTGGAATATCCTCTCTTTGCAGTCAAATCAGTGTGGAAGGATTAATTCCATCATGTAGCATCATATCAGATCTGAAGATGTAGTTGTGCTAAGTCAGTGCAGAGAGGTGGGCAATTTAAAAGGAATAGAGTAACTTTTTGTATGTGTGTGCCATGCACATGTATATGCATCACTTCTAACTGATATGGAAGATATTAGTAGCAAATGCATATGAATTTTTTTTACCTGAAATGCCATGCTGTCCACAGCATAGTAAGGTATCCCATTTGCTTATAAGCGTATAATGTAGGAAGAATTTTGTTCAAAACAGTGAATAATGGAAAACTGAAGATTTCATCATGGCTTTTACATATTTTTATGAGGATGCATTACACTAAATCTGCACATTTGTATATATCACTTCTAATGGAAATGTCATTGAAAGGAAAAATAGAAGAAACCTGGTCAACATTTTCCATTAAATTATGGATAATGTTGTAATTATTTCTTCCATTAATTGGGCATTATTCAAAACATAGTGATTTCTAAAAGATATAATGGTTGTAAAATTTTGACAGTTGGAGAATATCTCATTGAAATAAAAAAGATTAAGGTAAGAGTTTGGAGGCTGTTAAGCTATTAATGATAATGAATATAAGAAATGTGTAACTAGCAAAGGTGGAATCCCATTTAGCTGTCTTCACAATGGGCTTCCATAAAGCAGATTGAAGGGAAAAAGGTTGTGCTGAATCTGACTGCGAGAATTTAGTATCAAGGATAGATACATCTCAGTTGGTACTAAATTATTTAAAAGCTTCATATAAATAATTACTCTTGAAATTGCAAACATGTACACATGGGAACCAGGATATAAATATATTTCACATATCAGAACATATTTTTAAGCCAGCAGTTCAAGGATAAGCTCTTTACCTTTTTCCCTTCCCCCTATACCTTCTCCCTGCAGTCTTTTTAATGCATTGATGCTGAAATAAACTAAAAATTGCACTATGAACTGCATTCCACCATAGTATTTAGAGACTTATCCAGCCTCAGTAAAGTCAGCAAACAGCGTCCTACTGATCTTCCTTAACTAACATTAGATAAAAACTCTTAAAGGAATTCCAGAAGTCCTCTGTACTTCCAGACTGATGAAAGACCAGATTATTGTTCAACACTATGATTCCATATATGTATGTGATAGGTATCTATTGTTTATTTTGAAATCAAATAACTGAGTCTTTGATCACGTGCATTATTATAGCATAATGAAACTGCTGCAAAATATTACAGCATAGAGTACTCATGCCAAAAAGTATGTAACTAATTATCCTGTCACTTGTATATGCATGTTTGGAAGTTGTAGGAGCTGCAAGTGCAGCTGATAGCTAATCTTTTTTATGGCTTAAAATAGATGCTTAAAAGAATTGATCCGTTGCATAAAGTGAAATAAAATATTACAGAAAAACACTTTTCAGAGTAATATAACTTTTCTGCATTTGGTTGTCATAATGAATACTTGACCATGTAATAAAAGTCTATTTAGACCCTTTACTTAAACCTTAGTGTAAGAGATATACACAAAGCCTTATCCTACTTCATTTCTCATAGAAAGAGACAGAGCAGTCAAGATTAAAACTGATTCTCAGCAAATGAAATTCAGCGTTTCTACTCAGCACAGGGGTTCATGATGTAAAAATTGTTCAATCTGTTGCAGAAGAGAAAACAAAATCTCATAATTCAAAATAGGACCAAAACTTTTCTCGTGCGCATAGACTTTAGTGAGAACTCTCTACTGAATATATGAAAACTGGATTTGTAGACTCACTATCAAATATATTAAAAATGTTAACTTGTTAAAACTGGCATAATTATATGTTGCCCACACTATTTATAAAGAGAGAACACTAGTCTGCTCTGTTACCAGTGTGTGCTTTTTGACGAATAAGTTCTTGAAACAAATAAGAAAAAAAAATCCATCCATTGCAAGTCAATTATAGCAGTTAAAATCTTAAGACTGTTGGATTTCTCATTTTAGTTGGCAATATATTCTAGGACTTGATACAAATATCAGGTATCAACCTACTTCTGTGTAGCACTTCTTATTGAAGGTTATTCTGTCAAGAGGTGAAAAGAGTATTTTCCTTGTGGAGATATTCATTGGCTGTTCTCTTGAATCTAGAGAGAAGCAATTTATTTATTTACTGGCAAAATTTACTACATTTGAAACTATATTAGAGTGACAAGAGTAGTTTTCTTTGCTTGATGAGAAGCTTTAAACAAATTGGCTTTCAGTGATGCAGAATTTTCACGCTGCCAACAGAAGAATCTTGCCAAGCCAAGAATCAGTGTTTGAATTGGTAAGGTAGCCCTCATAGAGCATAGACACACCAAACAAATGACAAAAGAAAATGTAAACAGAGAACAGAAATAAATTGAAAAGAGAAATAGAAGTTTGATAACAATATAATTTCATTTGTATTTATTGAATAACTGGCCATAATTTAATTTAATTTAATTTAATTTAAATTTATTTCTTTATCTTTCTGCTGTGGAAGTGCTGATATGTCCGTGCTTTATGCTATTTTCTTTTTTCCCATGAAACAAACCTTGCCTTATTCTAGATTAAAAAAACCCTTTTTTCATGGATACCACAGAAATGGTACAAAGGGCACATAGGTATCTACTTCACACAGTGCCATTGCACTATGAGGACCGCCACTGACATCACAGGGTATGGCATCAAACCTGTATTTACTCTGTTTTGGAGCTCCTCTCACCTTCCCTGCCTCCACTGCTATGAAGTCAATATCTTCCATAAGGTGACTGGGATGCACTTGAACAGTGCAGCAAGTTTTGACCTGCCTGTATGAACTGCTAACTCTACACTGTCTCCAGTCTTATCTTTTGTATGGAATTAAAAGCCTATCAGTCACTTCTAAAAATATAAGGCTTTTTTTCCGATTTCATTATTTTCATTACTTTGGACCATTTTAGGATAATTTAGTCATAATTTTGAATAACGTTCAAGTTGAGGTCAATAGCCCGTGAAAGCACTAGTAGAAATAAGCCTACATAAATAGATGATGACTAGAAATAAAGTTCTGGTTTGCATATAGGAAGAATACCAAACCTTAGGACTTCTCAGAGCTTTTTTTGAAATCTGAAGAGCTTGCAGTGTACGCTATAATTATTCAATACTCAAAATCTGAATCCATTTAAGCATAAGTTCTTTTCATACCAGAGATGCATTGACAATGATGGAAGGAATTCAAATGTCTATGCCTATGTCTAGCTCAGTAAAAATATCACCATAATGCATTGTGGTGAATATAGAGGTCAATAAACCTGAATGTGTATAAAAACAAAGAACAACATATTTTTTAAAATATTAAACTATACTATGGTCTATGGTTATATCTGAACTATAACAATGGTGACTGCAATATATCACAGATATATATATTCAAGCTTGGTTTAAACTAGTTAACTTGAGTACCAATATCAGTTAGACATGGTAGCAAGAGCAATATATTTTGTATCTTGGATGAATCTTGCAGTAAATCAGTGCCTGCAACGTTGGCATGTAGTTCTCTCATTTCAGAGACTCAGCAGTTCTGGGTATTTTAGCCAAAAAAATCTTACTCTTAGCAGGAATAAGAGGTCTTCAGATGGAATTTACTGAGAGTGATGAAAACTAATCACATAACCAACAACTGAGTTTTCTAAAGTGAATGGAGACATAGACGGTAGGATATGCTTCATATACTAATAAAAATTCCATTTTTTTCACATTTTTCTCATTTTCACAGCCCAACCAGCATAATATAGAAACAGTAGCCGACAGGTTCAAAAAAAGGAAATAAATCAAGGAACTCATTGCCAAGTGCCATCAAGACTAATGAGTTTAAAAGACTTAAAATTAAGCAGAAAGCTGAAATGTTTCCTGTTTTTCCAGAGCAATAAAAGATGTTCATTGTCATGAGGTCTTGGAACTGAGTATATCCTGGGCTCTGGTCACTGGCTCAGGCTAGTAGACTGCTAGCTAGTGACCTTAATTAGACAACACTTACACTTTTTTTATAAATGAAAATTAGAAGTGATTATATATGTGAGTGTAATGTTCTTACAGTGCAATCTGTCTTTGAAGATAATGATAGAGAAATATGCTATCCTCTTCCTTTAACCTGTTCATCATTAGATTTCTTATTGATCAGACCTATAAATTATATTCTACTGTGGAGTCAGTTACAAACAGTAAACAGATTAAAAAAAAAAGGGATTGTTAAAACTAAGGAAAAAAAAATGTGTATGTCTTGAGAGAGAAGGAAAAGCTCAGGCTGGCCGGTAGGACCCTGAAACAATGGAATCATCAGCACTGCTTTACACAACAGTCTAATTCAATGTGTCAGGCCATAATCAGCTCCGTTTCACAGTGCTTTGCTCCATAAAAGCAGATTTGTTTGACCACAGCCTCTATTTCAGCTTGACTGAGAATGAAGAATAACCAACGAAGCCAGGCATATCTCACGGGTTATGTTATGGGCATAAAGTGAATCCATCATTTGCTGAAGAGGTAGAGAAAAAGTGACAAGCTCATTCATGCCTTAGAGTCATTTTTAGGCCTATAGAAAATTTTAATCTGTGCACTTTGGATGAACTTCCCCACTTCTTAATTTAGTATATGTAGCCATGTGATAAAGTCTGTCTGCCTCAGATAGGGCAGACTTACTTCTCTAGGACATCAACCCCTCCAAGCAGTTTTCTTCTATGGATTCAGCCTGGCTGCCTTGAACTTTACACAGACACACAAGCCCCATTTACAGGAGGACTTCAGAGTTAATTAAATGCTGAAATCACATATGCCCAAGGGCTAACACAACATCATTGCAGCAATAATTTTAATTTAACATTAAAGATAGTGTACATTTTAAAATATATTTTCTTTTAAAAATACACATCTATACTTAATAGCATGGTTCTTCTCTCCCCTCTCTGTATAATATAAAAGTTATTAAAAAAAAAAAAGAAAAAGGAAAACAAAATGCAAAAAAAAAAGACAATTTAAAAAAAATGTTGCAAATCAGCAAATTCAAGGAAATTGCTTATTTAGAAAGTGTATGCAGCTGTCAAATAAATGAAATTGTTATTAAAAATGGTGGCAGCTCAGATAAATGAGGTAAAAGCATTGGCTTACTTCTGCTAAAATATTTCATGTTTGCCTCTCGGTGTCATATATTGTGCTGCACTGTGCATTTGCTGTGCATGACAGATATGTTTGAAACATTGGAAGTACTGAGGCACAATGTGCATAAACGCTTGACCTAAACTTGACAGTCCCGATTAATAATATCAAGTCTGGAAAATGGCAGCATTTACAGTACTCACGCACACTCCGCTATTAGACTTTACCCTCTGCAGAAAGCATAAAAAGATGTGTGTTAATTTCTTAATGCCCAAAGTGAATGAAAAACCATTTTTGTGAAAGAGGTTTGTTTTCAAAACATTTTCATATGAAATAGAGCAAATGCAGTGTCTTGCATTCCTTTTATTGACGTCTCTGGGCTACAGTATTTTCAAGATGGCTGCACTTCAGTGAAATATGCAATTTGATGGCTCACAGGTTTATTGTGAACTTTGGAAAAGAGCAAATCGCTCTGATGTTAAAACCCAAGAAGAAACAAGAATGCTTACAGTGTTCAGGTGGTAGAGCCTTGAAAAATGTGGGTGGCTTTGCTTTGCTTTGTGTTTTTGTAACCAGGTTTGAAGTGAACAGCTTGCTAAGTGTTAGGTCTACATCACTTTACTGTCTGCCCGCTTCTACCAAACCTCTCATTTCCAGACATTTGAATTGAAGATTAAGAGGCAAAGAGACAACTAACTATATGTATGGAGAGAAATGATAATCAGCCTTGTTCTTTTCAAACTTCAGATTTCGATATAGAACAAAGCCATTTGAACATACTGTAAGCCAGATGAGTATTTGTCTGATTAAAAGGTAAAAAGTTCAAGGGGTGAAGAAGACCAGAGACACTAGTGAACGAAATGACTATAGTAAAACAAAACATTACAAAATTAGGGCAAAGGATGTCCAGTCTCATTAATCTTTTTTATCAGAGGTTTTTTAAAAAGCAGTGGAGCAATGGAAGAACTTTGGTATTATTTTTTAAGTGTACTTCATCTATCCTTCTTTGTTTAAAAAAAAAATATAATGGCAATATTAAGGGACACTGTCAACCACCATATTATATATAATGTATTAATGACAGAATGACACTTGTTTCTTTTGTACTCTTTACCTATGTGTATTTTTCTATCATAGAGTTTAAAGTTTATTTGTTGCCTTTTATCACACTTAAAGTAATTCATTTTACAATAAATTTTACAAGATTCCTGACAGTATTAATAAAATGCTCTAACAATGCTGTGTCGATATTCTAAATTTTCATAAAGCAACTATGTTATGTCTGAATACTATAATTGGAAAAGGAAATCCATAAGGAAAAGTCAACAAAGTAAACACGTATAGTAACAAGAAACAATGCATAATCTTAGAAATATTTGCATTCTAAAGATGTTACTGAAAACATGTTTGTTGGAGCTATCTGTATTATTCTCACATCCTGTCTCATATTAAAGTAATAGAACAGAATACATCTTGAATTACACTTGAGATAGTAATGTTGTTCTATTTTCTATGATATGTAGTCCTCTATGACATAGAGACAGTGCTTCACAGGATTCAACAGCCTATATGTTAAGAATCTACTTGTTTCTGTATGCACAGGTTGAACAAGGGAATGCAGGAAACCTGTAGAAAAGCTTCATCAAAATTAATATAGTGGCTTGGTAAGTTTCTGAAGCATCAATATCACACATCAGCATAAAATACTATGCACATAACCATAAAATATGTTATCTTTAATAGTCATTTAATCTGACATCATTCTTTATTAATAACAGAATTTTTAAAAACAGATATTAAAATGTATTAAAATATCTGTTCTTGAAATCACATATTTATACACACATAGTAGCTAGCAGTAGGAAAAACTGGATTGGACAGCTTTTTCTACCCCAGGTCTGTGCCATGACCACCAATCTCCAGACGAGAAGTAATTCTCAAGTCTATCTCCGCGAAATTGTTCTGAAAATTTTGCCAGTGTGACATGTTTCCACTTTAAATGTGTGTATCTCCAAGAGATTTCAAAACTGAGAGCAATGTTTCGGGTTTAATTCTTGCCTTCACACTTTCTTGTTTGACTTGTATTCTGCTGTGAATAGCTATGTATAATACAGAATAATATAAGAAAAATAAACTTGAAATGTCCAATATATGTTAACATCGTTCATTGTGTATTAATAATTCTGTCTTTATTGGTTATATTTAAAATATATTATTCTAAAAATGGGAAAGTACCCTAAAAATTATGATCAAGGAAGCAGTAAATAACAATTTATTGAGAAAAGAATTGTTCTTCTATTTTTTTAAAATATTACAAACATGGTATTTTATACTATATTTTATTATACATTGAAGTTATATTTTCTGTTGTAGATCTTTCCAATATCAAAATAACATTCAGTCATTTTTTCCTGTTTGTGTATCAACTACGTGAAAGAACAATTTTTATCATCTTGATGAGTTTTAAATTTTGACAGATTTTTAGTTTATGTCAATGGATCAGAGTAATTTTGGTTTTCAGTTACCCATCACTCAGATGTTTGTGTGATATGATTATATTAATTGTTCAGTTTTTATATCCTTATCTATTTTGTGAACAAACCGAGGCTTTGGTTTTAACAAGAAATGGATTACTCAGAGGATTTCTAATACTTATGCATCTGGACATGAAATAGGAATTTCAATTGTGAATCTCTTTTTCAGATCAGACTAATGCAGATCATAATATTTTGACTTTTTGATTCTTGTGCTTGTTAGGAAATCAAAAAGTTCTTACGAATTTCAGTGAACAATGTTAACTGACTGTGGTACAGAATGTGAAAATTCAGTTACACAGTTATGGTTTCCACCTTTAATCTTTTAAATTCACAAAAAACTTTTCTTCTTTCAAGCTCCAGAAAAATTTGTGCTTTCTGAAAGCAAATTAAAAATCAAATTTTGTTCAAACTGAAGCTATAAGTATATATATATTGAACACAAGATGCACTCCCATTTCTTGGAGCAAGGTAAAGGAAATCAGTGGTCAGCAAAGCCATATGCAGTTTTACCCAGAAGGCAAACACTTAGCACTTTCATCAGTTTCCTTTTATTTGCCTCTCTCTGTCGGTACCACTCAGCTCAGCCTTCGATCTGATGAGAGGGCACTGGTGTCATGACAGAGAATGTGAGCTAATGAAAGTGTAAAGCTTTGGTTCAACAGAGTAGAAAATTCCCATCTAGTGAGCAGAAACCGCAATCTGATATGATTGAGTATTTGGTAGGTGTTGCTATTAAGTGCTTAAAGGTCTAGGATAGTTAAACTTGTGATCTTCTAAATAGTAAACATTTGTGCTTTTTTTCTTTTAATTATTGTTGTGGTGTGGTTTTGTTTTGT
Source organism: Pipra filicauda (assembly GCF_003945595.2). Lineage (NCBI taxonomy): Eukaryota > Metazoa > Chordata > Aves > Passeriformes > Pipridae > Pipra > Pipra filicauda. Next base: position 2,051,431 of record NW_024103718.1, read on the forward strand.
TTTTTTTTTTAATTTATAAAGACCTTTAACCCAAGAAACCAACATGTTAATTTTTTAATGTAGCATAGGTCATTACATTACAAATGCTTTAATTAATGATACCAGAGAAGTGTGACAAATGTCAATCCAAAATGAGAAAAATTAAATGCAGAATAAAAATTTATGAATCAGAATTTATTTCAAATGCAGAATCAGTTTAATATAAGGTTCAAATCCATATAAGACCTTTGTAGAAAAGTTTTATCAATACAGTAAACACACTTTTGCAGTGTAAAATCTGGGTACATAAAATTTGGGGTCTCATTTGCCTTGTATTAGATTATTTCACTCACAAACCTACGGTCCTGCCTGATCACCACATTAAATATTTCAATTTGGTCAATTGAAATTGAGGTCAGTTTGACTATGTAACTATTTGTTATGAAGCTCTACGTAAAAATGCAGAAATTCTAAAGAAATTAGAAGGGCTGGACCACAAGAAGTAATGGATTTGCTGCTTGTTGTCTTATTACTTAATTATCATAGATTTTTCTTAAAATAATTTCTTCTGTGAACACCATAGGAGGAATAAATATGACCTGCCTTATTTAAAACTGCTTATTTAGACACTTGCAGAGGTATTTCATTCCTTCATCTCAGACACTCTAAACCATTCACAAGAAAAGTCTTTCTCTCCATTGACTACTGTGAAAGAAACCCAAGCTGCCAATTTTCACTAACACCCAGTTTATTCTGAAGTTCAATCCAATTAATCAAATGTCTCTCTTTCTTCAAGGATTGTGCTGACTGCTCGTTTCACTAGTTTGGCATTTTGCTGCCACCTTGGAACACAACTTATTTTGAACACCCTGAAAAAGGGGAAATTTTATATCAGTCACTCATAGTTTTCTATTTTACCAAAAAAGGGAACACAGGATAAATGATTCTCTTGAGATGTCTGCCATTCCATGCATCATTACACAGGAAATGTAGGATTTCAAAGAACATTGATATTCTTGGCAAGTTTGCTCCCAATGCTAGTTCTGTGTAAACCTTTGACAGCCAGTGTTCATTTTGTATTTAGGAGGTATTTGGTGGTCTTTCAGCACATAAGATCTCTTCTAAGGATCTATCTTTCATTGGTATTTGTCAATCTGCTTATTCATAGCAGAGCTATCTTTTTAAGAAAAAAAGTAATTGTAGACTCTGAGAAATACTACTTCATTCTAATTTTGCATAACAACTATTGCTTTTATCATAGAGTTAGATTGTTATCAATTAGGATTTCTCTTTCATTTTAATTTTCACATTTCTTTAACAACTCTGCAACATCGTCCTAGAAACAAATTACAGCAAAATTAAGATATATGCTTTAGCAGCTCACAGGAACTAAAAATATGCTGAGATGTATTTTATGCATATTTAATATACTATTAACATGGTGCAATTTTTCCAGATACTCAGAACCTGAAGATTACATTGTCAACCCCCCATCACTGATAATTTGTGACCACTACATTATGTGATAGTGATTCTAAAAACAAAATATAACTGAAAATAATTTTTAATGAAAGGGTTTCAAATATTCAAGATAACTTGTGTTAGCATTTCTAAGAAGTCTAAAGTGTCACAGAAGGTTAAAATGAAGTTGTAACATCTCAGTTAAGAAGCTTTCTGATAATTTTTTTAAATATTCTTCTCTTTGGTAACATGACTGTGGCAATAGATCCAACTAACCATTTTAGTACAAAGCTCTACTTTGAACCTTGAAAAGTCTAAATGATCAATTTAAAATATTTAATTGCAAACAATGCCAAAAAAGAATCCAATGAGTTCAATCTCTGGGTTATTTTGTATTAAGTGATTCAAAAAATAATACATGCAACACTGCAGTGTCAACAAGGTGGCATCCATTAATACTGATGTAAATGTATTTTGACAGGTGATATTGCGCTTTAACTTTTTCACAGTGTTTCCACAAATGTGCAAAAGAACTAAGCAGACAGACAAATGTTATTCCTTTTGTACTACCTTTTGTGTTCTTGTTCATCACGTACAATACTGTATTCTGTTCTTTCACAGCTAAGGTGAGGGATAGATGGTCACCAACAGGGCTACATTCTGAAAGAAATGATCTATATTTTTTATCTTTTGTTCTATTGTTGTTGGCTGGTTGACTTATTCCAGCTTTCTGTTGGATGACAAAAAAATACATCTTCATTTTTATTGGGGGGTTTGTGTGGGTTTTTTATTTGTCAGCTTTGTTTAGTTAGTTGGGGTTTTTTAAGAGATTTTTTTAAAAAGGCAGATAAAGTTCACTTTATGCTAGTGACAGACTAAGTATCCGTTTCCTTATCCCTGTAATAATGTCAATACACTTCTGTGGGCGGATAGTCTGGACACAGACTTTACCCACTCACATACTTTTCAAAAAGTATTTCAGTTACAAAAGAATTAAAAAATGTAATGAAAATTATCCAAACAAGCCCCAAACGTCTGAAACAACAGTGGACAGTACAGACTTGAGGTCTACAAAATTAGAATGGCTTTTGTCTGAGATAAGCTGCAGAGAGCAGAATAAATATTATTTGTTGCAATTACTTTGCAACTTGACACAGGACGGCAGACAGAAAAGTATCTGAAAAACCGACAGCAAAATGTGGAGAAGTGCAGTTAGCTTGCTATTCTTCACTGAAAATTTAAACTCCTCCCTTCCAGCTTCAGCTCAGAGAAGATGTTTATCACTAAAAGGAAGTTAGTTACTGACTGAGAGAAATCACTTCTATGTCTTCCACTGGTGTCCTTTGAATGAATTGTTTTGGAATGATGTGCTTTAAAATGTGTTTTCTCAAAGTGAAATACATTTCTGTGACTTATGTGCATGATCTTTAGTCGGAGACACAACCATAATGTGTTAATTTGCAAATACTTGTTAGATATACTGATGACAGCTATTCTTCACCTACTATGAGAAGGATTAATAAAAAGGATGTAAATACTAGGAATGGAGTTCGTAGCACAATTCATGTTCATTATACAGCCTTGTTTCCAAAGCACCTCCTCTAAAGTCTGTGATATTTTTTTGCTATTACTCTGTCAGATCAGTTAATAAAAATTGTGCTTTTCTCCAGTCATTCAAAGTAGAATACGTAGTGGAAACATGTGCTATGTTGCATTTGTCACATAGTGTATGCTTAATGCTTGTCCAAGACAGGCCAACTTCCATTTTAAAAAAGAGCAATTATTAATAAGATTTTGATTGGGGATACTCTTAACTCACTGTAATTGGTACTTAAAAGCTATTTTCACAGGTATAATTTTCGAAATGTGTGTGCTATTTCTTCCTTTCCTATGCTGCATAATATCTTAACTGATCCTTAGTCCTGCTGACACTGGTGAGTGTTTCACACAAGTAAATATTATTCAGAGTGTGGCTGCAAAAAATCAGTTAAGTATGAAAAGTGTCCTGTGGTATAATGACTGTTTTACAATCAATAGGCATTTAAACCCATGATGTCTTTTGTGGTGTGAAATTCTGTTTTATCTGGCTCAAAGTCCAAAGACTATTGATTCATATCAGTTAGGTACAAGCTGTGGTGTTAATTCTCTCTTTTGTGTCTATTTGTAGTTTGTTCTGTGATTAACAGGTGCTTTTAAACTACATTAAAACTGAAATTTGTACTTATCTGTAAGGTATATTCAGGAAGTGTTGTGGACTCTTATTTTACCACCTGTGTAGTTGCTATTGAATACTGTGAACTGTTACTAAATTCAGCATAAAAAAATTTACATGTTTAAAAGCAAGTGCACAGAATTGCTTTTTATAATGTAAACTAACTGTCTGATGTCCTTGAATGGTAAGTCAGAAATATTTTAGAATAATTTTTAAATACCAAAATAAATATATTAATATAAATAAATATATAAATAATTCACAGCATGCTTTAGTTTAGACTGAGCTTAAAATTCCTTTTTGTGGATGCACCATAATTAAGATGGTCTTCCAAATGAAGAAGAAAATATTATATACTTTCTCTACTGCTCTTCCACATAATAAAATCTTTGACATTTGCTGGATTCTGCATGTGTTAATTCTCATAGAAACAAAAAGAAATCTCCATTGTAAAATGTTGTCTGCTGGTTTGGTTTCTCATCTTTTCCTCAGAACAGTTTCTTCTAGAGTTTGTACACAATTCCTGCGGAAGAGTTAGTTGTATATTTGGACAGAGCTGAAATTAAAATGCTAGGATTTACTTCTACCTGTCTCAAAATTAAAAAATACCTGCTATTGTAAAATATTATGCATAGTAGGTATCCCACATGGTTCCAAAAAAATGCATAGCAGGAATACAGAAATTTTCTTTAAAAAAAAAATAAACACCGTATTTGAAAATGTAGTATTTTTCCAAATATTATTTTAGATATGTTCTTATAGATCTTTATTCAGTGAAGTACCTAATAACATTCTTTACTTTACCGAAAGGGGAACACATGCATAATTACTGAATTGGAATTATAAGGGGAAGGTCCTCCTGCTGGTTCAAAACTCGTATGAGCTGCTGGTTGGTTTTTATATGAAATTTATGTTTCTCTTGGTATATCAGCAAAATTACAGTAATAAACTTATCACTCTTCTGCCTAATAGAACAGGACAGTGTAGCAGTTAGACAAAAAGACCAGTAATATCTCTTCTATTTTTCTACTCAATAAATAGAACTGAAAATACTTAGGAAAACTTTATGACCTACGGTTTAAGAAGTGACAGGGAGGTTTTCACTACATTTTTTTCCCCAAAAGCACTGCTCACAATTAATCCATCTAAAATCTGAGGGAATAGGTCATGATCAAAAACAGTCAGTTGCTTCTGAATTTTCTGAAGTTTTGTAAAAAAGACAAACCCTTATTTTACTGAATACAGACACTGATTTATTGAAGAACATTGTTGAGATGGTATTGAGCTGCTGCTGCCTGTTTGTCCATTGAAGATACTTTGTCATAAACATTGCCAGAACACGGAGATGCTACATACAATTGATTTTTTTTTGGTTATAATTGCAATCAAACAACAGAACATTTTTCACTTACTGTGTTTTTCAAACTAGCTTCTTAATAAAATGAATATGCAGATAAGAGTGCTCTGAGGTAATTGTCAAAGTTTGAATTATTCTTAATTTTCTGTATTAAAAAAAAAAAAAGAAAAAACTGAGCTTTGGAAAGAAACTAATGATAATTTTTCAGGGAACATTGGAGGTGGAATGGTCAAGTCTTAACTCTACCACTGAGAACCTGTCCTGTGTTGTGAATTTCAAAGCAGATAACATTTTAAAATAATAATGGGATGACTTTTTTCTCTGAAAAATATTTGAAGACTCAGAAAAAGTCTCCTTTAGTTCTTGGACGCCTGATACTCTGCTTCTCTTTAGCGCGCATCTACTACTACACTTGGTAATCTCTGTATCTGTTGGTAAAATAGGGGGAGACTGCCTGCAGTAGGTTTACTATGTTACAAACGTGCCCTTTGTATGCTCCACCAAGCAGGATGGAAGCATTGCAGACTTCTCACTCCCAGTTCACAGCTATGTATGTGCCAGAGAAACAGTCTGCCTCTGAATAAACCTAGTCTCTTGTCTGTGAAAGTTTCATGCATGCCTTCTCATGTTATTTAGCATCTGACACACCATGTCAAGTTACACTTCTTGTTGCACTATAATACAGGTTGACATGATACAGCAGGCCACCCCACGCACCTATACATATGACAAATTCATGACCAAAGTAAGAGGTGGAGGGATATTTCTTCTTGTAATGACATTAGTAACAAATGAAAAATTTAAAACTCTTGGGAGGTATTAAGTTCATGTTGCAACATAGTAGTCTGAATTGTGTCAAAAGGCTTTTAGAACACCATAGCCCCAAAAAGGAAAAATGTGTCTTGTTATCTGAGCTAACAGATGCAAGTGCATTTTATTATGTCTCTTTGCATTAGGAAGCAGCCATTAAATAAAAGAAAAGCTTTCTAAAGCACCCTAGAGGGAATACACAAGGAAGTGTGCTTCAAATGCCCTCTGTGCTGTATTACTGCATAGCTTGTTTCATACACAGTAACTTTTCTGCTTTCACATTCCCTGCAAGTGACACTGCAGTTGAAATGATTTAATGTGGAATTATTTGGTTCTGAAATAATAGACAGTATCCGTGTTCCCTAATGATAACATCATTGCCTGCAACAGATTCTTTATGACATATTAAACAGCAGAAGCACCCTACACAGCTGTCATCTGTTATTTTCTGGATAGGTAACAATTATGGATTCTTAAGGTATATGCAGTAGAAAGAAATAATAAAACAAACCACTAACTAACAAAAAAAAAAAAAACCACAAAAACTGAACCATTCTTGTGTTATCTTATGTTTTCAGAGTAGGTCACTGAGCACTGAAAATAAACCCTAATTACTCCCAGTTGAAAAGTTCAATGTCACTATTATGGTATGACCTACTTTCTGAAGCTCTGAAATTTTTGGCTGGGTGGATAATGGTTGAATATATTTTTTCACTTTACAGACAGCCCCCTGGATCATTTTTAACATATCACAAAAATCTGAACATTCCCTTAAATAAATCGATACTATTATTAGATGAATTTATGGAAAATTTAGGTGAAGTATGACAAGTAACAAAGTGGCACAGTTATATAGGGCTAGAATATGTATTTATGATTAGAATCGGATGCAAATTTTGCTATATAAATAGCATAAAAGAGAAATAATATCTCTAAGGATTATTAAAATTAAGTAAATAGAGCATCTTCCATTAATTTCATAATAGGTATTTACAGACTCTGCATTTCAACATTTTATATTTAATGACATTATTAATTTAAATTCTGATCTGGGCATGAATGTTTCCACTGCCCATTAGTTTTGTTTAGAAGTGAAGACATGTCATTGTGTGAAAAATGGGAGTTATTAGGAGTTTGTTGGACTGCTCCTGATAGAAATTATGAAATTAAATCAAGTAACTGGCTGCTTTTCAATTTATTTTCCCCAGTATCTTGACTGAAAAAACACTTTGACCTGCTAAACTTAACACCTTATCCTCAGACAGATATCCTAAAGACTGAAATATGAGCAAATGACAGACTGAAATGTTTTAAAAAGATGGGCTTTTGACGTGTAAGATAAGTATGACTAGCACTGTAGTTGTGTAAATACGTGAATGGTGAGTTTTTAAAATAGAAATGTTGAAATTTATTTGCCTGCTCTGCTGTGGAAAATAAATTTAAAGTATTGTGATTTGTGACAGTGGAGAAGGGTGTGCTGATTGCTTTTGGAATATCAGGCATCAAAAAATGTTGTTGCAAATGTGGCTGAAGGCAACAATTGGATGGTCTAGGTTCATGGTGTATAGTTACTACTAATAAAACAGTGTTTTGTCAATAAACTATGTGAATACACCTTTTTTGTTAATATAAATGGATTTCCTTTCAAATTTATTCAGACTTCTAGCACATGTCCCTAGCAGACACTGAACTTGATATAGAGTAAAGATCTTGAAGGAAAAAAATCATTCAAGCGATTACTTAAAACTAACTTCTTTGTTTATTATTTGAAACAAAGAATCATATGGATCATACTATCAAATATTTGCAATGTAACACTTGTGTTAAAAGTGTGACAGATATCATATTCATAAATTAAGCCTTTCCACAAATTGATTCTGAAAGCTTTGCTTTTTAGATAATTATATTCTGTCTTCAGTATTTTATTCCCCTTCTTAGAGGGGAAAAAGTTGTACACTTGTAGTTGAGAAAGTCAATTTTATCATGTGTTGTATAAAAAAAGGTTTGGTTGAGGGAAGTCATTCTGTCCCTCTACTCTTATCTTGTAAGACAACATTTAGAGTATCGTGGCCAGCTCTGGGGCACCCAGTGCAAGAAGGATATGTACCTGTTAAAGTTGGTCCAGAGAAGGACCATGAAAATGATCAGAGGGCTCGAACATCTCTCCAATGAGGATAGGCTGATGTTCTTTACAATGGGTGTGGTGTGACACTGGAGCAGGTGTGACACAGAGAAGCTGTGGATGTCCCATTCTTGGAAATGTTCAAGGACAGGTTGGATGGGGCTTTGAGCAACTTGATCTAGTGAAAGGTGTCCCTGTCCATGGCAGAGGGATTGTATTAAACGATGTTTAAAGGTCCTCCCAACTAAAACCATTCCATGATTCTCTGACTTTTCTACTTATAACTTGTCAGTATATTTTTTGTCAGAAAATATTAAGAGCAATAGAGGAGGGATACAAACCCAAAGCTATGTAAAAAAACTTGTCAGACGTTTGTGCTTCTGTTGTTAGGAAATGTTTATAAATGAGAAAATGAAGAATAACCAATGAGTAATGAGCAATAGACTCCTATATTTTCTGAAGAAAAAATTAAGAAAAATACTTTGAATGTTTTCTCAAATGGAACTTTATTTGCATGACTCTATGATTGTAATGACTGATATAAAATATCAGAAAGTATAGTTCAATAAAATAAAGACTGTTCCAACATGATTCACTGAATTCATAGAATTATAGAATGGTTTGTGTTGGAACGGACCTTCCATTAAGGGCCATCTAGTCCGAACCGCCTGTCTTGGGCAAGGAACAATTTTACTACAGCAGGTTATTCAGTACCCATCCATCTGACTTCAAATACTTCCAGTGAGGGGGCATAACATACTTTCCATCAAAAAGAAGTTTATTATAATCTGGAAAATTTATTTTGTCAGGGCTGAAATACAGAGTTCCTTGAATACATGTTATTTAAGGGGAAAATATTTTCATTTGCAAAAAAAAAAAAAAGAATGGTTTGCTGAGATAAAGTTAAAGAAGACTATTTTGGCTAATATACATAAAAATAAATAAACTGTATTGGAATTTAATATACCCCTAGGTCTCTCATAATTCATGGTAAAAATTTAAACTTGTTAAGAATATTGGTTAAGACCTTAGATCATAAGCCTTAGTAAACTGAAAACAGCTTCCTAAGGATGTTACTAGTTATTCTTGGTTTTAATCTAAAATTTCAGTATAATGCTTAGTCTACTTCTCATGACAACCTAAACTGATCCTTCTTCGTTCCAGTTATATTAGAAAGAAGTGAATAAATGGGATAGGAAAAAATCTCTCATTGAACAATTAGGTTTCATAAGTAGACAGATTTCAGTTTCAGATCTTATTTATCCGGTAATTTGCAAATAATTAGAAAAAGTTTTATTTCAGGTTCCACCTTTCTATATCCGAGTCATAACACATATGTAGCAATAGAAATGTTACAACTCTAATGATCACTGTTCCAATAATAGGATGGTAGATACTGTCCATTGGGAGTAGTAAGAAAATATTTGCAAATTACAGTTCACAGGAAAAAAAAATGACTTTGCATCTCATTTATGATGTTTAAAATATTTATTTATTTTTTTTTAAATTTAGGTAGATAATCTGCTTAGGCCTTTTCTACTTGTGTAAGCAAAAAACCACATTTTAGCCTAATAAATGTTAGCCAGATTTTCAGCAGAACTTAACACCCTTAGACAAGTAACACAAAATGCTAAGTAAACAAAAATCCATCAAGTGTTAATTTTGTGATTTGAAAAAAATTGTGTTACTGTATAAATCATCAAAATTCTATTGATTATCTAATTATTTGACTAACGTTTTCTGTTTCAAGTGAATGTGTTTATTTGTGCTGCTCCCTTTAAGTGTGTTATGAGCCATGATGTTTCAGCCTGGAGCTGAAACCTGTCTTTGAAGCATCTGAAACGAGTCTACAGACAATCCGTTTAAACCACAGAAATAACAAAAATAGCAGCTTGAAGCTAGAACTGCAAGAACTGCAATGTATTTTTCATTCTTTTTGTAGAGAATGTTGTCAGTATTGTTATAATCAATAAATGACAACTTTGTACAATCAACTTAATCAGAGCTACCTTTGGTGTCAAAATAAGTTGCATGTATCTTTAGACATAAAATACTATACATTTGATTACTTTTATTCAAAACTTTATTCATTTCTACTTTACCAGTGTCAATTAGGCACTATATTTTTAAAACTAAATACTTGGATTACTACATATTTCCCAAGGAAATCCATTTTTAATTCCTTGATTTACATTTTGTGTGACTTAATTATGTAGAGAGCATACATGTGCTGTTACCCAAATATCCATGTTGTGGTTTAGGAGTGGCATTTCCCAATTTAGTGTCGTCCCCTACCCCCCAAGACTCTACCAAACCAGACACCTCTCACCTTCTCCTCCCCACTTCCCCTCCCCCTTCCCACTCTGGGGATGGAGGTGAGAACTGGAGGCACAAAGAGGTGAAAATTATGGGGCTGAGATAAGAACAATATACTGGAAACAGCAATGAGATGAGAAAAGGAACAGTAACAGCAACAGTATTAACAACAAAAGTGTACAAAGAGAGAGTGATTTACATGACAATTTGCTCATCACAGAGCTCAACCAGATGCAGTGAGACCCTGAAAAAATGAACAATGGCCGCCCCACTCTTGTCTGAGCCAAAACAAGAGTCCCTTACTTCTTGTCTGTGTCTAAGTGGTGTAGCAGGGTGCTAACCATTTCCCCTTGGATTATAAAGGCTTCTTTCTTCTCTCTGTCCCTGCCTTCCAGCTCAGGGTCTGAGTGCCTAAAGAACAACTGATCTTACTCTGGAAGACTGAGGTAAAGAAGGCAAGCAGTGCCTTAGCCTTTTCTGCATCCCTTGTCACTATGTTTCCACCCTGCATGCAGTAAAGGATGAAGAGTCTCCTTAGGCATCCTTTTTGCTAATGTATTTATAGAAACATTTTTTATTTTCTTTTGCACCAGTAGCCAGATTAAATTATTTTTAATGAATTATTGTTTATTAAATGAGATATCAAGGTTGCTAATTTTTTACCAAAATAATAAAGTCCATTTGTAGACCAAGCCACTACACTTGTTTCCTGAAAGTGATGGTAGATGAAGGTGACATGTGCAAAATCTGGTCTTTTTTTTTCCAGAAGATCAAACTGACTCTGATGAGGATGTAGACTTGGAAAAATAGTATCTTATTTCCTGCAGTTATAATTATTAGCTTATTTGTGTTTCTTTTCTCTTCGATTCAATAGTCATTGACATATAGATAAGAAGAACTGACTTGTTTTTTTCACAGTACATAAGACTCATTTATCAAAAAATTTAACCTAGATAATTCAGAACATGCTTCCATTAAGATCTGTTTATCTGAATTTTGTTAGCAAATGACAGGCCAATAAGGCAATAAATTAACTGAGTTGGTTATAAACTGTATATTATATGCTTTTGTATGAATATGCACTTCCAGTTCCTACTATTTATAAATCTGTTTTTCTTTCATTTTAACACTAATTTGCTACATCTCTGGTCCTGAGTTAGCTGCCATCCTGAAACAAGAATCATCATATTGTGCACTGAAGCTTTCTACTGCTAGAAATTTTGACATGCATTTGCCACCTACCAGTCCAGTATTGTTAATCTGATAGTTTTGCTGATCTTCTCTGTTTATTTCTTCTCTGTTTTTCCATAAAGAATATTTAAACAGAGACCAATGTCATCAACTGTGAAAATAAAAGAATTTGAAAGTTGCTACTATTTGGGCTGGAAGTCAGCTTAAAGAAGACAGAAGTTCTCTATCAACTGCCACCTCAGGAAGTCTTCCATCATCCCCATATCACCATTGGTGAATCAGAGCTCAAATCAGTCCAGCAGTTTAATTACCTAGGTAGCCTCATCTCTTCAGATGGTAAGATCAATGGAGAGATTGACAACAGGTTAGCAAAGGCATATAGAACTTTCAGAAAACTCCATAAAAGAGTTTGGCGAAATAAACACTTGAAGAAAAGTACAAAGATCAGTGTTTACAGAGCCACTGTGATGTCTACTCTTTTATACGGGTCCGAATTATGGGTCATTTATCACCACCACCTGCAACTCTTAGAACACTTCCATCAACGCTGCCTCCGTACAATCCTAAACATCCACTGGTCAGATTATGTGACCAATACATTGTTCTAGAACAAGCAGCAGTCACAAGTATTGAGGCCATGTTACTGAGAACACAGCTGCGATGGGCAGGGCACGTCTCCAGGATGAAGGACCACCGCCCCCCTAGGATCTTGCTTTATGGTGAACTTGCCACCAGCTGCCGCAAGAGAGGAGTCCTGAAGAAAAGATACAAGGACTCCCTGAAACAACATCTCAGCCTTGGCCACATTGATCTCCATCACTGGTCTACTCTGGCCTCAAATCGGGAGGTCTGGAGACACACTATCTCTAAAGCTGCTGCTTCCTTTGAGAAAGCACGCAGGATCACTCTTGAGGAGAAAAGACAGCGTAGAAAGAACCGTGTCTTGCAGAGTATACCACCTAAGGAGTCTTTCTGCTGTGCCTTTTGCAACTGGACTTGTCTATCTCACATTGGCCTTTTTAGCCACCAGCACACTTGTAGCAAGTGTGGGTAGAGCCCTTCCCAAATCTTCGTTTGCGAAGCCTAGCCATGATGTAGATTTGCTAGTCTTGCTTGTTCTTTCATCTATTCTGTCCTTTCCTTTTCTGTTTGAGAACTTTAAGCATTATAACTTTAGGAGATATCAGAGAAAATTATTACAGAATACTACCCAAATTATTACCATCTGCCAGTACTAATAAAAAAATACTTTGGCATCTAGACGATATGCAGAAATTAAGGCTCTTCAAGCCTGATTTTACTATAATATGGATGTTTGTTAAAGTGAATCATTACTCAGTGTTCATAATACTGGAAGATCCACTCATGATAAAGAATTTTCAATAAGATGAAAATCAGAGATAATTAATAAAAGAAAAAAAGGCAACCTTCAGTCTCTTCCCTAAAAAGACTGTATTTTAAAGATACATACTTACATGTGACAATATATGTTTCATGAAAAAATTAATGCTTTATGTTATAACAGATTTGAAATAGGAGACAAATTGGAATAGCAGTGTAAAAACAAATGGGCTTCTTGCTTTCCTAGTGAAAAGAAAATATGATGAACAGGTTTCTTAAAAGTATGTGAATGTAGAAAGTGTTACTATATTGTATTCTTTTTTAAAAAATAAAATTCTTTATCCCTATAATAGGGAGCGCTGCCCTTCTGGAAATGTTCTTATTAGTGCAGAATTTTAGTAGTCAGAGTTTTCGAGAAAAGTTCATAATTTTTTGAAGTGGTTGAGTGTGGAACTGAAACTGAAACAATTCCACATCTGTCCTAAGCTATCGACTATGTAGAAATTGGTGTTAAAAAAAAAAACAAAACAATTTAACTATGACTTTTGAGGGTTTTTTTTTGTTAAAAATTGAAATATTGTTTCCCATTCATGCAAAAAGTTATTCTAAGGGCTCCTTCTATGGATCTTGAACAAGTCACTCTAAGTCCTATGGATTAAAAGCTTCCTATGGGTTTTAAGCTTACATGTATTAGCTACACATGTATTCATGAGTGTGAAGGAATGCCATTAGGCCCTGGAACACACCTGTCTATAATGTTATTTGTGAAACATATTCTGAACATGATGCAACCATTATTAAATTAGCAAGATCCAATACAACACCATTGCATAATTTGAAATTTTGCATGAATCAGGCACCATTCCCAACAGGCATACTGTATCAAACCATTTGGTTTTGGATGGAAAAAACCATTAAAAATAAAGAAAAAGTCCATTCTGTACTAGGGGTCAAGTTTAATTTATATGTACAAATGTAGTTACCTTTACTGTTCAATGAACGTTACTGCATTTTGTAGCTATTTTTGAGCCCTTTATTCTGATTTTTGCAATTTTGTTAAAGAAAGCATGGATCTCAAAACAGGATATAATATTGCACTAATTGTTTCACTAACACTGTTATGGATCAAGATTTCCCAGTGAAATGGAAAGGTAAGCAGAGAGAAGGCTTCATCCTACAGCTTCCTGCGATGATTATCAGCCAGTGCAGCGTATACAATTCAGGTCATGGGAAGTAGTTACTGCTTTCCCCCTCCACTAAGTTCAAAATCCTTTATCAGTTTCCTAGATGGGTACTTCATGGATTTCATTTGATTCTTAAGTTACTAAAACAGATTCTAAATTATTTTTTCCATGATCATTGTCCAATCCCTATTGTTATCCCTTCCAGTATCTTCTAATATCAGTATAATCTGAGGTTTGCTCTTTGTCTTACTTCAGTGTGTAGATGAAACTTTTTATTTAGCCTTTTGTGTCTGTCCCAGTGACCCATCAAGATGAGCCTGAACTGTGTTCAGTGCACATTCTGAACAGTTTCAAATTCCTTATACTCTAAGGTAGAGTCATAAGTCTATAGGTAAGAGAAACAAATAGCATTGGTTTTATTATAAGCAAAATGGTTATATATTTATACTCCTAACACCTGGGAATGAAAGCTACCATTTTGGGGCAGCTGGTATTTGTTTGCATATTATTTTACTGTTTCCTCTTAACCATGAGGTATCATGGTTTTCATTTAGCATTGATTTCTCCATTACACTATTTGTTTCTTTGTCTCAAGGCCTTTGATGCTTGTCCTCTGCTAGAGAAAAACTTTTCTGAGGAATGTCCTCATTTAGCATACAACATGTATGACACTTAAAGGTTTAGGAATCCCACATGCAATGAAAAAATTATCATACTTTAAGGTAATGTAACTCTTTCTGCTGGGTTCCTGAGGGACCACTGCAGCCAATGAGCAATTCTAGATTGCTCCAGGTGTGCTTGGGGTAGGGAGAACCTCAGGTGTGTGGGCAGAGACAGAGAAAGCCCTTAGTACCCTCAGTACCAGATACAAATGGCTGTTTGCTTTTGGCTTAGCTTTACTTAGAATATTTTTTTATTTTGTGAGAAAACAGGTGACTGCAAAGCAATGCAAGACAGTAAGAACTCAAAAAGAAGCATACTTGTTGAGGGTAATCTGACCCAAAGATAGAAGAGGAAAAGCTCTGCACTGCAAAGTTAAAAAGCTCCAAGGAAAATCTCATCAGAAGACTGTAAATCAGAAACATCAAGGGTCAGATTCTCCAAGGAACAGTGGTGGCTGACCTGTCCCCACCAGACTGGAAACTGGTTGACTTGCAAAGACTTATCAGGTTATGTGCATCAGATATGAGGAACATATAATGTTTAACTTAGAAAACAATTAGTCCCAACTATTGTATATATTAATTAATAAATAATTACTTTGTATGCCTAAATAGTACGTATTTGCAACCCAAAGTGTTCCGTGATTCTATGATATCATGTTCATGGAGTCTAAATCTGAATGGTAGAAGAAATTGAAAGAAAAATGACCTGGAAAGCAAGATGTATTCTATGTACAAAACTGATTGCATATAATGCATGAAACTTCATTGGGATGTGACAATGCTTTCTATCTCTATTTCACTGAGCAACTCTTGAGAGCTTGTCTCTGAAGTTAGATCCTGCATGTTCTCCTTTTCAGAGTATACCTTAATGGAGGAGTCTGACCTCTACTTTTGTAGGCAGAATTGCAAAGCTAAGTTAATGTCAATAATATGAAGTAAAATGCAGTGATAACCAAATTCTTCCGGGCAAAAGAAACATTTTTTAAATGGAAAATGGAGATTTCTTCCTCAGCAATGAAAATTACTTTTTTGTTTTTTTTTTTCCTCCCCTCCTTCCAGCCCCTGGCCTGCAAATAACTCATGTACTTATCAAGAACATCAGAAAAATAATAGTTTCATGTCCTATTGCAAGCACTGTGAGCACAATGAATGAATTTTTAAAATTATATGTAATTTGTGTCTTAGATAACTTTAATCAGAAGGATTTATCACATTAGTCTGAGAGAGCAGAATGCAGGGTCTCCTCCTTTTTGTAATACATAGGAATTGAATATTAATTGGTGACAGACTTCTGTTGACAACATCTTGTAATTCAGCTATGTTTAGCCAAGTATTTACTTTACACATCCATTATCCGTGACTGAGGGCAAACCATTCATGTTTGAAACTGGTATTTCCCTTTTTATCATATCTAGTCATAAAATGGACCACTTTTATATGTAGTATCTGTACTTCCAGAAGCGCATTTAAATAAAAAAATGGTTTTTATAACAGGTTTTTGAGGATTTAGTGATTGATTTCTGAAGACAGACATCTGGATTCCAAGACAGGAAAAAGTACAGGTCTCATGTTTAGTGAAGTTGCAGAAATTTGAAGGCTAAAAGTCTGATATTTAAACAAAATCAATAAGCCATCAATCCCTAGTCATTTTCTTTTTGGAATATATTTAATATTTATAGCTACAAAGCTGTTATTCCCTCAGATGATTTAAAATAGTAACAGTTAAAAAGGTTTCTGGCTGATAGTTACCAGGAAAATTAGCTAACAAATACAATAGTTTTGAACTGTGAAAGGATATGGGCACCAAAGCAAAGAATCATAATTTCTTTCTTTTTTTTCTGGCTGTACTTGTAAACTATTTTGAGGCCTTTGGACTGCCATTGCTACTGAAAAACAATTCATTTGGAATAAATGTATGATCAGAAAAATCAATTTAGAAATCACTATCACAATCTCTAGATACGTGATAGTGGTTGAAATGAAAGCATAAAAACGGCCAATGGTTTACCTGTTGTATTTATTTCTACTTAAACCACAGTGCACAGCGGAGTTCTGTGCTGGCAAAGACTATTGTGAGAGCACAGATTTTATCTCCATAATGCTGCGACACACTTAACTAAGGAGGTTTTCATATGGAATCACTGTGATTAAAATAGAAAAAAAAATAAAAATGCTTATTAAATTGATGGTGTGAGTTTGTTCAAAGCAAAACAGATAAAAAGACTTAGCCTTCACTAGATTATGTGCTAACATGACCTGATGTTGGCTAATCTCCTAGGTTCCTTCTGTGGCCAATAATAAGGTGATTTACAGCACCTAAACTTAGTCTTTTCCTTTCAATGTGCCTCAGAAGGAGCCTCTATTGACTCTAAAATGGAGCTAGTACTAAGCTTTAAAATACCACCTCAAAGTGTGTGTTTCATTAACATTTCGACTTGTGTCCTCTTTGCTGAAGAGAGTTTTGAGAAAATCTGGAAGAGGACCTATTAGAAATCCATACAGTAAGCTGAGCTCAGCTTTTGTTTGGTTCTATTCCAGGTTGTAAGCTTTTATTCTATTGATTTTTCTTAATTAGTTTTGGCTTTATCTTATGCATCTTGAAGGCCATGTCAGTACTAATACTTAACATCTTCCAGCACTGATAGTAGTCATTCTGTTAGTGCAGACTTGGAAGGTATGGCTGTCAATGTATTAATATCAACACATGCAAGTCCCATCTTATTTGGGTTCAGCAATGACAGAACAGAACAGAAGTTCTGTCACTACCTGTGCTGTTCCTTTCGGTATGTCTGCTGGTAATAAGAAAATAAAAATGCTATGTTAACTCTTGTTTAATGGTGATAAAAGGCAAGGTGCAACTCCAAGAGTAGCATGAAAAAGAAACTACTTGTATTTTATGTGTGGAAAAAGTTGCAAATATCAATATCTCATACTCAGAAGGCAGAAACTATTATTATTAATCTGGAAAACAAACAACAAAAAAGAATTTAATCCAGTAGAAAAGGTTTTTTCAACCAACAGATTTTTAAATGCAAATTTACACAGAAGGGAGAGTAGTTAATCATAACTGGTACTGTGTTCTTTAATGGACCAGCAGAGCAGGTTGGGATTTTTTGTTTGATTTCTTTGGTGGATCTCTTTTTTCTTTTTTTTTTTTTTTATTTTCCTCTGCCTGCTAAAGGCATCACTTCTGATGGTACTAGGAGGTTCTGAAGAGCAAATGTCAAATCTCAGTGGAATAGTTCAGTGAATGAAAGGGGCCATTAGGTGTCTCTGACATGTAATACACGTGTTGCTAAGGGAGAAAGTAGATATCAGATCTCGAGTTTTTTTATGTACCTGTCTTAACCTCTATTTTCCTCTCATGTAGTTTTCCCAATCATATTTAGTACATCTGAATAACTGTTCTAAAATATTTTATTGTTGCAGTTTACAATTAACAACAATTTTCTTTCTCGGATGAAAAATTATTTTTTGGAATAGGTGTTACACATCAAAAAACCCTTTATTTTTATCATGATCGATTTCACATAATTTGTTTGGTATATGCTTCTTTAGTGCAAATCTACTATCCAAGAGCAAAACCAGAGAGAATACTAATAAACAGGATCTATGCAATGTAACATCTGGGATTATAATTTTTCTTTTTTCCCTTTTTGAATATGGTACTGCAGTGCTATAAAACTTTCCATGAGGTGACACTCTGCTTTCCTTTAGTGAATGTGTGCACACACACATGTGTGTCTGCATTAGTGATTTACATGAGAGAACAAAGAGCTAAATTTCAAAAAGTGTAAATCAGGAAAATTCAATGGAGGTCAATGGCAATTTACTGAGGCATACACCTGAGACTTTATCAGCAGAAAATTTCTGAATCCTTCAACATGTCTGTATGGCCACATTCCTGAATCACACTAGGTATAATTAAGGTATGGCCAAGAAATTAATACATCCCTAAAGATATTGTTATTGGTTTTAATAATTTCCATGGTGATAACCATGGATTAATCTTTACTTATCCTGAAG
The DNA here is from genome assembly GCF_003945595.2 of Pipra filicauda. Taxonomy (NCBI): domain Eukaryota; kingdom Metazoa; phylum Chordata; class Aves; order Passeriformes; family Pipridae; genus Pipra; species Pipra filicauda. The sequence goes on from NW_024103718.1 coordinate 2,070,095, forward strand.
TATTTAAAATGGTTTTACAGAAAAGTTGACCAAAATTATTCATTAGATTAGTATTTTATGAAGTGGGGGGGAAAACATTAACAATTACAATGAATTCATTAAAATATAATGGTAAATACACTATAAGCTAAATTTGATTATCAAAATTTCTCAGATTTTATGACTTTGTTTTATTTGAGGTGCCATAAAACCACTCAATGGAAATTGTGTGGTTTGATGAAATTCCCAGGAGTTTTCTTTTCTCAGATTAATTTTAGACAGATGAAAATAGTTTAGGGAACATTACACATGATGTTAAAGGGCATTACTAGTGTAAAAATATTTTCTTTTTGAAACAGGGCTGAACAAGATATTTTATTGCATATTAACTCCGATCTCTGATTTTCTAATACTGATAAATATTATGTACAGCTACAGAAATTTTTGTTCTACAAACATCATTGTGTGCTAAGCAGAATGGAAAGGACATGTACGGAAATATCCCCTGAGCGAAGAAACATTGCCAAGTTCAGATAAAACAAAAAATTTTCTTAACTGGAAATAACATAAGTTGCCCTTTTATTTACCAGATTCAAAGCTATGGTCCATTGCATAGCAACATGACAGCATGGCTTTGGATGTAGCAAAATATATAAGAAGTCAGGAAAGCTTATGAAGAAAATAGATTTATTTGCATTGCTGATAACTGTAGTGTTAATAATAATAATAAAGCAATGAGCTTTATGCTGAATGAAGCATAAGAGGCTGTGTAGAAATGGAAACTCAATTTTTTTGAAGATTACAGTTGTTGAAAAATTAGACCTGCATCTGCATGTCATAAATCCTGAATCTACTGCAGAACAACACATTTTATATTTTTTTCCCATCCTTTCTATTCAAATTAAATGTACTGCGATTAGAAGGAAAAGGCAATTTATGGAACTCCATGTTAAAATAGCAAATTTCCAAGTACCAGATGAGAAATTAACTGGTAAAGATTGCTGGGTTTAAAATACAAGGATTGACACTCTTTTTCATGAAATTCAGTGACATGACAAACAGAAATATTGACAGAGACAATACAGGCTTTATTATCCCCCCTCGCCAAGTGCCACCTGGCACTGAATGGAGGCCGCCACGGCCCCGACTGCAGTCTCAGGAAGCTCTGGTGTCTCTCCCTGGGGCTGGGGATGGTGGTGTGATGCTGGTAGGAGGTGTGTCCTAGTGGAGGCCTGGAGGTCCCCAGGAAGGTTGCTGCTGGTGAAGCTGTGTTCAGTGCATGAACTGTGAACTCATGTACTATGGAAAGAGAGATAAGAGCACAAAGAAAATGTGTTTTTCCTCCATCAGGAATCTGTTTGACAGCGGAGTTTAGGATTTGCTTTTAGAAAGTATTTAGTTCTGCACCAGCATGGTACAAGATAGCTTCAGCTAATTGCTTTTGGAAGACAAGAGTCAATATGCTAGTAGTTACTGCTGCATGTACTTTTGGCCACCATGAGGAACACAAATGGGTTCTTGCCTCATACATTTAGAAGTTCCTAAAGTTCTTAAAATTGTGAAACTCCCAAATCAGTAGTGATACTTACATTGTCAAAATAAAGAGGAACATGTCCTCATCATTCTCACAGAAACAATGTGCTTTCATGTGTTTTAACAGGGTTTTTGAGCTGTTAACTTCACTTTTTTTTCCAATTTTGTTTTTTTGTTATTCCTAGTTGAAGTCTGAAATAATAGAAATCTTTCTTTAAAAAAATACTATTAACAAGTCAGAGAAAAGAAAATTAAGAAAAGTGGTGCATAATTACCCTAACATAATTGGAGAACACAATAGATATATTGGTTGCAGGTGGCTGACAATAAGATAGCTAAGACAAAGCAAATACTATTAACAAAGTTTCAATTATTAAGTGTTGCATACAAAATTAATATGTGACAAAAAATCATAAACTAATGAATTTACATGAAAAAACTAAACAGAGTAAGTAACCAAGATGTTGCTGTTTGTGACAAGGCTTTCTCATGTTTGACTTGGGCTGCCCAATCCAGCGTGAGAGACCATTAGCCATGTTCACAGAGAGGCTGGCAGAGTCCAAAACAGTCTTTCTGAGACTGACGAAAAGCACAAAAGAGGTCAGCAATGATAAAAGCTTATTTAAATCCACCTGGAAAGTACACATATGATGATAGAACGTTATCTAAAATTAATGCTTTATCTTAATGGTTCTTGTTCACAGAAATGTGCAAAGCTGTTGACTTTCTCTGCTTCAAAGTCACTTGATGGGTACTTTGCCTTGCTGAAATAGTGTCATTATTGAAATTTATATTCTATAGAGCCAACAGCTTGTTCTGTGGAATTTATGAGCGTTTTAGTATCAAATAGGCCGCACTGAAAAAAATTTGGGGGCATCAAAATTTCAGCTGCTTGGAATGAGTTTTGGCTTGCAAGATTTTTTTGTTCTCTTCCAGCTGATAGACCAAGGTGAATATTTGCAAAATTCATTGCATTACATCTTTCAGTCTGGACAAAGCACACTGTAATATAGAACCACCTCAGCTAGCCCATCTCTTGCTGAGCTAGGAAAGGAATGAGTAGAAAACACATCTTAAAGACAAGACGCCAATGATGACTGGCAACAGTCCAGACAGCTGTTGCAGAACTTTTGCATGGACTTCGTGCCAAGCAGGTCTGATTACATCACTACCTGACCTGATCTGGTAAGGCTGAAAGGTACAGTGCTTCCTAGCTTGGGTTTCATGTGGCCTTACTAGAATGGGTAAGACTTACTAGTCTTACTGTATGTTAGTCTGAGTGTTAAGTACCTCTGTGCTCCATTATAGAGGATAAAGATGCCCCTAGCAACATGTAGTTCTCAAGATTGCTGCTGACCATGTCACAGTATTTACTCTACTTGTTGATATATCAGGCTGTTAGAAGAACTCATTTGACAGCCCTCAAATTAGTCATAGGGCTCAGAATAAAGACAGCATAGTCTTGTGAGTCTGTAATAAAGCATGATCACACCTCACTCAATAATTTCCAGGAAGGATAACTTTTAATAATTATTATGAGGTAACACAATTCTCAAGTGCTACTGAAACCCCCATATTTTCTATAAAAATCTATGATTAAAAAAAATAACAATGGAATATGTTTCTTTTTTACTAGTGAGATTACTATCAATATCTCATTATTTCTTCTATTTAAAAGATTTTCGACAACTGTATGAGGCAATTTGAATCAGCTGAAACATAACATGTGGCCAAATCTCATTAAAAGGGATCATAAAAATAAAAGAAAATCTCCAATATTTGGAAGAGGAAGGCTAATGCCCAAAATATTTTGAAAAAAAAAGAGATAGATGTGCTTATTGTAGGTATACTTACTTACATTTGTAATTTATTTGTTTGCTTCAGGGTTTACATAGAATAGATTTTGCATAACTGTTTATAAGGGCTTCATGCATAGTAGAATATTGACAATCATATTTGAAATTAGTATACATTTAGTTTTAGGGATTTTCTTTCTCAGTAATGGAGTGTTTGCTATTTTCATTATCAACAAAGAAATATTAATGAAAATATTCTTCTGTGACGAACTATGATTGAACCTTCAGTGTCCTTGGTCCTTTTTTTTCTGATCTTGACTCCTACTTGGAGTAAATCATGGTATTGTCAAGCTGACTGCTATGTAAATGCTAAACCTGTTGATTTTGAGTTAGTATGTGAAGAGAGTGAAGTTAAGATGCTCTACTTCATTCATTGGAAAACATAAACCTTCAAGTCTAAAAAAAGTTAAAGAGAGACTAAAGTTTTCGTGTATCAGGAATTTGAGACCCTAAATTTATATATTGTATGAATGGAGAATGAAAAAAATTCCCATGTTTCTAAAAATCAGACTTTGTACCCTGAATTTAATGTGAATTATGATTAAAAATAGCAAATACAATAAAACAGAGGTCATGCAGGTTACCAAGTATGATACATACATATAATTTCCTGGATAATTTGGGAAGATATTGTGAGAAGCAGGTATGAAGAAGGATGTAACTGACTCAGGGATTTACATGGAATGGCAGTTTCTGACCACAATGTTAGAATTCTACTCGTATTTTGCTGAATCTCAATGCAGCAAAATTTGAACACTTTTATGTTGCTTTGAATGTCTTAGAAATATTTATATTCAATTGTGTGGCTTATGTTGTCCAGTAATAGCTAATAAAGATGAAGAAAGTATTTTTATTTTAGCTTCATAACTTGCTTTGAATTATTACTATGTATTTCAACTGCACTTTTTTGTGTGTACTTAACATAACATTATTTGCGAGATCATCATGGCTGGGCTTCGCAAATGAAGATTTGGGAATTCGGGAGATACTTGAACTCAAAGGGAAAGGAATAGAGAGCATCAAGTTGTCTTCAAATTCATGCGCAGACTATGTGTATCTTTATCAGTTAAGAACAAAAAATCATTATTTTTGTGTATCTAATTTAGTCTTGTTCTGTGGAGATTCAGGGATACTAGAACAGAAAGGACACTTACAGTGAAAATTATTTAAAATCTGTGCTGCAACTATTTTCCCCTCTTCATTTTGTGTTCGAGTGGTGGGCAAAGATTTTTCGCTGCTCAACTTTGCGGTCCCATAGAAAACATCTACCAAAGCTGCGGGTAAGAAATTGATTAGGTTCTTCTGGTACATGATTTCTCTTCCTTGTTTTAGTCCCAAGATTAATATCAGAATATATTTATGTGACTAAGAGTTCATACTAATCTAGTGCTTTTGTCTCCTACTTATCTTCCTTTAGTACTTTTATTAGATATTGATGAATACACTCATGGTCACTTTGTAAAAACAATAATTGAAAAAATTTTATGCATATATATATAGATATACACACTGTATTGTAGAAAATATGTATGTGTGTGTATGGTCCAATATATTCCTGTAGATCCATAGATGTTCCTTTCTTCAAAGAGCTGATATATACACAGAATATATTTATATATAAGTTACCGCATGTATAGGAGCATATATGAATACAAACACACACACATCTTCCTTTCCTCACAGGACTGAGGATTTTTCAGTTCTGGAAAGGTAGACAACCCATTCTGTCATTATACAACACTGAATTTTTCAGATATGTCCCTGCAGGTATCCAAGTATAAAATGCCTATAGAAGTTACATAGGTGATTTAATACAGTCCTTAGCAATATCAAATGCAAATATATTATTCACTAAGAAAACCATGATTATATGAGCTACCTGAAATCAGACAGAGCTCAAAGACAAGTTGAGTTTTTCTGCCAATAAGCTTCACAATGTCAAGCAAATAACAACGAACATACCAGTCAATTTGTATTACCTATTCTACCTGTACCTATTGTACTTTTTACACATTAAAAACTGATTATGTTTTGGTCATAAAAACAGGAATCTTGTTGGTCTGCTGTGTACAGGGACACCTTTAGCTAGACCAGGTTTCTCAGAACTACATCCAGCCTGTTCTTGAACACTTTCAGGGACTGGGCATCCACAACTTCTCTGAGCAACCTGTTCTAGTGCCTCAAAACACTCACAGTTAATAATTTCTTCCTAATATCTAATCTAAACCTACACTCAGTTTGAAGCCATTTCCCCTTCTCTTGTCATTACACGTCCTTGTAAAGAGTCCCTTTACATCCTTCTCGTAGGTTCCCTTCAGGTACTGGAAGGCCACAATTAGGTCACTCCAGAACCTTCTCTTTTCCAGGCTGGAGAAACCAAATTGTCTCAACTTTTCCTCGTAGGAGAGGTTCTCCACCCTCTAATCATCTTGGTGGTCCTCCTCTGGACTCTCTCCAACAGGTCAATGTCCTTCCTGTGTTGGGGCCCCAGAGCCGGATGCAGTGCTTCAGGTGGGGTCTCACGAGAGCAGACTAGAAGGGCAGAATCATGTCTCTCGACCTGCTGGCCATGCTGCTTTTTGGTGCAGACCAGGATACTGTTGGCTTCCTGGGCTATGAGTGCACATTGCCAGCTCATTCACAGCATCTCAACCACCAGCTGCTAGTCCTTCTCAGCAGGACTGCTCTCGATCTGTTCATCCCCCAACCTGTATTGATACCACGGGTTGCCCCAACCCAGGTGCAGAATCTTGCACTTGTTCTTGTTAAACGTCATGAGATTCCATTCAGTCCACTTCTTGAGTTTGTCCAAGTCCCTCTGGATGGTATTCTGTCCTTCAGGTGCATCAGCAAGCACCCAAAGTGCACTTTCCAGAAGACTTGTTGAAAGAAGTCCAGCTCATGTACTTCAAGCCACGATGAGAATCAAAACCCAACAGGGTACACCTACATAGCATCTTCCTTTGAATCAGGTGTACAATTTGGAAACATATTCCAGAGCTGTTTCCCCTCACTGCTCTTTGCTTCTTATCACAGGGAAATCTTAGAAAGCAAAAAGTGGATCCTTTGTATAAAACTAAATTGAAAGGTGCATGGTAGACTGCAGCTGAAGACCAGACTATTTCAAAGTCACTCTGTACTGTATTGGGTCCTCAGCATTCTGTTTAATTTCACAGAATGGTTCCTATTCCACTGTGCTCTTTGCTCACCGTGGATGTTTGGAAGGCTTGCTTCTGGCATTCACTCCTGACACAGGCTGAGCTGCTGATGTCAATATATTCATAGAAGATAAAGTCTGTTTGGTTTGAATTGCAATAAATCACAACGAAATATTATTAAAATAACTAAAACAATTCTAAAAAAGAAGATAGAACAGTTTTTGATACCAATGATGTCTTTAAAATTATAGGCCAAAAAACATATTTCTTCTGTTTCTCATCATGTTTTTAATGATATATTCACTGTTGCTGACAATATTATTTCTACTGATTCTAAATATGAACTAGCTGAAGAACAGAATTTGACCTTGGGCTGTAGAAGAGAGTTGTGAATGGGGAAATATGTCAGCAGCATGCCTAAAAATAAGAAAGGAAATAGAATACAGAATTTTCAAGCAACAAGGACTGAGGTGTATAAGTATCTATGAAAATGAATGAGCAAGAGTTTTCTAAACAGTGGCAAAAGTGAATTAAAAATAATGAGGAAAAGAAATTGACTAAATGGTTGATAATGAGAAAATTCTGCGTAATAATTATTGTTCAGGAGGAGGAATGCAAGACAAAAGTAAAGTAGCTTTACATGGAGTCCAGAACTTGATCCAAAGCCTTTGATGACAGCAGGAAGCCACTGGCTTCCATAGACTTTTTGGCAGCCTTGCACTGTACCCTCAGTGGGAGAAATCTGGCACATCTCTCAGTTGCTCTATAATTCAGTTGCAGTCTTACAATACTGCTTCACCAGTTCATTCCTTTACCCATCTTCCTAAATTAATCTCATGACAATTCGTTTTATAGACTCTTTCTGACCTCTCTAATCATGATGGTGCTTGTAATCTAAATTATGATTTGAATAAGATTCCCCTGTATTTGTCTTTCCTCCCCAGAGAAGAGAACATTTGCCAGGGTCAGTAATAAAAAAGAGTAACTTACTGGGGAAAGTGATTTCTATAATATCATAGATGTATCAGTGAATTAATGAACATTTTTTAACTAACCCTTTTGGCTATAGACTGTTACATTCCAGTCCATCTAACTTTTTGCTTCACATCCTGTCTCGTAAGCTAAACATTTTCCTCCTGCCTGGCTTTTCTACCCTTAACTAAATCATCTTCTTTTTATTTTTTTCCAGAAATGTTGGGTCCTCAAGGAATACCCAAACTACAGGGAGCAATAATGTCTTCAGGTTGTCAGAGAAAGAGCTGGAGTTGTTCAGCAGAAGTGGCAGAAGAGCCAGGAATGTTGCTATGCTGTGAGATCCACAGCTGAGAGTTCACAGGGACCTACCGGGATACCCTGACAGCTGCCTTAGCTCTCCATCAGTCCTGATAGGTGTAGCCTGTGCTCCCATAGGATCTGGGCAAAGCTGGGCAGCCCTTCAACTGGCTTGGTGTTCATCCATGTCATCACTCTTGGCTGCAGGAAAACTACACAGCAAAACAGTAATGCAGGAAACACCCACATAATTTTAATAATCTGATAATTTTAGAGAAATGGAGGCTTTGCTAAAGCTGAAAATATCAGCCTGATGGTGGTCCATCGGTAAAACTACAAAGCTGAGAAGTGTAAAAGATTTAAACCAAACCAATCAAAAACAACCCACAAAATCCCCAAAACATAAAAAAGCTAATCAAAGCAAAAAACCCCCACACAAACAAACCAGCAAAAAAACCCCCCAAACCCTCAGCCACAACTTCATTTAATATTATTTAAAACAAGGTATAGGAAGCTTTTCACAGTGACTCCTTTGTCCTCAGTATTTTGTAAAATGAAGTGTTTCTATAATGAACGCTTTTAGAAGAAGAAGTACATATTAGAACAAAAGATGAGATTTGGATTTAAATAAGATTGACTTAATTTGAAAAACAGGATACATTATTTTTGACATGGAATTTCGAATGTGAAAGATCAATACCACATTACAATGTTGCTTCTTCCTGATGGTACTGGTTTTATCTGTTCCGACTGACTTTTAAGACTAAATCATAAATGAAAACACAATTTTCCCCACTAAGTTTCTTGTGTTATCTCCTGATCTGTAACTAGTTCTGTTTACAAAAGAAAGCAAAAAAAAATGACCAAAACCACTGCATGATTCTGTGTTCTTACAGAGAGCATTTTGAACACATGCAAAATAAGATGTGTAAATCAATAGCTGCTAAGTGAATCATCCACTTCAAATAACTGGTACTGAGGGACAATCACCATAACACAAAATTTTAGGTGAAGGAAGAAACGAGCAGGACAGCAGAAACACAACTGTTATGCTGGTTTACTTTTAAAAATTAATTCGATACAGAGATTTCAAACTTGACAGGTAAAGATGTGAGTGAAATCCAAGCAATCAGAATGAGAGAACAAATAAAGTTGTAAGAACATGGCCAGTGACAGTTAAAAAATCTGTATGTGTATCACAGAAGAGTAGTCATTGTAAACTAATAGACATGCATAAGATAAGTAGGTACTATAAATTAGAAACAGGAAAAGTATTTCTTTTTAGGCTTTTGTATGCCAGAGAGGACTTTAACATCTTTGTTTCTCTTATAATGAACATAGTTTCTGACACTTTACCCTTTTCTTCTTTTTTATGTTGTTCTGCTTCACTCTTTTTTGAGAAATTGCACTAAACTTAATAGTACTGCTTGCCTGTATAAAGTGAATAAACTTACTTTTTTTTTTTTTTTGTGTTTCTTGAAAATGTAACCTCAGCTTGTAATATAGTTTATACATAGAGGTAATGTAAATAACTTTTTTTTAATCATTTGAAAGGAAAAATCCCAAAAAACTTGTGGTTTACTGGTCACAGAGATAAATTTATTTGGACTTTTAAATATCAGATTATTGCAAAACAGATTTATATCAGCTCAAGTTGAGAAGCAGCTCAGGCTTATAAAAGAAAGAGAAAAACAACATCCTGCAGTGGTCTCTGAGAATACAAACACAAATTGTTCTAGAACTGCTCCTCTTAATTGTCTCAGATGTCTTCATAAACCACAGTACTGTAAAGGAAGAACTATTGACTTGTGACATTTATAAGTTAAATGGAAACAGTTCATTGTTTTCCCTGTCAGAGCCATAAATGAGAAAATGAGACAGGAGAAAAATGCAGTAAGATCCTGACAACCTGTATTTCTCTTTCCTTCTCTCTGATCTCAAGACAGTTCCCTAAATTATAGCTGCACAGGTGATATCTAAAGTAAAACAAGCACAGGGACACAAAAATTACTGAAAGTTGCTCTCAATCTTTGTTACTGCTTCCTTCTAAAAAAAAGCATGTCAGAAAGAGAACAGAATTCTAGTGTTTTGGAAAAAACTAGGTGGCATGGTTTCTTGGAGTCCATCATTCTCAGTAAAAAGGTAGAAAAATACGACCTCTGGAAATCCTACAGATTCAGAGTACTATAATAAAGAAAGCTGTTTTTAAGCAAGTCTTCAGTTGAAAATAGATAAAAATTAACTAGTCTGGTAGTGTGTAAATTTGAACAGCTAAACGAGTAATAAAAAAAACTTGGAGACATTCTGCCAAGTAAATACATTGGATACATTGCAGTCTGTTATGGGGTAGACAGTCATTTGACTTGTTTGGTCAGTTACAAGTTAATTGCAGGAATGGGACATGCTATCAAATAAAATTAGTACTGGTCTGTTAGGCACATCAAAACAAAAGGACTCAATTAGTTGTCATTGTGATTTCCAACCAACATTTTAAGTATATTTATTGCATTTTTGGGATAAAAATCAGAATTCTGATTAGATGCATCCTTTAGTAAATTATCAAATAATGTCATATTTACATATAAATGTTTTAAAGCCTCAAAATTTTGCTTGTGGTTTTTGCTCCACTGACTGATGACGATAATTGATTTTAACAAGACTTCTCACTAAATGAGGCATTTTCAGCATGCAGAAAAGAAAGAACTAATTCCCCAACCAAGCTCTGAAATACATATAAAAATTGAAGAAAGGTAAAGGAGATGCAAATACCACCTAACATTATTGCCTATAATGCTTGAATCAGATGATTCAGAAGCATTTACTCTATATTTATTAGTTTTGAATTTACTTCCATTTGAATTCCCCAGCCATTGTCCCTTGCACAGTTCTGGACAACATCTCCAATGAGTTTTTTTTTGTGTCTGCCATTTCTGCTGTTTTGGCTGTTTATTCCCTTTCTTTGCCCATTTGTTGTAACACGTATGAAGAAGAAGAAGGTAATTATACATGAAAAATGGATATACAAGAGAATACAAACAGACTTATAGCTTGTGGAGTGGAAGGATTTTTTCCTATCAATACTTATGGCCTTAGTAGTAAATAGATTTAAGCAGCCCAGCATGTAAATATAGGTTCACATATGTCTTGCATCCAGTAAACTGGATGAGGAAAACCAAAAAGCATCAGAGGATTACACGTACATGTGTGTACACAGAAATAATACCAAAAATTGCTGTTTATTCTATTATTGACAATAAATAAAATGTATTAAAGTGTCCTTAATTTTTCTCTAGTATCAAAGAAAAAATCTAGAGGATCTGGTTAAAAGATTCAACCTGCTAAATGTGCTTAAATCTTTCTGTGACCCAGGGCTTCCATGTGTGCTCAAGATTGCATGCCCTTGCAATAGAGATAATAATTTCCTTCTACTCGAGTGAAGTACATTAAAGCTCTTAGCACATTTGAACTTAAAGCGTGAGTCTACATTTTAGCTGAACAGAGAAACAGTGAGTTTAAAAGGAAGCAATGACCAGAAAAGTGCATGTTGAACTGTCTGAATAATTTTTTTTCTTTTGTTATCTCAACCACACAGTTATCACCACCCCACTATTGCCCACCAAAACCAACCAACCAACCAAAGAAACAAAAAACCAAAAACGCAATCAAAAAATCAACACAGAAAACCTGACATATCAAAACCAGTCTATCAATACAAAATTCCATTTAGTTATAGAATGTACAGTGCACTGGGTTTTATTTCAAATGAATAGATGAAGGACAACTCACTTCAGTTTTTCATTTAAGGCATGCAACTGCAATCCATGCTGGCACTTAACACTGAAGAAGCATCACTGAATTAGTAGAATTACCTGATTGAATGCTATTCACAGCATGAATGAGGATTGTAGAATAATTTTAATCTTGTTGGAATGACCAAGTGGTTCAGTCAAGTTACTGAAAAAGATTTCATATAAATTAATACTCTGGTGTTTCAAACATAAACTTTTTATATCTCACCCCCTCTCTCATGTTCCCTTCTTCAAATCAATAAGTAGTATATGCAAAGGTTTAAAAGGGTCATGAAATTCTCATGTATTACATAAATAGCTGTCTTGGTTTGAGACAATTTGAACAGGCAGAAATTTTGGACAGAAGTCTCCTCTCTTGGATTTAGACCCTTGGTTTCTCCAATAGAGAGAGAGACCAAATAGACCCAAATGTAAGTGAAAAAAAACCTCTTTACCAAGAAGAATGCTGATAACAACACCGATAAAACGGTTAAATGAACTGACGAGGAGAAACTTCCCAAACCCCTCGCACCAAACCACACTCAATGACAAAACACATGGACACAGGAGAGAGACAACAAGATGGCAACCCTTCTACATGGTTTGCCTCCCCTAAGGCTGGAAAACCCAGCAGGATCAGTTGGAGAGTCAGCACTGGCAGGAAACAATGGATGGCTGGGATTTGATACTGGCAGATACTTGCCTGGCTCTGAAATGAGGCTACAGTGTTCATACAGGTAGTCGGAGCAGGGCTGCAGATCGTCCAGGTGACTGGAAGGACCAGGAAGACACCCACTGGATCCAGAGATGATACTTGGTTGATGCAGTTCTAATGATCATTGGTCAAAGTGGTGGTCACAGTCCAGATCCATCGAGGTGGCGGTGGAAGCCCCGGATGCTGAGGGAAGTTCCCAAAATGTTCAGATTCAGTTGGGAGCGCCTCCAGTACCTCCCCTGGGATGGGGAGTTTTACACTGGATGATGCAATACTGTCAGTCATGGATACTTCGTGAGTCTTTGACCCTTTCTAAGATGTTGCAACTCTCTCTTATGTCAGTACAGTGAATCCATTATGGCCCATTATGGTTCATCAACAAGAGATCACAGAATCGTAGAATCATAGAATCAACTGGGTTGGAAGGGACCTCTGAGATCATCAAGTCCAACCCTTGATCCACTACCGCTGCCACATGTGCACTAAGTGCCACATCCAGTCTTATCTTGAAAACCTCCAGGGACAGAGAATCCACCACTTCTGGGCAGCCCATTCCAATGCCTGATTACCCTCTCTGTAAAGAAATTCTTTCTAATATCTAACCTAAACCTCCCCTGGCACAGCTTAAGACCATGCACTCTTGTCTTGTTGAGAGTTGCCTGGGAAAAGAGACCAACCGCACTCTTGTCTTGTTGAGAGTTGCCTGGGAAAAGAGACCAACCCCCACCTGGCTACAGCCTCCTTTCAGGGAGCTGGAGAGAGTGATGAGGTCTCCCCTGAGCCTCCTCTTCTCCAGGCCAAACAACCCCAGTTGCCTCAGTCTCTCCTCATAGGACTTGTGCTCAAGTCCCTTCACCAGCCTCGTTGCTCTGCTCTGGACCTTCTTCAGGACTTCAATATCCTTTCTGAACTGAGGGGCCCAGAACTGGTCACAGTACTCCAGGTGTGGCCTCACCAGCGCTGAGTACAGGGGAAGAATCACTTCCCTGGTCCTGTTGGCCACACTGTTCTTGATCTAGGCCAGGATGCCATTGGCCTTCTTGGCCACCTGGGCACACTGCTGACTCATGTTCAGCTTCTTGTCAATCCAAATTCCCAGGTCCCTTTCTGCCTGGCTGCTCTCAAACCACTCTGTCCCCAGCCTGTAGCACTGCAGGGTGTTGTTGTGGCCAAAGTGCAGGACCTGGCACTTGGCCTTGTTGAACCTCATCCCATTGGAATCAGCCTATCTCTCCAACCTATCCAGGTCCCTCTGCAGAGCCCTCCTGCCTTCCAGCTGATCGACACTCCCCCCCAACTCGATGTCATCTGCAAATTTGCTGATGATGGACTCAATCCCCTCATCTAAATCATCAGTAAAGATATTAAACAGAACTGGGCCCAACACTGATCCCTGGGGGACACCACTAGTGACTGGCCGCCAACTGGATGCAGCCCCGTTCACCACCACTCTCTGGGCCCGGCCCTCCAGCCAGTTCCTAACTCAGCAGAGAGTGCCCCTGTCCAAGCTGTGGGCTGGTAGCTGTGGGCTACCAGCTTTTTTAGGAGTATGCTGTGGGAGATGGTGTCAACGGCTTTACTGAAGTCCAGGTAGACCACATCCACAGCCTTCCCCTCATCCACCAGGCAGGTCACCTGATCATAAAAGGAGATCAGGTTGGTCAGACAGGACCTACCCCTCCTAAACCCATGCTGGCTGGGTCTGATCCCTTCTCCATCCTGTAGGTGCTGTGTGATTCCACTGAGGATGATCTCCTCCATAACCTTGCCAGGCACTGAGGTCAGGCTGATGGGCCTGTAGTTTCCCGGGTCCTCCTTCTGGCCCTTTTTGTGGATTGGCGTGACATTCACCAACTTCCAATCATCTGGGACCTCCCCAGTGAGCCAGGACTGTTTATAGATGATGGAGAGAGACTTGGCGAGCTCTTCTGCCAGCTCCCTCATTACCCTTGGGTGATGAATACCTTCAGGCTACATATGAATGTTCCAGGGGGAGTTATCACAGCTGAGTCATCTGTGTAAGGAAAAAGAAACACTATTCCATCTTGCTGGGTTTGCCTCTTTCCTTATCTTGTAGCCTGAGGTGTTGGATGTGCATGACTTCAAGACATGACCTAGGGGGCCACTCTGCATATTGTCAGCAAAGCACACTGTTGATTGAGCTATTAACACCAACAGTCCAGTCTCTTACAGCACCTCGGAGGTCACTGCAAGTGATCGAATGTTTGAGTCATTAATCACTAGCAGTTCAGTCTCTTTAAAGAAAGCAAAACACCAAGAAGCAAAAAAAGCATATTTGGAGAAAAGAGAAAAGGTAGATACCAGAATTTTTGTGTAACCCAGGACGATAGCATTTTGAATAGTTAGCTGATGCACTAAATCTTTGGTCAGTGACTACTAATTATTATTTTTAATTAAATACAGCATTTTAATCTTTGATAGATTTAAAGCTTTGATAGTGAGATTTTGCAACTTCTCATCCTTCTGTTAATTCATTCTCCTAATTGAAAAGCCAGAAGTAACTTAATGACTTTTTTCAAAGAGTCTGTATCTAGATCTAATACGATACATTCTGAAGTTTATTTAATTTACTTGGTCCATAAGCGACATATCTTTGTAGCTAAGCATTTTCATCAATGTACACTTAATGACTGAACAGATCAGTGTAGGAAATTTTACTAACTTGACTGCTTACTCCAACTCTAATCTAGTTCCATTGTCAATTTCATCTGTTATATACAAAATATGTCTGAAGTAATTTTAAAGAGAATTATGTCTGATTTATAAAATAAACCCCCAAAAGGTTGATTTTAGATTACTTTTTCTCCTTTGATTTATCTTACATATTTTATAATACTCATATAGTAGTTGGATGTTGTATTGTGTGAAATAGCCACCACAGAGAGAAAATTCTGGTAAAGACATTTTATTCAACTCTGATGAATATTCTCTCTGATGATATTTTAATTGTTTCTATTTTTATTATAAGAAAACCCAAAAATCTTAATTATTATTCATCTGTATTCTCATGAGGAACTTCAAAAGTGATATTACCTTGTAGAGATTTTACATACTCAAAAAATTTTGCAGTTGCAGCTGAAGATATGCAGACACCCTTCAGAGGAAACAGGAAAAAATGTATGTATATATTAGAATCACAGAATGTTCTGAGTTGGAAGGGATCCACAAGGGTCATTGAGTCCAGCTCTTAAGTAATAGGTACATACAGGGATAAAACCCATGACCTTGATGTTATTGACACTATGCTCTAACCAGCTGAGCTAATCTCAGGGTCCTTGAGATATATATACATTTAGCATACAAAGGATATCTATACAACATTTGATAATTTCAATAAAGAATAAAGTTAATGTCTGATTGTTCTTATTTGTAGCCATCACAGAATCACAGCATCACAGCATGGGTGAGGTTGAAAGGGACCACAGAAGGTCATCTGGTTCAACCTCTCTGCTCCAGCAGGGTTATGAACAGGATTGCATCCAGATGGTTCTTGAATATCTCTAGGGAGGAAGATTTCATAACCTCTCTATCAATCTGTTCCAGTGTATGGTCACTCACTCACGCAGTAAAGTTCTTCCTCTCTTAACTTAGTTATATTGAGTTTGGAGGTTTGTGGGGACAGTACCATTACTCTACACATTGGAGCACTGTGAAAGTTCCTTCAAAGATTTTGTATGGTGTAAAGCACCTGAGTTTCACTGTAGTTCTTTTTCTGTAACTCCCTCTCTTTATCTGTTCATCTGTCTATATTGAAATACCTCTGTCTGAGAGAAAGCTGAGAGTAGGACATTAAAAAAAAAAAAAAGCAGTCATTGAACGTATTTCTCTCTGCCCCTTTTAATGAACAGGTATCCGTTTACTAAATATTTGGTAAAACAACTTCAAATTGTAGTTAGTCTGATCTTCAGAACTTGCCTGGTGAAAACATCAAATAACAATGTACGTTTTTAAGAGTCAGTACAATATGAGGTTAAAAAAAGGTACAATTTTTAGTAGGGTTCTCCGTTGTCTTCTCTTGAGGACAGTAAACAAAAAAAAATCAAAAAATAAAATAGTGTCATAGTAACTCTTAAAGATCCTTTATAAAATGCGAAAGTCATTACTGTAACATTGTTAGTAATAATCTATTGGAATTAACCCACTGCAAAAAGTAATTAACATGTTTGTATTAAAATTATGGGTTCGGTGTTCAGACGGGTTTAAAATGATATGTACATACTGTCTCACTAGACAGGATAGTACACTATCCAATTATTGGATATTGAATCATCAGCGTGAAAGATGCACTCACCTGCTCTACCAATAATAAGTATTCAAAAAAATTAATATTTAGTAGAGTCGAGGGAGGTTAAAATAGTAAAAATGCCTCCCGTTTTCAAAGGAAAGAAAAGAACAAGTTTATGAAGAAAAAATATTGGTTGGGAGAATGGAAAAGTGGAAATGGAGAAGCAGAAATATTAGGTTGTTGATATACTGATATCCAAATATGAGAATAAGCATTTGCGACTTGCTCCCAAATGAGAAGAAAACTGAAAGCTTGTTTCTGCTTAGAAGCGAGGGAAATTGAGCCACATCTAAAGGACGATAGACCATAATGATGTCGCACATGCAGACTGAGGGTCCTTAAAAGCTTTATGGACATCTCTTAGTGCAGTATCATATTGGAATACTGTGGTCACAGCTGAATGAGACAGCTCCAAAGAAGGAAGGAACCTAACCACATCAATATATCGTTCCATTTGAGCTAACACTACTGAGAAATACTAATCTTGCTGTTTCATTGTTTTATACATTCCTCTATAAGTTCTGCATTCTCTCTACCTCACAGTTAAAAATAAATTTACAGCTTTTTACTTACTCTTTGCAGGAGAACAAATTATCTGTTAAAAATTTAAGAAAAGGGGGAAAAAAGAGAAAAAAAAGAAGGATTTTAATCCCTGCCCCATTTATAACAGCTCTTACTTCTCACACGGAGGCTTCCAGACTCAAATTTTTTGCAAGGGTTGCAAGTCTTCTTTTGTGGTCAAAGCTGTGAACAGATGCACAAAAGAAGAGAGACATTTAAAAAAAAGAGTCACATGGAAGGAACAGATACAGGGAAATTTTTAAACCTGAGATATTGTTACTGTGCAGCCCAATGCACTGCCAATAATCCACAGATGTACAGCACATGGGTGTGCAAAGCTGTGACTGTTAGAGGTGTGAAAGGAGTTCTTAGTATGTTTACTGAATAGCAAACGTACCCATCTGTTCTGTGGAAATCAGTAAGATCTACATCTAAAATCTCATACTTTTTGGGAAGTTAACATTTCTGGGGAGTGATATAACAGAGGTAACAAGGTGTGCTCCCTGATACTGACATGAGTAAACTTCGTCACTATTCAAAAGTAAAAGTTCAGGGCTTATAAGAACCAGTTGCGCATTTTTTCTCACTTGTGTTTCTGTCATGTCGTTTCCTGTCTATTCAGTTACAGTCCATGTTATCTTTTCAGGGCAGAGCAGCAACATACCTGGCCAAATACCTCTTTTGTGTATTATAAATGGTGACAAGGAAATTGAATGATAGTCCCCACAATAGATATTTATGGAACAAGAAATCCAAAATGGAAGGTTCTTTCTAACTTAATAGCTATTGGATTGCTACATATCCAGAGGTTTGAAAAAATAGCAGGAAATATTTTGAAAGCATCTCTTTGATTTTGGACCCTGAAATTTCCTTCACAAAAGACGATGACATGCAGATCACTCCCCCTGCCCCTCTCAAAAATGAGACATTTTCCATACAGGAGCTGCCTCAACTTGCTACACATCTAAATCTGAAACCTGCTCAGGTATGTTCACAGCTCTTCTCTAAGTCTCATTGTGATCAATAAGGAGGGAAACAGATGTCTAAGTTCACTAGGGCTCATTCTCATAGACACTTCTGGAGCATAACTCTCATATATATATATGTGTGAGTGTGAGTGTGAGTGTGTGTGTGTGTGTGTGTGTGTGTGTGTGTGTGTGTGTAAATATCCATTCTGGATTAAACCCTATTATAACCATAGATCTTTATTGAGGTTGTAATAGTTAGACCACTCACCAAAAACTGGGATAACAGTATTAATTTGTCTCCATCATTCAGATGGAATTTTACCCTTCCAGAAGAGGAGGTTTTAGCTGTGAAAAAGCTATAGGCTAACATATTTTCAAGAAGGGCTGTATCCTGTTCTCCTTTTATAGTTTTAAAGTTGTCCTAGAAAACAGTAAATAATGAATAGCATTTGCAATGAGAGCAGCACGCAAAAATTATCATGGGACTAGATTAATAGGGAGAAAAGAGAGTCCTTAATCTTTCTTGTCTATTATGAGATTCACTTATGCATTAAAATTAATCAGTCATTGAATTTATTAATAACAATAATAACTATAACAAAAACAACAACAACAATTATAAATCTCCCACCCAAATAAAATTTTGGAAGTAGGATTCCTGTATCTCAGTTGAGTGTCCGAACCACCAGATTAATGAGTTGTATCTCCTGTTAGATATAATTTTCCTTTTTGAAACTGTCTTTTGTTCCTGTTGTACACAATAACAAAAGGAAATTAAGAAATACAGAATTCTGGATGAATTTTGAAGTCTGAATGGCCCTAATGACTACAGAACTGAGAAGTGCTTTTTTCCTCTATGCTTTAGAGTTATAAGCTCCCACCTCCACCCTCCTCTCCACCGCAGAATATTTACCTTTCTCATGTAAAACTAATACCAGATGCAAAACAAAATCTCTAGTGAAATAATCTCATGGTGATAGCAACTACTGTACTTTTCTGAAAAAAAAATCTTGACTTGTGGTTTGTTTGTGCTGCTACTGATTTATTTTCCATGTGAATTGTTCTCATTTGACAAAGTGATAGGAAATGGTTCTTGTGGGTTTTAAGGGTGCACAGAGACACCAGACTTCTTTCAAAAGAAATAATAGAGCTGGATCAATGCTGTGCTGTTTATCATTTTGTCAGTGATACTGAAAGGTCACAAAACAATGCAAGTTAAGAAGCTGTGCTCAAATCACACATCTGGAAAATGTGGCATGTCCTTGTTCTGTGTAGTCTTCATTTATTCACTGTTTGTAGCCAGTCAAATAAGAACTTCTGATGCTGCTAGGTCTGATGACTTTTGTCCAAGATGTCTGCCTCCCACACTGCAAAAATAAAGATTTGTGCTAAAAATTAATTAGCACCAAGGTTCACTTTAAAATATACATGAAATTGAAATTATAGAGGCTGAAAGGGAATATCAGGTATAGTTAATACAGGAAGACTAACAACTTGCTTCTGGGAAAAACATTTTAATCTATAAAATAAGTTAAAAGGACCTGAAAGCAAAAGAAAGATGTCAATATTGGAGCTGCATATAATCTCACCAGTGAATGGTCAGTATCACTGTATAAGGATTTACAAAACAGAAGTACGTTTGCAGCCTTGGGCACTGGAGAATTGGTGTATTCACACTGACCTGCAAATTATACCAAAAATCACCTGTGGTTACATGTAACTCTTTCCTACAGTGGAGACATAAAAATGTTGTAACTCAAATCAAAAGGCTGTAAGTAATTCATTTGCACTTTGTGATATTCATATTTCATATAATTTGTTTGATAATATTCAGACTATCAATAAAAAACACTGAAGGGAGACATTTGTTTCGGAAATATCTCTTCATTAAGGGATAGTGGTCCCTCACATTCATCGCTACTATAGTTTTCTTCATTATTCAATAGCGTTTTCAATCCCCATGCGTGTGACTTTCATTATTACGGATCATTTTTCCTTAGGATGTGTGATTTAATTTTAATGCAGGAATCTAAATCAAAATCCTTTGCTATTTAGTGGCTCTCTGGTGTAACAAAAGATAGTAAGGCTTAGCCCTCTGCTTTTGTGCTCAGAAGCATTTTGCCATGTATTCGAATTGGAAGAGCCTGACAGTGAAAAGCAGGAAGAAAGTTTCCCTATATGAAGTTGGAGAATAATTACAGCTTTTTTTTCCTGGCACAAAAATGCTACAGGCAAATAGCTTGTTAATTCAGCATCTATCATCATTTAACCTTGTTTGTCCTCTCGTCGATAGAATAACACAATTAAAAGGCTTTCCCTTTGAATTATTAGTGTCTGAAGTTAAAACGGCCTGTGTTTTATGAAAGCTGTGTTCTCTTTTAGTTCCATAAAGACATGTCTGAATTGTTCACTGGGGCTTGCTCACTCTTAGCATCTCTGGGACTGCAGCACCAATGAAAGCTTTTCTCTTCCTGGCACATAGCCAAGGTGAGCCATGATCTAATACT
This sequence comes from Pipra filicauda, assembly GCF_003945595.2. Taxonomy (NCBI): domain Eukaryota; kingdom Metazoa; phylum Chordata; class Aves; order Passeriformes; family Pipridae; genus Pipra; species Pipra filicauda. The sequence goes on from NW_024103718.1 coordinate 2,090,738, forward strand.
GCAAATTATTTTTCTCTTTTACACTGGGGAACTACTGTGTTAAAAGCTAGCTTCCTTTCCTAGCTCCAGGAGAGTGAGGCACAGACAGGTGTAGCTCATTTGATTGCACTGAAACCAGTCTCAAGGCCCTCCACAGTCAATGCTTCAGTGCATAAGCATGAAGGAGAACGAGTATATTTTTCCTTACTCTCCATTTTTAAACCATGGCCTAATCAGCAGCTTCACAAAAGTGTCTTGGCTTGTGAATAATTTTTTTTTCTCTGTTTGAATACAAAGCTGAATACATGGGAAATTATGGCACTGAAAGAATCATGTAATTTTTACCTAGTTGCTGTCTGTCATTCCTGACATGATCTGGAGCTTGAAATTCAAGAAATACAAATGATGTTAAAAAAATCAGACTTCAATACAGGCTAAAATTAAGCAAAAGTACTTGATCTTGGGCTTTTTTGCTGTAAAAGATGAATATGCTCTCTGGATTTTTGCTAACACATCCCCTCCTCCCCAGGCAAAGAAGAGGGAAAGGATGTGGAAAAAAGAGGTTCATCCATGGAAAATACTGTGAGAACAGGTGAGAAACATGGAAGCAGTGTTATCTATAATGTGGAAAAATAAATTTCCTATTTTATTATATTGGCCCCAGGTTTTCATGCTATCTTCATGCCAGTTCACTTTAAGCTGGTGATTACAGCTGAGCAGCTGACAATTCTCCATTTCTCAATGTAGTCCTGCTGCTGGTCCTGTTGCTTTTCCGAACAACGCTCAACACTTTCACTGCAAAGAGTTTACCAGATTGTAATATAATGCCTGATATTTATTAGGTACTTTTCCTCTCTATAAACTTAAATGATCCTCTAAGGCCTCTGCAACATACACTTCTCTATGCTAGAAGCCTGTCAGCTCTCAAGAGACAAGCAGAGTTGACCAGATTCTGGCTGACTGGGATAATTCCTTCAGTTCCATGGCAGGGGGGACCTTGCTATTGGATAGCAGAATCTGTTCTTGTAACTGTGTCCCTGAGCCCTTCCCGTGGTGTGATGCAGTGTTGGAGGTAATATACATTTCTGCAGGGTGATGACAAAAGATATCATTGATGCTTTATTCCAGTTTTGTGATGGAATAAATGACATCATGAAAAGAGACGCTGTGAAGAATCACCTCCTAATATCTTACAAAATAGATGCATAGCTTGAGTCCTTTAGCAGCTGAAGATCTTCTGCCTGAGAGTAGAGTTGAAAACTAGCTTTGATGAAATGTTCTTTGCTTTCTGCTCTCCCCACCAGTATGCTCTGATATCTGTCACTTCCCTACTATCATTAGTGTGTTTCTGCAATGATGAAGTAAACTGAGCCACAGGTTACCCTACTGTGCCCTTCTCACCAAACTCTATCATTAAAATCCATCCCCCAGTCAGACAAGATGCAAAACTGGGTTTCAGAAGCCAGATTTTGTCCATGTTTTGACCTCTAAAGCCCTCTGTCACTTCTGTCCCTTATTCTGGTCTTCTTTACCTCCATATTGGGAAGCACTCCTTTCCATCTGGATGATAGCATGTAGGTTTTTTGTACTGATCGTAGTGAGAGCTTGAGACCATGCACCCATACCTGAGTTGTTAACAGAAGAACAGACGTTCTTCTGTACAGCTGGCTTCTACAAAAAAGTGCTTATGAAGAATTTCTGGATGTTTTCAAGTTAAGGGAGCTGGCCTATACCTTCCTTTACTGGTGATATTTAGCAGTATACGGTTATGAACAGTATATGCTTTCACATAAAGTGTCAAATTAAAAAAAGGAATTATACAATACAAAAAAAGTTGCAATCTTTAACGCAGGCCAAAAAAAGGTGGAAACCTCCTACAGTAGCGTCATACTTACCCAGTGTGATCATAAAGAGTGTTTGTTTCCATGATATCTCACATGGTTTCCAAGGTCCATGCAGAGGTTTCTGGTGAGATTTTTAAATGAGCAGTTGTCAGACTCTCATGCAGTGACTGGCTTGAACCATTTTGCCCATCAGCCAGTGTGACCCTTTCCTCTGACACATGGGTTTTCCCACTCTTTCTTCATTTTCAACTTGGCTGTGCAAACAGTATTTTTGCCTGGTATATTTGCCTATAGAATTTCCCCCAAAATATTTCAGACAAAAAACAAACTAATGAATTAATGTTTAATTAGAATCAGAACATATGCCAGACAACTCCTAATAAAAATGACAGAAGAATTTAAAAGTCTCTTTAATAGATATTTATGCAGAGATTATTTTTAAAAAATATCCTAGCTGCATAAGATAGACTAAGCAAATGCTAGATTCCATAGTCACCTGACATGTAAATGTACTGCAGAGGTATAGTATTGGGTTTAGATCATCTTTCTAGCTGCACCTTATAAACACTTTCTAAGCCTCATATTTTCTATTTATAGGGTTTTTTTTAAAAAAAGTTTAAATAGTTAAATTTATATATAAAAAAGATCAAAGCCATAATACAAAATTAGTGATAATTCTTGGTATTTACAGGTCCAGAAGCTTCAGATATTTCTTATGTATACAAAAGGACTATATGTACCATCACTCTGTTGAACAAGCATTTTATATATGGGAAAACTGAGAAAGGATTTCTTATCGTCACTTTAACTACCTGCTAACATAAACCCACTCACCCTTAAAGTGTGGTTTAGACTAGTAGGTTCTTTGGCTTAAAGTCTTGCTTTCTCTCTACTTGATTCAACACATTGTTTTACATTTAATTTTGAGCATCATGAGTTTATCTTTTCCCTCAATAACTGAAAATTTTTGTCCAGAAATTCTTGCAACCCCTTGTTCTCAAATCTAATTGTTGTTGCTGTTGTTGTTGATGATGATGATGATGTGTAGTATTAGTGATTGCAAACTGAGAAAAAGAGGTCTAGTGCCAAATGGAAGACTGTCAGCTCTGCCATCGTATTTTTTCAGATTCATTTTTCAACAACTTTCACGTTATTTAAATCACAGAATTACAGAATGGGTAAAGTTGGAAGAGACCACAGTGGGTCATCTGGTCCAATCTCCCTGATCAAGCCGGGTCTTCCTAGAGAACACTGCACAGAGTTACACCTAGATGGTTCTTGAATATCTCCAGTGAGGGAGACTCCACAACCTCTCTTGGCAAAGTGTTCCAGTGCACAGTCCCCTGCACAGTAAAGAAGTTCTACATATTCAGGTGGAACTTCCTGTGTGTCAGTTTCTGTCCCGTCTTATGCTTTACAGCACCAAGAAGAGCCTGGTCCCATCTTCTTGACACTCTCCCTTCAGATACTTATGCACATTGAAGAGATCCCCTCTTAGTCTTCTCTTCTTGAGTCTGAACACGCCCAGCTGTCTCAGCTTATCCTCATAAGAGAGATGATCCAGTCCCCTAATCATCTTTGTAGCCCTCAGCTGGACCTGACCTCAGACATGAGCTCCACGTCTCTTGCACTGAGGAGCCCAGAACTGGACACAGCACTCCAGATTTGCCTCACTAGGGCTGAGTAGCGGGGGAGGATTACCTCCCTCAACCTATTGGAAATGGTATTCCTAATGCTCCCCAGGATACCACTGTCCATCTTGACCATAAGGGCATATTGCTGGCTCATGGACAGCTTGTTTTCCACCAGAATTCCCAGGTTCTTCTCCTCAGAGCTGCTTCCCAGTGGGTCAGCCCCCAGCCTGTACAGGTGCCCAGGGCTACTCGTCTCCAGGTGCAGGACCCTATATTTGCCTTTGTTGAATTTCAGACTGTTTTTCTCTGTCCAGCTCTCCAATGTGTCAAGGTCCTTCTGAAGGGCTGCACAGCCCTCTGGGGTATCGACCACTCCTCCCATCTTTGTGTCATCAGTGAACTTGCTAAGGAGGCCTCTGTCGCTTCATCCAAGTCATTGACGAACATGTTAAACAATACTGGGCCCAGTATCAAGTCCTGGGGGACACCACTAGTGACCAGCCTCACACTAGAACCCGTGCCACTGATTTCGACCCTCTGGGATCTGCTGTTCAGTCAGTCTCAATCCACCTCACTGTCCACTCATCCAGTCCACACTTCCTGAGTTTGCCTATGAGGATGTTGTGAGAGACAGTGTCAAAAGCCTTGCTGAAGTCAAGACATACAATATCCACTGCTCTCTCCTCATCCATTCAGGTAGTTGTTTCATCGTAGAAGACAATCAGGTTCGTTAAGCATGATTTAGCTTCAGTGAATCCATGCTGACTACTCCTGATCACCATCTTGTCATTCATGTGGATAGAGATTGCCTCTAGAATGAGACACTCTATCAGCTTTCCAGGGATTGATAGCTAGCATTGATATTGGGCCAGCACTGTACCAAAAAACCTCCAATTTTCCTGATGAAAATAAATCAAAATTGTTTCAAACAAAGTCTGCCTTTTTCTCCTGCTAGTATCTGCCTATTTCACAGCTTCAACCCTTGCTGTTCATATCTCAGAGTGGTCACAAACCAGGCATTTCTTGGATGCATGAGAGTCTGGTAGGACAGAGAAACCATTCTGAATGTCTCTCTCCCAGCTGAAAAATGTTTAATTCAAACTGCTACTGCTTTATAGCCATCATAGGCACTCGTTCAGCTATTAGGAATGCCATGAATGCTCGTAGTCATACTGGCATTGTCTATAATGCAGAAGAATATTTTTTACCATGGGAGAATTATTTACAAAAGTAATTTTTTCAAGTATATATTTTTTTCATCAGAATAGCTTCTTGTTTGGGGATGGGGTTTTGTTTGTTTGGTTTTTTGTTTTTTGTCTGTCTTTGGTTACTTGTTTTTTTTCTTTTACTGAAGAATTTCAAATTGGAAACAATGCATTTTGGTCTTCAGAAAGAACATTTTAAAGAACTCATTCTTTTTTATTCAGTTAGGAAACCAACCATGGAATACCATCTCCCTCTTCAAGCAAGAAAACACAGTGCAGTATGGAAAATGTCATGGTTTCCATGGTATGCTCCTGCTGATTGATCCTCTGAGAACAAAGACACTTTAGCCAAACTATAAATAAAACCAAACAATATACAATGTAAATATTTTATTTTTTTCTATTTCAGAAGAAAACAGATGATTTTCCACTTAAAAAAAGTTTGAGATCTAATTTTCTCTCAGATACTAAAGTCAATGGCAAATAATTCATACATTATTCCTGTTTTTAATTTATTCCAATCTTGCACTAGATATTCCACTTAATTTTTAAACTTCTAGGTCAATTCTGGAACAGGAGGAAGATGCTTTTAAGAAATGTAGTCCTACCAGCTCATAAGAAGTGGATTCTCTCTTCTTATAATATTATGCCTTCTGGCCTACTTCACTTGAAATATCTTGGAAACAGTGTCAAATTTGATATATTTATGGATACTGACAGGTGGTAGGCGCCAGGGCAGTAAATACTTCCTCCAGGCTATGTCTACTGCAGAACACTCCTCAAGCCACCAAGGCAGAGGCACAAGCCATGGTGCCATGTACAAGGAGCAGCCAGAAGAACAATAATTCATAACCAGGATCTGTCCTTCCTAGGAATGATAGCTTGTATCTAGATTTTTATGACATCCAGTAGTTACCAGCCTGGAATGCCCTTCGAAAATAAGTAGACTTTCGTCATTCTTGTGAATAGTTCAGAATAGGGGCATTCTGCAGTCCTCATACAATATCTCTATTCTATTTCTTTAAATTTAGGGGGGAAAAAAAAGAGAGACCTCTCTTTTTTCTTTCATTTTCCCAAGCTTTTGTCAGTGCTTTCAGAATGCATCAGCACTCTAAGGCAACACCCTGTCCTCATTTCTACACATTGTTTGTGTACCAGGCTCAGAACTGCCATTTCAAATCACAGTACATTGATTTTTAATGTTCTTTTAATTTAGGCTAAAGATGCAGAAATCTTAGCTCAGTCAGGCTGTATGCTGACCTGCATTTGAACTTCTTGCCAGCTGCTTTTAGGTCTCTGACAACAATTCTTTTTTTAAAGCCACAATTAAAAAAAATTAAATTATAGGCTGTTTTTAATTATGTTTCAACATTATTTTTGTTCAGTGACTAACAAATATGTGCTTTCAAAATGGTTGTAAGGGACACAGGATTTAAACAGATGTAATAATCTCACTTACTTCTGTCTCATTCGCTCTTTAGATCTATTGCTATTATCTGATTTACTAAGACATAGCAGCTGGTATCACCTTTTTGAGCTTGCTTTGCAAGATTAAATTCTACCACCCCGACCTAGCATAAATATTGAGAAGTGGCACAGCCCAAGTTCATCATGGGATCTGGTGCATGAAATTAATGCTCTAAAGTAGGATAACAGAATGACACTGACAGGGATATGTTGGTCTGGATAATCCTGGAGTTCTAGAAGAGGAGAAAAGTTCAGTAAGACAGCATTACCTTACTGAATAGTGAAAAAGAAAATAATGTGTTCCCACATAAGCTGTTTCAGGTAGAGAGGAGTAGCAGGAATAATATATTACCATATTTAAAAATTATTTATATACTCTGAAAAAGGACACTTAGGAAGCTTCTGCAGTCCTTTTTTCACCTTAATGCTACAGTTTGCACTTAGCAGTTAGCAAAAGAAAATAAATGCTCCTGAAAAAGCTGGGACAGTGAAACTGGAAACTAGTCCTGCAATATCAATAAATGAAGCTCACTGGATATTTTAAGCAAGGACAGACTGCAGAAATAACTCAATCTTTTTTTTTTTTAAACAGAAAGTATGACTAAAGATGAGGGTATTTTTAGTATACTTTTATTATTCTTTCAGAGCCAATTTTAGTTTAACCTTCTCTTTCTAAGGCATGTTGGAAAGCTGCAAAACCTGTTGTATTCTTGGTTTCATTCCCAACGGCATACTGGCATACTACTTTCACAAGACTGCCTTGAGCAGTATTCTGTAAACTAAATGATGATTATGCGTATATGAACACTGGGCCAATAAAGTGGAGAATTTGCTATTCACTTTTATAACTGCTGTGTGGCATCTCTTTCTGTTAAGGCAAGGAAAGCTTCCTTATACATTAACATGCTGAAGAAAATAAAAATCGACTTGAAAACCTCCGTGTAAGAATATGCACACAAACAGAGTTTAAATTAATCATATATTCTTTGGTGGATGCAAGCAAAAAGGAATGATTTGGCTGGTTTGGTATTATAAATTTTAAGGTACTAATTTATTTTCAAACTGGAATTTTTCTGTTTGTTCAAACTAGACACTGAAGCTCCTAATAAAATAATAATTTGGTCTGCAGTAAATGTCATTCTGTAGTACTGTTGAAAGCGTAGGCTTCTAAAGGGCAAAATCGACTCAATTTTAAAAAAGAAAATTTACAAAAAAACCCCACCTATAACAGATGCTCTAGCATATGGCTAGGTTTTAAGTGAGTGCATAGTTGAGCACAGAAAATAAATAAGGGCATGACAAGACCCCCCCTCCTTCTTTTGCCCCATAGATACACTAATCACATGGTCACCAGATGGTATATGCAGAACTCTGAATGCTGTACAATATTTATAGCCACAAATTTGCAGCCTTAAAGTCAGAATATTAAACTGTTTGTTTCATATGGCAGAAAAGAGGCACTTTAATGCTGTTTATTTTTGTTGTCATTACTATTCAGAGCCCAGGAAAGAACTGGTTTGTGCAACTGAAGTTGGGCAACCATGCCTTGAAACTGTCTTGGTGGTCTTGTGGTCTTGGTGAAGATAGAGAAGCCAGTTGTGAAGCCATTAGTCTGGCAACCTCTACCACCTTGAGTAGAAAAACATTAGACTTGATTTTGAAAGCTGAGGAAAGTTGATCAGCTCCCCACAGTGCCATAGGATCCCTATCGGCAAGTATGGCAAGGTGACTTTGCTCCTGACCCCGCCATCACCATTATCCCACTCTCCCTCTCCGGTGGAGGGGATCGCATTGCACAGATACCCCTCCAGTGCCAAGGTAACTTCTGGATCCTATGGCACTTTCCCCTGAAGTCTGGTTTTCTCCTTAATTATTATAGGAGCAACAGTCGTGCTGGATGTCAAAACAATATCTTTTTTGCTCTTACTATCAGAGGCCACAAGAGGGAGAAGAAGATAACAAAGCCACAGCATGAGCGGTTGCGTGCTCCAAATCATCTTTCAGCTTCACAAAGTCAGTCTGCTCTTCCAGTTTCCTGGGTTCAAGTAAATAATCATTAAGCTTTCAAAAGCTGAACATCCAAAAATCACAACTGAAAGGTAAATGAAAATGACACTGGAGGAAGGTTCGCATTCCATACCCTGACCAAAAAGGACTGAATATTTCTACGAGAAATGATACTAAATACCTCGTAGAAAAAAAAAGAATTAAATCCTTTATTGCAAATAGAAATTCAATTAACCAGAACACATTTTCTACCTTGAACACATTGACAGCAAAATAATGTGTAAGTTTTTCCTTGATGGAAGATACTGCAGAAGCTTGCAATCACTTTGGAGGTTTTGATCATTTATTAATTGAAAGATAAATATTCATCTTCATTTTTGGATGTTCTTTTATCTCTCAAGAAACTGATGCATACTCTGACTATTTTAAAGAAAATAATTTCCGTTACAAAAAAAATTTCTTAGATGCAGTTGTATTAAAAAAAATACAATATTGTTCTAAATATATAAACTAGAGAACACAAAATGTGGGAAATAGTGTTTCTACTAGACATTAAATCAACACCGCTAGTATTAAAAATTCCAAAATTATACAGATGTATTATCATCTTTGAGAGTGTTTTTGTAACCATTCTCATGAGTTCACACTGTCACTCAGGGACCTTTAATGAACACACTAGTAGTGAACACACGGTAGTTTAACAACACTACTGAAGAAAGTATGTGAAGATGATCAATAAAATATATTGTCCTGGGCTATAAAATACCCTTTTCCCTTCTTCCTTTATTATTTGAATGCTTTTTTTTAACATTGTTTGAAGACCACCAGGGGCTGTGGCAATTCATAATGTTACAATACTGAAAATAATGTGTTTGATTTATTTTTAATGTGAATACAGTACTGATTTTGTTTGTCAGAAGCCATGGGGAACAAAGTTGAATATTATAAATTATCAGCTTCCACTTAATGCAATAGAAAATGTAATTAGATCACAAGCAGAGATATGATTTAAAAATGCAGTCTTTTATGTTTAGTGAAACGACATTAAAATGTTCTGCTGTTATAAACAGAATGTACATTTCTAGTAAAATTGTAAAGCTCCTATTACAAAAAAATAAAAAAAGATTATGGAGAAGAGAGACTAAAAATTAGCATAAACTACATTTTTTCACAGTAAATTTTATTCTCTTTCTGAATTGATTTTTTTTGTTTTGATTAATTTATTTTCTCCACTTTATTTTTATGATCTAAAAAGAATAAGTGGTAAAAAAGAAGAGAAAATAAATGGACAGAATAGTTTAAAGATTTCAAAAGTTGTGTCTGATCTTGTGCAAGTACTCATGAAAGATTAATTAAATTATATATGCAAATCTTTGCTACAGGAAACCCAGCCAGTTTAGTATTTAGTTGTGAATGATAGCACGCTCTTAAACTATAACTTTTTTCCTCTTCTTTCTGTTTTTGTTTTATTTTCTCTTTGAAAAATTAATTTTAAGTTACAAATTCTATGTATGACTTACAGAAGAGAAAATATATACTTTCATCATAAAACAGTAGGGTTTTTTTCACCTCTCATTGTGTCAATCCCATACTTTTCCTGTCATGTCTCCAGTGCAGTGGCTTAAAAGTTAGACAGTCAATCTCAAGAAAACAAGATAAAAATAATCTTGTTTTAATGCAACCAGAGTAGTAATTTTGTTTAAATTTGCTTGGACTTTGGGTTTTTTTTCTAAGTACATTTTTGCTATTTGCTTTTTAAATTCAGACATCTTTTACAGATCTAGGAATTAAAGTTTTCAAACTCAGACATCACATTTTATAATTAGCTAGTAAGGTAAACAAAAAAGGAGTCTTCTTCCCTTCAGTTTTCCCATTTCTGATATCTGTAGGTCATGGTGTAGTTCACCATTTTCTTGTAGCCGTTATTTCAGCTTTCTCATTAGCCTGATCATGGTGAGACTTACTTACTCAAAAATTATACAGAGCAGGTGTACAGAAATGTACCTTTTGTTGATGTTGTGGTTGTGGTTTTGGTTTTGGGTTTGGGTTTTTTTTTGGTTGGTTTGGTTTGGTTTTGGTGGGTTTGGTTTGTTTGTTTTGCTATTTGTTTTGCTTTGTTTTGTGTTGTTCTTTTTACTGCAGGGGTTACAAAATATGCTGGAAACTCTAAACCAATCCCAGGATACAAAAAACAGTAAGAGTCACCACTTACCGACTGACAGATGCCTCACTGTTGTGTGGACCACCTGGAAGACTAGAGACCACCACTAACTTGCAAGCCACTGTCATAAAATATTCTTGATTTACCATCTGCTTTTATGAAATATTCCTGAAATTAAATATCTTAACGGAAGCATGGAATGAGGTGGTTCAGTTTGAAACTTTGTCTATTTGTGAGTTCAGTGAAGGAATAAACCACAGCTCCACTGTGTATGTTGTGCTGTTATGGTTTTTAAAACCTGTACTCTACCTTTTTGCCTGTAATAAATCCAGTTTACAGTGGATTTCAGCTTTTATAGTAACATGATGCATTTTTATGTACTATTATTTTTTCTTGACAACATAGGTTTTAGCTCTCAGAAATTACAAATATATTGCCCAAAATGTTAGGCTTTATATAATGTCAAATAACACAATTTTATTATATAAATTTGCAGGAAAATAAGCTATTAATTTGAGTACAGACATGTATATGTTTCCTAGATCAGATTTATATTACTGTAATAGATTTCAGTATACTGTAGTAGATTTCAGTATATAGACCTTGCTCTATATGGATTTATAGAGAGAGTTGTTTACATGCAAGTCTTCTTCTGTAAGGAAGAGTTATGTAGCAGAAGCTTAAATTAATAAAATATATTTCCAGAGAATTCTTAAATGAACAAGAAAGAAGTTGGCAAGAATACTTTTATGCATATGGCATTACTAAAAGTTTTTAAATAATGTAAGGGAAATATTTGCTTTTTTATTAAATTTTATAATTTATAAACTTCATGGATTTGTTCTATGACCAAGAAAATGTGTTTGATTCATAATATACATGATAGGATTTTCCTAAGAGTACTCATGTGAATGAAGATTTGAAAGACAGCAGTGAATAGATGTGCTGCGCGCTAAGGGTGGCAAGAGAGATGTGAACATTGCAGTACCTGTAACTGCAACATGTGTAGGTGAGGTCTGTTTTTATGCATCATCTGAGCTTGTCCCTCATCTTTATAGACACAGATAAAATTTGGAAAATTTTTTATGAAAGTCTTTCCATTCTATCTGTTTGTGGGATTTGTGGTTGTTTGTTTTTCTTGTGTTTTCTGTTTTTTTGTTTTAGTTTGTTTTTTTTGGGGTGGTAGGTTTTTTTTCCTATTTTTTCTTTTTTTTTTTTTAAACATCTAAATTCAATGCAAATAGATATACAATGTTTTGTATATGTATTTGTGTGAGCATTAATGGAGAATTTCTACATGCAGTGGATGAAGCAGGATTTGTAGGGAGAAACAGCTGATGATCAAAAAATTCATTTGCAAAGAATACTGGCTGGAAGTAGTTCCCAGTCTGATGTGCTTGAGCTGGTTGAAGGCTGGAAAAGCAGAGATGCTCTTGCTAGAGTTCAGCAGCAAACACAGATCCACATCCAAAAGGCATACACAGGAGTTGAAAAGTTCAGGGTAGACCTTAAGCATTCCAGTATTTTAGGAGAGGAAAGATTTCTAGTTTATTAGTGTAAAAAAGTCACTGTAAAAAATATGACTGCTGTGGAGTATATAATGACAAAGGATGCTGATTTTCCTTTCTCAGTTGTTTTTTTTGCTTCTTGGATTTTTAATTCTATTCCAAGTTCATTCATATAATGTAGTTAGGGAAAGACATACACTTTTAAAAACCACAGTTTGCTTGGGTTGTGGAAACTGGAAGGAAAGTGGTATAGCTTTGTGTCTGTGTGAGATATAAGACTATTTCTTGCACAATCACAATGAGAAATAAGGTAAATTTTCATTTTCTTTATAGAATAGCTTTTTTTTGTAAACTATCACAGCGAATGTCACACAGAAATATTCTTTCAATTATTAAATGAAAGGTTTCATAACATTATATACAATATCATTTAATGCTTTTTATTTTAATTCAATTCTTAAGTGGTGATAACAGCAATGCCTTTTTCCTGCTTCAGTTTGTAAGAGAATATTAAACTCATGACATGGCTACCTAATTTTATGTGTGGTTTTTTCCCTTTTCCATTTAATAATTTATCTTTTTAAAAATAATTCCTATTATTATAAAGCTTTATAGAAAGTTTTTTTTTCCATTAATATTTTGTGTGCTAGACATTTATGTAGGTAAAAATGCTTCAAATCTTTACCCTCAATAACATCTTATTAAGGAATAGATGGAGGGTTGTGTTTGTGAGTGTATCAGAACTAAGCCCAAAGCTGGCACAACTTCTAAATGCCATTCAGTGTCATTTTAAAACAACATTTTACAAGTGTGATGATGTGAGAATACATGGCTGAATATGAGTGAAAAAGAAAAAAAACAAAACAGTAAAAACTTGTAATTGCTAGCACAATAGGAACAAACTGTGCTTTTGTTTATGGTTTCTCCAAAACAAAAACTAACAACTGGAAGTTATTCACAGTTACATCCCTGATTCCTGTGAAAATGGAAAGCATTCTGTAGGGTAAAAAACGCCTGTTATTACATACATATCAACAGACTCAAGTATATACATTTAAAGAAACTTTGATTCAGACCTCCCATTCTTCAAATAAACCAAATTTAAAAATAATATTCTCTTTCTTGAGTCAGTGACAACAATGAATCAATTTAAATATGGTAACGGTATAAATTATAAGAAGTGATATATTTAGTCCCATCATGGAGACTGACATTCAGTACAAAATAGAGGGGGAAAAGCAGTATTGCGTTTTGCCAACATTTTTCCAACAAAATTTTGCATGAAAACTTCTACATAAGACTAAGTTATCTTTCCCTACATGTAAAACCAACTTCTCTATTTCAGAAAGAAATATTCACCTCTGAGACCACTGTGGTCACAAAGAGTGCAACAGGGGCTAGGCAGAACATGAACTTATTAGGGGAACAGGAAAGAGCCTTGGTCTTTCTTTTTCATAGGTCTTGACATGTTTAGCAAAGTCCCATGTTATGTAACATAGACACACATGCATATCTAATTAGATATTTAATAGACTCATCTACAGGCTTGACTCTGTAGGCTCAAAGTTCATAAGCAGGTTTTTTTTTCCCAGCTCATTTTGTGGCTCTCACCTACAGTATGTTTTTAGTCGGTTGACGGCCCTTGAACAGCCATCTGAATGATGTCCGTACAAGTGGAATTTTGATGAGATGATGGTGTAGAAATCAGATGGATCATTTTTTATTTCTAAAGTGGTCTGCAAATATTAAAGGTCATTAAAATGAAATAAAAATAAATTTGTCTTTACAGATTGCAGCTCCTTTATATCCAAGTCTTGTGAACAGCTGCATGTAGGCAGACAATTTTGGTTAAATACAGATTGTTTGCTGACTTCTTGCAAGATTATAGATTTCAACAATGTGAAAATGTCAATACACAGATCCTGCTTTTGCCTTGGAAATGATTTTTTTTTTAGTCAAAGCAATTATTTGCTTTTTTTTAACAGAAGTGTAAAACTGACTCTGTGCTCTTGAGTGGAGTTGTCAAATTATGCTACTTACTTCAGTGAAACTTCTCCATGTAGAGAAAGACATATGAAGAACTCCTCAAGAGAGAAGGGTAATTTCTTTCTGGTGAGTGTTATAGGTGGAGTCAGAGGACACTGTACCAGATCAGTTTTATCTCTACTGTTGTTTTCAGTGAAAAAATGCAGAAATATTTCACTATTCACTTTTTGCTTTATTCAAGGAAGACAAGGGGAAAAATGAAGTATTTTACTACAGCATTCTTAAGAGAACCTTTTATGGTTTGAAATTTTTTGTGGCTATATCATTCTTAAAAAAATTTCTGTTCAATACTCATCATCTGAACCCACTCATAAATAGGATAAAGATCCATAATACTCCCTGATACCTCTCTGATTTCAGTAGTTCCAGGGCCCACAGAAATATTTGTTTTTTATAAGTTTGGTAGATATAAATGGCTGAAATTTTCTTTCTCACTGCCTACTGTCAATAATATTTTGTAAAAGTTTCATAGATTTTCTTTTTGCATATTTATACTGCTATGAATGAGAAGCAGAATATATATAGTCTTTAAATATAAGGAGGGAGATAAAGTTCATTGTCTGCATATAATTAAAATTAAGTTTATTTTTGCTCAAATATTTCCATCCCAAGGAAAAGAAATTTTTTTTTATTAGGTGACGTTTATAATTTAAAGCAGTTTATTAGGAAGTGAGTATAGGAGAGAGAAGGAGACAGAGGAGAGATAACACACTGATATATTTTTCGATATATTTTGATATATATCCATATACAAATATATACATTGATATATTTGACTCAGCAGAAACTCAGCCTGTTATTCCAAACAAGAAACAGTTCAATTTTTTGTATGACGAATGAGTTTACTTATCTGAATGGCAGGCACTCCAAGTAGTGCCAAAGGTTTGAGGCGAACACTTGTGTTTTCTCCCATTAGTGAATGTTGACATTTTTAATGGCAATGTCCTATCATTTCTGTTCAACAGGGAGTACTTTAATACCTCCTCTCCAGTGCTAACAGCCCTCAGCAACTGCTCAGTATTTGTGTGTGAAAATAGTCTCTGTCCTCTTCCCATGAGCAGAAAGGAAAGCACTGAAAGCGAGCCTTATAAATCATCCACTGTTTAGCCTATTAACACCCATGATGGTGTAATACTATATGTTAATTATATACAGTAAATTCTATTTAAAATTTATTTACCAAATCTCTTAAAATAATTTCTAATGGTGTTTATGGCAGCACTTCAGACCCTCCCTTGCTAGGAAACCCATAGGTTTTACCAGTATAATATCCTTCGATTCCTGACTGTACTCTTCAGCACCTTTCTTTTGTTTTGTTTCTTTATGTTTTACAGAGCTGGCAGAACATAGAAATAGTTCAGATTAATCAAAGAAACTTAATGCATCTCTATGGCTTAAAAGAATGTTTAAGACTCCAACACTTTCCTTCTTATGTTTAGGAAATTAAGACATATTTGTTTTTCTTTAAAAGTTAGATGAAGTTCTTCAGTTTCTGACCTGGTTTTGCAGATAGGGTTTTTTGTTTGTTTGTTTGTTACCTTTCTGAAGCAGAGTGAAATCTAGCCCTTAGAAATTAGTCTCTTTCTCACAGTCTTCTACACAGAGTATATTTTGTTTTAAAAATCTGACTTTACTATTTATTCCTGTAAGTAGAGGTTTATCTCCACACTTTCAATTGAATAAAATGAGTTTTAAAAGAAATTGGTTTTAATAATTCTATTTCTGGAGGAGATATACAAAACCATAATGACAATTTGTGTTACATATGTTCAATTGTGCTATGACAGAAATATTTATTTTATGTCTGCGGAAGCTTTAGAAATGTACAGTAGCGTGTTAAGTCTTTAAAAGGCTACTTTAGTCCAACCCATTCAATTAACAAAACGGATTCTCTTTAAATTTAAACTCTTAAGAACTAAAAAAAAAAATGAAATTAATTGTTGGTACTTTTCCAAACTTTCCAAATGGGAACTTTTTTATAGTTTTCATACTGAATCTCATTCTCTGTAGATAGTCATGAGTTTTCAGGGAAATAAATGCATACCATTCTTGAGACTCATCAAATTTTTTTTTCTCCTTCACCATCCCAGGTTCCAAAAATGTTTTAGAGGCATGTATCACATTATTTCCACTTCCAATTACATAGTAATTTTGGTTTCTATTGTTGTTATTTCTGAAATTATCAGAAGAAATCAGTCAGTAGCCTGGTCTAAAATGTTTTTAAAAAGTAGAAAATCTTGCAGTTTCTGCAAACAGTTTTGAAACAAACCAAGACTAAATGTTTTTGTCTTTTGGAATTTAATTTAACTGTATGTACTTCTTGTCTCTTTTCCATTTAATTTCAACTTGTCTATGTAGGTTTTTTATATGAAAAATAGAGATAGAAATTGCTGGAACAGTATTCAGTAGCTGTTGTCTTTTGAGTGAGTTATCCTTAAAAAAACCCAAACAATACAATGAAACAACCTTAACAATTATTAACAGTTATTTAATGTTTAATGTTAATGTTTAGAAGTAAATGGTATACTGCTGGTATTGGAGGAAGTCAGGGAATGCTATGGCATTCACTCCCATAGTTATTAGGAACAATAAGGATACTACCACTGAGTAAAAGGACCAATGATCCAAGCTGTTGTCCTCTCTCACTTTCTTTTGTGTCCAAGTGATTTTTGAACTCTAGGGCACAGTTAAATTGTTTCTACAATAATCTGTTATATAAACTCTTATACTTCATATTCTTATTGCATCGCATTCAAATGATCTTTTGCACCTTGATTTTTAATTTGATAAGCCATGACTAGAAGGAAGATTTTTTACTGTGTTTAAAGACGTTTGCCCCCTCTTAACATGATTAAGAATAAGACATTTTGCCTTTGCCCTCTCCAAGTTGTGCTGGAAGCAGACGTTAATATTTTATGTACAATTTTGTTTAACCCATAATTGGCAATAAAGACAAAATAATGTTATGTTTCAAGATTCCTCAGTATTAACTAATTAAACCAGCAGCAGGCCTTGAGCATGGGACAATGGCAAACTTTCAGATGAATTAATTTTATGGAAGACCAGCTGAGTAATTGGACTCCAATTACAGGCTGTTTAGCTCCCTCATCACCTTCACATATAATTAAATTCAATTGGTTGATACAGCTTCTATTTTTATGAGGCCACTTACAAGCTTTTTGAACCCCACTGTGACTTTGGATCTAGGCCAATCAATTATTACTCATTTCTCTTTCAAATGGAAATTCTCTAGATTAGTCATATCTTCTGTAATGCATTGCTCGCATTTAAAAGGTACATTGCAGCTGGGACATGGATGAAAAGAAATTTATAGATATTTTGTTCTACAGAAATATGTAGTATGCAACTGTATGTTTGTCATGGGTATTGATGAACAGAGGTCATGTGTTTTTATGACTTGTCTTAAGAGCTCTAATGCTGTACACAGTGGGGTTTATTTACTGTATCATTATATTTGCAAATGCCATGCTTATTCTTGTTAAAAATTATCACTGAAAATTGCTTATGAGACCTAAAATTGTCTTTCTTAACATGTAAAAAGTAAGTCATCATGTATAGGTAGCTAAGGATTCCTTAGTTGTCCAGTTTTCCTTCTTTAAATTATTTTCAAATTAAATTAAATCATTGTTACTAATTAAAAAAAAAACAGCAAAACAACTAAACCCCCTAAATTACTGTTTATTGAGAGAAAAAAATAACAACCCCTGACCTTTGAACAGATTCATAGGTTAAGTAGTTTGAACTAAAAGAAACAAAATATATTTTTATTTTGAGAATGCTAGAACAGTTTATATATTAAAGTACTTGGCTTTGAATTAGTACATTTTCAAGCACAAACAGATAATGAATACATTAGTGTGATTTTAACATTTCACACATAACTAGTCTATAAGGAGATTAAACAGATTACTAGAACTAATATGACATTTTTGCCTGTTTTTAGTATATCGGTTCCAGTGTATTTATTTCCAAAGAAAGCAATATATCATTGTTGATGAAAGAGGAAGTAGAGAAGCAGTAGTGAAATCAGTGATCTTTCCCAGCTCTGCTGAGTGATCAATAAAGAAAAAGGCATTGTCAAATATGAAATATTACTTTTCTTTAGACCTTTCAATTAGGGAAATATCAAACCTATTTGTTTGATCCTTAAACTCTTGAATTTGAATGCAGGCCATTGATTAGCTATGTAAAAAGATGACATTGAGACATAACCAAATTACAAAAAAGTTTCAATGAAACTGTATTACTACTGATTGACTAGCAAAACAAAACATTAATGATTAATGGTGTCATAATAAATACCAGAAAAGTAGTGTTCACTATCTTCTATTTTGGAGTACCGCCATCACAGAATGAAGATAGTATACATGAGAAGATGGTTACTTCAGATTGTCACTGGTAAATTCTGGCTTTTTTCATTTATGTTCTGTAATTGAAAAAAAAAAATCCATATACTAAACAAACCCCCTCACCTTTTCTGTAGGCACATAAAATACAGGGGAAAAAAATAATATAAAAGATTCCGGAGGAAAATGCCTCTTATTGTTTTACATGTGATGATCATATTAGATGTTATCAAAATACATTATTGATACTAGTTTTTATTATTTTAGAATAAAATAAAGGTGATCGAAATGTCTAAACCATGTGAAGTCCAGGTTTGTAGTTTGTTTGTTTGTTTGATTGATTGTTTTTATAGCTTGCTTGCTTTTCGTTCTGAATATTACGAAATAACTTGAAAAGAAACTAAGAAAGTCATATTTTGACTTTTCTTATAAGAATAATAGTTAAATTTCTACCACTAATAATCTTGTAAAGGAAGGATAGAAAACAAATTTTTCATAAATACCTCCTGTTTCAGGTCACAGATGCTTTCATTCAGATTAAAGAGGCTATGATGATATATTTGGTTCCCTGAGTCTAACATGTACGTCATCCATTAATACAGTTGCTCCCCTTGATGTCATCACATTTATTAATACTCACTTATTGCTAAGAAGACACAGCATTTATGCTATAAACAGCATAACTAATAAGATAGCACAAACCATTGCACTTCCAGGGGAGTGAAGAAAATTAGCAGTGCCATCACAGACCTAATATCAACTCAGTTGAGGAGGCAGTCAGGAAAGAAAACCCTCTAGGTATGATTTTTTTCCGAAGGTTAGATGCTTTAAATCACAGTGCTCATTAGACTTTGTCATCATTTCATCGTTTTGCTTCATCAAGCCTCTAGTGCCACATGTGTTTTGAAGTCTTTTTTTCTCCCTAGACAGGTTCGGAGATCAAAATGCACAACTGGCATTTCTTGTAGAGACGTAGTCAGAACTGATTTGGCTTAGAAGACAAACTGCACAGAGGGAAAGAAAGGAAAGACCTCATTCAGGGTATAATTTTACAGGATTTGTTATTCACAAGTGAACAGCCACATTTCATGGATTTCTTTCTGAATAATGACAAGAATTAAAAATGAGTAAGTTGGTTCACCAGTTTTACACCTACTCAGAAAGTATAAACAGGTATTAGAGTTTTAATGAAAATACCATCAATCCCACTAGGAGAGAAGGAAGAAAAAAAGAAAAGAAAAACTCAAGAATTTTCCACTATTTTTAGAAATTAGTTTTCTGCTCTTGTGTGAAATGCAACCCAAAATGTTCATGATCAGTCTCTGGCATGTATTGGCCAAACTATAACCTTGTTAGTTGTCTTCCTGCCAAACAGAATTTCTGTGTCCCATTTTTTTCCCTTCTTTCTATGACTCCTGACTGAGAGCATATGCTGCATTTTGGGAAACACCTTCAAAAACAAGACCAAAAAAGTCAAATAAGGAAGGTAAATTCCTTGCCTCCACATTTGGTTTCTTCGATGGTCAATAGGCAGGTACTTTGTTCCTTTAATAATATTGTTGATCTTAAATGTTGACTCCTGTGATGTATAGCTTTGAACAATGCTAAATAGAGAAAACTTAAAGGGTAAGAAAAGAAAATCAACAAGTGACTGAAACATGCACAATCTGTGTATTTAGAAGCAAGTCACTTTCTGTTACGTAAATAAAATATACTTAGGTATGAGGGAAAAATGACCTTTTGTGTAGAATAGCTTTTAAGTCTAATCCCTGCAATACAGTGTGTTGGCAATGCAGCATGTTGCTTCTATGGCTTCGAAGACAGTTAAACTCCTAATCATTGATACTATCAGTGTTCCCCTCCAAAAACATTCCTCAGATACAGTACAACAAAGAACAGTGTGTGCCCATGGCCTGAGCTTAACAAAGTGTATTGAGAAAGACGGCTTCCTGGGCAGAAAAGCACATCAATAACACAGTGGGAAGTGGCACCAACAGAAGGTAAACACGGGTCAGTCAGGGAAGGCTTAGTAGGTGGTGGGGCACAGATCTTCACATACAATGAAGGGAATGACATCAGAGAGATTCATCTTTGTGCTTGAATTCTCTGTTATTAACTAAGGCATAACATCATACAGGACAACAAAGGCACAGAATCAGCCAGTTTTTGACTGCCTCACAGATGGCACTTAAATGTAGATTTCAGTGCTGCTGAGAGAATGACTGTGGCAATTGTGTTAGCTGAACTGTTCAGCTCTGGGAAAACAAAACAAAACAAAAAAGTGATGCATTAATGTTCTGGTTAAGTAAATATTATTCAGACATGTAAGCCACTAGGCTTACCCAGTTCTCTGTCATTATTTATTAGGTATATGTGAATGGTGTATAAGAGTTTCAAATTTCCAAACATAATTTTTCTGTCAAGAACTGGCAAAAAAATAATAAAAAATAGCTGTTCCATGTATGTAGCTCTTATATTTTTTAACTGAGCAGGAAATCTTTTTGTTTGTTTGTTTTTATTTTAGCTACATTTAGCAAGAGATGAGTCTTCATTACAAAAGTGGCTTTTCTTCTCCATGCTGCATTAAAGTGTATTAATCTCTAACCCTTTTTATTTCTGGTCTTTTTCCTAGTAGGAAAATAATTAAGGAATAGAGAAGAATTTAAATGCTACTCATATCAGACAGGAAGATGATTTTTACAAACTCTGGATTATGAAGAGTGTTTATTTATGGAATTGTTCACAGATTTTCAACACACTATCTTGATTAGTACTTTATATTTTATTGCAGTTGTTAATCTGGC